>NW_024080947.1:418683-1077785 GCF_003009895.1 Hyaena hyaena | reverse complement strand
GTGGTATCTCAGTGTGGTTTTGATTTGTATTTCCCTGATGAGGAGGGATGCTGAGCATCGTTTCATGTGTCTGTTGGCCATCTGGATGTCCTCTTTGGAGAAGTGTCTGTTCATATCTTCTGCCCATTTCTTCACTGGGTTGTTTGTTTTTCGGGTGTGGAGTTTGGTGGGTTCCTTATAGATTCCGGATATTAACCCTTTATCTGATATGTCATTTGCAACTATCTTTTCCCATTCCGTTGGTTGCCTATTAGTTTTCTGGGTTGTTTCCTTGGCTGAGGACACTATATTTTTAATTTAAATTTAATGATACTTAAAGATTCTAAAATGCATAATGTAAAGCTCATTATACAAAATGGTACTCATTTCTGAAATAGATTACAATTTTGGTTTTTTCCCCCTTTGAGCAGTATCACTCAAGGTGATTATCACTTATGCTCTTCTGCCTTTGTAGAAGGTAACTTTTTAAGTCAGCCCGATTCTGTATTTTATCTAGGAAGAACAGTTCGTATATGCCACCCAGTAGGCCACCTGTGTTGCTTTCTATAGGTAATTCTAACAGACGGAAGTTATATTTTTACTTTTCATTCATCAAATTGTTTTGCGTTTAAAATAGAAAAGCTTAAATTCTACTTAGGAACATTTACAAATATTTAGAAATAGTTTGTTTTTTTTTAATTTGAGGTAGACTGATTTTTAAATATTCTCTTTGCCTTCAAAGAAATTGGAATAATTAATTGACCTATTCATTCAATTCATTAAATCAGTGGTGGAGCTTTGGTATACATGGCATATTAAAAATAATCCAACATCTAGGTGTCCACATGGCTCAATCAGTTAACCATCCAACTTCAGCTCAGGTCATGATCTCATGGTTCGTGAGATCAAGCCCTGTGTTGGGCTGTGCTGACAACTCAGAGCCTGGAGCCTGCTTCAAATTCTGTGTCTCCCTCTCTCTGCCCTTCCCCTGTTCACGCTCTGTATGTCTCTTTCAAAATAAATAAACATTTTAAAAAATTTAATAATCCAACATCTGAACATAAATCAGTAGAAATTGTCAATGATCAATTTCATGTCAATTTATTAACAGACTATTTATTTATTTATTTATTTACTTATAAGATAATATTTTCAAAGAAACCAGAACTGTTAAAAGTGACTTTCTGTGCCTACATGCATGGCTTATATCTTTCTGTGTATAAACAATTTACTATTTTAACTCTTTCTTTTCAGTTCATATATCAAAAACTCTTTTAGCAGTTTCACTCTTTATACTGTAGTACATAGACTTGAAAACTTAACTACAACTACCTTCCATGTTCTTGTGTAGGAAATAAATAAATGTATTCAATCAGTCATCAAATATATAGAGAACTATGAAAATAGAATGGTAAATAAAACATTCCCTGTACTCACAAGCTCTACAGTTTATTAAAGATGTGTGATGGAGTGGTATAGGGAGAGGATAGAGGGGATTCTAACCTAATCCGCAGCTCAGGGAAGTCTTCTTTGCCAAAATGAAATTTTAACTGAACCAGAGACATTATTAGGAGTCGGTCAAAGAAAATGAGAAGGCAGAATAAGCATATGTGAAAGCCCTGCAGGAAGAAATAACAAAACACACTGAAGAAAAAAGACTTCTGGAAAGAGCGAGAGATGAGACTGTATAGCAAAGTATCTTTAAAGATATTTGGACTTTGGGCTTGAACTTAACAGCAGTGGGAAGACATTGAACATTGTATTTTTTCTAAAACTTTTTATAAAAGCTTAATAGTATAACTGGAAAAGTGAGCGTAAGTATATAGCCTATGTGACCATCACCCAGAAGAAGAAACAGAACATCATCAACATCCCACAAGTTCCATTTCATTTTTCCTTCCAGTCAGTCTTGCGCCCCAAACCACCGAGGACACCTCTCACCTGTCTGCTTTAAATGCATAGATGCTATCGCTTTTATTGCACTTTAGGGTAAAAAAGGGGCTTGAATATATATGCTCATTTCATATGAATGAAAGAAGCCAGACACAGCATTCTGATTTTGAGAGTCACCCTTATTATTGAGTATGGTCGCTGATCAGTCTCATGGCTGTATGTTGTATCATATGAATGTACCATGAGATTTGCCACATCTGCCCAGTGGAGGATAGAAAGATGTGAAGTCAGCAAGTTTCACAGTTAAGTCTGGGGGAGAGATAATGGGGTTTGAGTTAGTGGTGACACTGAGGATGAACAGAAGTGAGCATACTAAATAGAGGTTTATGACTTAGAATTTATAGGGCATGGGGATTAATTAGATGAGGGGATGAGGAATACAAAGAGACCAAGGATAACTCATGGGTCTCTGGCTTGAGGAGAAGTGGATGGTGGTGCCCTTTAAGTCCAAACACTGGAGTGGGATGCATTGTTGTATAGTTTTAGTGATGGGGGGGAGGGGTAATGAATTTAGTATGCAGTGTATTTGAGTACCTGTGAAGCTTTGCACAGGTCTGCTTTCTGCAACTAAAGAACTGTTTATTAACTAAATGAATGAATGACTTTACATTCACTAATAACAGTGTGTTAACAGAGTTCTTCTACATGGGGAAGGTTGTAAATCTTCTTACTATGTCTTCTTCACCTATAAATCTCATCAGATGCTCTTCCTAATGTTTGTAGGAGTGGTTTTGTCAAGTGTTACTCTCTTCATATATTTTCCTATATAGTATCTTTCCCCTAAAGTGCTACTGACTTAATATACATGCGGAATCACACCTTCCCATATACACTGTAATGCCTTCATAATTTAAAAAGTGTTTCAGTCCTTACAGTCTTAAATTAATGCACAATAGTCACACTTTAAAATGAGTTTATTTATATGAAATGATTAACCTACTTACTTGGCAAGACTTAAAGTAACTGAAATAAATGTTCATGAAATTTTGGTAGGGGAAAGGAAAGAAACATAAGAATGAGGTAAAACCTGAAGCTTGAATTGGAGCCTCAGCAGGAAGCCACAGAGAAAATCCTGGGTGTCAGAGAGCAAGATAAAAGCACCTGATTTTAAATATTTTTTTTTAAATTTATTTCTAGGAGAGAGAGAGAGACAACGTGAGCAGGGGAGGGTCAGAGAGAGAGGGAGATACAGACTCTGAAATAGGCTCCAGGCTCTGAGCTGGCAGTCAGCACAGAGCCCGATGCGGGGCNAGGCTCCAGGCTCTGAGCTGGCAGTCAGCACAGAGCCCGATGCGGGGCTCGAACCCACGAACCGTGAGATCATGACCTAAGCAAAAGTCGGACGCTCAACCGACTAAGCCACCCAGGCGCCCCTAAAAGCACCTGATTTTAAAGGGGATGGAATACCAACAGGGTTGGAGAGGAACTATGAACGAGGAACTCTGCCTTCTTTAACAGTGCTGCCTGGGACTGTTTGTGCCCATGGGAAATTTTATGGGAAGAGGACTAATAAGTTTGACTCTGAATTAAGCAAATGCTGGCACACAGTGGAATACTTAATAGACTTAGCAGTTTGCCCAGTTTACACCAGTCAGTTATAATTTAGTGTTGTGTTTAGCCCACAAAATCTGAACTAAAATCAAGGCATTTTATCATGTCCATGGGAATAAAAAACAGTAAGCAGTCTTGATCGTTATTTTCAGTTTATAGAGTTTTACCTAGCTTTAGGCTCTGTCACAATTTTTAAAATTAAATTCCCCCATTTCATTTCCTGGAATGTGTGTGTGTATATGTGTGTGTTTGGCTTGTTTGTTTTCAAATTTTTGGCAAACCAGCATTTACATAGTAATATCACACCAGTACTTTCTGAAGCCACTGAATTTAATTCAGTCATTCATCATAAATTTATGAAATATATTCCATATTTGTAATAGTTTTGTGGCCTAGGGTGATGATGCAAAGAAGTGTTTGTGCTCATTGTTACTGGCACTGTAGTAGAGAGCCTCAGAACATACAAAATCAGTGTAATAATACAAGTTATTATTGGATAGTGTTGTAATAGTGTTATAAAAAATTTCCCCTCAATAGTGTTGTAAAAGCAATGAATTCAGGGGAAAGAAGGTACAGGCTGTGATATACTAGGAGAAATGATGGAGGTGGTAGAATTTAATTTGGGTCCAGATGGGTAAGTAGGCTTTGAATAGATGTGGCAAAGAGCTGCAGAGAAGGGTACCATCATGAGAAAAGTGCAGAAACAGATATGGCATGTATTGGGCCTCGTGAGAAGGAGACCGGTCAGAATGCAGAAGAGAACACAAGCTGGTGTATGGAGAGAAAAGTTTCACTGAAACTTTACCGTGTTGTAAGAAGCTTTGAATTACTCAAAACTTCACCAGTTACAAAAGCATGGGTTCTTGTCTTGATTTTTAGATTGTATGTAAGTATAATTTTATTTGTCATTATGTAGTAATTATTTAGTTTTTACTTGTCATCATGTGGTAATTACTTAGGTTTTTATCTTTTTAAAAACCTCATGTGAGATTACCTTCAGGAGCAAAGTGATTGTGCTTTTAAGTTCAGAGAAACTTCACCTGGGATCTATGCATTGGCTTTAGGGAGTCTGGATCTTTCTAAAATTAAGACAGAATTTGGATATATCTCCTTCCTGGAGGAAGGGTCCATTACCTTTATCAAAATCTTAAAGGATCTGACAATCCAAAAGAAGTTAATAAAACAGCTTTGGTTCTCCTGACTTAAAATCTTTTTAATCTAACTGCTTTGTGTATACATATTTTTAATATAGGAAATACAAATAGGGAAATTAAAGCATACTAAATGTTTTTGGATATTTTTCTTTCTTTCACTGTTTACTGGTACAGTATTTAAGGGATAAATAGTTTCAATTGGATTGCAAAGTGTATCACTTGGATTGATTACATAATAGAGATGGTGGCTACTTTACATAGTTCATGGTTTTCAGTTAAAGAACCTCTAACTTTTTTTAGATACAGGCATATTGCTAAGCATGCTATTTAAAGAACTTTCTTATTTTTGGAAAAAAATATATATATCCTTTTTACAGAATATAAAGCACTTTACATGAATGTCCAACTTTAATCCCTAGATATGACTCACCTGGATCATAGCTAATCTTTTATACAACAGTTTAAAGCAGGAGCCATTGAATAATAACCATGGGCCAAGTCTAGTCCTTGGACTATTTTTATATGGCCCACAAGCTAAGAATTCTTTTTACATTTTAAAATCATTAACAAAAAGGACTGTGAAGGATTAGGATTGTGAAAAAGATGACAATTCAACAGAGAATATGTAGCCCTCAAAGCCTAAAATATTTACTATGTGGCCTTTGGTTTTTTTTCTTGCCAACCCTTGGTTGTTCCTGTTTTTTCGTCCATAGTTTGTTGTCAAGTTGGTTTCCATGTAACACCCAGTGCTCATCCCAACAAGTGCCCTCGTCCATGCCCATCACCCTCCTTCCCCTTTCCCCCACCCCTATCAGTCCTCAGTTTGTTCTCAGTATTCAAGAGTATTTTCCCCTTCTCCTCCCCCATGGTCCTCTGTTAAGTTTTTCCTGATCCACTTATAAGTGAAAACATATGGTATCTGTCCTTCTTGCCTGACTTATTTCGCTCAGCATAACACCCTCAAGTTCCATCCAGTTTTCATTCTTTCTCATTGCCATGTAGTATTCCATTGTATAGATAAACCACATCTTCTTGATCCATTCGTGGATCATTTAGGCTCTTTCCATGATTTGGCTACTGTTGAGAGCGCTGCTATGAACATTGGGGTACATGTGCTCCTATGCATCAGCACTCCAGTATCCCTTGGGTAGATTTCTAGCAGTGCTATTGCTGGCCAGCCCTTCGTTTAAAAGTAGTTCAGTTTTTAAACTCTTCCAAATACATATGTTATTATACAAGAGGATATATTGCTTATGGATGTTTTTGGAGCTTAGACATGTATTTATGTAATTCTACCAAAATTGATTAGGTAAAATAATCTTTATTTTTCACATAGGGTATTCAGCTACTAGTTCAGCTTGCTAAATTCTGCAGTGAAAGTATATGAACAAAATGTAGATTTAGTAATCCATTTTAGAGGACTATGTGAATATAAAAGTAGATTTTGTTTTTTAAATATATAGTGCAGTAACCACAAATCAGATCAGTTGATAAATATTAAAATACGATCTTTAACATAAAAATATAATCCTTACTTTTGAAGATACTATTTACCTAAAGCAAGTATATTGTAAAAAAGGCAAAAGAAAATACACATTTAACTGATAAAGTGTTGGGCAGGGGAGTTACTAGAAAGTATATGATTCATTGGTTTATTCAACATTTATACTTATTTTTGGAACTGTTAAACATATTTTTGACTTTTTAATTATATTATTATTAATGTATGAGATACTGTGATTCTTTTCGATAAATGTTGAAACATTAGTGGAGAATTATATATCATAATTAAGTAAGTCTCAAAAAAATAGGGCAATCCTGACCTCTTTCTCCTGCATTATTAATTTTTCCTTCACTACTAGATCTTTTTCATCAACATAAAAATAATACTGGATTTTTTCTCCCACTAAAAAAAAAAGTTCTTGTTTCCACTTCTCTCTCTGTTACTGTTTGCACCTAATCTCTTTGAAACAGTTGTCTGTGCTCTGAGTTCATTTTCTGTAACCCTGCCACCACACCAAAATTGCCCGTTACTGACTCCTGTGCTGGTCACTCCTCTATCCTCACCTTACTCGACCTACCTAGCAGCAGCATTGAACACTTTATTTGGCTTTCAGTTTCTCCACCTTCCTAATTCTTCCTCCTACTTCTCTGGGTGCTACTTTCAGCCTCTTCTGCTGATTCCTACTTTCCAACCTCTAAATTGATAGAATTGGTAGTGCTCCGAGTTTGAGCCCCATGTCAGGGTCTGTGCTGACAGCTCAGAGCCTCAAACCTGCTTCTGATTCTCTCTCTGTCTCTTTCTCTGTCTCTCTCTCTCTGTCTCTCTGTCTCTCTCTCTCTCTCTACTCTCCCCTGCCCATTCTCTCTCAAAAATAAATGTAAAAAACTTTTAATAAATGACCATCCATTGGCTGATGAGCAGAATCATTTAATGTTCTCAAAATGTAATGTAGTAAACTGAATTCCTCATTTCTCCTGCCCCCACCAAAACTTCCTCCCAAGTCTTCTCCATCTCCGTAAATTACAGTTGCGTTCTTTTGACCAACCTTGATGTCATCCTTGATTCATAGCTTTTTTTTACCCCATGTCTGATAATTCCCTTGTCATCTCTGTCATCCTGTTCTCATCTGTGCCTCTAATATATACTCAGGATTCCATACTGATCACCTTTCTACTGCTATATCTATGATCCAAGTCATCTTTATATCTTGTCCATAGTCTTACAAAGCCTCCTCCGATTGGTCTCCTGTCTTTGCCCTTGATTTACTTCAATCAGTTTTTAATACAGCAGGTAGAATAATTTACATTGAAATATAAGTCATATTATGTCACTCCTTGATAAAAACCCTCCACTGACTTCTCATCTCAATCAGAATAAAAGCCAGAGTCCAGGAAATGGTCTACCAGGCTCTATCCTCTGGGGCACATTTATTCCCAGACACCAGCTATCTTTCTCCACCCTACTCACTCTGCTCTTCTGTCCTGACTCACTTTTGGTCATATTGACCTCTTTGCTGTTCTTGAAACATGTCAGGCAAGTTCTTGCTTTGGAAGATTTGCACTGGATGTTCTCTCTGCCTGTAACACTTTTCCACGGCTCATTCCTTCATCAGTTTGGGGTTTTTATTTTATGTAGGCTTTCCTTAGCCACTCCATCTAAAATTGCAAAATTCCTTCACTCCACCCTAATTCTCCTTCTCCTTTATGTTTCTTTTCTTGTAAGCCTTACTGCCATCTACCATCACAATATTTTAATTACTTCTGTTATTTTCTTCCACATTCCACTAAAATGAAAAGGCAAGGGTTTTTGTTTTCTTTGTTCACTTCTCTGTCCTCAGCACACAGAAGTATAGTGCCTGGCTCATGTAACTCACTCAATTAATATTTGTTGAATGAATGAATATAGTGGAAAATAGTCAACACAAAAATTTAAAAGTCATTCAGGGATTTTGAGAGCCCTTGGGTCATTTAATTGGTTAAACATTTCAGTAGACAGCAGGTGTTAGAAATATGACCATGTATACTGATACTGTAACATATAGAACTTGCTTCTTTGAACAAATCCTTGTCCATAGTATTTATCTAATTTTATAAATGAATGCTAAAATAATACTATTTGAAACTGGATATGACCGTTCGAGTATACTACAATGTGGAAATTTCTTAAAATAATCTCTTTGTTGTTAAAAGTATAAGTGGTTTAGTGCAATGTAAGAGTTTTATTTTCTTTAGTTTTTAAAACTTTGTTTTGAAATAATTTAGATTTATAGAGGAATTGCAAAAATAGTACAGAGACTTTACTCTTCCAGACCCTTGTTTTATAAGTTTGCAAGCTTCAAAAAGTGTAAGATGAATACTAATTTTTTAAATATTTATTTATTTTTGAAAGAGCATGAGCAGGGGAGAAACAGAGGGGGTGGACAGAGGATCCAAAGTGACAGCAGTGAGCCCGATGAGGGACTCAAACTCACAAACCGTAAGATCATGACCTGAGACAAAGTTGGATGCTCAACTGAGTGGGCCACCCAAGTGCCCCAAGGTTTTTCCCTTTTAAGATAACTTTTTAAAATAAACCATTATAAACTACCAAATAATTACTGTTTTCAAATGTCCATGTTTTCTGTCTTAACTATATTCATAACTATTTTAAATAATTGTAACCATATATGTATTTAATTTTGATTCTTAACTATGACATCCATTTTCTGTGTTTCATTGTTGTCTCCTATATTGTCTTTTTAAACAACTGATAATAGATCATATTGCTGATGTTCATTGTAAATAAACCAATCTCCTCCTTTCTGAGTTTGCCATCCAGTGTGGTAGTAAGAATGGAGAAGACAGTATACATATAAGCAGTAAAATTTGTTTTCCAGTAAGTGTAAGATAACAAAAAAAACATTTATCCAAGATTTCCCTTAAGTATCTGGAGTAGCTAAAGAATAATAGTCCTAAGAAAAGAATAGAGGATCAAGAAGAACCCTGGTGAGTGGAAAGAGAGAACATCCTTGCAGTGATGAACTTAGCGCTGGACTGAGCATCAGGAAAGTTTGATTAGTCACATGGGACCCTGGACAGGCATTTACTTCTCAAGCTTTCAGTTCTCCCATCTGCAAACATGTACTGGACTACTCGATAATTGCCGAAGTCTCCCCCAACTTTGGGACGACTGCTGTGCCTCTTGTTTCTTTTGAACTTCATTATTATTTCTTCTGATTGCTTTCTAGTAACCTTTCATAAAAAGCTTCTGTTTATAATGAAAAGAGCATGAAATGCTCAATCCTGAGTCTGTTGGAGATTAAACTTCCCTGAATACTGAAATACTTGACTTGACACAGGAAGTGCAGAACTGCCATTTCATTTTATCTTTCTCAGCCAGAAGCAGCTTCTCATAGATCAAAATTTAGAACAAGGAAGATTGGATTAAGGCCAGACATGGAGAAAGCACTCTGGCATTTTCTTTAAGACATACTTTGGGGGTTCTTTCTGTTATTCGCTACCAGAAATCTCAATAAATTATTCAGAAAAAAAGTAATGTGGTTAAATATAGTATCATGTAGGTACATACATAAAATAACAAGTATAATCTTGGGGAAGCAGTTATCACATAGCAGAAAAGAGTAGACTTTGGAATTAATCAGCTTGGGTTCGGATATCAGTGTTGTCATACTGGCTGCATTGCCTTAGACAAGTTGAAAGGAAAAGCTTGATTTTAAAGGGTGATTTAGTTTCTTTCCATGTAAAATAGGAATAGTAACATTGAGTTTGCAGTGTTGTTTATGAGGATTAAAGAATATAAAGTACTAAGTTTAGAACCTGATATTCGGTAAACAGTGTGCTTTATCAATTATCAGAAACAGCTATTGTTATAGTGTGTACTTTTAGTTAATACTTTTTCAAAATCTTGCTTGTATAAAATACTTACTCTGTTTCTTTCCTGTAATTAGAATCATATGTATGTGGGGGGAGGGAGGGATGAGACCTTGGGATTTCTGATATTCAGCTTTTTTGGCAGCTTTAACTGACTTGTCAAAACTAAAGAATTCTTTTAAAAGTTATTATTATGCAAATTCAGCATATTCAAGTCTCAGACAGAATAATGTTTATTAAAGAAGTGTTTGTTTTCTAGAAATGCCTGTCTTGTAAGAATACTTGTTAGATTGAGACCATACTTCAATAAAATCACTGGAAGTACACTTTTTAAGGGATTTGGGACATATAATGTAAAACGTTTTGTGATAGGAATCAGGAAAGCTGATTTTCTTTCCCTTAAAGATTTTTGGTTATATTTTATAATGTTATACAGAATATTGCCACACTATATACAAATTTATTGTTTCTGATACTAGAGCCGGATGAACTGCCCTGGGTATTTAACTGGAAGAATGTTCTTGTGGGTCTCAGTGGCCTCCTTCAGGAATTTTATTTGTTCAGGGATCTAAAGAAAATAGATGTGCTTCATTGGCTTGATTTATACTTTCTTTAAAAGCGTATTTGTTCTGGGGCGCCTGGGTGGCTTAGTCGGTTAAGCGTCCGACTTTCGCTTAGGTCATGATCTCGCGGATCGTGGGTTCGAGCCCCGCGTCGGGCTCTGTGCTGACTGCCAGCTCAGAGCCTGGAGCCTGTTTCAGTCTGTGACTCCCTCTCTCTCTGACCCTCTCCTGCTCACACTGTCTCTCTCTCTCTCTCTCTCCTAGAAATAAATAAAAAGTTAAAAAAAAAAAAAAGCGTATTTGTTTTGAGCGAGAAGGAGTTGGGGAGGGGGAGAGAGAGAATTGCAAGCAGGATCCACATTGTCAGTGCAGAGCCTCACTTGGGGCTTGATCCAATGACTGTGAGATCATGACCTGAGCCGAAATCAAGAGTCAGACACTTAACCAGCTGAACCACCCAGGCACCCCTTGATTTATACTTTTTAAAGGAAGCCTAGAACATTCTTTATTCAGATGTGTGTGGAGAAAGGAAAAGTAGTTAAGTGAGGGAACAAGGCATACAGACATAGCATGAGCTTCAAAACTAAGAAAAGATGGATGAGAATGACTTTACAGTTTATGAAGAAAGATGTTAGGAAGGCAAAATAGGAAAAGGTGAAAAATCCGAAGGAAATTTTAAAAAGACTGTAAAACTTGGAATATGTATTTTATGACAGGAGCAGAAAGATTATTTACCTTCAAGAGAAAAGACATGATGAATATAAAAAAGCAGAGAGATCCAAATATTATTAATGCCACATGGTATGCTATCAGAGGACATTTTTTATGTTGGAATTGATGAAGCTGTCATGCTATAGCCATGTCTTCAAACTCAGTGTCCTTAAGGAATGGGTATATTGTTTTCTCTCTTTTATGTTGCATTTTGTACCTGTGTGAGCTCAGTAGTTGTGCACTTATGGTTTCTCAATTCCCGAGATTTATTATATGGTAGTTACTTATAGCTTCTTTAGTGATTCTTTTTAACCTGTTGTTGACCAAGACATTATATTAAATCATAATTTCTCTCTCATATGTTGTGATTGTATTATTGCTAAAAAGATTTAATATATTTGTAAAGTTGATGTTTCTCCTAAACTGCGCTTAAACTATTATTTGGTCTAGGACACTTTATAAGTAAAAAATACATGATATTTGGACAGTTTTATTTCACATACCTTCTGATACATTTTTGAAGACCTATTAAGCCACTGGTTCTGCATCAGAATCCTGTAGAGGACTTGTTTAAACAAGGATTGGTAGACGCTTTCCCCCATTGTTTCTGATTTAGCAGGTCTGAGCAGGGGCCCCAGAATTTCCAAGAAATTCCTAACAAGGTCCCAGATGGAGCTGATTCCCTTGTTACAGGGACCATAATTTGAGAACCACTACGTTTAATAACTAGGTAACTTTATTTGACCCCTTCTCCAACCAAAGAAAAAAATACTTCACTGGGTTCTAGCATAGAGGCAAAACGTGACCTTGTTCCAGGCAGTTCTGCTATTTAAACTCAGAAATCACTCCTTTGTTTAGAGAACAATTAGTTGTATAACATTTGATGACTTTCCCTCCTATGTCTTGCATTTAAAAATAGCAATATTTCTGAGACAAATATGAAAAAATTTTTTCAAAAAAAGAGACTTCATACCACTGAACTGCTAGCTAGATCTGACAAAATAATAGAACAACATCTTACAGAATCTTGTTCACACTACTTCCTTAAAGATACCTGATACTGTGGTTATCCAAGATTGTTTACTAAATATATTTATATTTTATGTTTACTTTGCCTTTATAAACTTTATTCAAATGTTCCAAAAAATAGCTTAAAAGTAGGTACTTCTTAACATCTCTTATGCTTTTGCCTTAGATAAAAGCATTATGTTAATATGGTAAAACTGTCATATTTTTGCAGAAATCATTTTTCCGAAATAATAACTTTTAAAATAGATGGAGAAAATATGAAAGGCACATTGCTGCTGAAAATTCACATGGTTTGTAAAGGGATAAGCTACGTAAGTGTTGACTATGAACAGACTGGCCTATATTTATTAAATTTTTACTTAAGTTATAAAAGATTCACTATATTATCCTCCTGGACATTTAAAAGCAAATCATACTCTTTTTAAGAGCAGAAACAATGTGTTTGAAATAAATTTGTTTTATGATTGCAATTACATTTGAAGAGAGTATCTTAATAAAATCAATCATTGCTTCCTGGTTGTTACTTATCCTTCCGGTTCTACAACCTTTTTATTTTTTACTCTTTTTAAGTTTGTTTCATTATAGTGACTCTCCTTCTTGCTTCAAAAGAATAAATGATTATTTGTTAATAATAAATTTAAGCTTCTGTCTATCTGCCTTTGTACATTTTTTACTTACCTATGTATATACAGCACTCACCTGTACAAGCAAGTATTCATTTACTAAAAATGTTGCCAACTTCATAATCTTGAAGTCATATTTAAAAATTTTGTTAACTGATGATAGGGTAAAAGCAAAATGCATACCTCCTACTTACGAGGATTTGTTTTTACCTTTGTAGAAAAAAATAACCTATTTGGTCGTATTTTAAGTTTACTTCTTGCTTTCAAGTATTAATTAGTTTGCACTTTGCTTTTATATAGTTTTCTAGCAAGTTGAGCCTTTGTGGATTTATTATATACTGTACTTATCATGGAAGGACTAGGTTACAATTAAAATTATTCAAAGACCATTGAGAGGCATTGTGCTCAACTGAGGACCTTGCCTTTTTATCATGTTCAGACTGCGACTCTCCTTTTATTATTTCAATCTGAAGATAGTGGCATTATCAGAGAGTGAATGTGGTCTCTGCCAGTAAGCTGCATGGTGGCTAAGAGGTGAAGGCAGATGTGGCTGACTTTAGAGGAAATAAGTCTTCAACAAAAGATTGGGCGAGGGCATGAAACAAAGTCAGGGTCACACGGAAAAGAGGAGGACAGCTTCATTGGCATGTAATTTGGGTAGTAACACAGGGCTTAGCAGCACTTGCTTTAATGCTTTGTTGTTAGCATCTTTACATTTGTAATAATTTGCAAACAGGGGATCCTCCCTCATTCTCATTTCTCCCAAATGATGTAACTGATTGTGCAGACAATAAATAACAGAGGATAAAAGGGAGCAGAGATTTCTTCTGTCTCCTTGGTTCTTCATTTATTCCTTTTCCCAGTATAGCCAGCATCAGAATTATTTTTTAAATATGACTTATAGGTCATAAATTATTGTGGAAAATTAGCCTAATTTGAAAGTGATTGTGTATGTATGCATGTCTGTACTTCATTCACTTACCAAAGAATTGGGTAAGGGGAAGTAGGACTTTATTAAAATTTTTTTAGTAAAAATAGCAAAGAGGAGCACCTGGGTGGCTCAGTCAGTTAAGCATCCAACTCATGATCTCAGCTCAAGTCCTGATCTCAGGGTTATGAGTTCAAGCCCCATGTTGGGCTCCACGCTGGGCGTGAAGCCTACTTAAAGAAAAAAAAGTGTGTGTGTGTGTGTGTGTGTGTGTGTGTATACATATTTACATACACATGTATATACATATATATATATCCAAGATATAAAACTTCTAATTTTTTTCATGTTTTATTTATTTCTGAGAGAGAGAGACCGCATGAGCAGGGGAGGGTCGGAGAGAGAGGGAGACACAGACTCTGAAGCAGACTCCAGGCTCTGAGCTGTCAGCACAGAGCCTGACGCGGAGCTCGAACCCACGAACCATGAGATCATGACTTGAGCCAAAGTTGGACGCTTAACCAACTGAGCCACCCAGGCGCCCCAAGATACAACTTCTCATAGAGACTTTATCAAGTAAATACATAGCATATATAGTTTGAGAATAAAAACAGTTGGAAGTACTAGATTTTATTCCTGAATTAACCTGCTACATGTTTATGCAAACCACAGTAGTGTTTCCTTCACCAGCAGAGCCTGCTGCTTTATGTTCAGCACAGTACTTTATTTTTTAGTAATTATGTCCCCCTAATATTGTTATTATATCTAATATGGTAATTGTTTCTTTACAGTGTCTGTAAAGTTTATGTTTTTAAAGATTTTGGAAATTAAAATTTAGAAATTCGGATTCCCAAACAGATTTTAGGGAGTTTTTTTAAAAATAGTTTATTGTCAAGCTGGTTTCCATATAACACCCCGCGCTCATCCCACAAGTGCCCTCCTCCATGCCCATCTCCCCCCTCCCCCCCACACCCATCAGTCCTCAGTTTGTTCTCAGCATTCAAGAGTCTCTCATGGTTTGCCTCCCTCCCTCTCCTCAACTATTTTTCCCCTTCTTCTCCCCCATAGTCCTCCGTTAAGTTTCAGGGAGTTTTTAAGAAGGCCTGTTGGTTTCTTTCTTTTATCTGATAGTTACATATACTCATTTATTGTTTCTGTCACACCAAGACTCTTTTACCAGGTCTCCTCCTTGCTTAGGTTCCTTAATCTCATTTGCTGCATAACAAAGGTAAACAAAAGAAAAAGCCAAACTTTTTTTTTTACATTCTTTTACTTAAAGAGTTATTCTGTTTTAATAAACTGGGAAAATGGTTGGGGGAAGAGTTTGCCTAAATTCATAAGGATCTTTGCAAATTTAAGTAAGCCAATATAAGATTTTCTGATATGTGTAATTCTACTTACAAATCTTATTCAGAATTCATTATATTTAAACCACATGACCTAGAATGAGACTCTACTCGTTGAGGAACAAAATTATGAAAAAGGTAGGAGTGTGGAGACATAGCTAAGAACACCTCTTGTTTCTTGGCTAATTTAGTGAAAGTTTGTGCCCACTTTTATAAAAGTACCTGGCAATATTATAGAAAACGAACATTTTAAAACTAGAGAAGGGGGGAGTACCAATATTTTCATTATAAGATGACTACTATGAAATTTCTGTTTTAAAATGGATAAAATTAGTTTCTTTAAGACACTTTCTTATAGAATTTTAAGGACTCCTTGGCTTCAGTCCAAAATATTTTAACCTACTCCATTTGTAAAGTATTTCAGAAGGCTAAAGGTTTAAGCAGGAGTACTGTCAGCCTCGTAAGGGTGTTGAAACTCTTCTATATCCTGGAAGTGTAACAGAGAGAGAACCCCAAATAGTTTCTCCTGTTGCAAGAGGACATTTTTAGAAAGTCATATAGTTAATATTTTTTAATAGCCATAGAGTCTAACTTATGGATAACAATGGGGTTTTATTTCTTTTTTTTTTTTTAAGAGAGATGCATGCATGCAAGGAGGGGAGGGGCAGAGAGAGAGGGAGAGAGAGAAACCCAAGCAGTCTCCATGTACCCAGCACAGAGCCCTGACATGGGGCTCAATCTCACCATCATGAAATTATAACCTGAGTCAAAATCAAGAGTTTGATTAACTGATTGAGCCACTGAGATGCACCTATTTCATTTGTTTTTATCCAGAATTATAACATTACATAGAACATAAATGATGTTAGAAGCATTCGTTCTGCATCTAGTTTTACATAACATTTTGTAAGGTAATAACTATAAAAAAATGAAGTTAAATATAATGTCTGCTCATCAGAAGCCTGAAACATACAGTGTCAACACAGCCCCTTAGAAGATATGTAAGCAACTGAACAAAGAGCATGAGGCAAAGAATAAGTTGATAAAATGGTAAATGCATTTTGAGCTTCACAGATAATAAACCCTTGTTTCTGGAATAGTCTAGCAAAAAAAAAAATCTTTAGCCTAAAAAAGCCTAACACCGGAGGTAGAATTTCTGTTATGTGGATGATGGGAGAAATTACTTTTGACAGGTGCAGTTTAAAAAAGGAAGGGAATGTGTGATTACAGATACAGAGGTAGGGAAGCATTGGCTTTAGGAGTCAGAGTCCATAGATTTAAGAGTGGTGTAGAAGTAGAAAACAAAACCTATTGGGCAAAAGGACTGAACATATTTATTGAAAGAAAGAAAGGGACAAACAAGTAGAAGAGATGAGGAGAAAGCTGATGTAGAGTAAAGCCAGTGTGCTCAGTTCACTAATAGGCATTTCATTGGGCTTTTTTTCCAGAATAAAGTTTGAAGGAGACAAAATATGGTCTCTTATTAAGGCTACCTATAAAACTTCTGATTCTATTCTACTTCTGGTTCGTATCTTTAAAATTAAAATTTGTTAGGCCCCTGTGTGGCTCAGTCAGTTAAGCATTTGACTCTTGATTTTGATTCAGGTCATAATCTCACGGTTTATGGGTTTGAGCCCCGCATAGGGCTCCACACTGGTACTGTGGAGTCTGCTTGGGATTCTCTCTCTCTCTCCTCTTCTCTTTGCCCTTCCCCAGCTCTGTCACTCTTTCCCTCTTTCAAAGCAAATAAAGTAAACTTAAAAAATTTTTAATAAAAATTTTAAGAATTAAAAAATTAATGAGATTTGGTTACATGTTAATTTGTAGATTGAACATTTTCATAATTTTATGGCAATTAAAATAAACTTGATGTTCATAAACATAAAAAGATAAAACATCTTCATCCCTGTGCCAGTGTGTGTTTCCAGCTGTCCCTAAAACAGTTCTTTTGGTTGTCTACGGTTGCATGAAACCTGGCCCATTGCCACATACTCACCCCCTGAAATCTCCTGACAAAGCCTTGCCCCCTCCCACACTTCCTTTTCCTCTTAACTAGCGTATGGACTAGCAAAGTGGTAGCCATTTTTATTTTCTCTCTTTACCTTTTCAATCCTAGATGTAATTTTTGCAAGTTGCATAATCTCTCTGTGCCTCAGTTTTTTTGAGATGTAACCTGGGGCTAATAATTTTTATTGCCACTCAAAATTAAATGAGTCAATATTTGAAAGAACCCAGCGTCCTGCATGGCACATAACAGTTGAGTTCAACAAATGTAACTTGTTTTCTCCTCTTCCCAACTGCTAATAGTAACTCTCCTGGAAAGGTAATACAGGTAATTTAGGGAAATAATTTTAAATGAACTGTGGTGTTTGCCAAAACTTTGGTTTATATTCATACAGTGCATTATGTATAAATTTATTCTCATCAGATAGGGCTGTTGAGTGTTTTTACCTTAGTTGTTTTGTTGTTTTAAAGGATTAATTGGGGCCCTGTAACAAAATAAAGCATCACCTTACAAACAACTCATAAAATCATAATTATTTTAAAGTAAGTTTGAAAATTAGTGAGAGGGGTTGTTGTAAGAAACACATTTTACTGAGTTCTCACTTTAGTTATGAAATTACTTCTCAAACTAAGGAAACCTCTCTGATTCCATATCTCTATCAGTGACTGTGATTTAATGTTTTCACGTTCCTACCTATAATAACTCATTATAGACCATCTAATCATAATATCCCTGACATTTGTGACATTGTATTGGACTCTTCATAATATGTATGCCAAGACTTTACCTGTCATAATTGTCTACCTTCTGTGTTTCAAGATTCCTCAGCAAAGTAAAATTCAGTCCTCACTTGATATAAATAGCAGCATTGTTGACTAGATCTTTGGATATATTAAATAAGGAACATCACCAAAAGAATGATAAAAGCATTGTTCATACTTTTAATGATTAACCTTTCATGAAAGATTGAAATTTAACGTGAGTGGATGAACTTTATTCAAACAAGAGTGTTGAGAAACAGGAATCGTAGGTTTTACTCAATCCAAGTGTTTGATCAGTTACATATTGTTTTTCATTCCAAATCATTTTACTACCCCCTTTGTCTACCTGCATTATCCTTACTTTACAAAGTAAGTGCTTTGACCTGGTAGGTGTTGCTGATGGTGAAATGCAATGTCCTGAAGCCCATCTATGTTTCCAGTACAATTAACTGTTTAAAAGGGAGAACAAGATTTCTCTTTAAAAATAGTATAGTCCTATAAAAATGGATTTGCTTTTGCTCATTTAATCCTGGAAACTTAAATGTCAAAAGTTCTTAAGAACCACTGGCATGATACATGTGTATAAAACAAATTACATTTCTGCAAAGCAATGTTAATAATATTTATATATGTTGTATAAATTAAGCAAGGATAACTTAATAATACTGACTGCTGCTATTGCTGCTACTGATACTACTGGTATGTCTGTACTACTGCTAGTATAGAAAAAGGCCTCTCTCGTCATCCCCAGGGGAGGGAGCAGTCATTATGGGTGGTAGCATCATGTCTCTTTCAAATAAATGTCTTCTTGTGTGTTGCTAATTTTTCTCCTGTACTTAAAAATTTTTTAATTAAAAAAATACATCCTGTCTTATTGGACTTGTTTATATCATCAGTTATTTTTATTTATATAATGCATTTCTGACATTAATAGAGCCATATACCATTCACTCAGTACTTTGACATACTCTGGCAATTTTATAAATAAAGTGTGAGTGATTCTTAGTATAGAAAAATGAAAAGTACATTTGAATGTAAAACCTGTTTTGAGATATTTGTTGCCTTTTTTCCCTTCTGAAAGATAATGTAGAAACCCTGGATTGATTGGTTATTTTGTTACAGAATCCTTTATAAATCATTACTAGCAATAAATGTTAATTTCTCTTCAATTGTGAAGAATAACAAAAAAGTTATTCAGAATTATTCAGTATTAAAAGAGCTAACCAAGTTAACACAAAAAATTTAAGAGAGCTTCAGAATATGATATACCTAATTGTTAATCAGCACTAGAATTATTTGTAAAAATCTTAGCTGTAAATGCTAATGTCTTATTGGTTTTCTACTCTACCTAATTGCTGGTATAAAAATATGTTGAAATGTTTGAAATTAAATCCGCTGCTCTAGTTTATGTCCTGTGCAGAAGTGTGATTATCTGAGGAGTGTTTTTCCCCCCAGATTTTAAATATAAAGTATTATTTACTGTTAACACATAGTTATAAAACAAAACAAAACACATTTACCTCAACTAATTACTCTTGTTTTTGATTGACTATAATTTAATATTTCATATATTTGGGGGGAAAAGACAAATTTAGTTTTAAGTATATTTATAAGTGGTTTCTTAATATCTGTCTTTTGGTGATACAGACTTCTAAGCTTAAATTGGTATAATTAAATATGTTAAACATTTTTATATTTCACTAGTACAAAACAAAATGAAATAACCTATGCTGTCACATGCAGGCTAGCCACTGGCCTCCATTGCCCAGCTCCCACTGTGAGTCTTGGTTTCCCCTGTCATGCATGCAGTAGCTGTCAACCCTCACAACTACACAAACACTCTGCTGGCACTGCCCCCACGTAAGTGCTTATAGCAGGCCACCACCACGTGCATGCCCCCTTCTGCCTGCATTTGGTTCCTGCCACCATCCTGGCTCCACTACTCAGTGTGTTCTTAGAAATGACCCCCATAGCTGAACAACTGCACACCGCTGGCCTTGTCCCTGCTGCCACATATATGCCTATAGATAGCACCCCCCCCACCCCACTCCACCCTCCTCCACACACACACTCAGAACCAGACTAAGCAACACTAACTCTTGGACCTGAAGGAACTGCTGAGAACCCCACCAGCTCTCTCAGCCACTGCTAAACCCCTCAGTTATTGCTACCCAGGACCATGCAGAGAGTGATGTTACGGACCCTAGTTGCCATGCTGCTGTGTCCGTCCTGACACCTGGAGCTGCTGTCCACTCCTTCACTTGGTGCTCCATGAATAACAAGGTGCATCGGTGTACTCACACACACTCTTTATGCAGCCCATGCACCTCCCCTTGGCTCCACCCTACAGGTGAAGATCTTTCCTTACAGAAGCCAGCTTCTAAAATCTGAAAAACACGACTACTTCCTCAAGTGAACAGACATCAGTGCAAGGGAACAGGGAACCCTAAAAATCAGGAGACCATGGCACCAGCAAACAAATACAGTAAACTTCCAATAACCTACCCCCAAAGAAATGGAAAATCTGTAAATTGCCTAAAAACAAGAATTCAAAATAACTGTTCTAAAGATGCTCTGCAAGCCACAAGTGAACGTAGATAAATAAACAATTTAATGAAATCAGGCAAATAATACAAGAACAAAAAGAGAGGTTCAACAAGATAAATATTAAAAAAAAAAAAAAATTCTGGAGCTCAAACATGCAGTGCCAGGACTAGAAATACCATTTAGAGTTTCAACAACAGACCTGATCAAGCAGAAGAAAGAATCAATGAACTTAAACAGAGATCATTTTAAATTATCCAGTCAGAGGAAAATAAAGAATGAAAAAGAGTGGGGGGAAAAAGCCTACAGAATTTATCAAGCAGTATTAAATGAATCAGCATACATATTATGGGAGTCTTAGAAGGAGAAGAGACAGAGAAAGGGGGAGATTAAATAAATAATGACTGAACTTTCTAAATCTGAGCAGGGAAATAGATATCCAGACTCATAAAGCCCATAGGACCCCAAATAGTGTGAACAGAAAGAGGTCTACACCAAGAAGCATTACAATTAAACTCAAAAGTCAAGGGTCTTAATAAGAACCTTGCAGACCAAGAAAGAGTGGGATGATATAATTCAGAGTACTGAAAGAAAAAAAACTTCCAGTCAAGGGTGCTGTACCCAGCAAAGTTTTAAAGTGAAAAGCGAATAAAGTCTTTTCCATACAAACAAAAACTGAAGACAGTTTATCACCACTGGACCTCCTTTGCAAGAAATCCTTAAGGGAGTTCTTCAAGTGGAATTGAAACATGCTAAACAGCAGTATTAAAATATATTAAAGTATAAGTTTCACTAATAAAGGTAAATATATAGGCACATGCAGAATAATATAACACTCCAATGATTGTGTGCAAATTATCTCTAACTCTAATATAAAATTAAAAGTATTAAGAATAACTAATGATGAAAGTTGAGTAACAGATTCACAGTATTAAAAGAAGTAAACTCTGACTTCAAGAACACAAAGTGTGTGTGGGGGGGGTGTTAAAATAAAGGTTTTGTATACAGTTGAATTTAAATTGTTATCAAAATAGATGGTTATGAATAGAAGAAGCTTTATATGAGCCATTTGGTAACCACAAAAGAAAAACTTATGGTAGGTATGTAAAAGAGAAAGGAATCAAACCAAATCACTACAGAAAAAATTATAAAAGATGGAAGGGAATAAAAGTAACTGCAAAACAGAAAATAGTTAACAAAATGGAGATAGTTTAGTCTTTATCAATAATTATTAGAAGTAGAAGTGAATTAAACTTCCCAATGAAAAGAGATAGAGTGAATTTTTTTCAAAAAGAAAAATTTAAAAACCAAGATCTAGTGGTAAGCTAACTACAGGGTACTCACTTTAGGTATAAAAATACATAGGCTGAAAGTTAAGGGGCAAAAAGGAATATTCTATAGAAATGGTCCCATAAACACACCAGAGTTGGTGATATGTATATCAGACAAAATAGACTTTATGTCAGAAATTGTCACTAGAGGCAAAGAAGGTCATTATATAATGATAAAGGGAAGGTGTAATAGCTAGGTACACACTCAACATCAGAACCCCTAAATATATAAAACAGATTTTGACAGATCTAAAGGGAAAAACTGATAGCAATAGAATAATAGTAGAGGACTTCAATATCCCACTTTCAATAATGGATAGAATATCCAGGCAGAAAATCAATAAGGAAACAGCTGACTAAAACACCACTATGGCCCAAATGGACCTACCAGACATACACAAAACTTTCCACCAAATAGTAGCTGAATATACATTCTTCTCAAGTGCACAAGGAACATTCTCCAGGAAAGATCACATGTTAGGTACAAAACACATCTTAAAATATTAAAGAAAAATGAAATCCTGTCTTCTCGGACACACAGTGGAATGAAGCTAGAAGTCAATAACAGAAAAAAAATAGAAAAATTCACAATCAGGTAGATAACTGAACAACATATCTTGAACAACCATTGAATGAAAGAGGAGATATAAAGGGAGTTTTAAAACTAAATTGAGACAAAAAAGGAAGTAAAACTACAACTTAACAAAACCCTGGGATACAACAAAAGCAATACCAAGAAGGAAATTTATAGCAATAAATGCCCACATTTAAAAAGGAAGAAAGATCCCAAACAACCCATCATTACGTACAACTTAAGGAACTAAAGAAAAAACTACACCCAAAATTACTGAAGGAATGAAGTAAATATTTAGAGCAGAAATAGAGAATTGAAAAACAGCACCAAAAATTCAGCAAAACTGGGGTGCTTGGGTGGCTCAGTCAGTTGAGCATCCAATACTTGATTTCCAGGAAACTAGAATCAAGTCTGCATTGGGCTATGCCCTGAGCATGGAGGCTGCTTACGATTCTCTCACCCACTGTCTGTCTGTCTGTCTGTCTCTCTCTCCTCCTCCTCCTCCCCCTCCCCCTCTTTCTCTCTCTCTCTCTCTGCTCCTCATCCCCACTCATGCTCATTCTCTCTCTTGAAAGAAGAATCAACAAAACTTAGGAATTGGTTTTTTTAAAAGAAATACAAAATTGACACACCTTTAAGATACAGAAGACTCAAACTTGGAAGTGAAAGAGGAAATATTACAACAAATGACACAGAAACAAAAAGGATCAGAAGACCCCGTTAAGATAACTTTACGACAACCTGGAAGAAATCAATAAATTCCTATGGAGTACAGCCTACCAATACTGAATCAAGAAGAAATGGAAAGTCTGCCTAGACCTATAACAGAAATAAAATAAGTAATAGAAAACCTTCCCACAAAGAAAGACCCAGGACCAGATGGCCTTATTGGGGGAATTCTGACAGACATTCAAAGATGAACTAATACCAGTCCTTCTTGAGCTCTTCCAAAAACATAGAGTAGATGAAATACTTTTACTCACTTTGAGGGTAACTTTACCCTAATTCCAAAGCCAGACAAAAACAACACAAGAAAAGAAAACTGCAAGTTAATATCTCTGTTGAACATAGATGCAAAATTCCTCAAAAAAAAAAAAATGCTAGCAGCAACCTACTAAAAGGATCATACACCATAACCAAGTGGGGTTTACCCCTGAGATGTAAGGATGATTCAACCTATGAAAATCAATCAGTGTAGTACCCTACATTAATAGAATGGAAGAAAGAAAAACCACATGATAATCTCAATAGATGGTGAAAAAGCATTCATATCTTTTTGTAAATGTCTGAGCAAAATAGACATAGAAGGAGCATACTTAAGTACAATAAAGGCCACATATGAAAACGACACATTTAACATCATAATCAGAAAAAATTGGGTAGCTTTCTATTCTTAAGATTCAGAAGGCAAGGATGCCATGCCTTACCACAACCAGCAACATAGTATTAAAAACCCTAACCAGCATACATTTAAAAAATAGAATAAAAAGTTAAGGGCACCTGGGTGACTCAGGTTAACTCAGACTTTGGCTCAGGTCATGATCTCATGACTTATGAATTTGAGCCCCGCGTCAGGCTCTATATTGACAGCTTAGAGCCTGGAGCGTGCTCCGGATTCTGTGTCTCCCTCTCTCTCTCTCTCACTGCCCCTCCTCTGCTTGTATTCTGTCTCTCTCTCTGAAAAATAAACACTCAAGAAACCCCAGCATAACCAAGCAAGGAAGAGAACTAAAAGGGATCCAAATAAGAAGGGAAGATAAAATTATTTCTCTTTGCAGATGAAATGATTTAGAAAACACTAGAGACGGGGCGCCTGGGTGGCTTAGTCGGTTAAGCGTCCAACTTTCGCTTGGGTCATGATCTCGCCGTTTGTGGGTTCGAGCCCCGCGTCGGGCTCTGTGCTGACTGCCAGCTCAGAGCCTGGAGCCTGTTTCAGTCTGTGACTCCCTCTCTCTCTGACCCTCCCCTGCTCACGCTGTCTCTCTCTCTCTCCTAGGAATAAATAAAACATTAAAAAAAAAAAAAAAAGAAAACACTAGAGACTACACACACACACACACACACAAGAAAACCACTAGAACTAATAATTTAGCAGTTTCAGGATGTAAAATCAACATACAAAAGTCAGTTGGATTTCTATACATTACCAGGGAATTATCTGAATCTTTAATGATAAAAACAATTCCATCCACATTAGCTGGGCAAAGAATAACATATGTAGGAATTAACCAAAGAGACATAGACTTGTACATTGAAAATTATAAAGCATTGATAAAGGAAATTAAAAAGACAAAACAAATGTAAATACATCCCACATTCATGGATTGGAAAAATTAATATTGTTAACATGCCGATGCTACCCGTTGATCAACAAATTTAATATAATCCCTATCAAAATCCCAAAGACATTTTTTACAGAAACAAAGAACAACCCTAATATTTGAATGGAACCATGACCCCAAATAGCCAAATGAATCCTGAGCAATAAAAACAAAGCTAGAGTCATCACACTTCCTGATTTCAAATGACATTACAAAGTTACAGTAATCAATACTGGAATTAAAACAGATATACAGACCAATAGAATGGAGAAAGAAATAAACCTGTGCAGTTATAGTCAACTGATCTTTGACAAGGGTCCCTGTAACACACAATGGGAAATGACAGTTTCTTCAGCAAATGGGTGTTGGGAAAAGTGGATATCCACCTGCAAAAGAATTAAGTAGATCCCCTCTCTTACACCACCCACAAAAATCAACTCAAGATGGATTAATACATAAATGTAAGACCTGAAGCTATCAAAAGGCTAGAAGAGAACATAGGGGAAATGATTCTTTACATTGGTTTTAGCAATAATTTTTTGGAAATGACAGCAAAAGCATAGGCAGCAAAAGTAAAAAATAGATAAATGGAATTACATCAAAGACTTCTGCATGGCAAAGGGAAATAATAACAAAGTGAAGAGGCATCCTACAAATGGGAAAAAAAATGGTTGCAAACTATATATCCAATAAGAGGTTAATATCTAAAATATATAAGGAATTCATACAACTCAATAGCAAAATACAAATAACCCACTTTGAAATGGTCCAAAGAACCTAATAGACACTTCTCAAAAGAAATTCAAATGGCTGAAAAGTATACAAAATGGTGACCATCATCTCTAATCATCAGCGAAATGCAAATCAAAACTAAGTGATTTCACATCACACCTGTCACTATTACTAATACCAAAAAGATGAGAAATAAAAAAGTATTGGCAAGGATATGGAGAAAAGGGGATCCTTGCATACTGCTGATGGGAATGTAATTTAGTATACCCACCGTAGAATATAGTATGGAGATTGCTCAAAAAATTAAAAATAGAACTACTATATGATCTACTAATTCCACTTCTGAGTATGTAACAAAGGAAATAGAATCAGGATTTCAAAGAGATCCCATGCACCCCAAGGTTTGGTGAAGCATTATTCACAGTGGCTAAGATATGGAAACAACCTAAATGTCCTTCAATGGATGAATGGATAAAGGGGGAAAAAATACATACACACACACACACACACACACACACACACAGAGGGAGAGAGAGAGAGAGAAACAGTGGATTATTCAGGCATAAAAATAAGGAAATACTGCCACTTGAAGCAGTATGGTGGAGCTGGAGTGACATTATGCTAAGTGAAATAAGACACAGAAGGAGAAATACTGCATGATCTTACTTCTATGAGGAATCTAAAATAGTCAAACTTACAGAAGTAGAGAGGGAGCACCTGGGTGGCTCAACTGGTTAAGCGTCCAACTTCAGCTCAGGTCATGATTTCACAGTTTGTGGGTTTGAGCCGGGCATCGGGTTCTGTGCTGACAGCTCAGAGCCTGGAACCTGCCTTGGATTCTGTGTGTGTCTTTCTCTCTCTGTCCCAACCCCACTCATGCTCGCTTGCTCTGTCTCCCTCCCTCTCAAAAATAAATAAACATTTAAAAAATTGTTTTTAAAAATAAGTAGAGAATAGAATGATTTGCAAGGGTCTGGGGAAATCGGGAAATGGGTGATGCTGGTGAGAGGATACAAACTTTTAGTTATGCAAAACACATACGTTTTAGAGATCTAATGTACAGAATGGTGATTATATGTATACCTGAAATTTGCAAAGAGGATATATCTTAAATCTTCCCACATACAAAATGGTAACTATATAGAGGTGATGATATATTAATTAGCTTGATTATGGTGCGCTTCTCACAATGTATGCACATATCAAAGTGTCAAGTTGGAAAAGTTTTTTCTTACTTTCATATGATGGTGTGGTAATAAGTATTTTCCAGTCTTGTCATAAGCTTACAGCTATCTACATGATGGTAATGCAACAGATTGATTACAATAGAAAACAAGAAATTTAAGACTAAATTTGAATCCTCAGTGAAATGTTTAGTCATTTTTCCTCTAAGATATTGAAATAAATTTTAAAATATGTTATTTGACTCAGGATTCAAAGCACCTTGTAAACCAGGAGATATTACAGGTATACCTAGGTCTTATTTTTAGAACACCAGAGAGAAATACAGAAGTACATAGAAAGAATGAATCCAGTGCGCCTTTATAGTTAATCTGAAAACTCAACAATTTGGGCACATATTTGCCATTTAAATAAAATGATCTATGAAGCAAACATTTTCTTGATTGTATCGTAACAGCCTGAAAGTTTATATTTGTGGCATTACTCTGATTAATGAAATCAGTTCCAGTGCAAACATTTGGGCTGTTAGAATATTTACAAAACCATATTGTCCAGTTCTGCAGCTTCTCCCTAGTTCTGGCTCTCATCTTTTTTACACCTGGTTTACTGTATCTTCCATGCTAGAATTCATGCCTCAGTCTTGCCCTGCTCAAATTTATTTAAGCAACACTTTTATGTTTTCCAGTCCAGTTAGGAGTCTAAATAATCATAATTGGTTACCAAATCAAAAGTAAACTCAACCTAGAATTTGAAGTTTTCCAAATCTTACTTATTCTTGCTCTTCAACACAGTTTCTTCATGGTAACATTTATCTTCTCAGCATGGTATCCCATTTCTTGTCTTGGTACCTCATCTTTCCTCTTTAAGGATATACTCCTCCCTTACAATTAAAAAGTCCGAAGTACCTTGTTAGGTTTGAGTTTAGGTTAATTTAGACATTTAATGTGGATCGTCTTATATTCTGGATCCAGAAAGCACCATCAGGAAGTTGAGTATTCTAGATAATTAGTGGCTTATCACATATTATTTATACGTTAACAATGCTAAGCACTCTTTATTCAGTCAAATTCACATTATAAGAAAGTATAATGCAATGTATTTAATGCTTCATTGATGACGTAGAAGGCATTTCACTTAGAAATGTGTAGCAACATGGATGGAACTTGAGGGTGTTATGCTGAGCAAAATAAGTCAGGCAGAGAAGGACAGCTACCATATGTTTGCATGTATAGGAGGATTAGGAGGAACTTAACCCAGGACCGTGGGGGAGAAGAAGGGAGGAAAAATAGAGGGGGAGAGGGAGGGAGGCAAACCATGAGAGACTCTTGAATGCTGAAAATAAACAGGACCGATGGGGGTCGGGGGGGGGAAGGGGAGTGATGGGCATGGAGGAGGGCACTTGTGGGGATGAGCACTGGGTGTTATATGGAAACCAACTTGCCAATAAACTATTTTTAAAAAAAGAAAGAAATTGTGATGTATAGGACTGGTGGTTAGTAGAAATGTCTAGTTTTTACCGTCTTCATATTTGTTGCTTTATTTATTTGAAGCTATTGTAAATATTTTGACATGTTTTATATTTTTAATGAGGCAGTAAGAATCTCTATTCCCCACTCTGAACACCTAATATTGTACTTTGTTTATAATGGATTTTCCTAAAATACTTGATTCATTCTGTCAGAAAATATTTATTAAAAATCTACTATATGCCAGGACATAGGACTTTAGGACTATAGCCATGGGAAAGACAGTCTGTGCTCTTAAGAGATAGACAATAGACAGACATCCCTAATATACTGTACATTCCCTGATAGAAGTAAATACACAATTGCTTGTGGTACCTTTTCAGTTTGGAGAGTGTCGAGCAAACTTTTCCAGTGTCAGTACCATGGAGGGAATTAGGAAATTTAAGTCCCTTATAGTCATCTTCAGGCCCCCAAACTACACCAGATGAAATTTATCATCCAAGTAGTAATGTGTTTTTGCTATGCAAATATAGCTGTGAGGCAAATCTCCAGTTTTCTTTCCCTCCAGAGTGCCACCACTAAACCTTCCCATATAGAAATTCTGGAGCCCCCTCTAAGATGAAGTCATCCTGAAGGAGACAAGGATCAAGGGTATTCCTGGAATGAGAATATAAACAAAGACCCAGTGGTGAAAAGAGAGTAAGGCAGTTAGGGAGAGTAGTTCTCTAAGGCCAGAGTATAAATTTGGTTGGAGGAGTTGGTGAAGGGGAGATGGTCACAGATGAGTTGCAGAAGTAGACAGGAGTCAGGCTGTGAAGGGCTTTAAGACAATGTGAAGAAGTGGGATTCTTACCATGAGAGCAGTGGGGAATCACTGAAAGGTTTTAAGCAAAAGAAAAGTGACATTATCCTGTTTAATTTTCAGCATTGTGTTAAGCCCAATTTAGATTCTTTATTTTTCATGCTTTTTATTGATCAGATTTTTAAAAATGTTACTCTTAAAACTATTCTTTATAAAAAGGATTTTATAATCAGTGATTTTAAAACTTGTTTTCCTAACAGTGGAATTCTTAAAAGAATATTTAAATTCTACACAGTGGGTCAGTATTAAGAAATAATAAAAGGAGAAACACTTTGTTTTTAATTCTGGTACAGTTTAATGTTTATTTTGTTTTTTTATGGTGAGGGGGTGGAGTGGTAGGATGATACTTTTTTTTTTTTCAAATATTTTTATTTATTTCTGGGAGAGAGAGGGAGAGAGACAGCATGAGCAGGGGAGGGTCAGAGAGAGAGGGAGATACAGACTCTGAAATAGGCTCCAGGCTCTGAGCTGGCAGTCAGCACAGAGCCCGATGCGGGGCTCGAACCCACGAACCGCGAGATCATGACCTAAGCAAAAGTCGGACGCTTAACCGACTAAGCCAACCAGGCACCCCGGTAGGATGATACTTTTAATGGCCACTTGCCTCTCTACTCCACTGAGATTAGGGCTTTGTATTCAAGAGTGACATTATTACTCGGTAGGGCCCCATAGTTCTAATTGATGGTAGCAGTAGCTTTCATAATTTGTAGTTGGTGGTCTCCTAGGCCTTTACTTTTATTTATCCAACAAACATCTGTGAAGTATTCTTAGTGTTAGTGATATTTCTTTGAGCAAAACAGACACAATTCCTGACCTCATGGCCCTTCAGTATAATAGAGGAGATGGATATTAAGTAATCATACAATGTAATTACAACTGATATAATAAATGCCATGTAGAAGGGGTGATTATATTGGGAGATCATTGAAGAAGTGATATTTAAGTAGAGATTTAAGCTGGAATCTGAGGAGTCAGACAAAGACAGAATGTTCCAGGCTTGGTTTATAAAATGCATGAATACTCTGAGGTGATAATGTGAGTGGCAAGGAGTAAAGCTGGCAAGGGAAGCAGTGGCCAGATTATGGAAAGACAAGTTAAGGACTTTAACTTTTATACTCAGTCTAATGAGAAACCATCAAAAGGTTTTCAGTGAAGAATGAAATTAGATGATTGGTCCTAAAAATATTACTCTGGCTGATGTGTGGAAATTGGCTAAAAAGAGCTAGGATGGATACAGAGACATCAGTTAAGAAGCCATTACAGGACTCTTATTCTAGAGTCTGGCACACAGTAGGCTATCGGTAGATAGTGTAAATTAGCTGAATGACAACTATACCACCACCTCTGTTATGACATCTCAAATTATCCATACTTTAACAGAGTTAAATTGAATATTTTCAAGAAGTCACAGAATAGTGCCAATTAGTACTTATGTTTCCTCCTAAAATTTCATATTTTTAAACTACTTTTCCCATTGACCAATATGAAATTCATTCATTCAACAAATATCGAGTGCTTAAAATACACTGGATATTAGCCAGGGGCTGAGGACATAGAATCAGTGAGTAAGATAGGCATGATATCTGTCATCAAGTATCTTCTAGTCTGGTTAACCAGATCTAAGTGAAGCAAGCAGTATATTGATCTAATCCTGTGGCATAGAATTTGTCCATTTATCCCAATCTCAGTATCAGGAATGTCCTAGATGAACCACGTAATCTTTTCATCAATTAAACTACATCTTTTCCTTACCTCCTCTTGCTTCTAATTTATACTACTAGGTTTCTACTTTATCTTTGCTGAAAATTCAGCCCCTCATAAATCCTAACACATATGTCAGGGACCTGACAACCTAAAGATTGAATCCCAGTTCTCCTTTAACTCTTACAAAAGCTGGGACCTTGCTTCATGGATTATTACCCTTCTGTTGCTGCATAACAAATCACCACAAATCTAGTGGTTTAAACAACACATATTTATTATCTCACAGTTTCTGTGGATCAGGAGTCCAGGTATAGCTTAACTGGGTCCTCCACTCAATGCTGCAATCAAAGCATCAGGCAGACTACATTCTCATATGTAGCTCTGGGTCCTCTTCCAAGCTCCTTTAGATTATTGACAGAATTCATTTCCTTATGCTTGTAGGAATGCTGCCCCTCTCCGCAGGCAGTTCACAACATGGCTCTTTGCTTCTTCAGGAACAGCAGAAAAGAGTGAAATCTCTGCTGCTTGGAGTCTCTGAGCTCAGGGAGGCCTTTGGCTTCTTTTAATGTTTTTGCCTGATTAAGTCAAGAGCGCTCAGGAAAATCTTTCTGATAAACACAGAGTCAAATGATTAGAGACTGGCAGTCCAGCTGCAGAGTCCCTTCACATTTGCCACGTAACCTAACATTATAATAGGAGTGGTATCCCATCCTACTCACAGGTCCCCATGTTGTAAACCCAAGAGGAGGGAATTATTCTGCCTGCCTTACTGCCTCTTTTTAAAATCTCCTGCCTCTCTTGGCTTCTAGCAAGTCATGCTCTTCTTGGTCTCTCCATGTCTTTGATGGTTTCTTTTCCACTCTGTCTTCCTTTTGTAAATGTTGAGGTTCCCCAGAACATCTCATTAACCATCCAACCTGTTTCTTGACCCTATATCTATTGTTTTCTACTAGATGCAGGCCAGTTTCCTACTAAAAATAAATCTAAGAGCAGATTATTTTTTCTCCAGCCAGTGGCAGAAGAACATACTAATCATGTAAGGAATGAAATAAAAGCGATCTGTTATTCTCCCATTGTTGCATCCGTTTGGGGAGGAAGGGGAAGCTTGAGGGAACATGGTTGGTTCAGTGCCAGCTACTCAAGGTAAGGTAAGTTATTCATGGTTGATGAAGAAAACCCTGAAAGATGGGAAAACTTCACCAGATCAGGGGAGAGGCAGTTGTGTCAGCTAATTCTAGAAGATGTAGCTGCAGTTTGGGGAATACTGTCTTGTTATGTCAGGGCACCTTCAAAGAATATGGATACCTCATGACATTCATTGAGAGGGACCAGATATGAATGAGGTGGGCAACAGTGTGTTATTAACCCACCAATGATTTCAAGGTACATTGCTAAAAACAAATACATTATTTGACATCAGCCATAGAAATGTTTTCTAGGTATGGGAAACCATAGCAAAATTAAACTGTTAGGACTAGGGGTGCCTGGGTGGCTCAGTAGATTAAATGTCCAACTCTTGATTTCAGCTCAGTTCATGATCTCTCAGTTTTGTGAGTTTGAGCTCCACCGTCAGGCTCTGCGCTGACAGCGCAGAGCTGCCTTGGGATCCTCTCTCCCTCCCTCTCTCTCTGCCCCCCACTCACACTGTCTTTGTCTCACTCAAATAAAGAAACTTCAAAAAATTAGGAGAAAATAAAAAATAAGCTATTAGGACTACTATACCAATATAAAAATCTTTTGCATTGTGAAGAAAACCACCAGCAAAACAAAGAGGCCACCTACTGAACAGGAGAAGATATTTTCAGATGATATGTTCAATAAGGAGCTAATATCCAAAGTTAATGTAAAGAGCTTACACAACTCAATACCAAAACCCCAAATAATCCCATTAAAAATGGACAGAGGACCTGAATAGACATTTTTCCAAAGAAGACCTACAGATGGCCAACAGACACATGAAAAGATGCTCAACATCACTAATCATAAGAAAAATGCAAATTCACAATGATATATGACTTTACACCTCTCAGAATGGCTGAAATCAAAAAACTCAGGAAATAGCAAGTGTTGCTGAGGACGTGGAGAAAAAGGAATCCTCATACACTGTTGATAGAAATGCAAATTGGTTTAGCCATTGTGGAAAACTGTATGGAGGTTCCTCAAGAATTAAAAATGGAATTATCATATAATCCAGTAATTCCACTACTGGGTATTTACCAAAACAAAAGCTCTAATTCAGAAAAGATATATGCACCCATATATTTATTGCAGCACTATTTATAGTATCCAAATATATATATACATGGCACTATTAGCCATAAAAAAGCATGAAATCTTACAATTTGCAACAATATGGATGGACCTAGAGGATATAATGCCAAGTGCAGTAAGTCAGTCAGAGAAAGATACCATATGATTTTACTCATATGTGCAATTTGAGAAACAAAACAAATGATTACAGAAAAAAGACGAAAAGACAGTCTCTTAAATATAGAGAACACACTGGTAATTTCCAGAGGTGGGGGGAGTTGAAAAAAAATTTTTTTAATAAACTCAATCCCCAGTATTGGGCTCAGACTCAACAACCTTGAGATCAAGAGTCTCATGGTTTACCAACTGAACTATCCAGGCACCCCAAAAATTTTTTAATAAAAGAAAACATTCATACATTCTTACAATTTAAGTGCAGTATTTGCATATGAATCTCACCTCTGTCTTCTAGCAAAGTTGAATATCTTGCATACAACTTAATTAAGACCTGCAGTCTTCTGCAATCTTCTTATTTTAGGAATAGCGTGGTGGAATTTACTTGGAAGAAGCTGTCCCTTTATTCTTTCTGAAAATTACCTTAGTTTCTCTTCTTATATGATTGGTTTATTGTTAAAAACCAGCATAGGAAAAAAAGGTTAGACATTATCTCCTTACCAAAGCATTTTCATTTCTAGAAACCTGCTCCCCAGTGTCCAGCCTTGAGAAAGTTAATTCTTTTCTCTGTTCTCTACCGGATTTGTATCAATTATACCTGTTGATGTATTACAACTTATTTTCGTGTTTGTCCACCCTACTTGTGAGATCCTTGTGGATAGAAATTGATATATTCATTTTCTTAATGACAGTGCCTGACATGACAAATGCTCTGTACATGTTTTAAATAAATAATGAATTAATCTTTGCACTAACCCAAATCATAATATTTTCACTCACTTAACTTCAAGTGACCAGATCTGATTCCCTCAGATACATACACTGACCCTGATAAACCTAGTTTTACTTTACTCCATGGATATATAGTGAAAATATTGGCCATTCCTTATGAAGCTATTTTGGCCTAGAATTCTCTGCCTTCCCATCCTTCCCCTTCCCCCCCCCCCCCCCCCCCCCCCCCCCCCCCCCCGCAATCATCATGTCTTAAAGTCATAAGATCAGACTTCCAAAAATATATTATGGCTGGGACAGTTTTTTTGTCTTGAAGCCCTGTAAGTCACTTCAGAAAGTATAGGAAAAAGAAGTACTTGGCATAGGGTGTAGTAAATAGCCAAAGATCTTATTAATATCTCCACATTTGAGTGAACTTCTAAACCTATGAAATAGAATCAGAGCTATCATCCCAGTATCCTCAGATTTGGGGTTTAGACCAAAGAAGACCTTCAGAAATCCTGTATTTTGAAATGTACAACACATTTTTAAGATTATAGATGCTGAATAATTTCAAGGGTATATAATATTTGGACTACGAAGGAGACTAATTTTATATTCATACTTAACAGAGAATTTAGTCGGAGATAGTATTTTCAGATTGTCATCTCCACTGAAGATCCTTGTATATTTGTTGAAAGCAACATTAATAATGGTACAGTATAAGTAGAACAAACTGAAGGTTGCTGGAGAGGAGATGGGGTGGGGATGGGTTAAATGGGCGAGGGCATTAAATTGAGGGCACTTTTTGGGATGAGCACTGGGTCTCATATGTAAGAGATGAATCAATCATTGAATTCTACTCTTGTAGCCAAGACTACACTGTATGTTAACTAACTTGAATTTAAATAAATTTAAAAAATAAGAACACCAACATTCAGTCTTAGTCTTAGAATTACATTTAGTTTTGAGTTGAGCTTAACAAAATTTCACCTTATGTGTTGATGGACTATTCAAATGTGTTAATAACAACCTGAAAATGTTCAGTATGAATATACAAATAATACTTGTGTATAAACCTATGTAACTCAAAAAAAGATGGTACAGTAGCGTCATCAGAAATATGGCCTTGGAAGAACATAATTTCCATATTAGAAATGTTTTTTAACATGAGAGTTAATTCTGTAGGACTATAGCATAGGAGTATAGAATTAAGAGAGTGTGATCTGGATAACAATGCTTCACTGATTTCAGAAACCTTGATGTAAGTCTTCTTCTGGAATGTAGGCAGAAAATAGTCTCATGGTTTTCTCTGTGGTCATCATTTTCTGTTGGTACTTACTCATCAGAAGGTATCTAACTGACTATAATTAATAGCTTTTGTTTAAAAAAGAATCTTTTGTGGATAGAAAACAGAACACAAGGGGACTAACTTTTTATTGTGCAAGAAATAATTTTTTTAAGCTACAGCTCTCAAACCAGGCAAAGGTAATAAATGATTGTAAATTTTGGGACACACATGTGACTTTTTAAAAGATTGTAAAACATGGGCGCCTGGGTGGTTCGGTCAAGCATTCAACTCTTGATTTCAGGATCATAATGTCAGGGTCTTGAGACAGAGCCCCACACTGCACTCCACACTGGTTATGGAACCTGCTTGAGATTCCCTCCCTCCCTGCCCCTCTCACACACATGCACACAAATGCACTCTCTTACTCTCTCACTCTCTCTCTCAAAAAAAAAAAAAAAAGATTGTAAAACATGTTAATATTATGCATGATTTCCCAATCTTTTTTTTGTTTTCAAATTATTCTGATAACAAAGGTTTATGTAGTAGGCATACTCCCTCAAGATTCTGTTACTATATCATGTGAACATCTAAAGATCAGTGTTTAAGAAACTAAGTAGTCACAGAATTCTCATTTATCTCTTCCCAAAATGTTATGTTTTATCTTTGTTATCTAAAATCAGGCACACTTGTAGGAAGCAAAGGAAAAAATGGGGAAAAGTTAGTTACGTAGCAAGTTTGTTCATCCAGGAAACCTTAGTATTTTTAGTCTGAAAACTTAATAGGAAATCTTAAAAGTAGTCGATTAAAATCTTAACTGTAGTTACTTGGTATCAAATGTTCTTCGGGGGGGGGGGGCAGTCTTTTGATACTGTTAGTTCTTAAATGAGGAATTTGGGCAGTGTAACATTCTCATTTCAACAGATAATTTTTGAAGGTGCCATAATGATAGAAAACCACTCTGGAATCACCTTGATAATTTAGATGTTTCTTAGAGACCTGTAATGATCAATTATTATAAAGGACACAGTATACAAAACCACATTGTTTCTTTTGTGTATGTTCTTACTGTTTGTTGTGTTGTCTTTTTTTCTTTTTTTTTTGATGATTGGCTTTAGTTCATCCTTTTAGATCATTGCCTAAGTGGTACTTTATCCCTTTATTCTCAATTTTAATTTAATTTAATTTTTTTCTGAAAGATATTCTGCCACTCTGTTAAAACATCTTACTTCTTCTTCTCTAACATGTTTATATAAGTTCATGTTGAAGAAATACATTCAGATTATCAACTATATGGAATAATTAACAGCAATGGCATTATCATTGATACTATACATTTTCCTTGTAGAATGCTCTTTCATCATGACTGTGCATAGTATTGTTTCAGGTAGATCAACAAATTGATTATATATTTTTTATTATACTGTAAGTAATGGCTTGGAATGAATGAAATTTATTGGGGAGAGGTTTTGGTTTTGGTTTTTTATTAGGCTGCTGTATTTAAATGGTGCTGCAATTTAGTTATTTCACTGAATCCTCACAGAGTGCATACCTGACATAGTTAATAGAAGATTTTGTTAGATTTCTGTATATTGAACATTTGAGAAATACACAGTTGTGTTGTGCATTAGGATTTGAATTCCTTATGTACAAGAATATTTACTACCTTCTTTGTTTCATTTCAGAATGACCTTATTTAAAAATGTATGAGGCTATTTATAATCGACTCTGTGGCAGTGATTAAAGAGGTGTGAATAATAGGTTATTGGAACTTGACAGCTCCTGGTTTGCTAAACTAGTGTTAGAACATTTATGCTGTTCAGATGTACTTTATATTTCTAAGGTGGGAATTTCTCTTTTGACATGTGGGTTATTGGCATAATGTATTCCATAGGTTTGTCTCTTTAAAGTGGTTTACCAAATCGTAGTACGTTATTGATTTATTTTATGTTTTACATTTTCTTCAACTTTTAATGAATCAACATTTTATTCTTAATAATTATAACCTGAGGATGAGTTATCAAAACATCCAATATAGACAGAGGATTGATCCTTAAGCATAGTATTGGCCTACTCTCTGAAGCTTTACTATAAGATAAATGCAATCAAGATTTTATTTTTTAATGGAAAAAACCCTTTCTTACAGAAAATTTGAAAATGGTTAATAGGTTGATATTCATCAGTTGCTACTTTGGGAGGAATGTCAAAATATCTGAAGATATTTGGAATAGCACAGTATATCCAAAAAAGAGTTGTATACTGAGTATTTCAGCAAACCTTTATTAATTTTAAATACCAACATCAGAAAAACATGAGTTTGATTTAATGGACTTGGAGTAGACATTTTTATTTAAGAATAAAAGGAAATGTAGGAAAGTATTTAAAATTTTTGAGTAAACCAATAACTAACCTGATGATTTTTCAGTTATCATAGATTCAGAGTACTTTGTTATTTGTCAGTGTACATTCTAAAATACACTAAAGATTTATTACTAAAATCCATTTTAGTATTATAACTCAGTTGTCCCTTACCAGCCATGAGATTAGGTTTCTAAAAAGAATGAGGTGAGCAACACTGAAGCAGAGAAAGGAAAACAAAGGTTAGGGAAATAACAATAAAAATTACACTGTATATATTTCACAATAAGTCTGAGAAATCTTTAACCAAAAAAAATTTAAAATAAGCCCCATCTCTTAGCATAACAAACTTCCTCCACCAAATAGCTCTTTACTTGACCCATTTTCTTCAGTTGTGATCTGTAGCATGAGTCTCCCACAAATTTTGAATTCTGTAAATTGTACCTATTTTTAAAGTTTTTAAACTGGTTTGAAACTTATTTTTCACTTTATTTTTCCCTTGTTTTATTTTTTCCCCAAGTTTGAAAAATTCTTGTGAAGCAGCTTGTATTTTGATGGTAATACTTAAGGACATATTTTTATAGAACTGAACATCTTCCCCTCTGTTGAAAAATGGGAATACAAATGTTTAACAAAGGGTGGAAGAACTGGTTGAAGGTTTGTGAATTGTATGTGCATACATACAAACAGCCCAAGATTTTGTGAAAAGTAAATTTGATGATGTATGCAAAGCACACAGCAAGAGAATTACATTTATTCCTAGAGTACTATGGTACTTTGGAGGTAACTCCAGAGACATTTTTAATCCTTACTTTCCTAATTGCTTTCTGTGTGAATTTGAATGGTCTGCCTAATTTCTCTAAGCTTCATATGCCTTTTTCTTAAAAAGTAATGATAATACCAACTCTACCAATCAGTCTTATAGTATTGTTCTGAGGATATTCTGGTTGGAGTCTTTTGCAATTTGTAAGTTGTGATAGAGTTGTAAAGCTTGAAGATGTTATTTTACTCCTTGTCAACTTGGAAGATTCAAGTTGAACACAAAACAGTTGACTGACAGAAAGCAGGACTATCCACCCCTGCCCCCACCCAGAGTGAGTCAGGTTGCCAGCTGTTCTGAGTTAAGAGATACTTGGGAAAAACAGGATAATTTGCGGGCAGATCCCTGTGGATATTCATTGATTTCTAGTTCATTTTGAAAGACAGTTTTATGTCTGTAACTTCACTCCAAAGTCTAGAATACTACAATATTCTGATTATAGAGTTAGACTTATGATTCTACAATAGTGCAGAGATCCCTCATGTTGTTTAGGTTTTACAACCAGGGACGTCCTGTGTTCTGACTGTTCAGTTGCACAAGCTAATCCCACCCGTATCCTGTTTGTGAGTAATTGGATGGATGCCTAGAAATTCTAGTGCCAGATTATATAGTACCTTCTACAACAGAAATCTCTAGTTTGAGTGCTTATTTACCTTTTCCCTAATCAAATACCTCTTGTAGGTGAGTCTCTTTGCTGAAAAAGACAAGATTATATAATAAGAAAGACTCTTAGTTACATTTCCATAGGCGTGCTTTGAATAGCATTTCCAATTGATCTGGAGAAGACCTGTCTAAAGTACAAATACAGGGCTGTAATCTTTCTATATAGTTGAGGAAATAGGTTTTGAATTGTACACCTCTTCCTATAAAAATAGAAGAGATCTTTCTGGGAAGAGAAAGAATTTCTTAATTTTTTTAATCTAAATCATTAATAGGAAAATACCATTTGCTATTGTAAATATTCTGTTGCTATTCCAATCTCCTTACAAAATGTCAAATATATGGTTAAAAAAAGATGCATATAGATGTGTGCAACCTTGTCTTGATTCAGAGAAGAATTCTATTGTTACATCTCAAGAGGATCTATGTAATAGTGCTGCCATTTACTACAGCACTGTCATTAAGGGCACGAGCTCTGGAATCAATATCCTGAGTATAAATGCTAAATCCATCACTTACTAAAGATTTTAACAGGTATAATGGAAATAAAACCTCCCTTATGTCTAATTGCTATATTCTCACCCATAATTAGTGTATTAATAAAGACTGATTTGGTTGTACGCTTTAAAAACACAACTCAATCAGTAGGCATATCCTAAAAGGGAGAGAAAAGCAAGGAATTAATTTTATTGTCTCATGAGATGATAGCTTCAGGTACTGATTGATCCAAGGGTTCAAAGACTCAATCTCAAGCTTTCTTTTTTAAAATTTTTTAAATGTTTATTTTTGAGAGAGAGAGGGAGAGAGAGAGGGCAGGGTAGGGGCAGAGAGAGAAGAAAACAGAGGATCTGAAGCAGGATCCTCACTGACAGCAGAGAGCCTGATGCAGCTCTCTGAAACTTGAGATCATGACCTGAGCTGAAGTCAGAGGCTTAACTGACTGAGCCACTCAGGTGCTCCTCAGTCTTTCTTTCTTAATCTCTCAAGAGAGCACTTGTGTTCACCATATCTTTCTCTAATTCTTTCTCTCTTTCTTCTCATCTCCCATCTGAGATACATAGGGTGTCAACTGGTTGTTTTAAAACTCTGTGAATCAGTCAGGAATACTATAGACAGAATTCTTACTGAGGGGAAAAGGAGTCTCATAAGATTCTGAGATTCTGTTTTTGATGTTCTTAGGTGCAATTGTGCATGTGATTTTGAAGTCTGAATCTTTTAATTTTCTTATTTATACTTCTAAATGATATTTGAAACAATATACTAGAAATTTCTTACTATATCAGGTATAGATTACTAGAATGAATCAAGGTGAAATGCTTGTAAATATAGTTGTATCCTGCGGAAACTCTGTGTGTATGGTGTGTAGGGCTTTTATTAATCACTTACTGTGTTATCATTCACTGTGCTAAGCAGTTTATATAAATTACCTAATTTGGTCATTAAAACAGTTTTATAAATGGTTATTATTAACATGTTAATATATAAGGAAATCAAGACTTAGGATAGAAACTTGCCCAAGAACAACTAGCCAATGAGTGTTTGACCCATAATTTGAACTCAGATCAGCCTGACTTCAAAGCCTCTGTTACATGGTCAGATTATACCATTATGGCTTTTATCAATAAAATGCCTCTTTATGCAAGCCATGTAAATGCTACTATTTAATATAGTATTAATTGCTACTGACATGACTTGAACTTAACCAAAAATTGTCTGTTTTTTCAGTTTAATAATTACTTAGTCATATGACTTTTTGCCTTGATTTTCTAATTTTCCAATGCTAAAATTTAACCAATTGGAACCATAAAATCTGATTTCACTTTTTAAAAAATTTCTACCACTGAAAATATAGTATAAAAATTTTAGCCTTAGCTGTAGATTGTTGCTTGGAAAATAAACTGCTGCATAGGCACACACCCTGTTCTGTATGGAAAATAAAGCAGTTTATGAAAATATGTTAGCTCTTATTTAGATTCTGTAGCTCTTTTTAGCTACAGAAACATAGAATGAACTTATATAGCAAGACAAAATTGAAAACAGAGGCTTTAGAAGTTAGCATAATATAAAGTTTACAATTTATAAAAACTACTTTATTTAAGGGTGTTTGGGTGGCTCATTCATTCAGTTGACTTTGGCTCAGGGCATGAGCTCACAGTTAATGGGTTCAAGCCCCGCATCAGGCTCTGTGTTGACGCTAAGAGCCTTGAGCCTGCTTTGGATTCTGTCTCCTTCTCTCTGCCCCTCCCCTGCTCAAGCTCTGTCTCTCTGTCTCTCTCTGTCTCTTTTTCTCTCATTAACAAATAAACATTAAACTTTTTTTTAAATACTTTATTTAAATAGATATTGTTTTATTTGCTTTTACTGAAGAAATAAACTCTTATGATTCAGTTTATGGTACACATTCTTTTGCGTGGAGTAGGGCTGGTTATATAAGGCTTATTATCAGTACCTACTCCATGTTATACAAATAGTATATTAGTTTTGTGAATCATGTTTTTGCTTCTCTCATCCAAAAAGCAGATTTAAGAAGAAATAATTTATTCTTTTTCCAAAAAGAATCTGTAGGGTTCTATGGAGAGGATGATAAACATAGTCCTAAATTAGCCGAGAGTTTGTGTGTATATACAGGCAGCTAATCTCTCACCTAGTTCCAGGTACATATCTTGGTTGTTGACTAGAAAAGTACCTGGCCAGAAGCCCACATATCTCTCCTGTTATTCTCCTTCCTAAAAATGGGTCTTGCTTGCCAGGAGCATTGCCTTAAACTGCACTGGAAATAAGCAGCATTCATTACGCTCTGAATCTCTATATACTGTACTAGGAGTAACAGAGAGCAGCTGGAACCCTACAGGCCAGTCCTAACTTCTTGGTATCCTTTGCAATTCTGAGGTATAAAAATCTCAGAAGTGTATTTAAACAAAACTGAATTTAAATTTAAATTTTAACAAGCTTTTACAAATTCCACTCACTACTTTTAGTGAAAATAAAGATTGTCAAATTAAAATAATAGGTGCTAAATTTTCAAAAAGTTAGAATCCTACAAAACTATAATAGGAAATAAAATCAAGCTGTAAACCCCAGGTGATACTAATTATTTCAAAACAAATGTAGTTATTGTTTACAGATTTAATATAACTTTTATTTATGTTATTTATTTAGAGCGAGTGAGAGAGAGCAAGCACATGCAGGGGAGGTGCTGAGGGAGGAGAAGAGAGAGAGAGAGAGAGAGAATCCCAGCAGGCTCCATGCCCAGCACAAAGCTGGATGCAGGGCCTAATCTCACAACCCTGAGATCATGACCTGACCTGAGCCAAAATCAAAAGTCAGATGCTTATCTGAGCCATCTGGGCAAGCACCCCTTAATATAACTTTTAAAACATTACTTTCAATGTCACGTGTGGAAGTCTTTAGAAAACTTGAAAGTCATAGTAGTCCATAATTATGAACTATAAGTCCTCTGTAATATAACCAATAGATAATAAAAGGAAAATTGCATTAAATCCTCACTTACGAAAATGTGAACCAAAGTAATGTAAGCATTAAATAGTTGACCAAATAGTTTAAGATAAACGCATATAAACAGAAAAAGTGGAGACCCAGAGCTTACAAATTTAGATGAGAATATAGTGAAATATGAAAGATAACAATCATAATTGCATGATGTCTATCTTATGTAAAACCCTAAGTAAATACTTATTGAGTTAATAAATATTCAGTTCAGCAAGCATCTTATTCAGAATATTTATTCCTAGTAATTTTTTTAAACATTTCTTGGGATTCAATATCTTACATATACATGACAGTATCATTATCATATTTAGATATAGACATCAGTGTTCTAGACTCTGCCTTTAAAAGGCATATATTCTTTTTAAAGAGTTAAAACAGGTATGACAAAATACTGTAGGATTATACCAGTGATAATTATTAAGATGCTAATTAACTGCCCCCCCCATGTGGTATAGACTAGCACCATCCAGTAGGACTTCCTGTGGTAACAGAAATGTTCTATATTATATCTTACAGCCACTAGCCACATGGGATTACTGAGGACTAGAATGTGTCTAGTATGAATGAGGACCTAAACCTTATATTTTATTTATAGTTTTAATTAACTTCGATGTGAATAGACATGTGTGACTAGTGGCCACCTTATTAAACAGCACGAGTCTCAAACTTTTTTGGTCTTAGGATCCCTTTAGACTTTAAAATGCTTGAAGACCCCAAAGTGCTCTTGATTATGTGGGTTATATTTATCAATACTTACTGTATTCACAATGAAAAATGAAAAAAATTAAATATTAATTTATCTTTAGTAATAAAGGCAGCAGGTTTCTCATATTTGCTTCTGGATTCAATCTGTTGTAACTTGTTGTGGTTGAAATTAGCCTTTTCAGATAATTGTGGGGTATTACTTGATTACCGCACCAAAACTTATCAAGTAGCATGTTTTAAAGTTTAGTTGCAATGCAGAATGTGAAACCATATCTTGAATTTCACACTTAAATTAAAATTCATCAGTCTATCTTGAACTTTAAATGGATTGTTTTTACCCACTCATGAATTTGTATTTCCTGCATTAGTCATTTGGAATATATTGGTTCACTTAGTTGTATAGATCTTTCATGCATTGACACATTACATTTTACCATATCAATAGAACCGTCAATATTAGCATCACGTTCTTCAGAAGGGTCTTTAAAATTGGCAAGCTGTGAAACTCACAGTGATTGTTGCATGTTTTCCAGAATTCTAATACCTTAAAAGCTCAAATTTTATCATTGGCAACAAATTTGGGTTTTTGTTTTCCTTGAAGTGACAGACTCACTTGGTTTATTTTTTTAGAAAAATGTCTGCCAAATACTCGTCTGAAAAATCAGTTAGTTGTTCTTTCAAGTAAAACTGGTGTGCCATGAATGGCAGCTAGTTCAGCTGCCATTTCAAACCATTGCATGCTTTGCTACCCAACAGTAGTGCTTGCTGTGCACATCCCACCTTCTCACACAGGATATTAAAGACATGCGCTAAGAGGCCATTATTTATTAAAGTAACTTTTACTATATTAGGGACGTTCTTAAATGAAATTGGCAAATGTATTTGTTTATTTTTACTGGGAATGAGTGTCAGCAAAGGATGCAGGATATGGTTTTTTGCCATGGCCTTGCATCATTCTAAAGCACTAACAGTTCTACCCACCAGTGCCTTTGTACAGGTGCAAAAGTCAAGAGTGAGAAAGGCAAATAATCTAATACCTTAGTGTTAATATAAAAACAATTTTGACCTTGCTGGTATAGACATGAAGGAAGGAGAGAAATTGTTAGCTAGAATAAGTTGGGGAAGGCTTCATGACAGAGATCAATGTCATATGCATGCTCTAATTTTCTTTTACCTGCTTTTCCTAGGAAAATTTCTAAACTTACCTAATTATTAACAATTGCTAAATCATGTTTATATTTTACTTTTTAATCATTTATTGATTCAGCAAGTATTTTATTGAGTACCTATTTTGTATAAGTTATTTGTATTGTTGAGAAATGAGGAAAATATAGTGTTTAAGATATTGGTCATGCCAGTAAAAGCTATCTACTGTGCTCCCTATTTATAAGGTACTTGCTCTGTGCTAGGCACTGTGTTTATGTGCCTTTAAATATGTTAAATTAATCTTCATGGCAACCTCAGGAGGTAGATTTTTATAAAAGGTCCACTAGGTTTTGTGCCAGGCCCACTACAATGTTTTGTGTAAGTAGACTGATTAGTTAGCTTCATTGGGTTTAAGTTTTCTCGAGTGTAAAATGTGGAACTGAGATTTACCTTCAGATTCTTTCCGGGTTTAAAATTCATTAAATTGATATACATTTTGTAGCAAAGTAATCCTTTACCAAAACACTATAAGAATATTCCACACTTTATTAGGAATCATGAAAACAATTATTACATAATTATTACATAATCATAAAAATAATCATTAGCATAAACCTTTTGGAACCTTTTTTATCGTCCCTTTCACTTTAAAATTTATTGATTTCAGCACATCTTTCATGGCATGTAATGTTTTATTGACATATTATCTTAACGCTTCACACTTGACCAAAGACTTAATGATAAGCATGTGAATGTAATGAAAACATGATGAGATATAGGCACTGTTGCCCATAGAAAATTACACAGGAGCACAGAGTTTGGGACAAGAGTCAGAAAAAGTCAAGAAGAGCATCACCAATGCAGTAGTGTTTTAATATGTTCATTAAATCAAAAACTATCTTAAGTTGCCTTTAATATTTGGAACTTAGACTACAGGAGTAAGCAAACAATGCCCTTGCCCTCATAGAGCTTACATTTTAGTGGGTAAGTGTGATAGGTAGAATGATGGCCTCCCAAAGCTGTCCATGTCCTAATCCCTAGAATCTGGGAATAGATTATATTATGTGACAAAGGAGAATTAAAGTAGTAGAGGAAATTAAGGTTGCTAATCAGCTAACCTTAAAAGTGGGAGATTATTTTGTGCCAATCTGGTTAGGCCCAATGTAAGAGTCCTTGAAAGTGCCAGCTGGAGATAGAAGAGTTGGCGTCAGAATAATGTGATGTAAGAAAAGTCTCAACTGGCCACTGCTAGCTTTGAAGGAAGAAGGAGGCCACATGCCAAGGAATGTGTTCAGCCTATAGAAGCTGGAAGAGGCAAGAAAACAGGTTTCCCTAGAGTTGCCAGAAAGAACACAGCTCTACCAACACCTTGATTTTAACCCAGTGAGGTCAGTCTTGGACTTCTGACCTGCAAGAACTGTAAAATAACAAGTGTGCATATTTTTTTTTTGAACCAACACTCCTGTTTTATTATATTTTTGAAAGAGGGTTTTTTTTTTAACAAATAGTTCATTGTCAAGTTGGTTTCCATAGAACACCCAGTGCTCATCCCCACAAGTGCCCTCCTCCATGCCCATCTCCCTCCTCCCCCCAACACCCATCAGTCCTCAGTTTGTTCTCAGCACTTAAGAGTCTCTCATGGTTTGCCTCCCTCCCTCTCCCCCACTGTTTTTCCCCTCCTTCTCCCCCGTGGTCCTCCGTTAAGTTCCTCCTAATCCTCCTATACATGCAAACATACGGTATTTGTCCTTCTCTGCCTGACTTATTTCACTCAGCATAACACACTCAAGGCCCATCCATGTTGCTACACATGGCCAGATTTCATTCTTTCTCATTGCCGTATGGTATTCCATCGTATAGATAAACCATATCTTCTTGATCCATTCGTCCGTTGATGGACACTTTAGGCTCTTTCCATGTTTTGGCTATTGTTGAGAGTACAAGTGTGTGTATTTTAAAGCCCCTTAAGTTTGTGGTAATTTGTTATACAGCAGCAATAAAAACTACTACAGAGAGACCATAAACAAGTAACTAAACAAGATAATTACAGATTGGATACTTTGAAGAAAATAAACAGGTTGTTGTAAGAGAATAAAAGATGGAGCATGTTTGATTAGGTAGTCCTGGAATGGTTCTTTGAAGCTAGGACCCTGGAGTGTAGACATGAGGAAAAGATGGAACCAGCCCTTCAAAGACTGGGAACAGCATTCCAGGCAGAGGAAAAGGCAAGTGAAGAGCTAAGAGTAGAGAAAGGCTTGTCACTGGCAGAGAACAGAAAAATTATTTAGGGAGAATGTATAAGAATAGGGGGGAAGAAAGTGAGGGCCCAAACATGATAGAACACTGAAAAACCTTTGAAAGTTTTCAAGAAGTAGAGGGACATATTCTGCTTTACAGTTTGAAGAGGTCACCCTGGCTGCTGTGTGGTAAATAGAGACAAAGGGACCACTGAGGTGGGACTTGTGATAGCCCAGAGGAGGGGAGATGACCGTTTAAAAGAGGTAGTGGCTTTGGAGATGGAGAGGTACAAACAACAGGATTTGTCGATGGGTTGGATATGAATTTTGAAAGATAAGTAGGAATTTGGCAGTAGCGGAAAAAGGGGGGAGGTAAGTATGAAAGTATAGTAGGGTCTAGGGAGTAGAATATACTGGGCAGAAGAGTAGGAGGTGGAGATAATCAAGGCCCTAATGTTCAGTCTAGAGACCTTTGTTATGCATAGAAGTTTGGAATTCATGTATATGCAGTGGAGAGCCCTCATAATTTTAAATCAAGGGAATAAAACAGTCTCTGAAATGAGGTTTTATGGTTTTATGTATCTTCCATTGTCATTCTAATGTAGAAACAAATAATAAGGATATTTAAATTTTTATTTTTTTAGATTTTGAGTTGAGAAAGATTTTATTAAGCTCTTGTCAATAAATGTGTTTAATAATTCATCTGTAACCTCTCTTCTGTTTTGTTTTCGAGGGTTTTTTGCTCATTTGTTGGCTATATTCTTCTTGCTTCAGAGAAACAATAGAAGTCGGTTCAGAGCAAAGGCTCTAGAGCCACATGGCCTGGGTTGGCATCCAGGCTCTGGTTCTAACTGGTCCACTTCGGCAAGTTATATAACCCTAAGTCCAGTTTCATTATCTGTAAAATGAGAATTATAATTCTTCATGTGTCTCTTGTAAGGATTAAGCGATTGAATGCATATAAAGCACTGAATACTTCATAAGCTCTTCATGGAGCAGGGCAAAGCTATAAAAGTGGCATTGATTGATTTAACTTTTCTTTCTGCCAGTAGTAGGAATTTGATAAAACAGTTTTGTTGAAATACTCTGAAAAATACCTTTTCTCCATTTGTTTCTATATATGTGATTAAAATTTTCACTTATCTGTGTTTTTCCAAGATTTCCACTTTCACCACTAAGTCTGTTTACTTTCTAAGATAAAATCATATGAAAATGTGAGTGTGGGTGAGTTCACAAGGTCTTCTAGCTTACTGGATATTACTTATTTTCTGAATAGGTTGTATTCACAGGGAATTACCATTGTAACTGTTTCTCAGATAAATCAGGTAAATGAAAACACCAGGAATTCTTTGGTACCACAATTCAAATCAATTTAATTTTCCAACAACATATTTCAAATTAAAAAAAAAACAAAGTATTTAAATTTTTATTTCTTTGGAACATTATTAGCAAGGCATAAAAGAAGAGACGAGACACAATGGGGTAGGGAATGCTATAGTATTTATTTTCTACATCATTCTTAATTTAGCATTGAATTATTTACTGTCCCATTTCTCTCTATAAAATTTAATGTACATTACTCATATTTTATAAGTGGTGCACGTATTTCAGAAGAAGAAACTGTATTATAGGTCTTCATTCTCCCTTCTGACTCAGGTCAGAAGAATTAAATTATTCATTCTAATGTGATAATTCACAAGCTTATAACATGTTGTGATGTTTACAAGGTCTCAGTAAAACCAAACTTTGATTACCTATAAATTGTTTTTAATGTTTCATTAAGAAATAACTTCCAATTCAGTTTTCATTAGCATCATCCTTGTTCTTCCAGGTCTAGTCCATAGAGGAGAAGAGAGAGTTTCTTTACAAGGCTAGACTCTGGGAATTAGCACACCTGTAATAAAATTTAGCCCTCAAGAAAGCTTTCCAAGAGGTGGTGCCCCAGATCGGTACCATTTAGCCTTACTTAAATTATTGTTTACTGCCACTCCCAGGGGAACAAGGGAGGATTGGTCCTCAGTCTGCATCCTTGGTGTCATGATCCATTTCTTTTCACTTCCTTTATGATTTCCTTTCCTTTTGTGGACACTTGTTTCCAGCACATGGCCAACAGTTTTCAGTTATAGACGCTATATTACGAGCTTAAAGGAATCTAAGAAACCCAAATGAAATGAATTCATATAAAATTCTTGTCTTCTTTCCTTCATCTTATTTTTCATAACCAGTTCAGCTACAAATTAGTGAGTCTCTTCTGAGATTGGTAGATAACAAACTATTCCTTGAAACTTATTTGTAAATTAAGAAAAACTTAGAATCAAGGGGCACTTGGGTGGCTCAGTTGGTTAAGCATCCGACTTTGTCTCAGGTCAAGATCTCGCGATTCATGAGTTCGAGCCCTGCATGGGGCTCTGTGCTGACACAATAGAGCCTGGAGCCTGCTCCTGATTCTGTGTCTCCCTCTTCCTACCCCTCCCCCATTTTCTCACTCTCTCTCTCTCAAAATAAACACTAAAAAAAATTTTAAAGGAAAACTTAGAATCAAGCCAACTAGTATAGCAGAAGCTATTAAACATAGGAATGGGAGGGGGTATGTTGCTCTAACCTGTAGTTGGGTGGTATTAATTGCCTTTGACAAGAGAAAGTATATGCCCTCCACCAGGCCATCCTCCCAGGGCATCTGTGCAGGGCATGTGCAGCGGCCCTCAGCACTGGCAAGAAGGAGCAGAATTCACTCATCTTGGTATTCACTTAGCTCTATTTTACAAGTATTACCTTCCTTTTCATTTTCCATAACTTCTTATTTCATGTAGCTATGAATAGAAAAAGTCAATGTTATTCATATTTTAAAACAGACCACTGTCTTTCATATATAAAAAATAGAGATTGTTTTCTAATAAGAACTTAAAATATTTTTATTTCAAAATCCACAAGATATATGTTTGCAACACAGTATTTATTTTCTTCCTAAATGTCATTTTAACCTTTATTTTTAAAATTTCATTTTAATGTGTTGATTGCTATTTCTAATTATACCTCCTATCTACTGTTACCAAAACTCAAATAACAAAAATATTAAGAAAATATTTTCCCCAATCCCAGTTCAGTTTTCTTAAGTTCACCACTGGCAGTAGTATACTGAATATTATTTCAGGTATTTCCTTGCACATTTAAAATCTATCTTTTAACTTTTTAAAGTATAATACATACATTTAAAAAATACAGAAGGAATACAGTAGAAAAAACAAGTCAGTCTTTCATTACCTTATTTCTTCATTTGTATGTTCTTCTAGACCTTATTCGTTATTCAGGTGTATGTATGCATACTATTATATCTTCATTTTCTTCAAGAATGGAATCAAGCTATTTTGGAGGACTCCTCTTTATATCCATACAAATGATATATCTTGGGTGGCTATTTGAGATTTTGTAGTTAAAAGCAAGCTTGCAGATAAACATGTATCTGTATTTGCATACATGTGTAAGTCATTTTGTGAATGCCAAGAAATTTCTGGGTCAAGAGGTAAACATTTTACATTTTGATAATTAAAAATAAAAATTAGTTTTGATAAAACAACAGATTAACACAACAGCATGTAAATGTGTACTCATTTTCTTAACCCTTGCATATATCCTGTGTTATTGAGAAATTTTTTTGCTGATTTGTTAAACATTTATTGAGCAATTAGTACTTATGGACAGGGTTCAACATGCAGTGAACAAAACCACAAATAATCCTGGCTACATGGAATCTAGATTCTAGTGAGAGGAGACAATAAAAAATAAAAAAATATTATAGCGGTCGGTGATAAATATTTTAAAAAGAAAGAAATCACAAGAGAGAGTGGCATGTGCTCTTGTTTGAAGGAGGTCTATTAATTTATTTTTGTAAGTTTATTTATTTTGAGAGTGCACATGCAAGTGGGGCAGGGGCAGAGAGAGAGAGGGAGAGAGAGAATCCCAGGCATTTTATTACATGTTTATTGGCCATTCATATTTTTTGCAGGGGTGGGTTTTCTTTGCATATTCTTACCGGATGTTTTTTTTTTTTTCCCCATGGATATGTAAGAAATCTCTGTATAATAGAAAAAATCGGTCTTTGGTAACTTGTATTGCAAACATGTTTTAACAGTTTGTCATTTGTCTTTTGATTTGAAATTTTTTCTATGTATAGTCATGGGTTTTGTGTCATGCTCATATTATTCCAAGAGTTGTAAAAAGATTTGCCTATATTTTCTTCTGTTACTTTTATGGTTCCTTATTCTTTAATTAAAATCTTCAATTCATGTAGATTTCATTTTGGTTAAAGTTGTGAGGTGGGCTCTGATTAGCAAGGCTATTATATGTCTGAAGGATCTGTTTTTGGATTCTATTTAAATCCATCAATTTTCTGCCTATCCCTGTATTAGTACAAATCTGTTTCCATTTCTGTAGTTTCAAGATACATTTTCTATCTGGTATGGCTAGTCCTCTTCTCCTGCCACCACCATTATTATCATTCCTCTGAATTTCCTTGAATATTTCTGGGTTTATTTTTTCAGAAAATAATAATAATAACAGTATGTATTGAGCACTTATGTTAAGTACTATATTAAGTTTTTTGCATATAGAGTTATCTTTATCACTGTGACAACCCTGTTAGGGACACTATTATTATCCCCACCTTAGAAAGAAGGAAATTGAGGCATGAGAAAATTCAGAAACATGCCCAAGGTAACAGGGATAGTAGCTGATGAAGCTGTGATTTGTACCAGGAGGTCTCATTTCAGAGATTGTGTTCCTGTTTCTCCCTGTGAATGTTAGACTTATTTGGTCTAAATCATTTAGAATCGAATATATCATGTTACTGGTTGGATTAGAATTGCATTGGATTTAAAGATTATTTTAAGTAGAACTAACATTTTTATGATATAAAACCATCCTATCCAAATACAAGGTATGTCTTTTTCATTTATTCAGGTCTTCTTTTTTTAAGTTTTTATTTAAATCCGGTTAGGTAACATGCAGTGTTGTATTAGTTTCAGGTGTATAATATAGTGATTCAGCACTTCCATACATCACCAGGTACTCATCTCAAGTGCACTCTTAAGTCTGTATCACCTATTTAACCCACTCCCCTACCATCTCCCCTCTGGTAACCACACGTATAATGAAGAGTCTGTTTCTTGGTTTGCCTCTCTCTCCTTTTCCCTTTGTTTTGTTTTGTTTTTTTAAATTCCACATATGAATGAAATCATGTAGTATCTGTCCTTCTCTGACTTACTTTGCTTAGCATAATACTCTAGCTCTATCCATGGTGTTGCAGATGGCAAAATTTCATTTTTCATGGCTGAAAAATATTCCATCATGTGTATATGTGTGTATGTATACACACGCGCGCGCGCGCGCGCACACACACACACACACACACACACACCACATTTTTAGCTTTTCAGCAGTCAGTGAACTCTTGGACTACTTCCATAATTTGCCTATTGTAGATAATATTGCTGTAAACATCAAGGTACATGTATCCCTTTGAATTTTTATAACCCTCAATAGAATGCTAAAATTTTCTTTATCTATTTCCTCCATGTTTCTTTTTTTGCCTTCATGGGTTATCTTTTGAGTTATTATTAATAGCTCAAGGAAATTATTAATTTCCTTCTGCTATTTATGTTTGTAGCAAGGTATTATTGGTTTATTGGAAAGCTATTGATTTCTTCTGTCAACTTTGTAATTAGTCATTTACCAAATTTTCTATTCGCTAATAGTTTTTTGCAGTGATTTTTCTTGATTTTTCCAGAAACATCAAACCATCACCTGCAAAGAAAAATTTTGCTTTCTATTTTCCACTATTGGTGCTTTTCCTTTTGTTCTTTCTGAAAGTGAATGTATTCTTTTAAAATGTTGTCAGTAATGATGACACTAAACACTTTTATCTTATAAATGCCTCTGATACATAATCATTTATCATAACATGACTTCACTTTGATTTTTATGAAAATGTATCAACAAGGAGTAGTGAATTTTAGCAAATATCTTTCATGGTCTTATAGGGATCATATTGTTTCTCTTTTACTGTGTAAAGATAGTGAACTATCTTGTATACTTCCTAATGTTGAATGATGCTTACTTCATTTAGTTTCTAGTGTACCACTGGATTTAGTAATTTATTTAACATTTTTACATCAGGAATCACCAGTGAGACTGATTGTGAGTGTGTGTGTGTGTGTGTGTGTGTGTGTGCACGCATGCCTGCATATGCATATAAGTGTGCTTGTTCTCTTTAGTTGGCTGTTATTATGCTATCTTCATAAAAAGAATTTAGGCTCTCTTTTCTTTTTCTTCTCCTTGAAAAACGGAACAGAATTATCAGTCCTTTGAAGATCTGGAGAAATTCACCTGGGAAAACATCTGGCACTTTTTGGGTAGTTAAGTCTTTGAGGTCTTCCTAAATTTAGCTGTGGTCTGTCTACCTTTGCCATCTCTTATATAGTTTCATAAATTCTGTGAATAATAAATGTAGTTATAATCACCAACAATTTCCTAGAAAACTATTTAACCCAAGTTCTTAAATTTATGTGCTCAGACTTGTACAAAATACTTGTAAATAAGTCTCTTAAATTCCTTTATAGCTATAATTACTTCTCTGATTCCATTAATATTGAATTTTTGTGCCTCTCAATTTTTTTCTATGATTAAGTGGGCTAGTGATTACTGATTTTATTTGGATTGATTTGTCAGTTATATCGCTTCTCTACTGCTTGACTCAATAATTTCTGTGTTGGTATTTTTAATTCAGTCTTCTCACCTCACTTGGGTTTTGTCATCCTGCCTGTATTCCATAAGTCATTTAAATTGAAAACATTCTTTTTATAAATGCATATTTTACCTATGAAGGAAATAGTAGTTATTGGTCATTTTGTGTGAATTATTTTAATCTAGATACTTTCCTCACACACACATACAAAAGAACCACCTGTCCTTAGGACTGATTTTGGTTTGGTCTGCTAAGAACTTTGCTATGTAACTATTTCATCTATCTCTTTGTGAGTTGTACTTATATTGGCTGAAATTAGCTCTCTGAGTGAGTGGGAGCTTTGAGAAGTCAGGGAAAGGAGAAGGTAATTTGGGATGACTCTTGTTGGGGCATACAGATAGAGGGCAATGGGAGAGAGGCCAGAATAAGAACTGAGAGAGCACCAGAGGCAAATCCCAGGAATACTTCGTAATTATTGTGTAATAAGAGAGGAGAGAAAATAAGAACTAGGATTCTGTGCATGACGACAGCCCTTTCCCCTGCCTTTGCCTATCAGTTTTTATCCTATGAATAGCTTGTAAATGAAGGCATTGAAAACCACCAGCCCTTTGCTGGGGTAAATGTAGAATCACCAACTTTCACTGGAGTTATGTGTTTAAAATATTTTGAGGGGCCCCTGGGTGACTCAGTTGGTTAAGCATTTGACTCCTGATTGTGACTCAGGTCATGATTTCATGGTTTGTGGTATTGAGCCCCACGTTGGGGCTCTGTGCTGACAGCATGGAACTTGCTTGGAATTCTCTCCCTCTCTCTCTGCCCCTCCTTTCTACTCTCTCTCTCTCTCTCTCTCAAAATAAATAAATAAACATTTAAAAAATAAATCAATAGAAGACTTAAGTTACAATTAGGATAATGTCCACATTGTATATTATATTACATGTTACATATGCATATTATTATATCATAACCTTTATTCTAGTGTAAAATACATATACATTAATATTATCTGTAAGTTAGGTCAAAAGCCATATTAACACATAGTTACAATATGCCTGGTTATAGTATTTATAGACAACATAAGCTCCTCTTTCCTGGAGTAAAATTATTTGCAGAAGTTTTCTTTGTGCCGTGGATTGTCACATGACCTCTTCATTTCATGTGCTTATTTCCAATTCTTTGGTTATCACCACAACTTTGTCATTTTCCTGACTTTTTTCTTCACTGAGAAAAAAACAATGGCCCCACATTCAATTCAACAAATAATTCTCTACCTACTATGTAGAAGAGCATGTGCCAGGAATCTCTTTAGGATAAGAAAAATATGTTGAGTGGGTTTTGTTATGGTTTTGTCCCAACTGATGTTAGTGTCTCTTGTTCAGGGTCTCTACCTTTATCTTCATGTTTCACAGCATTCCCGCCTAAATCGTGTTGTTCTCAGCATAGTGGTAACATGTGAAATACTCTTATTACTTAATCAAACTGTAATCAATTACTCTTGAGAACAAGACTCCAAACATATATATTTTTCTAGGTGTTTCTTTTTTTTTTTTTTTTTTGCCTTTTTTTAAATTTTCAAGTTAGTTAACTTATAGTCTTAGCTTCAGGAATAGAACCCAGTGATTCATCTCTTACATGTAACATGCAAGTGCTCATCCCAACAAGTGCCCTCCTTAATGCCCAATACCCATTTAACCCAACACCCCCCCCTACCCTCCAGCAATCATCAACCTGTTCTCTGTATAAGAGTCTCTTACGGTTTGCTTCCCTCTTGTTTTCATCTTTTTTAAAAATATAATTTATTGTCAAATTGGCTAACATACAGTGTGTAAAGTGTGCTCTTGGTTTGGGGTGTAGATTCCCTTGGTTCATCACTTACATAAAACACCCAGTGCTCATCCCAACAAGTGCCCTCCTCAGTTCTCATCACCCATTTTCCCCTCTCCCCCTCCCACCCATTACCCTCAATTTGTTCACTGTATTTAAGAGGCTCTTATGGTTTGCCTCACTCCCTCTTTGTTTGTAACTTTTTCCCCCTTTCCATCCCCCATGGTCTTCTGTTAAGTTTCTCAAGATCCATGTGAGTGAAAATATATGATGTCTGTCTTTCTCTGACTTATTTCACTTAGCATAATACCTTCCAGTTCCATCCACATTGCTACAAATGGCATGATTTCATTCTTCTGCATTTCCAAGTAGTATTCCATTGGATATATAACCCACATCTTTATCCATTAATCAATTGATGGACATTTATGCTTTTTCCATATTTTGGCTATTGTTGAAACCGCTGCTATAAACATTCATATATGGGCCCCTATGAATCAGCACTCCTATATCCTTTGGCTAAATTCCTACTTGTACTATTGCTGGGTCATAAGGTAGTTCTATTTTTAATTTTTTGAGGAACCTCTACACTGTTTTCCAGAGCAACTGCACCAGTATGCATTCACACCAAAAGTGCGTGAGGGTTTTCTTTTCCCCACATCCTCACCAATATCTGGTGTTTCCTCAGTTGTTAATTTTAGTCTCTCTGACTGGTGTGAGGTGGTATCTCAGTGTGGTTTTGATTTGTATTTCCCTGATGTTGAGTGGTGTTGAGCATCTTTTCATGTGTCGATTGACCATCTGGATGTCTTCTTTGGAAAAGTGTCTATTCATGTCTTCTGCCCATTTCTTCACTGGATTATTTGTTTTTTGGGTGTTGAGTTTGGTCGGTTCTTATAGATTTTGGATACTAACCATTTATCTGATGTGCCATTTGCAAATATCTTTTCGCATTGCATCAGTTGCTTTTAGTTTTGTTGGTTATTTCTTTTGCAGTGCAGAAGCTTTTCATCTTGAGACCCCAATAGTTCATTTTTGCTTTTAATTCCCTGGCCTTTGGAGATATGTCAAGCAAGAAATTGCTGTGGCTGAGATCAGAGAGGTTGTTGCCTGCTTTCTCCTCTGGCTTTTGATGGTTTCCTATCTCACATTTAGATCTTTGATCCCCATTTTGAGTTTATTTTCATGTATGGTGTAACAAAGTGGTCCAGTTTCATTCTTCTGCGTGTTGCTGTCCATTTCTGCCAGCACCACTTGATAAAGAGACTGTCTTTATTCCATTGGATACTCTTTCCTACTTTGTCAAAGATTAGTTGGCCATACATTAATGGTCCAATTCTGGGTTCTCTATTCTATTCCACTGGTCTATGTGTCTGTTTTTGTGCCAATACCATATTGTCTTAATGATTACAGCTTTGTAGTAGAGGCTAAAGTCTGGGATGGTGATGCCTCCCACTTTGGTTTTCTTTTTCAATATTACCTTGGCTATTCAGGGTCTTTTGTGGTTCCATACAAATTTTAGGCTTGTTTGTTCTAGCTTTAAGAATGCCAGTGCAATTTTGATTGGGATTGCATTGAGTGTGTAGATTGCTTTGGGTAGTATTGACATTTCAACATTATGTGTTCTTCCAATCCATGAGCATGGAATGTTTTTCCATTTCTTTGTGTTTTTCTCAGTTTCCTTCATAAGTTTGCTATAGTTTTCATCTTTGGTTATGTTTATTCCTAGCTGTTTTATGGTTCTTGGTTCAGTTGTGATTGGGATCAATTTCTTGATTCTTCTTTCTGTTGCTTCATTATAGGTGTATAGAAATGCAAATGATTTCTGTACATTGATTTTGTACCCTGCAACTTTGCTGAATTCATGTATCAGTTCTAGCAGCCTTTTGGTAGACTCTTTCAGGTTTTCCATGCAAAGTATCATGTCTGCGAAAAATGAAAGTTTGATTTCTTTGCCAATTTTTATGCCTTTATTTCATTTTATTGTTTGATTACTGATGCTAGGACTTCCAACACTATGGTAAACAATACTGATGAGAGTGGACATCCCTGCTGTATTGCTGATCTCAGGGGGAAGGCTCTCATTTTTTCCCCTTTAAGGATAATATTAGCTGTGGGTTTTTCATATATTGCATTTATGATATTTAGGTATTTTCCTTCTATCCCGACTTTCTTGAGAGTTTTTATAAAGAAATGATGCTATATTTTGTCAAATGCTTTTTCTGCATCTATTGACAGGATCATATGGTTTTTACCCTTTCTTTTATTAATGTGATGTGTCACATTGATTGAGTTGTGAATATTGAAACAACCCTGCAGCCAGCCCAGGAATGAATCCTACTTGATCATGGTGAATAATTCTTATTATATGCTCTTGAATTTGATCTGCTAGTATCTTATTGAGTATTTTGCATGCATGTTCATCAAGGATATTGGCCTGTGATTCTCCTTTTTTGTGGGGTCTCTGTGTGGTTTGGGAATCAAGGTAATTCTGACTTCATAGAATGAGTCCAGAAGTTTTCCTTCCATTTCTACTTTTTGGAACAACTTGAGAACGATAAGTATTAACTCTGCTTTAAATGTCTGGTAGAATTCCCCTGGGAAGCCATCAGGGCTGGGACTCTTATTTGTTGGGAGATTTTTGATAACTGATTCAATTTCTACATTAGTTATGTATCTGTTAAAATTTTCTATTTCTTCCCATTTGAGTTTTGGTAGTGTGTGGGTGTCTAGGAATTTTTCCATTTCTTCCAGGTTGTCCAGTTTGTTAGCATATAATTTTTCATAGTATTCTCTCATAATTGTTTGTATTTCTCAGGGATTGGTTGTGATAAGTCCATTTGCATTTGTAGTTTTATCTCTTTGGGTCCTTTCTTTTCTTTTTGAGAAATATGGCTAGGGGTTTATCAATTTTGTTTATTTTTTCAAAAAACCAGCTGTTAGTTTCACTGATCTGTTCTACTGCTTTTTGGATTCTGTATTGTTTATTTCTGCTCTGATCTCTATTAGTTCTCTTCTTCTGCTGGCTTAGGGTTTCTTTGCTGTTCTGCTTCTAGTTCCTTTAGGTGTGCTGTTAGGTTTTATATTTGGGATTTTTTTCTAGTTTCTTGAGATAAGCCTGGTTTGCGGTATATTTTCGTCTTAGGACTGCCTTTGCTGTATCCTTCCCAAACTCCCCCAAAGGGTGTATGATTGTCATATTTTCATTTTCATTTGTTTTCATATATTTTTTAATTTATTCCTTGATGCCTGGTTGAACCATTCATTCTTTACTAGGATGTTCTTTAACCTCCATGCATTTGGAGGTTTTCCAACCTTTTTCCTATTGTTGATGTCAAATGTCATAGCATTGTGATCTGAAAATGTGCATGGTATGATCTCAATGCTTTTATATTTATTGAGGGCTGTTTTGTGACCCAGTATGTGATCTGTCTTGGAGAATGTTCCATGTACACTTGAAAAAAAAAATGTGTATTCTGCTGCTTTAGGATGAAAAATATTCTGAATATATTTGTCAAGTCCAGCTGGTACAGTGTATCATTCAGGGCCATTGTTTCTTTATTGATTTTCTGCCTAAATGATCTGTCCATTGCTGTAAGTGGAATATTAAAGTCCCCTGAAATTACCACATTATTACCAATAAGACTGCTTATGTTTGTGATTAATTGTTATGTATATTTGGGTTCTCCCAAATTGGGTGCATAAACATTTATAATTGTTAGCTTTTCTTGATGGATAGACCCCCCATAATTATGATACAGTGCCCTTCTTCATCTCTTATCACAGCCTTTAGTTTAAAATCTAGTTTGTCTGCGGGGCGCCTGGGTGGCTTAGTCGGTTAAGCGTCCGACTTTCCGACTTTCGCTTAGGTCATGATCTCGCGGTTTGTGGGTTTGAGCCCCGCGTCAGGCTCTGTGCTGACTGCCAGCTCGGAGCCTGGAGCCTGTTTCAGTCTGTGACTCCCTCTCTCTCTGAACCTCCCCTAATCACGCTGTCTCTCTCTCCTAGAAATAAATAAAACATTAAAAAAAAAATCTAGTTTGTCTTATAGAAGTATGGCTACTCCAGCTTTCTTTTGACTTCCAGTAGCATGGTAGATGGTTCTCCATACCCTCACTTTCAATCTAAAGGTGTCCTCAGGTCTACAATGGGTCTCTTGTAGACAGCAAATAGATGGGTCTTGTTTTTTATCCATTCTGATACCTTTTGTCTTTTGATTGGAGCATTTAGACCATTTAGATTCAGTATTATTGAAAGATACGGATTTATGGGCATGGAGGAGGGCATTTGTTGGGATGAGCACTGGGTGTTATATGGAAACCAACTTGACAATAAACTATTTAAGAAAAAAAAAGATATGGATTTAGAATCATTGTGTTATCTGTAGGTTTCATGCCTGTAGTGATGTCTCTGGTCCTTTGTGGTCTTTGCAACATTCCAGTCACAGAGCCCCTCTTCAGATCTCTTGTAGGGCTGATTTAGTGGTGATGACCTTCAGTTTTTGTTTGTCTGGGAAAACCTTTATCTCTCCTTCTATTCTAAATGACAGGTTTGCTGGATAAAGGATTCTTGGTTGCATACTTTTTCTATTCAGTACATTGACTATTTCCTGCCATTCCCTTTTGGCCTGCCAAGTTTCAGTAGATAGGTCTGCTATTACCCTTATGTGTCTACACTTGTAGGTTAAGGCCATTTGTCCATAGCTGCTTTCAAAATTCTCTCTTGATCTTTGTATTTTGCCAGTTTCACTATGATATTTTTGTGCAGAAGGTCGATTCCTGTTATGTCTCAAGGGAGTTCTTTGTGCCTCCTGGATTCCAATGTCTGTTTACTTCCCAGATTGGGGGAGTTCTCTGCTGTGATTTGTTCAAGTACACCTTCTGCCCCATTCTCTCTCTCCTCTTCTGGAACTCGTATGTTATGGATATTATTAATTTCATTGAATCACTTAGTTCTCTGATTCTCCTTTCGTGGTCTAGAATTTTTTTTATCTCTCTTTTTCTCAGCTGTATCTTTTTCCATAATTTTATCTTCTATTTCACTTATTCTACCCTCTACCTCTTCAATCCTTGCTGTCACTGCCTCTAGTTTATGTTGCATCCCATTGACAGCATGCTTTAATTCACCATTACTATTTTTTAGTTCCTTTATTTCTGCAGCAATAGATTCTCTGCTGTCTTCTATGTATTTTTCAAGCCCAGTGATTAATCTTATAACTATTATTCTAAATTCTTAGTCAGTTATATTGTATATCTGTTTTGATCAATTCTTTAACTGTCATTTTTTTCTGGAATTTCTTTTCAGGAGAATCCTTCCGTTTTGTCATTTTGGCTAGTTTTCTATCCTTTATGTGTTTTAAAAGCTTTTTATGTGTCCTTCATCTGCGAGCACTTCTATATTAAAGAGGGGTCATACGTTGTCCAGTACCTGGCCCTTCAGGAGCTATTTTTTGGAGTGTGTTACTTGGTCTCTGTTGTTGTGACTCTGGTTTCTTTTATCTCCTACTGGTAGTGATGTTTTGGACCCTCCACCAGGTTTGCTTTGATTTATTTGTTGAAGTAGCCCTGGAAAAGAAAACAAACAAAAAACAAGGACCAAACACACACACACACACACACACACACACACACACACACACACACACACCAACAACAACAAAAACACACCAGCAACAGCAAAACAAGAGGGTGTGGGCAATGTTGATGGAAGACACCTTACCCCATCAAAGAGAGAAATGACAAGGGTGGGAAAAAAGAAAAGAAAATTGACCCAGCAAAGAAACTATACAGCCTAAAACAGAGAGAGGGGGGAAAATAAAGAAGGAGATATAGAACACGTATAAAGAGAATAGATTAAGTATGTCTGCTTAAACAAACTGACAACCAGAATAGAGGAGGGAACAATATGAAGGAGAAAAGGAAGAAAAAAAAAAAAAATATATATATATATATATGTACACACCTAAGAATTATCAGAGAATTAGGGGCACCTGGGTGGCTCAGTTGGTTAAGCATCTGACTTCGACTCAGGTCATGATCTCATGGTTTGTAGGTTCAAGCCCTGCGTTGGGCTCTGTGCTGACTGCCAGCTTGGAGCCTGGAGCCTGTTTCGGATTCTGTGTCTCCCTCTCTCTCTGACCCTCCCCTACTCATGCTGTCTCTCTCAGAAATAAATAAGACATTTAAAAAAAAAGAATTATCAGAGAATTAAATCAGGAAATGCAAAACCACTGGGTGCCCTGGAAACAGAGGAAGGGCTGTCTGGCTGGTCAGTATCATCCTGCTCCAGTAGATAAGCAGTTACCAGGCATGGAGAGGCGTGGTTAGGTGTAGGCGGGTCCCACCTCCTTTGTGGGAAGCCCCACCTTGGCGGTGATGAGGAGAAAAATGGCAGTCCCCCAGTCTCTCCTCCACAGACCAGGTGGCCCAAACCACTCTGTTCTGAGGATGTAGCCATCCTCACAGTGCCACAGGCACAAACAAGGTGGTTTGTCCTGCTCCACTGACTCCCGAACCTTCCTGACACTGGTCTGGAATTTAAACCCTGATGTCTTAAAGGGTCCAGCTCCATGTGCCCCCATTCTGGGGAAGTGCTGCTCCACCTCACCAATACATGGTCTCTGGCTGATGGTGCAGGTAGTCTTTGTCCTTTGAACGGTTCTATACCTTCTTCCCACAGCACTCCATGGAGGAGATTGCTTCTTCCCACTGTGGACTGAGCCTCTGAAGTAGTCACTGAGGCTGAAGCTGGCTCCGTTCCTCCCCAAGTGCACAACTAGGGCAGCCGTGCCAGTCCAGAGAAAACCCCACAATTAGAGATTGGATTTTTTGTCCCCCTGGTCTGTGGGGTTTTTTTTTTTTTTCTTTTTTCTTGTCAAGATACATTCCTACCATTGCCCAGCCTCTCTTTCTCTTCCCCTTGTCTCTCCGCAGAAGGTGATCCCTCCCCTCCATGCCTACACCACCTGTTTTATCTCTCCCTGTTGGCAGTCATGCACCTATGACCCACCAGGTGTCCCCATGGGTCCCTGGGGATGTCTTTGCCACTCTGCAGCTGGGACTCTTGGAATTCAAAGTCCTTTAGCTTCAACACTGCTATGTTTGAGGGATGAGGGAACTTTGGGTCCCCCTACTTATCCACCATGTTGGATCTTCCTTTTTCTAGATGTTTCTTGAATTATGACACTGTATTAGTCTGACATATATGGAACAATGTTAGTCCAGCACTCTGTTATTTTTTAAGCATCAGTCTTATGTCTTTTTCCTAAGAGATTTTATCTTTCTCTTCTACCATGCAGATGAGTATGTGTTTGATCAGAATGAGTGAGACATAGCTAAGCATGTATTTTAATGGCATAATATAAGCAGAACTTTCCCTCCAAGGGGAAAACAAGCATTTTTATGCCTGAAAATATGTTGAAATATGGACTTAGCCTGTGGTTTTCATCAACACATGTCACAGTTATCACCTGACCAGACTCAAGGACCTGCAGGTTAAATATGTCCCTTCTCTTTGCTCCTTCCTTTTATCCCTCCCTCTGTGTCTTCCCCTATGAGGCCCAACCTGCTGTTCAGAGCTACCATAAACAGTGCTTGGCAAGGTTCTTACTTCTAAAGCATGTAGATGATCTAGCTCTTAATGACTGAAGTTGAGATTGTGGTGCTCTTTTTTGGAACTATATTTCTCTAACTTATTTAATTCTTTCTTATAATTGTACGTTACTTAAGAAACAAATGTTTACATGGGAGTTTAATTAGTGAAGCTGACATGGTACTACATGCAGTCAGGTGCTAAAAATAGTATGTTATGTGAAAGTCTTTCAAAGGTGTATTGACTATAATGATGATATTACCCTATGGTGTACCGTCTGTTATATTGTAATGAGATTCTGATGGTTAAAATTTTGTATTCACTTGAAAATGTTTTAGTGGCATTTTGCTAAGTATAGAATACCAAGGCCCCAGAATAGGCTAGACACAAAAATACAAGTTTAAAGAATATTTATCATTAGTATAACAATTTTCAATCAAGAGGCTTTGTACATAGTAGTTAAAGTATATGAGCTGTGGAATCAGGTACACCAGGATTTGAGGCCATCTCTATTACTCTATTTAGTAATGGCTACATAACTCAAACGGGTTACTCAGCGACTCTGGGTTTGTCGTCGTCGTTGTTGTTGTTTTGGTCTATAAAAGGGAGATATAACAATACCACCTTCTTAGGAATTATTGTAAAGATTGAGTGTGAAGATGATGATGATAGCAGACACTCCTGCAGTCTTTTATTGTGTGCCAGACGCTGATCTCAGCACAATACATTATTAAATCATTAGACCCTCACAACTACATTATGCAGTGGATACTGTTATATCTGCATTAAATGTTAACAAATAATACCAACAAGAACTACCACCAAGAAATCGCTGTGTCCTTAACCACATTCTAGTGATGATAAGAATGCATTAAAAATATTACCATTTTTCTTTTTTTAATTATTATTTTTGAGAGAGAGAGAGTGCAAGCAGGGGAGGGGCAAAGAGAGGGAGACAGGGAGACACAGAATCCAAAGCAGGCTCTAGGCTCCGAGCTGTCACAGAGCCCGAGGTGGGGCTCAAACTCACAAACTGTGAGATCATGACCTGAGCCTAAGTCAGATGGTTAACCAATTGAGCCACCCAGGTGCCCCCAAAATATTACCATTTTTCAATAGGAATTTAAGTTCATATTGTATTGTAAATTATATTGAAAGATTTTGAAAACTGTTTACCTTTTCCAGTCCCTTTATTTTTGTTTTCTTGAAATATATTATTTTAATTAAAACTCAAAACCAAGAGGTGATAATCACCTGTTTCTTAAGAATATGCCACACTTTGGGGTGACTGGATGGCTCATTTGGTTAAGTGTCCAACTTTGGCTCAGGTCATGATCTCATGGTTCGTGAGTTTGAGCCCCATGTTAGGCTCTGTGCTGACAGCTCACTCAGAGCCTGGAGCCTGGTTCAGATTCTGTGTCTCCCTCTCTCTCTCTGCCTGTCCTCCCTCATGCTCTGTCTCTGTGTGTCTCAGAAGTAAATAAAAACATTTTTAAAAATTAAAAAAATATGTCCCATGCTTTAGATAAACTATATTTTATTATATTTTTTAGCCAAGGATTTAAAAGTATAGAGGAATGGAGATAGATGGGCAGAAAATTGAGATAATGAACATTTTCATTGGCTACTAGAATTTATCAGGGCCTGCATTATTCTCTATGCTTTTTCTGCTGAGACTCTTTTTTTTTTTTAAGTTTATGTATTTATTTTGAGAGAGAGGGCACAAGTAGGGGAGGGTCAGGGAGAGAGTGAATCTCAAGCAGATGTGGAGTTTGAACCCACGAACCATGGGATTATGACCTGAGCCGAAATGAAGAGTCAGACACTCGACCAACTGAGCCACCCAGACACCCCAACTGAGGCTCTATTTTTAAAATTAGTTCTGTAGATCATCAAAAGGATGGATCCAGAAACATAGGGAAGCTTGCCTATTTTCTAAGTACACTAATCAAAATAAACCATTTTCACTTCTTTTTCTCTCAGCTAAGTGACTGTGAAGCAGAAGATAGTAAGAAGCCTTAGAATAAGTTATTGGTCTTTTTTCCATCTTAGCCACTAAAATGTAGTATGTTTTCAAGTTTTATGCCACATATTCAAAACATGCTTTGGGAACATTTCCAAAATAAGTATAAATTATATGCAGTCTTTGTAGTTTGTGGTATTTGACTTATAATCTTCCATACCAAATGGAAGCTCATACTGGGGGGACAGGAAGGAGTTTTGCTAGAGTCCTAGACAATGACAGATATTCTTGAAGAGTACTTAGGGCTCCAGCTGACCCAGGCAGAATAAAACAGGGGCAGAAACTCAGGTAAAAGGAACTTAGTGAAAACTGTGAAGCATGCAAGCAGATATTTGAACCAAAATGCATATATGTCTTAAAGGCTAATTATAGTGTAATTTTCAAACCCTAAATACTGTAAATGTAAATGTAGGGTTAGACAACCGACAGCTAACAAAATTGATAATGATAATGACGGTATTAAGGCAAGTATAGCACCAGTGGCCAACCCAAGATACTGAAGAATCACTAAACCTCTTCACAAAATAGAATTTCAACTGTCTGTGTCCAAGCATAGTGACAGCTGTGGAACAGCATTTAGGAATCCTTCCCCTTATCCCCACATACAGTTGCACAATTTACTCATTGTATGACTGGAGTACGAGGAATTCCCCATGTTTCCATATCTATTTAATACGTTTTCCCTTTGACTCAGCACTTCCATCTCTACTAATATATCTGACAAATAAATTGAAGGAATGGCCAATGTAAAAATATATTCACAAGAAAGTTTATTATGACATTGTCACTAATTCTTAAGCATCACTTGGAAACATAAATTTTATCGATATAGGTGATTGGTTAAATTCTGTCTGTACAGTGAAATGAGGTGTAGATAATGAGAGGAAAATGAGAAAGCTTCCTGTATACTGAAATAGAAAAATTTCCAAGATATGTTATTAAGTGACAATAAACTAGGTAGGGAACAGTATAATGTGATTCCATAAGTGTGTATTTAAAGATAACAATACATTTATCTAGAAAATTTACACTAAATATATATGTATATAGGTGAGGTGTGCATTTCAATTAAATAAGATAAGGTACATAAAGTGATTAGTATCATGCCTACCTCAAGCATAGATAAATAAAATTTGTTGTTACTGTTATCTTTAAAGTGAGTCAAGGAAGAAAACTTTGGGGGGGAACCTTTCCTAGTTTTACATGTTTTATATTATCTGAATTCTTGTGCACTGAACATGTATTATAATGAAATTAGAAAGTGGTTTGCTCTTCGGAAAAAAATTGGAAAAAGATGTATCACACTAAAGTATTAGTAACAAAACAAAACTTGATATATTTCTTCTGACAAGATACTAAAGAATTTCTAATGTAGGGGAAAGGGTAACACCAGTACTCTTTGTAGCTGAGGGGTCTTCCTGAGATCTATAAAAGCGGTTTTGGAGATTTTTGCTTATTCATTCTCACCTTGACATATGCATCCATACTTCTGATTGCATTTCTTTCTTCTTGTTGTCAGGCGTGTGTGTGTATTTATATGGGAAGGGGGTATATATGCATATCATTTATACATTCAGGTTATTACCTTCATTTAAGAACGGTTGGAAATTTTAAGGAAGAAATGGAAAGAGTAACTGAAAGTAATTATTGCTTAGTTATCTGAACAAAGCAAAGATTTCCTTTTACTCCATTCCAAATCATGCTTAGCAAATAAGAATCACCTTGCAAATAATTGAAAAGAGGTATTCCAGTGACCATACCCAATGAGGTACTAAATAATTTATCACAGTAGAGTGATTATTACAAGGACTCTGAAGGAAAAATATTGACTGTACTATATTATTTGTTTTAGAGAATTTTATTCTCAACTGCTAACTCATGGTTCTGCGTGCTGTGGTCATTCCAAATACATATTTGTCTTCATAATGTTGGTGTTAAATTTTATTAAATTCATTAAAAATATGGGAAGGGTGCCCATTTGAGAACTTCTGGATGTCAGTTATTTTTTCCAAAATTAGACTTACATACAAACATTACTTGAATCATGCCTTAAGTAAAAATTTGGCTAAATTGATTTGATGGATTCTTTTTGAATTCCACGTGGGATTAATATGAAATGCATAGGCCCAATTGACAGCTTGAACATATCTTTCTTATGGTAAATTTGATGAGATACTGTTGAGTTATTAGGAGAGATTAACTCATTTCTTAATTTTAATGCCTTAAAGATTTGAGGTCCTAAATGTACATAAGCAGTATCACATAGAATAAACTCATTATGACTAGAGAAGGTATTTAATGTATGTGAGAGCCCAGAATATAGAACTAGACTGCTACAGTTCAGATCCTGGTCCTACTTCTGGCTACATGATCTTAGACAAGTTACTTACCTTCCTAGTTCTTGGTTTCCATTTCTGGTTTCAGGGTTATAAGTAGTAAATGATAGGTAGATACTCTGTTCCATAGGGTTGCTACAAGTTTGTAAGAATAAATGAGTTACTATTTGTAGAACACTTAACCAAAATCCCTTTTAAAATTTCTTTTTACTGAGGTGTAACCACTGATTTTTATGCTAGTTGGTTTTGATTATTTGTTTCTTGTTTGTATTACAGTTACAAATTATAATACTGTGGTAGAAACAAATTCAGATTCCGATGATGAAGACAAACTCCATATTGTGGAAGAAGAAAGTATCACAGACGCAGCAGATTGTGAAGGTGGTGTGCTGGAAGATGACCTCCCTGCAGACCAGACGGCATTACTGGGGAGCAGCGAAAGAGAAGGTGATGCTAAGAGCTGCTGGGACGATGACGGTGAGTTTAATATTCTATGTAATATTCTGGCCACTGGAGTCTTTAAAAAATATATATTAACTGAAAAGATAACTTTGATGAAAGGTTTGAAATAATATCTGAATTCGTCTACTAAATTCAATAGAAGGTATCCATTTACTTACCAAAAAGTAGATTATGAAACAGTAATAAAAGCTATTCTGATTATTTGTACAATGTACATAGTATATTGAGTTTTAGTAGCTCTTTTAACTAGAATCAAACTTTTTATATACTGCGATATAATTGAACCTACCTTTAATTTCATAATATTATTTCAAATGAAGAATCTACTTAGAAATCTACAGATTATATTTTGGTACAGTGAAATTGCAACAGAACTCAATAAAAATCCCCAAATGGATAAATCGTGGGAGTATTTTTAGTGTTTGAAAGTTTCTCACTCCCCCTCCTTCTCCCTGTTCTTTACCCCTTCTTCCATTTCCCCATATATATCAGAATCCTGTAAGTACTGTGATTCTTTCATTTGCTTTAAGTTTTTACTTAAGTTTAACATTTTTACTTTTACTAAACTAAAGCATGGTTGAGTAGAAGGATTAGTGGAAGTCACTCTAGGAGAGAGAGTCTCTCTGCTTACTTACATTGAAGATTTAACATTCCTCCTCATCTCTCAAATGAAGAAATTAGACTATAGTCTTTTCTTTCATATCTAAAATTCCTCCTCTATACTTTTTTTTAATAAACTAATTAAATTATGTTGCCAGGATTTAAATAACAGTGGTATCAAAACAGAAGAATGTGGAAATGGCACATATTGTGAATTAGAGGGGTTGTGGACCAGGAATAGGGGCGTTGTCAGAGGCAAAGAAGAGGATGCAAGTGATTACGTTCAAGGTCAGTCGAGGAGAAGCCTCCCCAGCAAGAGTTCACATTTGGGGAAGTCATCTAAATAAGAAATAAAAACCTAGGCTAGGCAGTCTGGGGACGTCAGTCAGATGTGCAGGTCCAAGAATCTGGATACTCTTGTGGAAGTAAAGGTGGGTCTAATAGTAGCACAGAGTACCAGTAGTTAATATTTCTACAGAAGGACATATTTATAGCTGACAAAAATCTTTTTTTGAAGTTTATTTATTTTTGAGAGAGACAGGGATAGCATGAGTGGGGAAGGGCAGGGAGAGAGAGAATCCCAAGCAGGCTTTGCACTGGCAGCACAGAACCTAATGAGAGGCTTGAACTCACAAAACCGTGAGATCATGACCTGAGCCAAAATGAAGAGCCACTTAACCAACTGAGCCACCCAGGTGCTCCAGGAACTTTTGAAATCATGTAATCAGCCCCTTCATTTTATAGCATTAAGCAAATCCTGCAAGAATTGGATTGCAAACGTGAATAAGACTGTCTCTGTATTGCTTATAGTTTAATTAGTGAGAAGGATAAATAAGTCACAAATTCATTACAGTTTGATGTAAGTGTAAATTTAAAGTTCTTTGAGAACATTAAGCAGGAATGTTCAAATCTGAGAGAGGAAGAGAAATCCTAGGAGAATTTCTGAGTGAAAGAGTGCTGGTCTTGAGTTATAAAAGACCAGTAGAAGTTGATTAGGTAAAGGAGAAGGAAAAGAAGGTGTTTCAAACAGAAGAAACAATATACATGAAGCCATAAAGGTTTGAACAAGTGGTGTTTGCAGAAAATAAGATCAGAGAAGTAAACAAAAACTATGAAGGGCATTGTGTGCTAAGTCAAGGTATGAACTTTACCCTAGAAGCTAGTTATGAGAACATCATTGATATGTACTTTAGAAATAAGTCTGATAGCAATATGGAAAAAGAATTTTGGAGGGAGAGAGTCTAGAGACCAGTAGTGCCTTGAGTAAGGAGGCTATTAAAATGGAGTAAATAAATGATGAGACTTTTTAACTAAGGAAATGGCCTTAGAATGAGAATAAAAGGAAGAGATTTAATAGGAATGTAGGGGGTGTATAAGATTTGGTTTATTCAGTGTGTTAGATAACAGAAGTAAGGACTGACATCTCCTAGACTTCTGGAACATAAAACCCAGAGAAATTAAATTGCTAATTTATTATCATAGCTCATTAATAGCAGAGCTATTAACCTGTTAAACTATAATACTGAGCTCAAAACTTCTGGGAGCAAGGATTTCTTATATATTTTCTGTCTGGGGCCAAAATTGGTCCATTGGTATAGTTGATCCAAAGTGTTAACATGGAAACAAGAAGGTAATGATTTTTTCTGAAAAAGGGGAAGATAGGAGAATGAGATAGATAGAGGGGGGAAAACAAAGATGAAATATCAACGAAGAGGTTTTGTGTCTGAAAGTATGTTGGGATAAGTTATTTGAACTAACTCTCTCACTGAAAATAACTAATGATGCTAGATGTAAAAAAATATATTTATTTTTTTTCTTCTCAAAAGCTTTAAAAGAGCTAGCTAGATAGTAAGACATTAACAGATAAAATCTACATGAAGACAGGAACCCATAGAGGTAAGCGGAGCACAGCATAGAAGACTCCTTGGCCTTACAGACATTTACCTAACCAAGATAATGTAAGATGTAGTTTTCAGGCCTCTGAGAAGAAACAAAGCCTAGGACCACCTAAGAGTTTAATAGCCAAGTTTAATAGCAGATCCTCGCCTAGTATGAATTACATCTTGACAGTATGAAACACTATGGTGAATTAAAAGTAAACCCTCTCCCATCTTCAGGAGTTAGCAAACAAAACTGCCTTGGCCAGGGATTGGAGGAATGGAAGATTGTCTCTGGCAAGGAGTAACACTATCTGTCTTAATTAATTTACAGTTTAATCACATTATTGTATAGCCTAATAAATCTCAATCTATAACTGAATTTAAAGTAGATACTTTAAAGTACCTATGCTGATGTTTCTGGGTGCCAAGAAGAAGCAAATCCAAATCTGTTGCAGTAACATAACATTTAAACTGGCACTATAGAAATCTTCCAGATAAGTTACCAAGAAAAGAGCAACATGAATGACAATTACCAGAAACAAAGATAAGCAGAAACTCACCCATAAAGACTGTAATTAGTAATACATTTATCTGATACAGATTATAAAATGATTGTCAATTTTCAAGAAAAAAATAGACAAATTTGAAATTACCTGCTCTGATAGAATAAAATATAACCAACAGATTTTAAGAAGAACCAAATTGAATTCCAAAAAATGAAAAATTAGAATAATAGAAATTCAGATTCAAAGCATTGATTTTAGCAAAAAGTGAACAGAATTGAAGAAAGAATTAAAGAATGGGAAGATGGGGAAATTATACTACATACAACTCAGAGAAATATAGAAAAATACAAAAAAACAGGATAAGAAACATGAAGAATAGAATGAGAAAGTCCAACATATGTCTTAATTCTAGGAGAAGAGAGAATGAACAGGGAAGTAGCACTATTTGAAGAGATAATGGCAGAGATTTTTTTCAGAATCGGTGAGGGACACAAGACCATAGACTCAAGAAGACCAATAAGTCTCAAGAAGTATAAATAAATCTACCCCTATTCACATTATGGTGAAATTGCAGAACATCCGAGACAAAAAGAAAACTCCTAAAAGTAAATTCGAAAAAGTCAGATTGTGTTTGTGAAAGTGGCAGTTCGACTGACAGCTGAATTCCCAGTACTCACAATGGAAGCTAGTAAAAAGATCCCTGCCAATATAGAATTCTATACTTAGCAAAAATTTCTTTTATGAAAGGAGGTGAAATAAGATAATGATTTCAGACAAGTTAGGAAACAGAAAATTTGTTATCAGTAGACCCTTATTAAGGCAAATTTTAAAGAATGTATTTTAGACATGAGGAAAAATATCCTTGATAGACGATCTGAGTTGTAAGAACAGAGAAGATTACAAATATATGGAAAAAATAGATACATGAATAGTATTTCCTATGAAAATGCTTCAAAAAGTGGCTGTGACTAATTTCAGATGATACCAACTTTTAATGCTTGAAAGCGTTATTGTAGATAATAGGATCACTTTATAATAAAAGATTAAGTGAAATAACAGATGAACATAAGGGAAGGGAAGGAAAATTAAGATAAAAACAGAGAGAGAGGAAAACCATAAGAGACCCTTAAATATAGAGAACAAACAGGGTTGATGGGATGAGGGGTGGAGTGGGTTAAATGGGTGAATGCCATTAAGGGGGGACTCTTCAGGATGAGCACTGGGTGTCATGGAAGAAATAAATCACTGATTCTACTCCTGAAGCCAAGACTACACTGTATGTTAACTAAGTTGAAAATTAATAATAATAATAATAATAACAAAAGATTATTTTAAATGTGTTTGTACCTAATAATAAGACCTCAAAAATATAGAAAGGGAAATAGACCATGTACAAGGGGAAAAACACAAATCTAGTCATTGTGGAAGATATAACACCTCAGTTGGTCATTGATAGAATAATTACACAAAATCAGTGAGGATATAGAAGATATGAAAAAATACATAAGGTATATAAACAATATGCTTAGTAATCACAAAATACTTTTCAACTATATAGAATATTTATAAAAAACTTTTAGAGGAAAATGTAGAGCCTTAAGTACATATTTTTAGAAAAGGTTCTGGCTTAAAGTTAATGGGTTAACCATCTATTTTTAAGAACTTAGAAAAAAGAACAGCTAAAAGTTTTTTAAATGTAAAAACAAGAAAGTAATATAAAATTGAAAACAAACCTACAATGCAAGAGGTCAGCATAGGCAAAACTCTATTCTTTGAAAAGTATTAACAACCCTTTGACAAAATTAGCCAAGAAAAACAAAAGAGAATATATAAGTAACTGAAATTAAGAATGAAAAAGAGGACATACCTAAGATTCTACAGACATTGACAAGGTAAAAGGGAGTATTGCAAACAACTGCATGCCAATAAATTTGAAGATCTGGACAAGATCCTAGAAATTCTAACCAAAACTGGCTAGGGAATAACTGGAAAACTATGTTCTAAAACCTCTAAATAAATTGAAATAATGTTCAAAATATTCCCACAAAGAGGTAATGAGGATCTGGAACAACCAAAACTATTGTACATTGCTCATTGTAAGTGGCATGTCACTTTGGAAAAGAGTTTGGCAGTTTATTATAACATTAACCCAACAGTCCCACTCCTGGGTATTTTTCCTAGGGAAATCAAAACAGGTTCACACAAAAACATGTACACTGATGCCTAAGGAGGCTCTGTTCATCATTGCCCAAAACTGGAAACAACCCACTGTCTGCAGCAGGTGAAAGAAGGAAACTATAGTACATCCATATAATTGGTCTACTACTTAGCAGTAAAAAAGGAACAACCTAAATATAAGCAACAAGTTGGAAGATTCTCAGAGTCATTATGCTGAGTGAAAGAAGCCAGTCTCAAAAGGTTACAGACCATCTGATTCCATATATTTGACATTTTCAAAAAGACAAACTGTATGTTGGGTGACAAATCAGTGGTGCCAGGGGCTAGAGCAGGGAGAGTGTGACTCTAAAGGGATAGCACTGGAGAATTTGGGGAGATAGTGGAACAGTTCTGTATCCTGATCTTGGTGGTGGTTACATGAATCTATACATGTGTTAAAATTCATAGAACCATACACTAAAAGAAAGAAAACAGTAAAATTTTCTGTATTATAATTTATATATGTGTATATGTGTGTGTGTTTGAATAAATATGATATGTATATTACTTATATATATCATAGATGTATATATTATAAAACGTATATGTTTTCTATTCTTCTATGAAGAAAATTCTAGCCCAGATGGCATCACTGGTAAGTTTTTCTAAACACTCAAGGGGCGAATAATTCCAGTTTAGGACAATGCTTCCAAAGCCTAGTGTAAGTGGAAAGATTCCCCAGCTCTTTAAATGAGGCTACCATAATCTTGATACCAAAATGAAGTAACTATAAGAAAGTAGAATTACAGACTCACTCAGTTGTATATAGGCACAGTAATTCAAGCAAAATATTAGTTATACAATATATGTATGTAAATGTGTGGGATGAAAGGTCAGAATAACACTCAAACCAGTTCAGAAATACCACAGTACACAGACTTAATGAGAACAATCAAATATTCTTCTCAACATACAGAAAAAGCATTTAGTACGTATGAATTTAGTGCATATGAACAGATATCATAAAAGCTAGCAAACTAGGAAAAGAGGGTACTTCCTTGTTCTAATAAAGCATATTTCTATAAAATCTATCACAGATATTCTACTTAATAACAAAATGTTGAAAACTTTTTTTTTTGCACTCAAGAACAAGATAATGATTTCCACTATCACCACTCTTTCCATACTTTCCACCACACTTTCTATCAACCTTTTATTTGAATTGCTACCCAGTGCAATAAGGCCAGAAAATAAATTAATAAATGTAGGGATTAGAAAGGAAAAAACACAAAACTCTCATTATTTACAGATGATCTAACTGTATATAAAAAAGAATACAAATATATTATTAGGACAAATAAGGGAATTTGATAAATTTTTAGATATAAACAATATGCTGAATTTTGTTTATTTGTATAATTTAAACTTTATACATCAGGAACTCTAAAATGTGAATAGCTGTGTTAAAACCACGTGAAAAAATTATAAATTCTTACTAGAGGCATTAGCAAATATTTCAACAAATGGAGGTGTATGTTCATGGGTTAGAAGACTCAATTTTTTTAACCTAGTCTCTAGACTCCTTTTTGGATTTCACTAGTTTTTCCATTAACATCTTCTTGTTGTTGAGGATCCACTCCTGCCAACTACATAGTATTCATTATGTCTCCTCAGTCTCAGGAGACCAGCCTTTTGCTGGTTCTCATGACCTTGACAGTTTTAAGGAGTATTGGTCAGGTGTTTGTAGCACGTTTCTCAATTTAGGTTTGTCTGATATTTTCCTCATGATTATACTGAGGGTGTGGGATTTTGGAAAGAATAACACAATGGTAAAGTATCCTTTTCATCACTTCATATCAGTGAACAAACGATAGCCACAAGCCATCGCTTTGATTTTTTTTCCCTACTAATCTCATGAACTTCATTTTTTGTTGTTTTCTTCTTTTTTTATTCAAATGTAATTGACATACTGTGTTATATTACTTTCAAGTGTGCAGTATAATGATTCAGCAATTCATTCTATTTCTCACGACATTACTGTGATATTTAACCTGGAATGTGAGAAAGAGCCAGGAGGCTCACGAGCAAAGTGAAGGAGGGAGAGATTAGTAGAAACGAAGCCAGTAAGTTAATGGAATGCCAGAACATTTAAAGGTCTTATAAGCTATTAGGAATACTTTTATTTTTATTGAAATGTGAAGACATTAGAAGAATTTGAATAGAGTAGTGGTATAATTTTATTTTTATTTTAGAAGTATGACTTTGGCTGCTGTATTGAGAATAAACTATAAAAGACAAGGGTAGGAGAAGGAATACCAATAAGGAGGTTATTCCATAATCCAAAGTGGCAGTTTAAATTGGGAAGGTAGCAGTAAAGATAGTGAGAATGTATCAAATTCTGGTTATATTTTGGAAATAGAGTCCTTAGGACTTGCTGAGGGACTAGATCAGGAATGCAAAAGAAAGGGGAGCTTAAGATGATTCCTCCAGTTGGTGGTTTCCTCCAATTGATGGTTATGTTTGGAGGGGATCTAATTGAGACATTTAGTACTCTTAATCTTGTTGGAACAAGTCCCTGTTTGTTATTCTGTCATTTGTCATGTCCATGTCCCTCCTGTCATCCAAAAATGTGGTTGAGTAGGACCAAGAACAGACCTAGTGGCATGGCACTAGCTTTCTTCTATTGTCACCAGTCTATAAATCTCCACTTTTTGAATAAACCTATTCATTTGTTTTTAATCCATCAATGTTTTCAAAAATAAATATGATATGTCTCCTAGTAATACTGTCAAAAATGGGTATGAGGCCAATTTATATGACCTTTGTTCAGTCAACCCATCCTGGATGCTCATGATCAGTTTTTATAAACACACACACACACACACACACACTTGGTAATCTATTCTAGGAAACTTTTATAGGCTAGAAATCAAATATCTCTGATCTATAGTTTACAAAAGGAAATCAGAGGCAGAAGGTGCAAATTGAATGACATTTGTTCATCTCTCGTAATCTTCACTGTTCCTCAAAGATCGTAACAAGGTCAGTGATTTATTTTCAAATGATTTTATATTTTCTGAAAATATTTTATATGAGCCAGGAGACCAGGTTCTTCTGTATCATGACTTCTCTATCCTGAGTTTTGATTCTCTTTTGCTTCATGAACTTAGAATTTCTGGAAGAGAAAATCAAACTTAATTCTTGTAGTTTGAGGCTAACCATGGGATTTGAGCCTATATTCTTTAGCATGACAGCTATGTATTGTCTTTCTAAACTTGATTTTGCACCACTCTCTTTGTCCAGACTCATTGATTCCTTTAAACCTTTGTATATCCTCTTCTGTCTCCCTGGCATTTCCTTCTCTTCCTTTACTGTCACCTCCTCTGTAAACCATTGCCTGAACTCCATAGACACAGTAAAATTAGCTTTCCACAAATTGTTCATAGCTTTTACACATTGATTATGATTGACTGATCACTCTGTTTCACTAAAATAATGATTGAGAGCAAAAACTGTATCTCATGGGTCTCTATCCTTCACCACTAATACTGAATCCATATTATATGACTAAACAAATCTCTTACAAATGAGTGAATGAGCTAAGATACTTTCCTTTTTTTATTTTTAGTCTTCATTTATTATACCATCAATTTCAAGAAAACAGTGTTTCCCCTCCTTGCTTTCCTTAGCATTTTGAGAGCTTCAGTTTTTTGGGTTATTTTTTTTACTTTTTTTTTTTTAATCTTCCTGACACTATTTGGACCTTACATTTTCTAAACTCATATGTTCATCCTTGGTTATGTGGCATTCTTTCTGTTCTTTGTATACCTTGTATTCTTTATATACTTTTAAAATATGAGATACTTGGAAATTCCATCTGTGAGACACTTTTCTTTCTTAAGAAACATTTCTTATATAAAATATGAATAGAGATTAAGTTTTTGTGGCCCTATATAAGGGATCCAGGAAGAAATAAAACAAGATAATCAAATAACCCTTTATCAGTTAAAAAAAGAAAAACTATTGAGACTTCTTCTAGAAAGATGGAGTAGATACTTTTCTATTCCTTCTATTAAGTACAGCCAAAATCTCAACATTACATATAAAACAAATATAATATTCTGAAAGGTAGATAGAAGAAGACAGACATGCTAGGGACCTAAGGACCCAAGGAACAGGACTGCAGTGAGTTCACAGCGATTTCTTTTTGTTTATGCACCTTCTTATATATCCCTCATAGATCAGACTGGGTGCTGGAGAATCAACAAACAAAAACCTCAACAATTGCCAGTAATGGGACAGTGCCTTCTTTCTCACAGGAAACCTGCTAAAACAGAAGATTTAAATAAGATTGCATATCTTTGTCTCCTTATATAATAACTTAAATGTCCACATTTCATTCAAAAATCATATGTCATATGCAGAACCAGAAAAACTTCAGCTTACGTAGAAGAATCAATCACCATACACCAATACTGAGGTGACAAAGATGTTAGAAGTACCTGACATGGATCATCATGGAGTGCAGGCTTGATCAAAATGTTTCAACAAACAATTATGAACATGTTACAACTAAAAAATTACAGTCTCAGAAGAAGAAAAAATGAAGATTGAGAGTAGAAATAAATGAAATAGAGACTAAAAGATACTAGAAAAGATCAGTGAAACTAAGAGCTGGTTCCTTTAAAAGATTCATAGAATCAACAAGCCATTAGCTAGACTCACCGAGAAAAAAAGAGGGCTTAAATAAATAAAATCAGAAAGGAAAGAGGAGGTTACAACTAACACAAAAAGAGACAAAGGATCATAAAGTGAATACCATGAACAATTAAATACAACAAACTGGACAACCAAGGAGAAATGGAAAGCATATAGTCTTCTAAAACTGAATCATAAAAAAAAAATAGAAAATCTAAATAGACCAAATATTAGCAAAGAGAGTCAGTTAGTAATCAAAAAACCCCAATAAACAAAAGTCCAGGATCAAATGGTTTCACTGGTAAATTCTACCAGACATTCAAAAAGTTAGTATTTTCCTGAAATTCTTCCAAAAAATTAAAGAGAGGGGAATGCTTCCAAATTTATTTTACAAAGCAAAGATTATCCTGATACCAAAACCTGACAATATAAGCAAAAAGGAAAATTATAGGCCAATATCCCTGATGAACATAGGTACAGAAATCCTCAACAAAATATTAGCAAACCAAATTTAATAATTCAAATACTGGGATTTATTTCAGGACTGCGAGGATGGTTCAACATCTACAAACCAATGTGATATGCCACGTTAGCAAAATGAAGAATAAAAATTCAGCGATCATCTCAAGTATGCAGAAAAAGAATTGAAAAAGTTTAGCACCCATTTATAATAAAAACTCAAAAAGTGGATGTAGGCAGAGTATACTTCAGCATGATGAAGGCCATACATGATGAGCCCACAGCTACAACATCATACTCAATGACAAAAAACTATAAGCTTTTCCCTTAAGATCAGGAGTAAGCCAAGGATGCCCACTCTCACCACTGTATTCAGCATAGTATTGGAAGTTTAGCCGGAGCAGTTAGGCAGGAAAAAGAAATAAAAGGCATCCAAAGTGGAAAGGAAGAAGTGGAACTGTCACTATTTGAAGAGTACATGATTTTATATATATAGAAAACCCTAAAGATTTAACCAAAAGTTAACCAAGGAGGTGAAAGACTCGCACTCTGAAAACTGTAAGACATTCATAAAAGACATTGAAGAAGACAATAAATGGGAAAATATTTTGTGCTCATTAATTGGAGGAATTAATATCATTAAAACATCCATAGGCCCAAAGCAATATACAGATTTGGTGCAATCGCTATCAAAATTTTAATGGCATTTTTCACAGAAATAGAAAAAAACCATCCTATGGTGTTCATGAAACCACAGAATATCCCAGATAGCCAAAGCAATCATGAATAAAAGAAGAACAAAACTAGAGGTATCATGCTTCCTGATTTGAAAGTATACTACAAAGCTATAGGGATCAAAGCAGTATGGTATTGATGTGAAAAACACACTCCTAGATCAGTTAGACAGAAGAAAGAGCCCAGAAATAAACTCAGAGATATATGATCAATTAATTTACAGGAAAAGAAGCAAGATTATATGGTGAGGAAAGGACAGTCTCTTCAATAAATGTTTTGGGTAAAACTTGACAGCCACACACAAAATAATGAAACTGGACCAATCTAAACATCACACACAAATTACACACAAAAATTAACTCAAAATGGATTGAAGATTTGATGTATGACCAGAAAAAAAAAACATAGGTGGTAAGCTCCTTGACATTAGTCTCATTTGGATATGATTTTAGAAACAATGACAACAAAAGCAAAAATGAACAAGTAAGATTATATCAAACTAAGCCGTCTCTACACAGTAAAGGAAACCATGAACAAAATAAAAAAGTAACCTGCTGAATGGGAGAAGACACTTGGAATTATATATTCAATAAGGGGTCAATATCCAAAGTATATGAAGAACTCATACAACTTAGTAGCAACAACAAAAAAGCAGTCCAATTAAAAATGGGCAGAGGATCTCAAGATGGGCCCACAGGCACATGAAAAGATGCTCAGCAGTACTAATCATCATGGAAATGCAAATCAAAACCACAATAAGATATCATTTTATATAACTGTCAAAATGACTATTCTCCAAAAGACCCAAAAAATATTGGCAAGGATGTGAAGAAAAGGGAGTTCTCATACATTGTTAGTGAGAATGTAAATTGGTGCCGCCACTATGGAAAACAGTATGGAGGTTCCTTAGAAGCTTAAAAATAGAACTACCATAAAATCCAACAATTCCACTTCTGGATATTTATCTGAAAAAAAGGATAACACTAATTTGAAAAGATGTATGCACCAATAGGTTCTTTGCAGCATTATTTACGATAGTAAAGATATTGAAACAATCTAAATGTCCATTGATGGATGAATGGATAAAGATGATGTGGTGTATCTATATGCAATAAAATGAAACCCAGCTATAAAAAAAAGAATGAAATCTTGCCATTTGTGACAACATGGATGAACTGTCAGAGTATTATGCTAAGTGAAATAAGTCAGACCAAGAAACATAAAATATACGATTTCACTTCTATCTAAAATCTAAGAAACCAAAACAAACAAACAAAACTCACAGATATAAGAAAAGTTTAGTGGTTGCCAGAGAGGACAGCAGGGGAGAGAGGGGGAGTCGTGTCACAGTTGATAAAAGAGATCAAGAGGGTACAGACTTGCAGTTTTAAAGTCATAAGGATATAATATACAACCTGGGAACTGTAGTCAATAATGTATTACAAATTTAAAAGTTGCTAAGAAAGTAAATCTAAAAGTTCTTACCAAAAGAAAAAAGTTGTAAATTTGTATGATGACACACGGTTATCAGACTTAATGTGGTGATCATTTCTCAATGTGATGATCATAGGGGTACACACATATCAAATCATTTGTATACCTAAAACTAATGTTATGTCACTATACTTAAAGAAAAAAGATGGAGAAAGATACAGTCCTGCAGTCTCTTTGTTAAAGTAGAAAACCTAAAGAAGCACCAAATCATTTCAAACTGAAAAATATAATAAATACAAATTTTAAATTCTGTTTGCAGACTCAGCAGTATGAAGGACAGAGGAAAGAATCAGTGAAGTTGGAGATCAAATTTACCCGATTTGAACAAAAGAAAGAAAATAGGCTGAAAAAACAGGACAGAGTCTGAGCAACCTGTGTAGATATAATGTTTATGCCATCAGAATTACAGAAAAGAACAAGAACGGGGCTGAAAAAGTATTCAAAGAATCAATAGCTGGTATTTACAGAATTAGGCAAATGACATCAACCTACACCCTAAAACGGGATAAATCCAAAGAAATTTATGCCAAGACACATCATAGTCAAACTCCTGAAAACTAAACACAAAGAAAAATTTGTGAAAGCAAAGAGAGAAGGGATACCTTTATCTAGAGGAAAAGTGATTTGAATGACAGCAGTTTCTGATAAGAAACTGTGAAGGCCAGGCAGAAATGGGACACTTCAAATGCTGAAAGAAAAGAATTGTCAATCTAGACTTCTCTATCCAGAGAAAATATCCCTCAAATATGGAGAAGAGTTCAGGACATTTTTAAGTGAACGCCATTTGTCACCAGCAAACCTACCCTAAATGAATGGTTAAGAGAAGCTCTTTAAGCAGACAGGAAAAGGTAAAAGAAGGAATCTTGGAATATCAAGAAGAAAGAAGGGAAAGGGTAAAAATGTGGGTATATACAGTATAATTTCCTTTTAGGGCTTTCTTAATTATGTATGATGATAAAATAGATTAAAAGTATAGGTAGATAAAATTAATGAAACGCAATAAATATTAATACCTATAATTGATATAATAATTATAATTCATTTATGTACAACCTACATAAAAAGTTATATATAACCAAATTTTATGGTAAAGTTGATACCCAAGTCATGGGATATTTAGAATTATATGTTGGTTCTTACCTCAACATAACTATTTTCATTTGAGTCATTATTGTTCAACATATATTGTTTTAAAGAGCATATTCTCAGACACTGAAAATACTTAAAACTCCTAGAAAGAAAAGATATCCTCCAGTTGAAGATATACTTCTTTCATAAATAAACTAGACTTCTAAATCTATATAAGTGCTAATTTTAGGTTTTACCTTACCTAGTTTGAAAAAATGAAGTTTATATGTGTCATACCATGTTCAGAGCAATCTTACCTATCCAAATAGAGCAAACCAGTAAACACAAAACTGTTCCTTTGATAAACAATTTTTGCCAACGTAAAATACCATTATTAGCCCACTGAAAATCACAAATCAAGATAATTCTGGCATTCTGTCAGTTACAAAGTATCCTTTCCCATTGTGGGAATTTAAAATGTTTTTGTGAAAATGTGCACAACAGCTTTGCAACACTGCCCAGTGATGCAACCAAGACTTCTTGCTAGAATACTGATCCAAAATCCTCAGTAAATTAATGAATATCAAAGATAGTAACTCTTAATAGTTCATTTAGTTGGTTACCATTAAGTCATGCATTTATGCATTAGTCATGCATTCAGCTGAAAGTTTATGTAGTGGGGCTTCAGATCCAGAGAACTTCTACCCTTGAATTGTTTTATGAGCTCTTCAACATGCTCCCTGTGGCTAAATTTGAGAAATGAGTCTATCAAATTGTACATGGTTGACCAAACCAACCTACTCCTGAAGCAGAAAGAAAACTTGAGTTACTAAGAGAGGAGCTTGCTCTAAAGGGCAGTCAGCCTTTACTGTTTCAGTTAATTTCAGGTTCTTTTCTTTCATGAGACATGTCTGCACTGCTCTCTCTTCTTGTGTTCTTTCTTGAGCATTCCATTAATAAACAACTACCCGAAGTGAAAACTAAAGAAAAATAAAAAAAGTATAGGGTGTTTTGGTCATATCACTATAAAGAACTTTAAGAAGACATCAATATGTAAAATTTCCTGCCACTGAAAAAAGAGATTAGGAGTGTGTTTTGCTTAAAAAATAGAATAGCTACAACTTAGGTTTTTAGAAGGCAAATTGCTCAATGAAATGTTTCCTTTCTAGTTATTTGAGGGTGACCAAGAAACAGTGAAGCAAGGCCATTCACTGTCACTTAGCTAATGGAAGCCACACTATTTACACCAGTGAGTTAAAGACTTTTATGGAAAAGGAGAAATCATAGAGAAGAAAATGGTCAGTGACGTTTAGCCATGCTAGAGACCAGCGCATGAAACTGATATTCACAGATCTGTAGCATAGTGTAAATCAACAATCTAAAGTACATTTGAAAATACAATATGCCATTGAAATGTTAATTATTTAAGGAGTACCTTTAAAAAGCTATTCTTAGCTGTGAATGAAATCTCGAGTTAGGATAATATAGAAGAAGCAATATTTTTATTGTAGATATTTAAGTAAACTAGGACATGTTTACTTTAAAAAACAAATAAAGCTAAGTTAATTAAGTCCTATTGTTGTACAATACAATGTACTTTAAATTGTGTGTGCAGGGAAGATAGTACAACTTGGCAGTGCTCCAGCATATCTACATTCATCTTATAAGAGTTTCTTGTGGTTCAGCCCAAGACTCTCATGCTTCTGTCAGTTAAACGTTTTTAAATATATACACTCTTACTTTGGAGACACCTGTTTTATAGTCCTCTCATAGTTTTAGTTTTTCAAAAGTATATAAAACTAATCTGATAATATAAAATATTGTTTGGTATGTTAGTTATTCCTTGTTTTTTTTAATTGATGAGCTGAAAAAATGATCCCAAGCAACAGTGACTTAAACATTTTTCTGACTTGAAGTTTTTTTAAACTCTAGTAGAGGCTAAAGCCTGGGATTGTGATGCCTCCCGTTTTGGTTTTCTTTCTTCAATATTACTTTGGCTATTTGGAGTCTTTTGTGGTTCCATACAAGTTTTAGGATAGTTTGTACCAGCTTTGAGAAGGTGCAATTTTGATTGGGATTTCATTGAATGTGTAGATTGCTTTGGGTAATAATGACATTTTAACAATATTTATTCTTCCAATCCATGAGCATGGAATGTTTTTCCATTTCTTTGTGTCTTCTTCAATTTCCCTCATAAGTTTTCTATAGTTTTCATTGTACAGATCTTCTATTATCTTTGGTTAGGTTTATTCCTAGGTATTTAAGATTTTTTTGTGCAATTGTGAACTCTAGAAATTTACATGTTTACAAAACTGCCAAGGCAATGAAAACTTCTTTATAATAAAAATGTTTAAGATCCTAATGTTACCCATAGCAAGAAGGCTTTCCTATGCATTCCTAGGTTATAACACAACACTATAATCTATGCAAAGAATACATCAATTACTATATAGCTCAACATTGAACCATATTATACTTACCTCTCAAGATTCAGTTTAACCTCCTCTTCAGAAACTTTTTTTTATTTTTTAATGTTTATTTTTTATTACTGAGAGAAACAGAGCATGAGTGGGGGAGGGGCAGTGAGAGAGGGAGACACAGAATCCAAAGCAGGCCCCAGGCTCCGAGCCATCAGCACAGAACCCAACATGGGGCTCGAACCCACGAACTATGAGATCATGACCTGAGCCAAAGTCGGATTCTTAACCTATTGAGCCACCCAGGTGCCCCTTCAGAACCTTTTTCAACCAAAGGTAGTGTGTAATGCCGAAAAAGCTTAGCACATGGTTCCTACTCTTCATCTCACTACTGTGTCTCTTGAGTTCCACTTTTGCATCTATAAATGAAAAAACCAGCCCAGATGACCACAGAGGTATTTTTTTTACTGTGCTTATAAGAGAATCCAATTTCATTTGCACTAAATACACACCTCTAATATGTAATTACCTCTAAATGTCTAAGTATTAAGAGATGACACTAATGAAGGAATTTGGGTTTTTCCCACAATGCTGACCCTCAGTTGTACACTCTCTTGTCTTTAAAATCCCAGTCAAATTTGCTACCTAGATCACAGTGTTGTACAGTTCTTTTTGTCTTTAGCCTTATGGTATATATTCAAAATGTTGTTTTCCAAAGTTACTTAGGCTATTTCTTATCTTTCCCACCTCTTTCAGTGTGTTATACCATTCATTTATAGTACAGTTAGTTTTGTTTGTCATTGTTTGTATTTCTTATTTCCATTGTCCTTGTCTGTTTAGTGATTTAAACTACTTTTGTATTTGTGTATGGGAAACGTTTTCATGGTTACATATGTAAGCTATACTCCCCCATGCCTAAATCCCACCCCATTTTCCTCTAGTTAATAAATTTGTTTCTTACAAAGCCATGATTTATTCTGAAACTACTTTCATATATACTTTAATTGAACAAATAAGTAAATATATTGAGGATAATGAGATACAAATTTCAGACTATCAGAGAAAGAAGTTACAAGTAAGGAAAAGTGAGAAGGCTAGAATAAATCCTGTGGTTTTCCATTGGGATCAGAGGTGTCAATATGAACTTATGGTTCTGAAGGCAGTAAAAATCTTGGTTTGTGAGCATAATTTGTTCCGGAAACATACTTGTAATCCAAAGCACTTGTATGTCAAAGTGAATTTCCCCATAAGAAATAATGGAAACTCAGATAATTCGTTCTACAAGCCAGAGATATTCATATAAAAATAATTACATTACTGTAATATAATACAAAATAATAAAGAAAATATAAAGAAAAATAAACCAGTTAACCTGCACTTACCTTTGAAAACCTTCATGGCTAGAGTGAGGGAGACGAGAGAGGAGTGTTACTGTGTAGGATGACTTTCACTGTCACTAACGGAATCACTGCACTCCTTTGGCTCAGTGGAATCTTTTTCTTCATGGGAGCCATTGTATATGCTTGCACAGATGTTGACTACAGTACAGTATTAATAAACTCTTGTCCTATACTGTATTTAATGTAACTGGCAATAAGGCAACAGAGGGAAAGGGTCTATATCTAGACAGCCTGACCTAGAATGAAACAAAACATTCCTGAGCTTATGGAAAAGCAAAGGACTGTCTGTAGATGCTTTGAAGTGACAAAAAATACACGAGTGCTGGTTGTGGGCACCTTCCAATGTTCTGAAAAATCACTGATTTCTGCCAAACACCATGGCCTGAGACTGAGCATCTGAGCATGGGAGATGATCACCCACAATCCCACAGAGAGAGAGACAGAGAGAGAGAGGGAGAACCATTGACCCAGTTGTAATCATGTGACATTCATTGTCACATACTACTTGTATTGTAAGACATCACTTGTTTATCAAGTTAAAAGTTTTTAGAAATGTTTGCTCGTCTTGCAGAACACTTGCAAGAGCAAGTTACTCATGATCCAAGGTTTTACTGTGTATATAAAAATAGGTAGGTACAAAAATATAGATGGGGTATATAAGAGTATCATATACATATAAAGAAAGTATATTCATACATGTATTTCCTAGTTCTGACTGCCGAAAGTGCAGGAAACAATGATACCCAGTAGCAATGGGCATATCTAGGGCCCAGATCTAGGATTCAAATAACATTCTCCAATAAAAGGTACCAAGGCTGGGGCACCTGGGTGGCTCAGTCAGTTAACCATCCAACTTGGGTACAGGTCATGATCTCTTGGTTCGTGGATTCAAGCTGTATGTCAGGCTCTGTGCTGACAGCTCAGAGCCTGGAGCCTGCTTTGGATTCTGCTCCTCTTCCACTCATGCTCGCTCTCTCTCTCTCTCTCTCTCTCAAAAAATAAATAAATTTTTTAAATTTTTAAAAAGGTACCAAAGCTCTTTGCATAAATGGCTGATTCTAGAACTGAGGTATGGAAAATATAAGCTAAGCCTAGAACAACAAACAAGAAAGTATTTTTCAAAAAGAATTTTGTCAAAAGGGCACAAGAGCCAACTTGAAGGAACTTCCATTGGCCAAATCTGGAACAATTTGAGCAGCAAAATAAGTAAATAATAGTATTGGATTATAAATAATCTGTAGAATAATATAAATATCCTTGCACCCATACTGATATAAATACTTAAATACATACATGGGGAGAATGGAAAGTTCTTCTTTACAGTAGAGTTTAAGTTATAAATTAAGAAGTAATTAGAAAAATGGAAAACTGCTGTTAGGCAAACACCATAGTAATAATTGTTGCAGGCAAGAACCATCAGTGAATACTAAAATTAGTGGATGAAAGTATATGGAACAAAAGAAATATCAAAAAAGTAATATTTGCATAATATCAAATACAATTATTAATCTTAAAGACATAATAACTAGTATAAAGAAACCTGACAGATACCTTCTTAACCAGGTGATCAAGATTAATGTCCCAATAATAAGAAATAGTGACATTATATACCCCTGTAAGAAAGGCCTATCACTTAAGTGGTTTTCCTGCTCAAAAGTATCTCCTCATCAAATCATTAGAAAGCATCAGGGAAATCAAATTGAAGGGCACTCTACAAAATAAGTGATAAGTACTCTTCAATAATGTTAAGGTAATAAAAAAGCAAAGACTAAAACAACTTACCAGAGACTTGATTGGATTGTAAATTTTGGAAGAGACTATGGAGACCTGACAATAAATGCACTGTGGGCCCAGAGTTTGTTTCTTAAACAGAAAAGAAAAGGTCATTAGTGGGAAAACTGGCAGAAGTCAAATAAGGTCTGTATGTTAGTTAATGGTTTTGTATTAACATTAATATATAATGTCTTCCATAATAGTACTGTGATTATGTAAGATGTTCTTCCTAAGGGAAGCTGGTTGAAGGGTATACTGGAAGTCTGTGCTAGATTTACAACTATTCTGTAAGTCTAAAGCTACTTTATATCTCAAAAAAAGAAAGTTGGAGTTTTCAAAAATATTTTTCTTTATAAATAGTAATAAAACAAGATGAAGAATATTAAAATATGATAATACAGTTTATGAAGTGCATCTGCTGTCAGATCTTTGGCTCATTCCCTGGCCTTTGTCCCATTCCTCAGGCTGTCAGTTAGAATGGCAGAAGCTATTCTCTAAAAGACCCAGGGAAGGTCTTCATACCCTTCTTGGTCTTCTCCACATGCAGGGTGCCAGCTTACTTTCCCACCACTTCAAAGCTGATCTCCATACCCTGAACTTTGGGGACAAAGATAAATCAGGCTAAATTTGCCTTTCCTTAGGAGTTTTCTTTTCAGATCTAGTTTAGGTTTTCAGAGACATGCCTCTCTTTGGAAAAACTGTGGGACTGGCAAGGCTGACACAGAAAATGAGCATTCAGTTGCAATTCCAACTTGTACATATTAGCTAAGTAAAATAACACTGAGTGCATGTACCTAATGCCAACTGCTTACCCATACATCATTTCTTTTCATTCTTACAACTCTGTGAGATTAGCTCCATTTTGTAAATAAGGAAACTGAGACTCAATAAGATTAAATATCTGCCAAGATGACATATTAAATATGGAAAGCCAAGGTTCAAAGCTAGGCCTCTTTGACTCCAAAGCATGCTCTTGTTTTATTTACAGATTCAACAGAAATACACACACACTTGCCCCCCCCCCATACACACACACACATTGAATCTAACATCCCTAAAATAAAATACATATAAAGAGCAACAGGGAGGGAATTTTTTCATTTTGCCCATCCATATAGATCTCTCCTTTTGTGGCTCTTCTGTTAGCACTGAACTCCTTTATCTCTTGCTCCCTTTTCTAATTGACTTATGACCTCAAAATTTAATTTTTATTTTAAAATAAAATATATTTTATTTTTTGTAGTTTTATATTTTTTAAATTAAATTTCTGTTTTTATATTTCCATTCATATTTAATTTTTATACTTTAAAGTTGAAAACCTCAAATTCCATATTTTCATGGGCAAGTTACATATCTCTCTAGATTGTAAACATCTTACCATGAGAGCAATTACCAGGTCGTATATTCCTTTTGAATTTCCCATAACCACCAGCAAGGTTAGGATCCAGTAATTACTACCATGATTAGTGTTTTTCAGATTCATAGCATCTAATAAAACTAAAACAGCAAAAAAGGAAATAGTATTGAACTCTGCATAGCAATCTTCTTAGATAGCCAACAAATATTTGTTATCTTCATTCTTCTCCTTGGCCTAAAATTATTTAACCACTTGATTATTGCTATCATAACAAATTAGCACAACACTTAAAGGCTTCAATGACACAAATTTTTCTCACAGCCCTGTAGGTCATAAGCCCATCACACATCTCACTAGGCTAAAATCTAAGTGTTGACAAGGCTACATTTCTTTCTAGAGGTTCTAAGAGAGGATTCATTTCCTTGTTTATTTGGGCATTAGAAAAATCCAATTTCTTTTGGTTATGGGATCAAGGACTCCACAAAGCAGTTTCATCACCATAGAACTTCTCCATGCTACTCCTTTTAGTCATACCTCCCTCTCACCAGAAACCCAGGTAACATGATCTCTGTTCTCTGTCACTATACTTTTGTCTTTTTGAGAATGTCATGCAGATGAAATCATATAGTATGAAATATTTTGTATAGTATGAAATACTTTGTATGTGGCTTCTTTCACACAGCATACCTTTGAGATGCATTGAGGTTGTTGCTTGGATCAGTAGTTTGTCTCTTCATTGATGAGTAGTATTCCAGTGTATAGATGTGCCAATTTATTTATCCATTCGCCCACTGAAGGACATTTGGATTATTTATAGTTTACAGAGATTACGAATAGAGCTACTATATACATTAGTGTATATGTGGTTAGTTATGAACATGATTTTTCGTTCTCTTGGGTAAGTAACCTAGAAGCGTATTGTTGAGTCATACATTAAATGTATGCTTAACTTTTTTTTCCAAATGCCAAACTGTTTTTCCAGAGTGGCTGTTCTGTCCCATCAGCACTGTTTGAGATATTGAGTTTCTTCATAGCCTCACCACTATTTGATTTTATCAGTTACTTCTCACTTCAGCTATTCTAATACGTGTATTTTTATACGAGATGGTGTTTTCATTTCATTTCTCTAATGGCTAGTGAAGTTGAACATCTTTTCATGGGCGTATTTGCCATCTGTATATCCTCTTCAGTGAAGTGTCTGTTCATGTCTTGTATATTTTCTAATCAGGTTGTTGTATTAAGTTTTGAGGGTTCATTTTAATTGTAGTAAATATTTTCTCCTAGTCTGTAGTTTGTCTTTTTATTCTCTTCTCCTAAGCTTTCACAGAGCAAAAGTTTTAGACTTTGATGAGGTCAGTTTTATCAAATTTACCTTTTAAATGAATCATACTCTTGGTGTCATGTCCAAGAACTCTTTGTTTAACCCCAGACCACCAGAATCTTCTCCTTTGAGTCTTTTACTTTTTTATTAGACCTATCATCCATTTTGACTTAAAATCTTTGTAAGATATGAGGTTGAGGTAAGGTTCATTTTTTTGGATATGGATGTCTTGTTCCAACACTACTAAAAAGACTATCTTTTCTCTGTGGTACTGCCTTTGCACCTTTGTCAGAAATTAATTGGCAGCATTTGTGGGAGTCTGTTTCTGGACTCTATTCTGTTGTGTTAATCTGTGTGTCTAATCCTTTGCCAATATCCCAGCATCTTGATTACTGTAATTTTGTAATAAGTCTTAGAAATTAGATCATGTAGTTCCTCCAACTTTATTTTTTTAATTGTTTTGACTATTAAAGTTCCTTTGCCTTTTCATGTGAATTTTAGAATAATATTATCTGTATTTTATACCTCCTGCTGGGATTTTGGTTTAAAATGTGTTAAATCTGTAGATGAATTTGGGGTGAACTAACATCTTTATTGTGTTAAGGAGTGTTCCAATGAATGAATGTGGTATATCTCTCCATTGTTTTTTAGATCTTTTCTGTGGGTTGGGGGTAGGGGCTTGTGAGAAAATCTATTTTTTTCCCAGCTCCACTGAGATATATTGGACATTTAATATTGTATAAGTTTAAGATGTACAATATGTTGATTTGATATACATTTATATTATGAAATTATTACCACAGTAAAGTTAATTAACACATTATTTCATACAGTCACCAGTTTTTGGTATGTGGTGAGAACATTTAAGATGAACTTTCTTAGAAATTTGAGCATACAATGCAGTATTGTTAAATACATTCACCGTGTCATACATTAGGTTCCTGGAACTTACTCATCTCATCATTGGAATTTGTATCCTTTGACCACCATCTCTGATTTCTCCTACCTCCCCACCCCCTAGAAACCACCAATCTACTCTTCGTTTCTATGAGTTCAGTTTTTCCATTAATCTATACATATGTTTTTATGCAAGTGCCATACTGTTTTGATTACTGTAGCTTTGCAGTGTAGTATGAAATCAGGAAATGTGATGCCTCCAGCTTTGTTCTTTTTTCTCAAGATTGCTTTGGCTATATAGGGCCTTTTAAGATTGTTTTTTCCTATTCCTGTAAAAAAAAAAAAAATGTCATTGGAATGATCATAGGGATTTCATTGACTCTGTAGATGCCCCTGGGTGGTATGGACATTTTAACAATATTAATTGTTCCAGTTCATAAACACAGAATATCTTTCCATTTATTTGCATCTCATTCAGTTTCTTTCATCAGTGTCTTATAGTTTTCAGTGTATAGATCTTTCACCTCTTTGGTTAAATTTACTCCTACACATATTATTCTTTTTGATGCTCTTGTAAATGAGATTGTTTTATTTCTCTTTCGGATAGTTCATTGTTAGTATATAGAATTGCAACTGATTTTTGTATGTTAATTATTTTATGCTGCATGGGTGTTTGATTTCTCACATCAGTGTCTTACAGTTTCAAACACATAGATTATATTCATGTTTTGTGAGATTTGTACCTATGTATTTCTTCTTTAAAGGGAGAAACTATTGTGAATATTTTTGTTTTAATTAAGTTTCTATATATTCACTTATATAGCAAGTAATATGACTGATTTTTGTGTGTTAATCTTGTATCCTATGAATTTGCTAATTCTAGGATTATTTGTAGATTCCTTCGGATTTCTATGTAGACAATCTTTCAAATATAGAGACAGTTTTATTTCTTCATTTCTAATCTGTGTACCTTTTATTCCTGTTTATTGACATATTACAAGGTGTCAGGGGTGGTAAAAGTAGACATCTTCCTTTTTCCCAGTGTTAGAGGGTAAATAGTCTTTTACCGTTAGGTATAATGTTAGAATTTGGTTTGTTGTAGATGCCTTTTATCAAATTGGGTAGGTTTCTATTCCTAATTGGCTGAGAGTTTTCATCATGAATAGATTTTGAATTTTTTTCAAATGGTTTTTCTGTCAGTTGATGTGATCATGTGGTTTTGCTTCTTTAGTCTGTTAATAACAGTGAATGCATTAATGAATTTTCAAATATTTGACCAGCCTTGGATTCCTTAGAAAGCCCCACTTAATCATTTTCTTTTTTCCATATTGCTCAATTTGACTTGGTAATATTTAATTGAAAACTTTTAAGGCAGTGTGCAAAAGGGATATTGGTCTATAATTTTCTCAATTTTTATATGATTTTTATATGGTTTTGGTATCAGGAAAATGCTAGCCTCATAAACTGAATTTAAAAGTGTTCCTTTCTTTTTATTTTCTTGAAAAGATTAGTTAAAATTAGTGGTAGTTTTTCTATAAATGTCTAGTAGAATTTGCAGCGGAAACCACCAGGTCCCAGAGCTTTGTTTTGTTTTGGGGGAAGGTTTTAAACTACAAATTCAATTTTTGAAGCAGTTATAGGAATATGCAGGTTAACATTTTGTCTTGGATGAGTTGTAATAGTTTATAGTTTTTGAGGAATTAGTATTTCAAAGTTTTCAAGCTTATTTGAGTAGAGATGTGCACTTTACATATTAATGTATTAATAAGGAAAATAGCTAACAATTACATAGATGTGCCAGGTACAATACTAAGCACATACTATATTTAACTTAATCCTTACAGCTGCCCTAAGAGGTACTATTATCCTCCAAATTTATATTATATTATGTAAAATGATTATGGGGGCACCTGGGTGGCTAAGTTAGTTGCGTATCTAACTTTTAATTTAGGCTTAAGGTCATGATCCTAGGGTTGTGGGATCAAGCCCCACATTGAGCTCTGCACTGAGCGTGGAGCCTGGTTAAGACTCTCTCTCTCCCTTTGCCCTCTCCTCTTCTCACATTCTCAAATATGAATGAATGAATGAATGAATGAATGAATGAAGTGATTATGTACTACCTAACAAATATCTTAATGGACATATAAAATTTTTCATTCTAAATGTAAGTAGTTGCACACAATCTAATTTCTGGCATATTAAAAATACTGACTTTTTTACATTCTTGTATGTGAGATCCATAGCCATTTAATCTCACTTTTTTTCCCTTAAATAGTTTATTGTCAAGTTGGTTTCCATATAACACCCAGTGCTCATCCCAACAAGTGCCCTCCTCCATGCCCATCACCCCCCTCCCCCCCCCCCCCCCCCTTCAGCCCTCAGTTTGTTCTCAGCATTCAAGAGTCTCTCATGGTTTGCCTCCCTCCCTCTCCCCAACTATTTTTCCCCTTCTCCTCCCCCATGGTCCTCCGTTAAGTTCCTCCCAATCCACCTGTATGTGAAAACATGGTATCTGTCCTTCTCTGCCTGATTTATTTCACTCAGCATAAAACCCTCAAGTTCCATCCATATTGCTACAAATGGCAAGATTTCATTCTTTCTCATTGCCATGTATTATTCCATTGTTTAGATAAATCACATTTTCTTGATCCATTCGTCTGTTGATGGACATTTAGGCTCTTTCCATGTTTTGGCTATTGTTTAGAGTGCTGCTATGAACATTGGGGTACATGTGCTCCTATGCATCAGCACTCTTATATCCCTTGGGTAAATTCCTAGCAGTGCTATTGCTGGGTCACAGGGGAGTTCTATTGCTAATTTTTTGAGGAACCTCCACACTGTTTTAATATATCACTTTTAAAAAATAAAAAGAATAAGCTCTTCTTTAAGAGTCAAAAATGTTGTAATGTTTACTCCTTGAACTCTGAGTATTCCCTTACTATCCTTTGAATATATTCTAGCTCTGTAATGATACTCCCTTTTCATTCCTGATATTAGTAGGTTGTGGCTTCCCTCTATTTATTCGTCAGTCATACTAATGTTTTATCAATTTTACTGATCTTTTCTAAGAACTAGTTTTCTTTTTTATTGTTTTTCTCTGTATTTTTTCATCTTTAATTTTATTGGTTTATGCTCTTTATTCCTTCCTTCTGCTTGCTCTGAACTTACTTTGCTTCTTTTTTAGTTTTTTAACACAGAAGTTTAAAATTTTGATTTGAGAACTTTTTATAACATAAGCATTTGATACTATAAATTGCCCCTTAAGCACTGCTTTACATACATCCCACAAATTTTGCTGTGTTCTTTTTAATTTTCTGTTTGAGCTGTGGATTCTTTAGAAATATATTAATCAGTGCTCACAGTGTTTGAATATTTTCTTATCCTTTTGCCATTAACATCTAGTTTGAATTTATTTTGGTCAGAGAACATACTTTGTATGATTTCATTTCTTTTAAGTTTTGTTATATGATCTTGGATATAGTCAGTCCTCATGAGTGTTCTAGGTGCATTTTAAAAGAATGTATAGTGACGCCCGGGATGGTTAAGCATCCAACTCTTGACTTCAGTTCAGGTCATGATCTCATGTTTGTGAGTTCAAGCCCCACATTGGGCTCTGCGCTGATAGTGCAGAGCCTGCTTGAGATTCTCTCTCTCCTCTCTCTTCTCTCACCCCCCTTCACTCTCTATAAATAAACAAACAAACAAATAAATAAGTAAACTTTTAAAAATTAAAATTAAAAAATGAGTAAAAAGAATGCATAGATTGCTGTTGTTGGGTGGAGTGTTACACAAATTTCAGTTTGTCTATATTCTTGTGACTTTCTGTCTACTTCTCCTGTTAATGTGAGAGAGGTATTAAAGTCTCCCACTGTATTGGATTTTTCTTCTCTACTTTCTGTTCTGCTGGTTACGTATTTTGAAGCTCTGTTGTTATATGCACACTCTATTATAGATTGTTATGTCTTCTTGGTGAATTGACTTTCTCTATATATCTGGTAATTTTCTTAGTTCTAGAGTTTACTTTGATAAAAAATAGTTACTCTAGCTTTCTTTTGATTAGTCTTTACATAGTTTATCTTTTCCAACTTCTTACTTTTAACCTATCTAATACATTATGTTTAAAATATTTTTTTGGTAGATTACTATAAATGGGGCTTGGTATTTTAAAATCTATTCTAACAATCTCTCTCCCCTAAATGGTTCATTTAGACCATTTACATGTAATGTAAGTTTTGATGGTTATATTTAGGTTTACATTGTATTATTTGCTTTGTATTTGTTCCCTCTGTTCTTAATTTCTTCTGTTTCTCCTTTCCTGCCCTCTTTTGGGTCATTTGAATATGTTTTAGTATTCTATTTTCATTTGTTTATTTCATTTTTACTATATCTTTTTGTATAGAACTTTTAGTAGTTGCTCTATAGATGAGAATGTGCATACTTAACTCTTCACAGTCTACTTAGAATAAGTATTTCACCACTGCAAGTAAAATGTAGAAACTTTATGTCCATATGGGTCCCATTTCCCTCCCTCCTTTATATTGTATTTGTCATATACACTACATCATTTCTTTTGTTCTCTTTCATTACTGACCATTTCAAATTTTTCTCTAATATCATTTCCCCTTCTTTCTGAAGATCTTCCTTAGCAGTTCTTTTATATCAGTTTTGCCAGCTGTGGACTCTATTCACTTTCCTTCATCTGAGAATACCTTTATCTTACCTTTGTTTCAAAAGTATATGTTCCCTGGACGCCTGGGTGGGTCAGTTGGTTAAGCGTCTGACTTCGGCTCAGGTCATGATCTCACGGTTCATGGGTTCGAGCCCCTCATCGGGCACTGTGCTGACAGCTAGCTCAGAGCCTGGAGCCTGCTTCAGATTCTGCGTCTCCCTCTCTCTCTGACTCCCTGCTCACGCTGTCTCTCTCTCTCTCTCTCTCTCTCTCAGAAATAAATAAAACATTTTTTAAAAAAGTATATGTTCCCTGGATATAGAATTTTGGGTTGACAAGTTTTTATCAACCCAACATTTATCAAATGTTCTATATCCTTATGAAGCCCTTTATTTCTAATGATAAATCTTCCTTCTTTTAAAGTATTATTACCATATAGTTGTGTATCATTTTCTCTCTTTTCAGAATTTTTTTATCTTTAGTTTTCAGAGTTTGATTAATGGTCTAGGCCTGGATTTGGGGGGCTTTATCCTATTTGAAATTCAGTTAACTTCTTTAATTTATTGGGGAGTGTGTTTTATTAAATTTGGGAAATTTTTAGATGCTACTTTGTCAAATATTTTTCCATACCATACTTTTTCTTTCTCCTTCTGGAACTCCAGTGACTGAATGTTAGCTATTTTATTATTGTCCCACACATCTCTGGGACTCTGTTTTTTTGTTTTTTTTTTTTAATGTTTTCACTTTGTTGTCTAAATTGGATAATTTCCATTTACCTACCATCAAGTTCACTGATCTTTCCTCTTTCATCCCCATATTGCTATTGAGGCCATCTAGTGATTTTTGTAAAGAAATTTGTTACTGTATTTTTAGTTCTAAAATTTCCTCTGGGTTCTTATTTATATCTTCTGTTTGCTGATAAGAATTTGCCTAGACTTTTTATGTTTCCATTCTTTTCAAGTGTTCATCCTTAGCTTTTGGAGTACTTTCATATAGCTGCTTACAGTCTTTGATATTTTCAACATCTGTATCTTTTCAGTATTGCCATCTTTTGGTTGTGTTTTCCTATAGAAGTTGAGATTTTCCTGGTTCTTCATATGCCACGTAATTTTGGATTGTATCCTGGAGACTTTGAATATTGTCTTATGAGACTCTTGGTCTTCTTTAAATCCTGTGGAGAACTTTTATATTTTGGGCTTAGCAGGCAACTTACCCAGTTGTAGCAGGCTGTAAGTTCCAAACAATTTTCTATGGGTTATGGTTCCAGTATCAGTTCAGTTTTCAAAACCTTTGCAATGCTTTTTGGATCTGTGTGACATACTGTGACCATTCTGGGACATGATTAATGGTCTTATCCTTACTTCAGTTCTCAAAGCCTATGGTCAGATCCACACATGGGAAATTCACAAGCAGCTTTATATGGTTGGTTTTCTGTATTCCTCCACCTCTATAATCTCCTGGGTACTTTCAGTTCCCTGAGACTTCCCTTTCCAGTTCTCTATCCAAATTTCTGGGACTTTCTTGGACATATTTTGCCACATACTTCCCACAACTATGCCTGCAGGAAGAAGGGCTGCGAGAAGATGGAGAGAGAGAACTTGATGAAGTTTGTGCCATCCTCTTGGGGCCACAGCTCCTCTGGACAAAAAGCTTCCCCTTCCTTGGAGTTTTATTTACCTTTACATTCTTACTGTCATCATGATCTCAACTGCTACCTTGGGATGATCTAGGGGCTGGGACACAAGAGAGTCCAGGGGGAAAATGATTTTCCCCTTTTTTGAGTCCTTTCCTACTCCTTGAGCCTAACCTAGAAGGCTTTTCTTAGAGATTTTTCTGCAATGCCCTAGTGTCTACTTATAGGCTTAGGATGCCTTGAATCCAAGCCAGGGGTTGGAAAGTGATTAAGTGGTACTTTGAATTCTTGTAAAGTCTTCTTACCCAGTCTTCTTAGTATGATTTACCTCTTAGAGTCTTCAAATAACCTCTCCGTGCATTCTCCCCAGGACTTTTTAGCTACATTCAATGGGACACACAGGGTGGTTTGTGTTTATTTCATCTTAACTAAATTTGACCTCAGTTATATATATTTCTTTACCTTTGTTTAAGTTAACAGATATTCATGGAGGCTGTGAATTACATTTACTGTAACTTTGGTGGACAATTATACCAAAAATATATGCATATATTTAGAAAGTAGAGGATACAAGGAAGAAACGTGAAGCTGTCTGGAAATACTCTGAAAAAGGACATAATAAAAAATCATTTCTAATTAAAGCTTAAATACTTTATGTTTAACTTCAGGAATCTATTGCTGTTTACTTCAGAGCAGTGGCAGAGAAGACTTACAGAATGAGGGAAATGTGAACTGATCTTTAAAGAATCAGATTAGTAAAAGTTTTTCATATGGAATGGATAACAGCATTCTAGGCAGAGGGGTCAGTTTGAGAAAAGGCAGGTGTAAATGTGCATGGCATGTGTGGATGTATGTTATAGAGAAAGAGATGAAAGCAGGAAAGGAAAAAATGTGTCAGTTATCTGCTTCTTGTGCCTTATTAGAAATTGCGATAAAATATTCCCACAAACATATTTGAAATGGCTAGAAACACATCGGTATGAATTCAAAATGAGAGTTACAGAATTGTGAACATGTGCTTAATACTCAGTCCTGTACTTTGAACTGTTCTATCCTGCCATTGACATTAAGTCTTCCGGATTTTTGGTTAACATGAATTGCATTTGCCATCCTTGTTTTTCCTCACTAGGAATTACATCTTATGGCAAAATAAATAAGTGCTCTCCTGCTAGGAATTTACCCAAGGGATACAGAAATGCTGAGGCATAGGAGCACATGTACCCCAATGTTCATAGCAGCACTCTCCACAATAGCTAAAACATGGAAAGAGCCTAAGTGTCCATCAACAGATGAATGGATCAAGAAGATGTGGTTTATCTATACCATGGAATACTACATGGCAATGAGAAACAATGAAATCTGGCCATGTGTAGCAACATGGATGGACCTTGAGGGTGTTATGCTGAGCGAAATAAGTCAGGCAGAGAAGGACAAATATCATATGTTTGCACGTATAGGAGGATTAGGAGGAACTTGACGGAGGAACAAGGGGGAGAAGAAGGGCGGAAATGGTGGGGGAAAGGGAGAGAGGCAAACCATGAGAGACTCTTGAAAGCTGACAAAAACTGAGGACTGATGGATGTGGGGGGGAGGGGGGGATGGGCATGGAGGAGGGCACTTTGGGGATGAGCACTGAGTGTTATGTAGAAACTAATTTGACAATAAACTATTTGTAAAAAAATAAATAAATAAATAAGTGCTCTCTCTTTCTCTCTCTCTCTAAATTTGTGATATCAGCCATTGACTTATTTTTCAGTTAAACTTTTTTAAATGTTTTTTTTAATATTTGTTTACTTTGAGAAAGAGAGAACAAGCTCCACGCTGTCAACACAGAACCCAAAGCAGGGCTCGATCTAACAGACCATGAGATCATGACTTGAGCTGAAACAAAGAGACGCCCAACCAACTGAGCCACTAGGCTACCCTAAACTTTTAATTTTGAGATAATGTTAGACTTGCAAATAATTCACAAATAGTTGTAGATTCACAAATAAAGAGATCCCATATGCGCTTTACTCCTTTTTCCCCCAATGGTAACATCTTGTAAAACTATAGTACAGTTATCACAACCAGAATATTGACGTTGATATGGACACGATACAGAACAATTCCATAGAGCTCCCTCATTGCCTTTTATACGCCCATCCTCCCCTACCATAGCTCTGCCCCAAACCTAACCCCTCACAACCACAGATTTCTTCTCCATTTTTATAATTTTGTTATTTCAAGAGTGTTACATAAATAGAATCATATAGCATGTAATCTTTTGGATTGGCTTTTTTCACTCCATAATTTCTTGAGAGATTGATCTAAGTTTCTGCATGCATCAGTAAATTGTCCCTTTTGTTGCTGAGAAGTATTTCATGACCTATTTTTCAGATGTATTTTGCCATTATTTGAAAAAACAAAATCTTGTTACTCAGGAGTTTTTCCTCATTTGTGTATTTGCTTTGGAGTTTAAACTAAAGCAAAAGCCTTAGGAGCATTCCAGTTTACCTTTCTAAATTGTAAGCTGGTTGGTCAGTCACAATGTGCTGACATTAGTAAGTCTTCACAGGAGAGAAAAATCTTTTGCACAAGGAGATTCTACTACTTTACCATTACCTTTTCTAAACTTTAAGTAAAATCAGAACACATGAAGGATAAGTCTGCTTGAACAGTATTGAGCTGTTGCCAGTACACCCTCATGTTGGTCCATGGAAGGAGCAGGAAGGAGCTCATTGCTGGCAGCACTCCATAGTGAAAGAAGTGTGTTCACACTGCAGACAAGCTTTAGGATATTTTCTGTTTAGGCAGTATGGCAATATGATTTCAGTTGTTCAAAATTCCAGCCCCAATAATTAGGGAAAGAATGGGGACTCCCAGGTTTTTTTTTCTTTTTTTACAGTTTTATTTATTTTTGAGAGACAGGGAGAGACAGAGCATGAGCAGGGGAGGGTCAGAAAGAGGGAGACACAGAATTCAAAGCAGGTTTCAGGGTCTGAGCTGTCAGGACAGAGCCCAACGCTGGGCTCAAACCCACGAACCATGAGATCATGACCTGAGCCAAAGTCGGACATTCAACCAACTGAGCCATCCAGGTGCCCCAGAGACTTCCAGCTTTTTAATCAAAGTACATAAGTGTGGGACCAGATTCTGAAGTATGTTAAATGTTCCTCTAAGGAGCCTTGATTTTATCCCAAGCAGAAATGAAGGAATAAAGAAATGAATAAATCATCTAATTGAATTGCAGATTTTTAATTAGCTATAATAACTGTAAGTAGAAAAATTAGTAATGTCCAAAATATCATTTTAACTTTTAATATCATTGTCCTCTCCCATCTTAGTAATAACTGTGGCTTGATTTTCATTTGAGGAGAAATAAAGGGCACAAATAGATCTACAATAAATAATTATATTATCATCATATAATTATCCAATTGTCATATTGTTTATTATTTTAATTTAAGTAGGTGCTTCAGAGAGAGAAGAAAAATATGTTAGAGATTAGCAAACACTGGTGTTTATCCTACTGCATTATAAACACTTTAGCAGGGGTTTTTTAATTGTCATTTGGCTGATGGCAGGTATAAAATGAGGATACAAGTTAATTGGAAGTTAACCTCATTATTACCTACATTAGATAGTGTTTTTTATGCCGATCTAAAGAGACTTATGTATATTTTAACTATTTTTCACATAGCAATCATCTTTAAGTACTAATATAAAAGTTAATGAGTAAAGAAAATCTGCTGAATAAATCTATCTGATAATCCAAGGCACTTACAGAAATGCATGCTTTATGTGAGCAAAAATATTTCTTGATGAGTGTTCCATTTCTCAATTCAGTTATCAAATTTAGGGGAAGTCTAAATCAAGAGTTTTGACTGGCATATTCAATGGGGTTTGATTAGGGTGTGATAACTACAATGTGATGTTTTAGCATGACTTTATAAGTATTCTGATCATAATTATATATGGACTCAGCTACCAGATTTTTTAAAAGCAATTTTTAACTCTATCATGTCTTCTATATATGCACATGTTTCTTAATAAACTATTAGAATCAATAAAATGTACATGAATGTACAAAAATGTCCTTTCTGCTTGCCAAAATAATACTCATTTTTACTCTGATCTTATTCTCTATAGAATACTACAGCCAGCTCACTCTAAGCCTAAGTGGCAAAGGGAGATAAAGTAACATCTAAAAATGTTTACCAGTAGTTTGATTATGATTTATCGGTAGTTAGAATAATGAATAGAGTGAAAGAGGAAGTACATGCTGTAGGTGTTTACTCTGGTCACAGTGACATTTAGTACAGTCTTCCCTCTCGTTGTCTGAGACTCTGGTTATACAGTGTAGCAGAAAGCAGGTCCTGCTACTTCAGACCTGAATTCAAATTCCACGTCTACTAACCTCTTCAAGCCTCAAGTTTTGATTGTCTTTTTTTTAACTTATAAAATAGGTGTTGTGAAGGTTAAAAGAACTAAGTTTATAAAGCAGCTAGCACAGTGCCTAAAACATAGAAATTTGTGCCTTGCGGAAGAAATAAAAAAAGGAATCCCACTATCTAGAGGTAGAACTCCTCTCCCAAATAAACACTAAAGTCCCAGTATGCTTGTAATTCTAATGTATATATAACTCCTGGGTTATAGATAAATATTCACTAATTTTGCTTTTTTAATGTACCTTTGTGAGTTGGGTAAAACTATCTGCTTAATTTTTTTTAAAAGTTTACTTTTCAAGGACACATTACTTCTAAAAGGGAAAAAAATCCAAATTAAATATAATCTAAAAGTTCCTTTTCAGATTTCTAGATGTTAAAAATGTTTGTGACACACGGACCTATTTTAATCCTCTGTTCTTTGATTTTAGCAGGAAAGGAAGGACAAGAAATCCTGGGGCCTGAAGCTCAGGCAGATGAAGCGGGATGTGCAGGTACTCTCTTGTCATTTTCTTTCATACTGTAGCCTTTGAACAAGGTCTTTTGTGTCACTGGTTTTTGCATTTGTGAGTCGTGAAGTTAGTCTATTTCCTCCTCTTTCATCTTGACCTCCTTCAGTGTTTAAGTACCCAGGCAAATAGGGCACTATATGAAAAGTTAGGCGTTTATATTCTTTAAATGCAGCGTAAATTTGCAGATTCATAAAATATGACATATTTTCCATTCTATAAAAATGATGAGTATAACATACAGATAATCTAAAAAATAAGTATTTAAGTGATGATTTGAATATATATCAGAATTTTTACTGAAGCTATAGAAATACAGATTTAACTATTTTGAGTTTCATTATTAGTTACCAGGATCTGCATTGAGTTGCCCACAAGACAGAAAGCAGAAGGGAGAAGAATAAGCAAATGTCATGAGTTATCTATAAACCGGATGAGAATCATGAATATTGATGAGCTGAGGTGGAATTTGAGCCTTGAAAAAGGCCAAGATGAAGTTAAATTATAGTAAACAGGGAAATTTGCTTCCAGATGACTAAAAGTACATACTCCCGGAGACTTAAGGCTATTCCTCTGTAATGTATTCAAATCAGATTTATAAAGCAAAAGAATAGGGGTGCCTGGGTGGCTCAGTCAGTTAAGGGTCCGACTTTAGCTCAGGTCCTGACTCACAGTTTGCCAGTTCAAGCCCCACGTTGGGCTCTGTGCTAACAGCTCAGAGCCTGGAGCCTGCTTATGATTCTGTCTCCCTCTCTCTCTGCCCTTCCCCTACTTGTGCTCTGTCTCTGTCTCTCTCTCTCTCTCAAAAATAAATAAGCATTAAAAAATTATTTTAAAGAGCAAAAGAGTACGTGGAAAACTTAAATTCAGATCTTATTATAACACCAGGCACTTCTGCGTCTTGTAAGTCAGCTAGAACTCTTGGAATGTAAACTGCAAATATGAATTCCAAGTTACTAAAACATTTTTTCAAAATACTGTACTTTGGGGCACCTGAGTGGTTCAGTTGGTTAAGTGGTTGACTTCAGCTCAGGTCTTGATCTCACAGTTCATGAGTTCCAGCCCCACGTTGGGCTCTGTGCTGACAGCTTTGGATTCTGGGTCTCCCTCTGTCTGTCCCTCCCCCGCCTTCTCTCTCTCTCTCTGTCAAAAATAAATAAACATTAAAAATTTTTTTAAAGAAAATGCTATCTTAAAAAATACTGTACTTAAAAGTAGTATAATTGTATTTTGTATATTCCACCATAAATTAGAAATTTCTATCATAATGTTAAATAAATTTTCTTTTTTTTCTTTTTTTTTGGTTTAACAATTCTAGTTTTACAGTGCATTCTAGTAATATTCCATAGAGCATTATAAATGATCTTCCATTATATGAGTATATTTCATAGTAATATGTCAAAAATGGATTTTCATCTATAATATAAACAAGCACTGCCGTACATGGCAGTCAGTTCTGTAAAACCAAGAGTAAATCTTTGTGCTGTTATTAAAGATGCATTCCAAATTAATTAAATAATACCGGGGTATGTGAAGATTTATGGTATCTGCTGCCTAAGATTTTATATTCTGCCTTTAACTTGGTTGTATTTAACTTGCATGAATAATGTATCCAATATATATGTCATCAAGTATTTGTCATGCTAACTTACACATTATATAAAATATTCAAACTAGATATGTGTTGTTAGTAAATAGTATTAATGAACACAAAAGAATGCTGTTTATTACTCCTTTACTGAATGTTAGATGACTTCTATTACCAGAGTTACAGGGCATCTTGTGCCCTTTTAGGCAAAATGCTGTCAAAACAAACATTCACAATTCCAAGTGTCAGTATTTCACCTCACACTTTGCTCTTCACTACTAAAATAAATAAATTTCTTTCAGTTTGAAGTACTGAGTAGCATATAAATTCCCTTCACCCCTCCCCCTCTCTGCAAAAATCACATGTAACCTTGTACTAACTTAAATTGTTGCTGAAATATGGTCCCTCCACCCAGAGGAAGGTGATCCCTGCAGCTTTATTTCCCTGGAACGTGGGGAGTTAGGAGCAAGCAAACATTTAATAACACCCTAAGAAGTGTAGTTTTGAGGAAAGAAGGGCAAAAATTAGACATCTGAGACTTTTGAGCATTAAAACTTGAAAGTTATGTTTTGTCTTTGCTTTTGTTACTTCCTTGGCTTCTAGGGAATGATGTGCTGACAAAGTAAACAAAAACATTGTACATAGGTCATCATCATTAGTTCAGAACTTTGTCAGATCCTTTCTTCAGCTGACTTCCTTTTGCAATTCATGAAGTTAAGAGAACTGAAGTCTCAGCTTAGTATTCAGAGAGTGAAAAATTCACCCAAAACCTCCTTTGTTCCTTCTGAGCATCCCTTTTTTGTTTATATAGTTAATAGTTTTGCCAAGTTTGAAAAGTGGAAGATAGAAAGAAGCTGAAGGATACTTTATTCCAATGGAAATTATTGATAGCTAAATAAAAATTTTAAATCTTTATATTAAATGTTTGCCCTTCTCTCCTTGCTCTAATTTGTGATTATAACCCTGTAATTCTACACTTTGGCAAATGGTTATGGTCATACGGTCCTATGGTCCAAAGTAATTTTATACTTTGACAGTCAGCTCTGAGTTTTGTCATATCTAAAGAAAGCCAAATTATCATTATGTTTCTATATATGTATTCATCTCTCTACTATTTAAATTTATAAGTTTATCAGTGTTAAGACTAGAAATTTTGCTTTCAAACTGACCTTTTTATGATGTGTATGTCTCAATACTTTAAATTTATGTGTAAAACTGAAACATTTCTGGTCTCTGCTTGAAAGTGTTTTGGTTAGATGCGGGCTCACAGAGACAGTTTAGTTTAGTTGGAGAAACCAAGATTTGATACCACATCCCTAATACCAAATATTTGATCTAATAGTAACACTTTTTTACTACGTGATTTTAAAGGTTATTTAAGTTTTCTGATCCTGTTTTTTATATTGAGAAAACTTTCAATTGATAAATTATAATGCTCACCTTATAGGACTGCTTTGAGGAAAATAGCTAACAATTACATAGCACTTAACGTACAGATATAGTACCAAACACATACTATATTAATTTAATTCTCACAAGTACCCTAAGAGATTCCATTATTGTCCTCCAAATTTTATATTATGTAGACTGATTATATATTATCTCACATATTTGTTAATATACATTTAATTTTTTTTATTTTAAGTGTAAATAGTTACAATCTAATTTCTGAAATATTAAAAATGACATTTTAATATCATTCTTCTATGGGAAATCCATAACAATTTAATGCCTGCTAATCATTCAGTTTTTAAAAATATGAGTAAGCTCTTCTTCAAGAGTCAGAAATGTTACAGTGTTTACTCCTTGAACTCATGAAAAAGAATTTGATGCTAATATAGTTTGTATTTCCTATTTGAAGTTATTTTTGATCAGTTGTCATTTCTTTATAAGAAAAACATGCATATAAATTAAAATTTAAGTTTCTTCTTAATTTCTAGGGACAAGACTCTTTAAGATTTTTTTTAATTTATGGATTTATCATATAATTATCAGTACTACACAGTTGGCCACAACATAAATACGTTACAAATTCTAATAAATAATTATTAAAGAAAAATGTTACTGGACATGAAATTAAAGGAGCTGAAGTATTCTTCAATGAATTCATTTATCAATAGTTTAACGTTACTTATTTCTAGAAGAAAAAATGTTGAACATTAATTCTGTTTCTGTGGTTTGTTTAGCACTGAGATAACCTTATTCTCATAAATAAAAAGGTGCAGTACATTTTTGTGATAACTGATTTACTTGGTTCTTCATACAGCTTTAGAATTATGTGCAAAGAGTTATGGCTTTATATCAATAAAATATTTTCGGTGTGATTAACTAACAGTTCTATTAAATGCTCCTTCAATTCTGTTGAAAGCAAAAATTCAAAGCTATCTGATTTGCTCAAGAATTTGTTTCCCAGTCATTAGAATCAGCCACTCCCTGATTATCTGGGACGTATACCAAGAAGACTTTACCAACACTTAAGGAACAAAGGACTGATGATATCTGTTTTTGGCTTTTGTTATTTTTTCCTCTCACTTAGAGGCACGTGATTAAGATATTCAGAAATGGTTGGGGAAATTGAAATATTGTTAATTTCAGTACCTTTTAGTAAAATTTCTTTTATCTTACCACATGAGGAAACAATATTTTCATCCATGCCTTAGAGCTACAAATTTAGTTCATTCAGTTTCTGGAAATTTTGTACCTAATCACCACTAGCAAAACCAGGTATTACTGTTATACCAAGCAGTCAGATCAGACTTTCAGGAAAAAAGTATGTTTTCACTTTTCTAATTCAAATAATTTTGCCAATACACTCTGAGAAATTTTATAAAAATGTCCTATATGGGAAACATGTAAATTATAAGTAATGAGAAACATACAAAGTATAAACGTGTCTTTTAAAAACAGATTATTCACTAACTATAGAGAACAAACTAATGGTTACCAGAGAGGAGGTAGATGGGAGATGGTTAAATAGGTGATGAGGATTAAGGAGTGTACTTATCGTGATGAGCACTGAGTATTGTACAGACATGTTGAATCACTACATTGTACACCTGAAACTAACATAACACTGTATATTAACTAGACTGCAATTAAAATTAAAAACAATAACTTTTTTAAAATTGATTATTCAGTATTGAGGTTAATTTTATCTAATGTAATTTTTATAAGCTATAAAAATTTTTGTCTCTAAATGAGTAGTACCTTTAGAACCAGTCAGTATATAGGTAGGTGAGCTTATAACTTAACTGAAGATGCAAGTTTCATGCATAAAATAGACTGCAGACTTCTGAAAAATGTATGCTATTTAAAACTCAGTATTCTAACATCTAGCCTAGATGCATACACACACACCACACACACGCACACTTAATAGGATATAGAAAAATAAACTTTTTATAAGTGAGAATTGAAATATAATTTAATGAAAATATTTTTAAGTATCTTGTAACCTATATGGAATCAATAAATCACATAAAACTTAAATTTCATTTATGAGTATTATCTAGTTTAACTTGAAAACATTGAAAAGACTTAGTGACATGGACTCGTATTGCATTAGCTGTTCAAAAATGCTTATTTTTCCATCTATTGACAGATTGTAGGAATAATTTTTGAAAATACTCTTTGCTTTTCTCTGACCGGGTTCCTGAGGAGAAGTGAATTTTTTAATAATAGAGAATTGAACAGATGGGGTAATTAAAGGAAAATTACTCTCAATTCCTTTGGCCCTACTATTATATAGTCGATTTCAGAGCTTCCTTACTCCAGAATATCCCCATTTCAGTCACCAGGCTTTACCCCCAATAGAAATCCATGTGAACAAGAAAAACTAGAAGGCCTATTGTGGTTGTATGTTGCCTTGATTAATCAATAACTTTTCCCCAGTCAGTATTCTGAATGTTTTCCTTTGGCAACCTGGAGGTTTTTATACTCCAAGGCAATGCACTATATTAATATATTTGGATATGCCTTTTTCTCTTCTTCCTTTTAAGTTTAAGCAAAGGAGGGGGTACCTGGATGGCTCAATTGGTTAAGCATCTGACTCTTGATTTTGGCTCAGGTCATGATCTCACAGTTTGTGAGATGGAGCCCCCACACAGGGCCCCACGTTGGCCGTGCAGAGACTGCTTGAGATTCTTTCTCTCTCTCTCTCTCCCTCCCTCCCTCCCTCCCTCCCATGCTTCCTCCCTCCCTCTCTCCCTTCCTCCCTCCCTCTCTCTCCCTCTCTTTCTTCCCCTTTCTTGCTTACCCCTCCCAAAAAAATAAACATTTTTTAACAAGTTTAAGCAAAGGATACTATGAAAAGGGGGTAGTGGAGAGAAGATCCTTCTGAATTCTAAGAAAGAATATACAGAGAAGTTGAGGATTTAAAAACAAACTCCCTTAAAACCCACAGGACCACTTACTTCTTAAAATGCCTTCATGTACCCCTGGATCTAGTAACCCAATGCTAAATAATTGATAGCTATTGGCTATCAATTTGATAGCTATTGGCTGTATCAAAAAGTAGGGGGGAAATGGTGATTACTATGTCATTGGCTTTAAGGTTTTAAACAGCAACTGTCATGAGGAGTTCAGTTGCTACTACTGTGCAGGAGATTTAGCAAGACTCTTTCAATAACTGTTAAACAAAAACATGCCCATACCTCAGCATTTCAATTTGGACCTATTTTAGTCTGCTGGGAAATGCTGTTTTACAAATTTAGAACTGACAGTTCAGCCTAAAGTGTATAAAGAAGTCAGCCATGAGACACCAGGGAGCCATACAACCCATTACAGTACTACCACCATGGAGTAGACGCTGTCCTCTGGAGCCAGCAGACAAAATGGAGGAAAACCATAGTGCAGCAATCCTGCTTTAGAAACTCAGCGGCACTTTGGAGTACTTCTCAAAGTTGAAAGCATTACATTATCTCTTGAATCTTTCTAACTGAAGGAAAAAAATGCCTCTGTCCTAATCCCACTGTTAAACATTTATTAAGTCAGAAATAGAGAAAGAATAGCTTTGTATATACATATGGCTATTAAAGAAGATAAGCAGTTTTATGGATTTGATACGCTTTGAGTCTTGCTAAAAGTTTTTCTAACTCTAGATAACTATTAACACTGTTTTCTAAGAAATCACATAACTGAACTGTACTTCAAAGTGGTTTATATTGAGAATGATTCAGATTTAAGCTACAACTCTAATATCCAGTAGGTTGCTAGGAGGGACTAAGGTTTGAGAACTCAGTTGTTCTCTTCCTTTTTTCTTTGTTTTATCATTCAGTGAATTAAGAATTCAGTCAACTATATTAGCTTTTCTGTGTCTTGTTTATCAGTAAAGTGGACTAGAAGTACAACTGTAAAGTTTAAAAGAGATTATTATGAAAATTTCGAGATTTTTATTGTAACACTTTCTAAAAGACTTTTCAGTAGGGACACCTGGATAGCTCAGTTGGTTAAGCATCTGATTCTTGGTTTCAGCTCAGGTCATGATATTGCATTCATGGGATTGAGCCCCACACCATGCTCTGCACTGACGGCATGGAGCCTGCTTGGGCTTCTCTCTCTCCCTCTCTCTCTTCCCTTCCTTCTCTCTCTCTCTCTCTCTCTGTCTCTGTCTCACTCTCAAAATAAGTAAATAAACATTTTTAAAAACATAAAAGACTTAATAGAGGACAACAGTATGAGTGAATTTTGTTTTTACTTTTTGGTAAATATTTCCTACAAATTCAAGAACAATAATATATTCTCTTAAGGTAAATAATTTCTTATCTAGAAAAACTTTGTAACAACTTGGCGGTGAATTGCTTTCTATAAAGTATGCATTTCTTTTAGTAAAAGATGATGAATGTGACTCAGATGCAGAAAATGAACAAAACCATGATCCTAATGTTGAAGAATTCCTGCAACAACAAGACACTGCTGTCATTTACCCTGAGGCACCTGAAGAGGACCAGAGGCAGGGCACACCAGAAGCCAGTGGTCATGATGAAAATGGTAAACGGAGCTTCACAGTTGTTTTCACTTTCATCTTTAAAGGATTATTTCCATAGCTCTACAATGGGAACCTACTCCACTCTAGGGAACATTTTTCCAAACTAGAATTTATTGCAGGTGCCTACAGAAAATAATCTCCGTAATGAATGGAACATTTTTATGATTGCAGTATAGTGTTAAATAAGTGGTATCTGTATAGTGATAACACCGCTGTAGTGAAATGCTTAGAACAGTGGCTGGTTATTGATTTCCATTAACTCACATGGCAGCAAGTAGAGGGAGCTAGGATGGCCCTTAAATGCCTCTTGATTTTTTTCCCCACTCTTCTAGCAAGCAAAAGATGAGTATCTGATTTGGAGACAAATGGGGTTTTTTATATCTGCTCTAGTCCATTCATTCTGATACAGACAGCCAGTGTATAAAAAGTGGTAAAGTGTCAGGTCACCTGGGTGGCTCAGTTGGTCAAGCGTCGGACTTTGGCTCAGGTCATGGTCTCGTGGTTCATGAGCTCAAGCCCCATATTGGACTCTCTGCTGTCAGCGTAGGGCCTGCTTCAAATCCTCTGTCCCCCCTCCCTCCACTCTACCCCCACTGTCTGTCTATCTGTCTCTCTCTCTCTCTCTCTCTCTCCTCTCTCTCCTCTCTCCTCTCTCAAAAATAAATAAATATTTTTTAAGTGGCAAAATGCAATAATACTAATAAGTTCGTACCCTCCTGGAAGGAAATTATCTATCATTCTCCCCTTCCAAGCACTAGAAACAGACGCAAATAGCATGCAAATATTCCTTAAGAAATTTTATGCAAGATCTACACCAAGAACTAAGAAGTTACTTGGAATGTATAAGGATATTTAAAATATTAAAATTCTAAATCTGGTTTGATTTTCTAGGGTTCCCAGTCCCTAGATATAAATTAATATTTAAATAATCAACTTTTAAAAAAGACTTTTTTAGAAAAATTTTAGGCTTAGAGCAAAATTGAGGCAGAGGCACAGATATTCCCATGCACCCCTTGCCCCCACGTGTGCATAGTTCTCCCATTATCAGCATAACTCCCCAGAGTGGTACAGGTTTTACCAAGGATGAACCGGCATTGACACATCATAATCACCCAAAATCCATAGTCTGCCTTAGGGTTCATTCTTGGTGTACATTCTTTGGGTTTGGACAGATGTATAATGACATGCATCTGTCATTATATAATAACTTTATAGAATATGTTCAGTGCCCTAAAAATCCTCTATGCTTTGCCTGTTCATCTTTCTCCACCTACCTTCACCCCTAGAAACTACTAATCTTTTTGTGTCTCCATAGTTTTACCTTTTCCAGAATGTCATAGAGTTGGAATTCTATATCATGCAGCCTTTTTAAGTTGGGTTTTTTTCCCCACTTAGTAATAGGCATCTAAGTTTCCTCCATGTATTTTAATGGCTTGATATCTCCTGTGTTTTTAGTACTGAATAATATTCCATTGTCTGGATGTACCACAACTTATTTATCCATTCACCTACTGAAGGACACTTTGGTTACTTCCAAGTTTTGGCAATTATGAATAAAGTTTCTATATACATCTTTGTACAGATTTTTGTGTATACATAAGTTTTAAACCCCTTTGGGTAAAAACCAGGAAGTGCATGTGTTGGATCATATGGTAAGATAAGAGTATGTTTAGTTTTGTAAGAAACTGCCAAACTGTCTTCCAAGGAGGCTATACCACTTGTACCACTTTGCATTCCCACCAGCATTGTGAGTTTCTGTTGCTCCACATCCTCACCAGCATTTTGTGGTGTCAGTTTTTTGGATTTTGACCATTCTGGCAGGTGTGTAGTGGTATTTTATTGTTTTCATTTGCATTTTCCTGATGACATTTGATGTGGAGCATCTTTTCATACTTATTTGCCACTTGTGTATCTTATTCGGTGAGGTGTCTGCTAAAGTCTTTGGACTATTTTGTAATCAAGTTATTTGATTTTTTTATCATTGAGTTTTAAGAGTCCTTTATATATTTTTGGATAATAGTCCTTTATCTGATGTGTCTTTTGCAGATACTTTTGCCAGTCTGTACCTTGTCTTCTAATTCTTTTGATACTATCTTTCACAGAACAGAAGTTTTTCATTTTAACTAAGCCCAGCTTGCCAATTCTTTCTTTCATGGACCATGCCTTTGGTGTTGTATCTAAAATTGGTATTGTCAGACTCATGGTCATCTAGGCTTTCTCTTGTTATGTCCTAGGGGCTTTGTAATTTTGTATTTTACAGTTAGGATTGTGGTCCATGTTGAGTTAACTTTTGTGAAGGGTGTGAGATCTGTGTCTACATTCACTTTTATTTATGCGTGTCCTGGGTTATAGTTGTTCCATTACTATTTGTTGAAAAGACTATGTTTACTCCATTGTATTGTTTTTGCTCTTTTGTCAAAGACCAGTTGACTGTATTTATGAGGATATTTCTGGCTCTGTGTTCCATTGCTCCATTTTTGTATTCTCACACCAATACCACAGTGCCTTGATTTTATAGTAAGTTTTAAAGTCAGGTAGTGTCAATCTTCCAACTTTATTTTTCACCTTCCATATTGCATTGGCTCTTCTGGGTCTTTTGCCTCTTCATATAAACACTAGAATGTTTGTAAATGTCCATAAAATAACTTTCCAGATTTTGACTGGAATTGCATTGGATCAAGTTGGGAGGAACTGGCATCTTGACAATATTAAGTCTTCCTACCCTTAAACATCGAATGTCTCTCCATTCATTTAGTCCTTTGATTGTTTTCATCAGGGTTTTATAGTTTTCCTCTTATAAATCTCATACATATTTTATTAGATTTATGCCTAAGTATTTCAACTTTGTGATGCTAAATAAATGTTATTGTATCAGTCACCTTTAAAATATTTGAAGGAAATTGAGAAGAATGGTATAGAAAACAAAATAGATTCCATTGCAGAGAGTCAGATGTACCTTCCTTAAATCAGGAATCAGCTAGGAAAACAAGCAGAAATATAAATGTCACCTCCGAATAGATACAATTTTCTGTAACTAAATCAATGACAAAGTAAATAGAAGTAGGGCACTCTAGAACTCATCCCTCCAGTGTGCCAAAAGGACACATTTTTGAAAACTATAGATTATTGCTCCTGGGGACGCAGTGTCACAGCTTTATGAATAGTGTTCTGTTGCTCTGTTTGTGTATTTGGAGAGTCTGGAGTTATAGGCATTATAGTCCTGCAGGGCCCTACCATTGCTACTTTCATTTCTCAAGGGACTTTTTCCTCAAAGAAAATTTGTTAACGTTTCACCTGAAGAAGCAATCGGTTACAATAAATATGAAAAGGACATAAAAAGTTTTTAATGTGTATGTGTATATATGTAAACTTTTATGTAATAAAAATTTTTTCAGAAAGCCTCAGCAAAAGAAAATAATGAAAACTAATATTTCATTGCACTGAACAAATATGGTTAAATGTTGTAAAGTCCGTTGTTACTAATCAACACAGTAAAACCCCACAAAAATTGGTGCTCTAACCATTCTCAATTAGTAAAACATTTGAATTACAGTACATGTTTTTAATTCAGGTATTCATTACTTTCAGGTGTACTGCTAATAGAGTATTTCATCATAGATATTCTTTCATACCAGCACATCTGATTATCCTCAGGAGCCCTTATATTTTTAAAGTTTTAGTAGATTAAACACACTCTCCTGCACTTCATAAATTGTGAAAGGGCAAACTTTACTCCAGCAGGTTGAAGCATCACAAATTCTGAATCATTGGGACACAAATGAAGAAGATTTTTCAAAGTTTTTATATCAAGTATTACTATCAATCTGAAATGTTTAATACCTAGCAAAAGAAGTTTAGGATACAAAGATTAAATATTTTTTAAATAAGCATATTCATAGTCACAGATACATAAGGAAATTATTTAAAAAAATAGACCTAGTTTGGATTTTTCGGTTGTCTTGAATCGCTACCTTAAGTTTAAAGAATTTTCAAAAGAAAAGTTCTTCCTTACATTGCCTGCATTGCTAAGAAGTGATAGCCAGTATTTTTCAAAAATACAAACAAAACTCTTTATTTAATTTTCAAGCCTGTTGATTCTATAATTTGCATATCATGTCAAATACTCAGATTTATTTTTCATTGTTTATGCTAGTACCTAAAAGAATAAATCATATTTCATATGTGTGAGAAATTCAGTAGATACTGATTTATGAAAATAATAACTTGCTGGTAAAATATGAGCAACCTATCATTTTACAAAATGATTAGTAATTTATTTATTATTGATGAAGGCAAAGAAGAAAATAGAACATAATGAGAGCAAACAGCTATATTACACTATGGAATATGAGCAGCTTAAGTCATGGAAATCACATTGTAATTCTGGTGCCAATAATGAAGCACCTGCAGGGGCTGAATTGGACTTTGGCCATTGGAACCAGCTAACATCAATATTATGGCCTAAGCAATGTGGCAAGGAAAAGGCCCCAAATGTTGATATCCTATTTATACAAGTAGGAAATTCATACTAGACAAAACATAACATGATTTCCAAAACAATTTCATGTGGCTAATCTGGTCCTCACAGAAGTAGGTCATTTTAGAGATATCACCAACAGAAAGGCCTCTGGTTCCACTTGCCTTGCTAGCCGATAATAAAGACACTCATAAACCGGGGGTGGGGGGGGGGGAGTTGGTTGTTTGATTTTACTCACATATTTCAACATAATTAACAAGCTATGTGGGATCACATGGTCAGTCTGGTTTTTGAGCAAGACATTTAATTTATATGGGCGTGAATTTCAATAAAGGTAATACATGTTTATAAAGGATTTTGAGACTGTAATTGAATTTTCTTTGATGGTCTTTTCCAATAAGAAATTCAAAAGGAAGATACAGATACTATTTACAAAAAATTATCATTTAAGAACTTACTTTTTAAACAAATAAATATGGAAAACCACTCTTAAACAGTATGAATTGGCAAAATGGTATCATGTTTTAGGATTGTCAGGCTTAGATGTCCATATGTAAACCTATGGTTCATTCTGTGAACTCCAGTTTTCCCATATTACCTTTACTGTTTGAAAGCATCCTATATATTTATCCATATAAAATTCTACAGAAAATGTATTGTTGTATTTCAGTAAGGGAAAGGACATGAGGAACCGTGCATGGGGTGGGGGTGGGGGGTCCTTGTGGGCCAGGCCTAGATCTGGCTCCTGGTCCTCATTTCCCTCCAGTACACAGCTGTCTTGGTCTGAACTCTGTCATATGGCCACAACTTACTGCAGGGGTGTCTTGGAAACATAGTCTAATTATGTACTACTTCCTGTCTGATGATAATCATTTTATAGTGTCATTTCCAAATTTGAAAGAATGAACATTAAATAAATAATGATGACATTGTTACCAAAAAAAAGATTATGATATACAAGTCCCCTTTAATGTGTATACATTTACAAATGTAACCTATATTCGAATTTTACCTTTGTTTTCTTTTTCTAATTAACCATACAAAAAGAAGGGAAGATTTATGGGTTAGTAAAAAGATAGAGGACTTTGAGATTGGACAGCATATGTCTGAATCCTGACTTTATCATTTACTGGCCATGTGACTTTTAAGTTATTTTACCTTTCTGAGTCTCCAGTTTCCTCTTTTATTAAATAGAGATGAGTATCATTGTATTAAGGATCAAATATAAAGTGGGTAGCATAATATCTGGCACGTAGCAGAAAGTCTCAGTGGTAGTTTTGGTAATATTTTTGAGTGTTTTAAATTCAAAATATATGATCTTTCTTTTACAGGAACACCAGATGCATTTTCCCAGTTACTCACCTGCCCATATTGTGATAGAGGCTATAAACGCTTTACCTCTCTGAAAGAACACATTAAATATCGCCATGAAAAGAATGAAGATAACTTTAGTTGCTCCCTGTGCAGTTACACCTTTGCATACAGAACCCAACTTGAACGTCACATGACGTCACATAAATCAGGAAGAGATCAAGTAAGTGAAATGACTGAGAGTTCACTCAACCCTCCACAGAAGGCAACAGTTCTAATATACTTAAAAGAAATTACTAGACAATGTCTTGTGTGCAGCCTTACAAAAATTAAAGAGATTATTTGAATTATCTTGTCATTTCTGGGTTACAAAGCACATATAAACATTTTTTAGAGGTAACTAAGTTTTTTTCTTTTTTGTATAAGATCTCTTTCATCACAATTTAATTATTTTGCCTATACCATAACAAATATTTCCCTTAAGTTTAGAACTAGATTTCCAAATGCATTCTACTAAAATGCTCAGTGTAGGGAAAAATAAATGTTGGTTTCATAAACCATATGACTAAGAACTGGCCAAATTAAGAAGGAAAGCAAATAATAAAAACAGTTTCCTGGGAACCAATGACTACTTATTCTCAGTATAAGTTACTGTGTTCTGTTTTCTCTAGTAAAACAAGTTGCTTCCTCTAAGAATCTAAAGTTTAGATTATAACCATTTTTATTCTGAAGACTCAATTTTCATATGGTTTCTTCTATTTCTGTGTTGCTTTGCCTCAGTTTTTCATGTGTAAGCCAAGACTGTTCTATAAATTACATTTGAACTGTTGGCTCTATACTAAAGTATCAAAGGCTAAGAAACTTTGCCAGTTACCCTTCTTTTATAAGATCCTGACAAGTGTCAACTCTAGACAATCAAATTAATATCAACATAATTCTAACTGTAAACATCCAATTATTTGACTGCATGGGATATTTGAAGGGTTTGTGTTGTGGTTGGGGCACATGTCCACTTTCTTATATCAAAGGATTATGAACCTGAATTTTCGAGAATTCTGCCCTCTGTATGTACATAATAGAACTCATATATCTCATAGAGAACAAATTAGACCCTTTCTAAGATGATGGCCAAACCAAACAAAAGAAAAATTATAACAATCTTTGAGGATCAACCTGTCTTCTCAGGACTTTGGCAATAATGCTCACAAAATCACAAGATAAGGGGGAGAGGATGACAATACAGGACCAAGCTTTCCTTAGACAGGTTAATGGTTAGGTCTGTGAAGGAACACTTGAAATTGGGGAGGATACCCAAATAAGGAAGAAATTGATACAGAGAATGAACTACTGAAGACAAAGACCATCCATCTGCATCAGCACCTGTGCAAGTCTTAGCAGTGACAATGCAGAAGAGTGCCTTTTCCATCTGAGAGTCCTAACAGACAGACAGGTCTTGGGAACAGAGCCTATTCATGTGACATCTGGGGATCAGAGCCAAACTGCAAATGTTGCCCTCATATCCTCTCTATACCAGGGGCTCTTGTCAAAGAAAAGGATCTGCAAAGCACAGGTAGAACTACTGGTAAAAGCAAGAGATACCATTACAGAAACAAACCATAGTATCTCTAATGAACATGAAAGCCAATTTTGTGGTGATTTTTCTGATGGGTGCAAAGGTAGTAGGTTTTATATATGAGGCATGTGGTCAGACGAAGGTCAGAAAAGAGCTGTTAACACAGGGACCAGTAATGTGAGGAAATATTACCGAGGTGTCTTAGAAACAATTTGGGTTACAGGGCAGCAGACCTGAGTAGAATGCCTATCCTGCTGCCTTTGAAAATTATGCCATGACTTAAAGATAAGCATTTCCATGTCTTACTAATTTATTCATTAGATGCATATTTGTGTTTCTGTTACATGTCAGGCGCTGTTCTAGGTGTTACAGGCACAATAATGAAAAAGACGAACAAAGATCCTGACAATAGGGAGCATATATGAAGTAGGTGATATAAAATATAAGGACAGATAGTATGAATAAAAATAAAATAGAGTAAGAGGATAAAAAGTAAAGAAAGTTGCTACTTTTTTAAGGATGAGAACTTTCTGAGAATAGGACATCTGAATGAAAGGATGGAGCTAGTCATGGAAAGATTGGGGGGAAGGTGTTCCAGTCAGAGGGAACAAAGGGAAACATAAAAAGACCTTGAGGCAGAAGCCTGCCCAGCATCACCAAAGGACAGCAAGGAGGACAGTGTGAATAAAAGGTTCTCGAGAAAGGTACGTGAGACCAGGGAGGCATTAGGGCCAGATGATGTATCCCCTTCTATAGGCCATGATAGAGACTTTTGATCTTATTCTACAGTGTGACAGGGAGGCCTTTGAAGGATACTGAGTTTTATCTTTATTTTTTTATTTTTAAGGGAACAGTGGTTCTTGGGTAGAGAGTAGATCAAGAGAGACAAGAATGAAAGCAGGGAGATCATTTATAAGCAAGGAGACTATTTGGAGGCTATTGCTATAATCCAGGCCAAAGGTGGTGGTGGCTTTGAACTCACTGGTGGTAACAGACATGACATAATGATGAATGTTAGATTCAGAGTGTATTCAGATGGCCTGCTGATGGATTGAGTAAGGGTGTAAAATGTAAAAGGAAGAGAGGAATCAAGGATTACTCTAAAGTTCAGAGCCTAAACAGTAACCAAATAAATGAGGGTATCATTTACAAAGACAAGAAACACCAGCGGAGGAGCTGGTTCTCAGAAGAGAAATTAAGGGGTCAGTGTTAATCATGTAAAGTGTCAAATGCCCATCACTTTCCAACTGGCAATATCAAGGACTCAGTTGGCGGTGAGAGTCTGGAGTTAAGGGTAAGAGGTCTAGAGATAATACTGTTCAGAATTGTCACCATATGTTTGGTGCTTAAATCCATAGGTTTGGATGAGATAGGGCCTGATACCTAGTAAGAACTTACCCTCTTTCCTTTCTGTATGAAAAACAAAAGAAGGAAGATGAGGGTGAGCATGAAGCAAGTAATACCTGACTTAAGCCTTGGAAGTATGGGTAGAATCTTAATAGTCATAATTGTGGGGAAATACAGCCAAGGAATAAGGAATAGTATAAACCAAAGCAAGGAGATAGAGAAGAGCAGTATATGTGCCAACACCAAGACTCACTAAGTAACTGAGGCATGACCTACTTCTGTCCAGAGCTGGTGAACAATAAGCCTGGAAACTCAGGAGCTATAAACTTGGAATGTACAGAATCCATATTCAGAATCCATACTCAGGTGTTAATGGGAAGCCTTTGGAGGTTTAAGAGCAATTTGTAGTTTGTGAGGTTTATGATACAATTCAATTGAAGCAGCACTTTTGTATGTTTGATGAGCAAAAAAAGCAGGAGACTCAAACACAGGGAACATACTGGTGTTTGCCAAAGGGGAGGGCGGGGATAGGCAAAATGGGTGAAGGGGAGAGGGAGACACAGACTCTCAGTTACAGAATGAACAAGGCATGGGGATGAGATGTATTCTCTGTACAGAGAATATAGTCAGTGGTATTGTAATAGTGTTGTATGGTGACAGATGGACTCTCGTGGTGAGCACAGCATAACACACGGAGTTGTTGAATCACTATGTTGTGTGCTGAAACTAATGTAATATTGTGTTTCAGCCACACTTCACTGAAAAATTTTTTAAATTTAGTAATAAGTAAATTTAATGATGGATAAATAAAAGTAAATAAATAAAGTAATGAGACCTGGAAAAAATCTAAGAATGCAAAATATATTTGAAATATGTAAAAGTAGGAATTTGATAAACCAGACAGAAAGCTACTATAATAATCCATATTTGGATGAAAAGATGGAAGTATTTTTAAATCATCAGATTAAAGTGCATTTTGGAAATATCAAGCATCTTGAAAAAGCCTGGCCTGCAGAAGAGATAATCTCTAGTTTCTAGTAAAACGTATTATCTTATTTGTGCTAAATACTGTATTACTTTCCATAAAGTATGGTTCTAATACTCTAAGTGAGCAAGTGAAGATTTTTCTGTATGTCAGAATTCTATTCCCATTATCACCCTTCGTTTGGTAATATTCCATTTGTTAAATTTTTGTGACTGCCTCAGTTTGAGGCCTTTGAGAAGCAGAATTCACCAAAATAATACTTTTATCAGCTTAGCCATTCTTTTATGACTAAAGCTTTTTTGCTTTATAATTAAAATATCAATTCTTTCTTACAGAGACATGTGACACAGTCTGGGGGTAATCGTAAATTCAAGTGCACTGAATGTGGAAAAGCTTTCAAATACAAACATCATCTAAAAGAGCACTTAAGAATCCACAGTGGTAAATACTTGTTTTCTTTCTATATGTTGAATATCATAGCATATGTGGTAATAAAGAAATCTGTCATAACACGTGGTCTACACACATGATCAGAAACTTCTTCCTTTTTCTTTTAAGGTAAAGACTTCTCTGGAGAAATTTTCTATTTATAAGTGACATTATTGGAGTCTTGATCTTTAACTGAAGCACATTAAGCTAATATAATATGACATATTCCAAATTTTCTAATAAGAATATAGCATATTTTAACACGAAGAACAGCCTCCTTTAGCTTTCTGATGAATGTTAATTTCATTGCCTCTTTTGCACAGTTAACTAGGGAAGAACAAAGGATATACACAAGTCACAATTTGCACAAGAAAGTAAGATTGAAGACATTCTTTACATGAGAGAAGTAGAAGTGGAAACTCCAGATAGAAAATGGTGTGTGGGGTGATGTGGAGTCAGCCAGACAAGGCAGCACTGGGAATTTAAAAGAAGAATGTCATTTCATCTTTCTATTACATATCGCTTTCAAAATTGTTACTTCTATAATGATATCATGTGATAAAAATATGTCTGTGTTAGAAACATATAAAGAACTGTATTTGCATTTCTTTAGAGGCTCTACTTCAACAGAAACTGTAAAGAAAACTTGGTAGCACCCCACATGGCACTATGAAATCTGTTCATTTCCTGATTAATTTTGATATGTTATTTTAGAGTTAAATAGCTTTAGTGAAAAAGAACTGTTTCCTAATTAATGAGAAATTGTGAATGTCTGTATATTGCTTATTTCATGAAAATTATTGTGTTGACATTCACGTCTTACAAACACCCTACAAAAAAAGTACAGCGGTGGCCTTATGAATAGTGATTGGTGACACCTGTGTTTTATTTTGGAACTACATTTCTAGAAATTTTACCATCTTGCTCATTCAGGGCTAAATAATGTTAAAGTTGCCACTTTTGTTGAAACCAAGATTCTTGCAAAGACATTTGTTTATTTTCACACTTTAATATTTCTGGAAAGTAGACATTGCCTTTTGCAGTCTGCCACAAGATCCTACTTCATAAAGAAGTTCCCGGGCTCTCAAAAAGTTTTCATCAATAATACATTTTTAATGACCCACTATTTTCTTACCACAGATTACTTGAAGTTGTTGATAGAGATATAGCTAATTCAAAAGAGTTTTCTTAAATGTTGGGATCAGGGGTAGAGGAAGGAGAAAATAAAATTTACAGGAAGATTCATGTACAAAATGAATGTCATATGGTCTGATTGCACTTATATAGGAGGATTCCTCAAACCTGCAGATGATACAGAATTGGGAAGCCTGGATCACACCAAAGATTAAAATGCAGGGCTAGAAAAAGGAAGTTGATATTTAATCACAGAACTCTGCGCTGACATTCAGAAAGCAGTCTTGATTGACTAGAAAGTGGGGAGCTACTGTCTGTAGTACCAACAGAAAAATTTTAGGAGTTTGGATGGTCCAGAGCTTTCTCTAAGCTTGTTAACAGTACACTGCTGCTGCAGCTGAAGTAGCTAGTCAGAATTTAGACTACAACATGGATCACAGTGCACCTCTGTACTCTGTGCAGTCCATTCCTTCTGTATTTATATCTGTCCTCTTCTTAAAATTACTTAATATGAGGCTTGTATGCCTTTAATACAGCAGGAAATTTTAATTTAAAAATCTATTGGGAAAGTAAAGTTAAGAAAGTAATACAGACATGAAGTAAACATGAAAACAAATGAATACCATGAAATGCCATGCACATGTTGAACATGGACCACACATCAAACTCTAAGGCTTAGGAAATAAGAAAACTATGTCAGTAACCAAGACCCAGACAGTCCATAAGTAAAAGGAATCAGTCACTAGAAAAAGCATTACTCTTCCTGCTACTAAGTCCATAGAGAAAACTGTTCCTTGGACCATCATAAAGGGGAAAGAGCAAAATAAATTTGGATCAGTTCCCCAAATATCCTCAAAATAATACATCAGAGAATTTGATAGGGTTTTCTTTTTAAAACAAGATTGTCCAGTAGGAGGCCAGTGATACTTCACCAAAATGCAGTTCAGGAAAAACATTTCTTCAGGGTAGCCATTTGGATACGTTCTAAGTTCTAGTGTAGAGCTCTCTGATGGTCTGGTTTATTCCAAGGGAAGATCGCCGAGTGGGGCTAGTCAGTGTCGTCCCAGGACTGTACCAGTCTGTAAACTTTTTGTGACTGGTTCTCGCAAAGACACATACAGAAATTGAGAGCAAGCATTCAGAAACCATTATACAAAGAAAATGCTGTGACAATTTTATTATATTTTATATAATATCGACCTTAGATTTGAATTTAAAACAAAAGAAAAATGTTCCTTCACCACAGATAGTTTTGAAGGCAGTTTTGAGTATCTAGTAATGGATGAGCTTCATAGCCTTAAAGAAACCTCTGTAATTTTGTTCTCAGCTATGTTTTTAATCAGAGTCTTCAAATTGTACTCCCTAAAATTACCGGAATTGTTGCTACCTTCTGAGACCATTGAAATGAGCCCTGTGCAGCCTCTTGTGTTTCCCCATCATCTGTGCTCTGCATGTGGGAGTTGAGCTCTGATGAGGAGGAGGTCACCTCACCTCCACTCAGAAGTGAGACGGAAGAGCTCCCGCTCCCAGGCCATGGTCCTCCCCAGAAAATAATGTAGGTTTGTTCGATAGCCCTAGGACCTTTAGCCTGGAAAATTTTTACATCAGATGCAACCAAACACCCACTTCTGCCATTACAAAAAAGAAATCCGTATTCATAGGACATCTGACTTTTTGCAGCACAACTTCCTAATGCCACCTTCAGGGTTTAATGGTTGCTGGACAGATTAATTAGGTGATCTACTTTGGCTGTAAACCATAAAGCTAGGAAGTTAGAAACATGAGGTTTTCCAACAAACAGTGGATTTGGCTTTGCAACAGTTGTTCTGCACTTTCTTTCTGGCAATGATAAAATATCAGGTAACTCCCAACAATAATAATGATAATTCGCAGTTTTGAATACTTAATTATTTACAGCTACATTCTAGTTATTTGTGTACATAGACTTACATAGTTCTCACCACAGCCTTATGAGATAGATGCTATTATTGCCTCCGTTTTTACTGGTGAGAAAATGGAGGTTCAGAGAGCTTAATTAACCTATCCAAAGTCACTCAGCCTCTCCATGGCAAAGCCAAGGCCCCAGTGTAGGTATCCTGACTCCAACATCATTGCCTTAGCCACTGTGCTCCTCTGTCTCCCTGTTTATGAAGATAATCTATATTATAGATTCTTACATTTTTTTGGAGTGTCTCTAGCAAGAGGACAAGCATATAGCTCATCTAAAAATGTTATCCAATAATTTAAAATGTTAAAATAGAACACATCCCTTGTTTTACCCCTACTGGAAATTTACCTGATGCATTTTGAGCATTGAATCATATTTTAGGCCTGTCTTTGGAAAGATATTGATAAACTGGAGAATTTCCAGAGATACGCTAACAAGGGGGTAAGGGTTCTAAAAACCATGTCCTACAATGAATTCTTGAAGGACCTGGATATATTTAATCCACACAAGGGAAGTTTAAAGATGCAAATGACAGCTCATCATCAGTTTGAAAGTCTGGCTTTCCGAAGAAAAGGTAGATTTGTTCTGTGTGGCATCAGAGGGCAGACTAAGAGAGTAGGCATTGTTATAACAAGGGAAATCTGGCTTAGTACTCAACCTAGCTCTCAGTAGAATTACTTTTTTTAAAATTCTTTTCTATATTTATTTACTTTTGAGAGAGAGAGACAGCATATGAATGGGGGAGGGTCAGAGAGAGAGAGAGAGACAGAATCCAAAGCAGGCTCCAGGTTCTGAGCTGTCAGCACAAAGCCCAACACAGGGCTCAAACTTATGGACCGTGAGATCATGACCTGAGCCAAAGTCAGACGTGCAACCGACTGAGCCACCCAGGCACCGCAGAATTACTTCTTAAAAGAATCACTAACATGTATTGAGACCACACAAAAAGTTGTATTATGTCATATAACTGCTATAACTGTCCAGTGAAGATGTATCTACATTTATTTACACACCAAAACACTGAAATTTGGAAAGATTAAGAGAATAGTAAGTGGCAGAGCCAGGTTTTGAATCCAAATTCATGCTCCTCCCCAGAACCAGACTAGACCATCTTCCATAGAGCTGTCCAGCAGGTAATAACTTTCTTTTAATAAAAGAGCTTAAGCCAGAGACTAGCCAAAGTCAAGGATTATATAAAATGATTTTTTTTTGCAAGGATATAAAATGAACTCTTTTCCTGAACAAGAGGGCCTCTTAGATAACTTCCAGTTCTAATACTGAGTCTTCAAGTAATTATACTTTGAGAAAATATAACTCACTTTTTTTTAAGATTTTCTTTAATGTTTTATTTATTTCTGAGAAAGAGAGAGAGGGAGACAGTGTAACAGGGGAGGGTCAGAGAGGGGGGGGGACACAGAATCCGAAACAGGCTCCAGGCTCTGAGCTGGCTGTCAGCACAGAGCCCAACGTGGGGCTCGAACTCACAAACTGTGAGATCATGACCTGAGCTGAAGTCGGACGCTTAACTGCCTGAGCCACCCAGGTTCCCCTATAACTCACTTTTTAAAAACTGCACTGAAATTACATTATTAGAAGAGTTTACATTGCCTTTCCCACTGTTTCCATTTTAATTCTTAGAAGAGAAAGATTTATTTTGATACTGATTAGATAAATTGGCATAACCATATTTCATAACCTGCAATTAGCCATTCATTCACTTAGAAAAGGTTAGTGAGCATTTTTGTGACCTGCACTTCAGCAGATACAAGGGATGAATGGCACAGAAGACTCAGGTTCCCACCTTATGGAGACACAGCCCGAAAACTACAAATTATAAATGAGTGAACTATAAATATAAATTAAAGTTAAAGTGAAAATTAAGTTTGTATGAAACTATTCCATCTGGCGCCATGCTTTTCAAACTTTTCTATCCCCAGTGGCCAAGAATAAATGTCTTGTACCCCCGAAGGTCTAGGGAAGCAACTTGACAAAGGTCTGTACAAGCAAGGGACTTCTTGGACATTGTGTTTATTTTCCTAACAATTCACACAAATGTTTTATTATTCTCCATAGTATAATCTGTGTTTTAATACTAAAATGTTTTAAATTACTGTAACTACTGTCACTAAAATTTAAGCTGTAAGGAAGCTTTGCATACCCATTAGAACATTGCCTTATATCTCCAGGAGTACATACCTCCCAATTTAATAAGCCAGGGCTCATAACAGTACCTCATATTTAAATTTTTCTTCCTATTGAGAAGATCTTTTCAAGGAAACCTTAAAACCTGGTGGATATGGGAAGGTAGCTATTCATATGATTTATATAGTCAAGGATAGGTATTGGTACTTAAGTCTTATGGAGATTTTACTTACTTTTCTTTCTTCTAATAAGTTCTCCTACAGATGGGTAAGTATAGTGAAATAGAGACAATAACATAGGTAGGTGAAATAGGATAACAAAAATTATTGGAAACAGTTGATGTCCGTTTGACCCTTGAACACCGCAGGGGTTACGGGTGCTGATGCGCTCTGCAGTCAGAGATCCACATACAACTTTTGACTTTCCAAAAACTTAACTACTAATAGCCTACTCCTGACCGGAAGCCTTATCAATAACATAAATAGTCAATTAATACATATTTTCTATGTTACATGTATTATATACTGTATTCTTAGACTAAAGTTAGCTAGAGAAAAGAAAATGTTATTAAGAAAGTCATAAGGAAAATATATTCACAGTACTGTATTATGTTTATTGAAAACCTTACACGTATAAGTCAACCTATACAGTTCAAATCCATGTTGTTCAAGGGTCAGCTGTAATTATTTGAGAATTATTTGAAGGTTTAAAAACAGCAGAAATATTATATACATATGCTGCAAAGATTCCCTTATTGGTTAGCACATGTGCTTCAGACTAAGGTTTTATTAGTCCTCATACCATTTATGTCAGTTTTGAACTTTCAGTGATGATACTAAATCAGATTGTATCCTGTGATACTGATAAACTGTTTGTTTAAAGGGAAACATGGACACTTAAAAATGTATGTGTAATAATTCAGTGAATATAATTTATTTTGTTTAGGAGAGAAGCCATATGAATGTCCAAACTGCAAGAAACGTTTTTCCCATTCTGGTTCCTATAGCTCACACATAAGCAGCAAGAAATGTATCAGCTTGATGCCTGTGAATGGGCGACCAAGAACAGGACTCAAGACGTCTCAGTGTCCCTCACCGTCTCTTTCGGCATCACCAGGCAGTCCCACACGACCACAGATACGGCAAAAGATAGAGAATAAACCCCTTCAAGAGCAACTTTCTATAAACCAAATTAAAACTGAACCTGTGGATTATGAATTCAAACCCATTGTGGTTGCTTCAGGAATCAACTGTTCAACCCCTTTACAAAATGGGGTTTTCAGTGGTGGTGGCCCGTTACAGGCAACCAGTTCTCCTCAGGGTGTGGTGCAAGCTGTTGTTCTGCCAACAGTTGGTTTGGTGTCTCCCATAAGTATCAATTTAAGCGATATTCAGAATGTACTTAAAGTGGCAGTAGACGGTAATGTAATAAGGCAAGTTTTGGAGAATAATCAAGCCAATCTTGCATCCAAAGAACAAGAAACAATCAATGCTTCATCCATACAGCAAGGTGGCCATTCTGTTATTTCTGCCATCAGTCTTCCTTTGGTTGATCAAGATGGAACAACCAAAATTATCATTAACTACAGTCTTGAGCAGCCGAGCCAACTTCAGGTTGTTCCTCAGAATTTAAAAAAAGAAAATCCGGTCCCCACAAACAGTTGCAAAAGTGAAAAGTTACCCGAAGATCTCACTGTTAAATCTGAGAAGGATAAAAGCTTTGAAGGAGGAGTGAGCGATAGCACTTGCCTTCTGTGTGACGAATGTCCAGGAGATATTAACGCACTTCCCGAATTAAAGCACTATGACCTAAAGCAGCCTGCTCAGCCTCCTCCACTCCCGGCACCAGAAACCGAGAAGCCCGAGTCCTCCGTTTCATCAAGTGGAGATGGCAACTTGTCTCCCAGTCAGCCACCTTTAAAGAACCTCTTGTCTCTTCTAAAAGCGTATTATGCTTTGAATGCACAACCGAGTGCAGAAGAGCTCTCAAAAATTGCCGATTCAGTAAACCTACCACTGGATGTAGTAAAAAAGTGGTTTGAAAAGATGCAAGCCGGACAGATCTCAGTGCAGTCTTCTGAACCATCTTCTCCCGAACCGGGCAAAGCCAATATCCCTGCAAAGAACGATGAGCAGCCCCAATCTACAAGTGCAAATGAACCCCCGGATAGCACGGCAAGTCTGCAAAGTCCCCTGAAGATGACTAACTCTCCAGTTTTACCAGCGGGATCAACAGTCAATGGTTCCAGAAGTAGTACATCATCCCCCTCACCTCTGAACCTTTCTTCATCCAGAAATACACAGGGTTACTTGTACACAGCAGAAAGTGCACAAGAAGAGCCGCAAGTAGAACCTCTTGATCTTTCACTACCAAAGCAACAGGGAGAATTATTGGAAAGGTCAACTATCACTAGTGTTTACCAGAACAGTGTTTATTCTGTCCAGGAAGAACCCTTGAACTTGTCTTGTGCAAAAAAGGAGCCACAAAAGGACAGTTGTGTTACAGACTCAGAACCAGTTGTAAATGTAATCCCACCAAGTGCCAATCCCATAAATATTGCTATACCTACAGTCACTGCCCAGTTACCCACAATTGTGGCCATTGCTGACCAGAACAGTGTTCCATGCTTGCGAGCACTAGCTGCCAATAAGCAGACTATTCTGATTCCCCAGGTGGCTTACACATACTCAACTACAGTCAGCTCTGCAGTCCAGGAACCACCCTTGAAAGTGATCCAGCCAAATGGGAATCAGGTAAAAAAAAAAAAAAAAAGCCTCCCCATCCTGAAGTTGTTTGGTAAAATGCTAGTTTGACCTCTTTCTGTAAAATTTTCCTTTTTAAGTTCATTAGAGAGAGAGAGAGAGAGAGAGAGAGACAGCACAAGTTGGGGAGAGGCAGAAAGAGGGAGAGAAGGAGTATCCTAAACAGGCTCCACACTGCCAGCACATACCCCGTTGTGGGACTTGAACCCACGAAGCTGCAAGATCATGACCTGAGCCAAAACCAAGAGTCAGAGGCTTAACTGACTGAGCCACCCAGGTGCCCCTTCAGTGAAATTTTTCTACTAAAAGTCAGTCTCTGTAGAGCCATGCAGGTTGTTACAGACTATCGTTTTTGAAAAATCGATGAATGTTTGCTTTAACTTTTGTAGCATGCAGTCTTTGGTGTTTACTAATCCAAGGGATAGTTATCAACTACAGTTTTAAGTGTTATTCTACTGTGATAATGAGAGGTTTCAGCTAAAGACTTGACTATTTGAAGGAAGAAAAGAAAAATTGGAATACTCACTAATTGGATTTCTGGTTTTATAGTTCAGTAAACCTACCACTGGGTTTGTATTCCCAAATTAGTAACAGCTTCTACCTAATGATCACTAATACATGAAACTATGTTGCCATTCACAGACATTTCACCCCAGCAGAACTTACCTCTTTTTATGTGTTAACACCTATATTTGTTAAAGGCTTTAATTAAATAAGAATTAAGTATACAAAGAGTTCATCTAGTGAATGTGCTGATTGCTTTATGAGCTGTGAAGTAAAACAGTATTCAGTCATAATTAATATATGTGAGGAAGCATGGTTGTAAATCTATATTTACATTTTCCTCCTCACTTTCCCCCCAAAATCCGTTACATAGTTTTAGATAGAACCATTTTGTGTGACCATTGTGTGGCTCATTGCCCAGACTTTTTCTAAGTCACTAACCTTGATGTCCCCCCACCCCAAATTTTTTTCAATTTCTGATTGAATCAACCAAATACCAGAGATAAATTTGATCTTTTATCCAAATATATGCTGTATGTAGGTACAACAACCATAATTACAGTATCCTGTTCAAATGTATGTTTGCCGCTTTTTTCCCCCTTAAATATTGCTACCGATTGGGTTTCCAGCGATTGTTATTACTCTTGAAAAAAATTCACATGACCAATAACTTCACCTAGATTCTTGGTGTATAAAACACTGTGCACACCTTTGAATAATAAAGGGCGACCCACTAACATTTTACTTAATCATATAACCAGATCAAATAGCAATGAAGGTAGTCAAGTTACTTTAGTGCAAACCGGCATCTCACAAATGACGCAGACAAATAGCTCACCTCTCCCACCTTGCAGAATTATAAGAAATGTTGTGAAAAACCTTTGAACTTTTAGAAAATTTGTAGGTTTAGAGACAATACAATGGAAGACATTAGGAAAGATGTAAGGATCTTGAGGAACCCAATTCCTCAACCAGTCATTTCCCTACATGAGCATCCTACACAAACGTACCCCCCTGATACTGCTGAAATGTTTTTATTCCACCGAAAGTCCAAAGATTCATTTTGACTAGCAAGTATTCTTGTTTGAAAATGCAGACCCTTCTGCATGGTTTTGTCATCTTGTTCCTTAGAAAAGTAGAAGAGCAGACTTCCTCTCTTTTCAAAAAAATGCCAATGAGGTCAGTTCATAGAACTCTGAAGTTCTGGAGGACACAATTTAAAGACCACTTTTTTTTTTCTAGGAGAGAGAGAGAGAGAGCGTGAGCAGAGGAGGGTCAGAGAGAGAGGGAGTCACAGACTCCGAAACAGGCTCCAGGCTCTGAGCTGGGAGTCAGCACAGAGCCCGATGCGGGGCTCGAACCCACGAACCTCGAGATCATGACCTAAGCGAAAGTCGGACGCTTAACCGACTAAGCCACCCAGGCGCCCCGAAAGACCACTTTTAAAAAATAGAATCTTAACTTTGGCTTAGTAAAACCCAGAATGAAAACAATGATGCAGTGAGAAATTGGTGATTATGTAGCAGACCCTTAAGTTAATATTTTCAGCAAATTTCTCATAAAGTTATGATTCATTTGGAACCAAGTAAACTTTGTTACTATGCATTTTACATTCCTTCTTTTTGGTTGATCACTTGTTTTTGTCATTGTAACTGTATTGCCCCCAACCTCATTTTTATCTATGTCAACCCCTACCTGTCACCTGGCCCCACCCTTAGAGCCCATCTGCAGTGATGAGTGTATGCTTGCTTTAGTCAAGTTATTGAAAGTATAAATCAGGGCATCTCGGTGGCTCAGTCAGTTAAGCCTCGGACTCTCGATTTTGGCTCAGGTCATGTATCAAGGTCATGGAATCAAGCCCCATGTCTGGCTCCACGCTGAGCATGGAACCTGCTTAGGATTCTCCCTCCCCATCTGCACCTCTCCCTCACTCCTGCATGCACTCTTGCTCTAAAATTTAAAAAAAAGAAATTTAACTTATGCTTTTATATAGGTCTCTTGTTTATCCTTTAACTAGAAACTAAATTTTCTCTTCTTTTCTTCCTTTAGGATGAAAGGCAAGACACTAGCTCAGAAGGAGTATCAAATGTAGAGGATCAGAATGACTCTGACTCTACACCACCCAAAAAGAAAATGCGGAAGACAGAAAATGGAATGTATGCCTGTGATTTGTGTGATAAGATATTCCAAAAGAGTAGCTCATTATTGAGACACAAGTATGAACACACAGGTATGTCGATGAACCTGACGACTTTGGAAAATCTGCACCACTTTCCGCAAACTGAAGTGCCCCAAAAATCCTCTTGAGGATTTTGTTTCATGGCTGTGTTCTTATTTTGCAGGTAAAAGACCTCATGAGTGTGGAATCTGTAAAAAGGCATTTAAACATAAACATCATTTGATTGAACACATGCGACTGCATTCTGGAGAAAAGCCCTATCAATGTGACAAATGTGGAAAGCGTTTCTCACACTCTGGGTCTTACTCTCAACACATGAATCACCGCTACTCTTACTGCAAGAGAGAAGCAGAAGAGCGAGATAGCACGGAGCAGGAAGAGGCGGGACCGGAAGTCCTGACGAGTGAGCATGTTGCTGCTCAGGCGTCCCCCTCGCAGGCCGACTCAGATGAGAGAGAGAGTTTGACGAGGGAAGAGGATGAAGACAGTGATAAGGAGGAAGAGGAGGAGGAAGACAAAGAGATGGAAGAACTGCAGGAAGAAAAAGAATGTGAAAAACCACAAGGGGACGAGGAGGAGGAGGAGGAGGAAGACGAGATGGAGGAAGATGAGGGAGAAGAGGCAGAGAATGAGGGGGAAGAGGCAAAAACTGAAGGTCTGATGAAGGATGATGAAGCTGTAAATCAAGCGAGCAGCTTAGAACAAAAAGTAAGCGAGAATAGTGAGCAGGTGTCGGAAGAAAAAACAAATGAAGCCTAATAGTTTTTCTAGAAGGAAAATACATTCTAATTGGTAATGAAGTTTGTTCTATATTATACATGCTTTTCATGGAAACACAGTAACCTGTATACTGTGGTTTCTGTTCACTACTGTGTAAAGTAAAAATTTAAAAAAATACAAAATACAAAAAAAAAAAAAAACACACAAAAAAAAAATCCGGGTGTGCCTGATCTCAGACCTAGTAATTTTTCATGCATTTTTCAAAGTTAGGAACAAGTTTGTAACACGAAGCAGATTAGAAAACTTTAATGACTTGGAAAGCAAAGATTTAAGAGGTTAAAGGAAACTGATCAATTAGATAAGCATCTGGCATTGTTTCATTTTGTCAGTATTAATTATCACTCTTATGTTGGTTTATTCTTAAGCTGTACAATTGGGAGAAATTTTATAATTTTTTATTGGTAAACGTATGCTAAATCCGCTTCAGTATTTTATTATGTTTTTTAAAATGTGAGAACTTCTGCACTACAAAATTCCCTTCACAGAGAAGTATAATGCAGTTCCAAACCATGCTAGCTACCTTTTATAAATCCAGTCTAGAAGGTAGTGATTTCTAATACTTAGATGTCATAGTGGAGTATTATCATTTAAAGTGTATTGTTAGCCTTAAGAAAGCAGCCGATAGAACTGAAGTTTCTTACTCACGTGGTTACAAATGGAGTTCAGAAGATTGCCATTGAGTTCTGATTGCAGGGACTAACAGTGTTAATGCTGGGAAGGGCAGCAGAGTTGTCAGAATCAGTGTCTGTAATCGTGTTTTGAACATGTGACAAATATGAAGGATATGATATGAAGCTTTGTGTCTCCTTTGGCCTTAAGCAAGACCTGTGTGCTGTAAGTGCCATTTATCAGTATTTTCAAGGCTCTAACCCGCCTTCGTTCAGTGTGGCCTACAATAACTAGCATTTGTTGATTTGTTTGTTGTATCAAAATTCCAAATAAAACTTAAAACCACTGACTCTGTCAGAGAAACCTAAACACTGGGACATTTCACCTTTTAATTCTTCAGCATTCATTTTGTGTGAATTGACTTTCAAAATTTCTCTACAGAAATGAAAGGGAAATTTTCTAATCTGCTCTATCCATGTACTTCCATTTCAGACATGGACACGCCATCATTATTTGGCTCATAACTGTTCCAAATGTTAGTTATTATGGACCCAGTTTATTAACAACATTAGCTGATTTTTACCTATCAGTATTATTTTATTTCTTTTAGTTTATAGATCTGTGCAACATTTTTGTACTGTATGTCTTCAAACCTGGCAGTATTAATACCCTTCTTACTGACATGTACTTTTAGTTTTAGAAAACTTTTATATTTATGTGTCTTATTTTTATATTTCTTTATTTATTACACAGTGTAGTGTATAATACTGTAGTTTGTATTAATACAATAATATATTTTAGTATGAAAATTTGGAAAGTTGATAAGATTTAAAGTAGAGATGCAATTGGTTCTCTTGCATTGAGATTTGATTTAACAGTGTTATGTTAACATTTATACTTGCCTTGGACTGTAGAACAGAATTTAAATGGGAATGTATTAGTTTTACAACTACAATCAAGTCATTTTACCTTTACCCAGTTTTTAATATAAAACTCTTAAATTTTGAAATTCACTGTGTGACTAATAGCATGATGCTCTGCAGTTTTATTAAGAGATTAGCCTAACCATAAAACTCTCATTTCCTTAGTAAGCCAAATTAGGATAACCTTATATAAACAGTGTTGGGAACAATGTTTAACATTTTGTGCCAATTTGTTCCTGTATTCATGTATGTAAGTTACAAATCTGATTCTTCATTTTTAAGTTCCTTGTTACACCATGGTCATTTTCTAGTTTTTTACCAGACTCCCCATCTCACAATAAAATGCATCAACAAGCCTGACCTGCTGTCATTCTTTCCATTATTATCAAGATTTTCTTTGGAAACGTCTCTGTGAAGTGGGGTATTACACTGTCATCCTGCACTTGATTTATCTCAGGCTGAATTTGGGTAACAAACTAAGTGTTTTAGACATTCACCACTAAATCATGGGTTTCCCTGTGGCTAAGTGTTTCTGCGAAGGTCAGAGTTGACAACTAAAGGCTTCCTCAGAGCTTGCTCCCTCTTCCTGAAACCCTTAACCACACACCCCTCGTTACTTTTGATCCCATGACATCTCACCCTCAGGTCACTTCAGGGAAGCCTGGGATTAGATGCCTTTCCTCTGTACACTCCTCATTCCTTGTACCTTTCTTGCCATAGTCTCATGAGGTTATTTATATTCCTTCCCCACTAGGAAGAGGAACCACATCTGCCAGACTCCCTCTCACATCCCCAATGTCTAGCAGAGTGCCTGGCACTAATAGGTACAACAGTTTCTATCGAATGAAAATATAATTTGCATGTTAACAGAGCTATGTCTTTACTATTCTTTTGCTTCTAACCTAAGAACATATATATTCAGTAATTCCAGAAATTTAATATTTTTCTTAGGTCGTGTTAAACATTTCACATCATAAACGGTAAATTATACCTTCCCTTTCTGTTGCGATTTGAGTTTATTTCTAGGTGTCTTTCTGATGCTTACCTTCATGGTATCTGAGGTAAGCATTCAAGGCATGTGGATATGACTGCTTCCAGTATGAGTGATATGACCAGTCCGAGGACACTCTGTTTTAGGACCCACTTCCCCTTTCATGGCCCCACACTCCTAAGTACTCATTAACATCATGTTGCTTCATTTCTTGGCACTAAACACAGCTAACCGATAAACAAATTCACCATGTAGGATTAAGAAATAACCCTTCATAGGAGGCATTTGTACTGCAATCACTGTAATAAGCTCAAAGAAGGCAGTGCTTGATACATACTGATAAGTGGCTAACCAAGGAATCTAGGCATTAGCAACATGTGACACTTCCCACTATTTACTCAAACCACCTAACAATAGGGCCATACGTTGTTTACTTGTGAAATGCACAGGTGCTTCACTACTATCAAAATTAATTTTCACAAAATATACATGAAAATAATGTGCCCATGAACACACACACATATTAAGGGTTAAGAGTAAGGATTTAAACACAGGCCTATCTGACTCTAAATCCACATTCTTAACAAGCCTATATGATATCTTGTGTAAGAATAGTTCACACTACATTTGAATTCAAACCTGGCCTTAAAATTTATGAGAACAAAATGTCAGCAAGACCAATATATATTTGAAAACATGATGAAAAAGAAAAGCAGGGGCATGAGATTCTTCAAATTTGTGTGCAGACTTAAAATTAGCCTTGAAAACATGAGAGTGTAAACTTAGAACAGATTTCTCCTCTGAAGATCATAGGGAGGGCACATTAGGACAGTCACAATATGGACTTTGTCTCTGAACCTTAAGAGACAGCAGAAGCTCCCCCACTCTCGTGGATAAATACATTGCATTCACCAGCAGAGCTATCCCAATAGCACATGGGATATTCATAAAAATCAGCCATAATATGGGCCATAAACCAACCCTCAATTCAAAAGAATAGCAAATAAAATGTTTTCTGAGACTACAAAAAATTTAAACTAGAAATCTATAATATAGGGGCGCCTGGGTGGCTCAGTCGGTTAAGCGTCCGACTTCGGCTCAGGTCGTGATCTCACGGTTCGTGCGTTCAAGCCCCGCATCGAGCTCTGTGGTGACAGCTCAGAGCCTGGAGCCTGCTTCTGATTCTGTATCTCCCTCTCTCTCTGACCCTCCCCTGCTCACGCTGTCTCTCTCTCTCAGAAATAAACATTAAAAAAATTTTCTTAATTAAAAAAAAAGAAATCTATAATATAAATATGTCTAGAAAATCCCCCCAAATTATTGGAAATCAGACCACACATTTCCAAGTAATCCATGGGTAAAGAAAGAAATTAACAATTACACAATAGGATGAACTAAATAAAAATGAAAATGCACTATATCAAAACTTGTAGTGTGTAGCAAAAGCAGTACCTATTAGAAAACATTAGCTTTAAATGCTTATATTTAAAAAGAATAGAGGACTTAAGTATCTAACTACCTTAAGAACTACAAAAAGAATAAAATTAAACCCAAGCCAAGCAGAAAGGCATAAAGACATAAATAAATGGCATAGGAAACAGAAAAATAATCAATGAAAAAAAAATCAGTGAAATAGTAGAGTCTTCGAAAGGATTAATAAAATTGATAAACTAATATCCAGATCAAAGAAAAAAGACAAAATTATATCAAGAGTGAGAGAGAAAAAAATCTTGCAAATCCTACAGGGAAAAGGATTAAAAAGCAAATATGAACTTTATCCCGATGAATTTCGACAATTATGATGAAAATGACACATGCCTGAAAAGATCCAAAATACTAAACTCACTAAGGAAGAAATAGCCTGAATAGTCCAAGGTCAAAGAAGTTAAATTTCTAGTTAAAAATCTCCCCACAAAGAAGACTCCAGGCCCAGATGGCTTCACTGGTGAATTCTTCCAAACATGGAAAAGAGGATATTTTACCAGTTCTACATAAACTCATCTAGAAAACTTAAAAGGGAGAAAACACCTCCCACCTTAATCAGGCCAGCATTAACCTGATGCCAAAACCAGGAAATGACATTACAAGACACAAAAACTGCACACCAACATCTCTCATGAATATAGATGCAAAAAATCTCTAGCAAAATATTAGGAAATTAATTTGAACAGTGTATCAATAGGAAAATAAATCATGACCAAGTGTGATTTATCCCAGCATTGCAAGGTTGATTTTAATTGAATTCAAAATTCAATTAATGTAATTCATCATATTCACAGAGCAAAAGGAAAGCCCATATATTTATCTTAATAGGTGTAGAAGTTCACACTAAGTTCTGACAAAGTTCAACACCAAGTCATACATATTCTCAGCAATCTAGGAATAGAAGGAAATTCCCTAAACCTGATAAAAGTCATCTTACAAAACACCTATAGTTAATGTCATACTCAGTTATAAAAAATGCTTTCTCCTGAAATTATGAACTAGGCAAGAATGTCTTCTCTCATGCTTTTTTTTTTTTAATTTTTTTTAATGTTTTATTTATTTCTAGGAGAGATAGAGACAGCGTGAGCAGGGGAGGGTCAGAGAGAGAGGGAGTCACAGACTCTGAAACAGGCTCCAGGCTCTGAGCTGGCAGTCAGCACAGAGCCCGACGCGGGGCTCGAACCCACGAACCGTGAGATCATGACCCAAGCGAAAGTCGGACGCTTAACCGACTAAGCCACCCAGGCGCCCCTCTCATGCTTTTATTAAACATTGCACCAGAGGTCACACCCAATGCAACACGACAAGAAAAAGAAATGAAAGGCGTACACATGTGGGAACAAATGTAAAACTGTTTGCAGTTTGGTTGTCTATGTGGAAAACAAAGAATTTACAAAACTAGAAAAGGTGAAAGCAAGGTTACAGGATACAAGCTCATTATACAAAACTCAATAATATTCTACAACATGTGATAAAAATGGAAATTTAAATTTAAAAAACAGTATTGTTGAAAAATGAAATATTTAGGGATAATTTAACAGAATTCACACAAAAAAGCAAAACCTGTGCCCTGAAAACTATAAAACATTGCTGAAAGAAATAAAAGATGAAAAGAAAATGAAGATATTCCTTAGTTATGAATCAGAAAAACAATATCATTATGCTATCAATCCTCTCCAAATTTATCTCTTGTCAGTACAATTTCAGTAAAAATCCTATCCACATAAGTGGAGAAATTGACATGCAAAAGACTTCAAGTAGGCAAAACTATTTTGAAAAGAAATAAACTTGGAGGACTTAACACTGTCTGATTTCTCGAGTTACTATAAAGTTACAGTAGTTAATACAGAGTTGTACTGGCATGAGAATAGACAATCAAGAAACAGGATTAAGAGTTGAGAAAACACCCAAAGATGCCAAGATAACCTATCTTTTCAAAATGTAGTGCTGGTAAATGAACTTGATCTTCATCTTCTACCATACACAGAAATTGCTTCAATATGGAATATTGACCTAAATATAGAAGCTAAAGTTGTAAATCTTGAAGGAAAATTCTTTGTGACCTTGGATTAAGAAAAAATTTCCTAGATAAGACACAAAAAGGATGAACAAAGCATAAATAAAAGAATTGATAAAGTGAAGTTCATAAAAATTTTAAACTTTTGCTTTCCAAAAGATACTCTTAAGAAAATCAAAACGGAAGACCTGGATTGGTAAAAAAAAAAACATTTGCAAACATGTATCTTTATACCCAAGAGAAATGAAAACATACATCCAACACAAAAACCTGTATACATTTTATAGCAACAATACTTATAATGGCTAAAAACTGGAAACAACCTTACTTTCAATCAATTGATTAATAGATAAATGTGGTATATCCATACAATAAAATAGTATTTGACAGTTAAAGGAGTGAAGTTTTGATGCATGCTACAACACGGATGCACCTTGAAAATTTCATGCTAATGAAAGAAGCTAGTTACAAAAGACTGCATGTTCTATTATTCCACTATATGAAATGTCCAAAATAGGCAAATAGATTAGTGGTTGTCTAGGCCTGGGGGTGCAGAGAGAGATTGGGTGGTGACTGCTAGTGGGTGTGGATTTCTTTTTGGGATAATGAAAGTGTTCTAAATTAGATTGTGGTGATATTTACACAAGTCTGAATATACAAAAAATTATGGAATTCTATACTTTAAATGGGTAACTTTATGGTATGTGAATTATATCTCAACAAAACAAAAATATATGTATATAAGTTTTGAACATATAAAGAACTATACAACTCAATACTAACACAACCCAATTTTTAAAAAAATGTTTTATTTATTTCTGAGAGAGAGAGACAGCATGAGCAGGGGAGGGTCAGAGAGAGAGGGAGACACAGAATCTGAAGCAGACTCCAGGCTCTGAGCTGTCAGCACAGAGCCCGACATGAGGCTCGAACCCACAAACCGTGAGATCATGACCTGAGCCAAAGTTGGACATTTAACCAACTGAGCCACCCAGGTGCCACAACACAATCCAATTTTTAAGTGAGCAAAATATTTGAAAAGATAATTCTACCAGAGAAGGTATACAGATGGGAAATAAGCACACACAACAATGATCAACATCATTAGTGATTAGACAAAGGCAAATTAAAACCACAATGTGCTATCACTACACACCTAAGAGAAGGCTAAACTTTAGAAGACTATCAGTAATACTTTATGTTGACCAAGATACAGAGAAATCAGAATTTTCATGCATTGCAGGTGGGAATTTTAAAAAGTACAACCACTTTTGGGGCACCCTGATAGCTCAGTCAGTTAAGTGTCTGACTTCAGCTCAGGTCATGGTCTCACCTCACCAGTCATGAGTTCAAGCCCCACATCGGGCTCTGTGCTGACAGCTTGGAGCCTGTAGCCTCCTTCAGATTCTGTGTCTCCCTCTCTCTCTCTGTCCCTGCTCACACTCTGTGTCTCTCTCAAAAATAAAATATATGTTTAAAAAAATAAAAAAATTAAAAGTACAACCACTTTTAAAAATAGTCTGCCAGTGTTTTATAAAGTTAAACACATACTTAACATACCCAGAAATCCCCTCCTTGGTATTTACCCAAGGTAAATGAAAACATAGGTCCAAAAACTTGTATTAAGATATTCATACCATTTTTAGTCATAATAGCCACACTGATGATAACCCAAATATAAAACATTGAATTAATAACAAAATGGAGTATTTTCACACAATGGAATACCACTCCACAATAAATTACAATACTTAACAACATGAATGAGCCCAAAAGCAGATATGCTAAGCATAACATGATTGTGTGTTGACTACACAGGTATATTTGTAAAAATTGTAAAAATTATCCTTTCTGATGTCAACCTCACATAACCTCCATTTCCTTTATTAATTAAAAGATCAAAACAACAGGTAATGAGCATTGGCTTTATGTTCTAAGTATATATTTCAGTTGTGTTGCCATTGTCTTTGTGCAGCAAGTCAGTATTTTCTTCTTTCAATTTAAATTTAAGTTAGTTAACATGCAGTGTAGTACTAAGTTCAGGAATAGAATCAAGTGATTCATCACTTACATATAACACCCAGTGCTCGTTCCAGCAAGTGCCCTCCTTAATGCCCATCCCCCCACCCACCTCCCCTCTAGCAACCCCCAGTTTGTTCTTTCTATTCAAGAGTCTCTTATGGTTTGCCTCCCTCCCTGATTTTATCTTCTTTTTTAACGTTTATTTTTGAGAGACAGAGAGAGAGAGAGAAGGAGAGTGCAAGTGGGGGGGAGGGGCAGAGAGAGAGGGAGACAGAATCCGAAGCAGGTTTCAGGCTCCAAGATGTCAGCATAGAGCCGGATGCAGGGCTCATACTCACAGACCATGAGATCAGGACCTGAGCCGAAGTCAGAGCCACCTGAACTGACTCAGCCACCCAGGTGCCCCTGATTTTATCCTATTTTTTCTTCCCTTCCCCGATGTTCGTCTGTTGTAGTTCTTAAATTCTGCATATGAATGAAACCATATTTGTCTTTCTCTCCCTGACATTTTACTTAGCATAATACCCTCTAGTTCCTTCCATGTGGTTGCAAATGGCAAGATTTCATTCTTTTTCATCTCTGAGTAGTATTCCAGTGTGTGTGTGTGTGTGTGTGTATACACACATATATATATTCCATTGTGTGTGTGTATATATATATATACACACACACACACACACACACCACTTCTTTATCCATCCATCTGTTCTTTCCATACTTTGGCTATTATTGATGGCACTGCTATAAACATTTGGGTGCATATGCCCCTTTGAATCAGCATTTTTGTATCCTTTGGATAAATGCCTAGTAGAGCAATTGCTGGGTCATAACGTAGTTCTATTTTTAATTTTTTGGGGAACCTCCATACTGTTTTTCAGAGTAGCTGCTATTGGATTAAGTTCCTTTTTTCATTTAGTCTTCGAACACTGGAAGGTGGGAAGAAGCATCTCTCAAATGGCAGACAGTCAAGGTAAATTACAAGTTAGATTTTTTCCATGTGATCTGGATCTTCAGAAAATGTTCTCCTCTATTATTTCTTAGTCTTTTGTGTTCTTTTTTGTGGTAAAATATAGCATATGAATATAAAATTTACCATTGAACTATTTTAAGCGTACAATTAAGTGGCATTAAGTACATTCACAATGTTGTGCAGTCATCACCATTATCCATTTTTCATCATCCCAAACAGCAATTGTACCCATTAAACAATAACCCCCAAAACCCCTTCTCCCTAGCCCCTGTTAACCCTTTATTATATTCTGTGTCTCTATGAATTTGTCTATTCTAGGTACCACATATAAGTGAAATCATGCAATATTTGTCCTTTTATGCCTGGCTTATTTCACTTAGTATAAAGTCCTCAAGGTCCATCCTTGCTGTAATTTGTATCAGAATTTCATTTCTTTTTAAGGCTAAGTATTCCACTGTATGTATATGCCACATGTTTATCAACTCATCTGTGGATGGTCCATTGGGCTGTTTCCACCTTTTGATTACTGTGAATAAGCTTCTGTGAACATTGGTGTGCAATGTGGTGTGCATCCCCCACCCGCCTCCCTCCATCAGCCCTCAGTTTGTTCTCTATCTCTAAGAATCTCCTATGGCTTGTTTCCATCTCTCTTTTTCCTGTCTCCCATATGTCCATCTGTTTTGTTTCTTAAATTCCACAGTGAATTATGGTGTTTGTCATATAGTATCTGTCTTTCTCTGACTTATTTCACCTTTAGCATAATATACTCTAGCTCCATTCATGTTGTTACAAATAGCAAGATTTCATTCTTTTTGATGGCTAAGTAATATTATAACCTCTTACCCTATCACAAAGAGACCTTTGGTTTCTCCCAGTCAGACAGACCTAGGTTTGGCTCTCAGAATGTTAGGAATCACTTGTCAGATTCTTGATTTGTAAAATGTATTTAATATACTCTGTCACGGGGATTAAATGAGAAAATGTGTACAAGTGTTTTGAGCATGTGCTGCATATAAGAGACACTGAATAAGCAGATTTCCTCTTTTGACTATTCATCTTCACGTGCTACCTATTAATCTTTCTTAAAAAGACAACACAGATTACCTATATGACCCATTTGTGTTTAACCATAGCACCTGAATAAATGAATAAATAAGGATGTGAGAACAGGGAACACAGTATAGCAAGGAGACATTTTTCAAAGTGTGCTCTCTGGGATATTAATGAATGTGGTTTGGGGTGGGAGGGAATTCCGTGACCAAATAAGTTTAGGACCTGCTGAGCTGAACAAAAACTAACAGATGCATTTACTATATGTCCTCTCAGAGCATTTAAGATGCTACTTTTGTTTCGTGATTCTCCAAAAAGCAGAGTCTGTACGACATAAGATTGGTATTTTGAGATTGGGACACATAATTACGAAGACCACATAGTTTCCAGGAGGTATGGAGCATATGAGCTGGTTCTAAAAGAATTTCGAGGATTTCCATATACCGAGATGGAAGAAAGAAAAAGGCCTTTCCAGGCAGCATTTCATAAACTACAGAGGCAGGAAGGTATAAGTCACATTCAGGGAAGAGCATGAAGACTGTTTATCTCCAAGGTTCCTTTAAGAGCCTGAAGGGTGGCGGGGTCTGGAAAGAAGGTCGTGGAGGAGTCGCACTTCAGACTATGGTATTTGACCTTTATCATATGATGCTATGAAAGTGTCTACACCTAGAACTGATGGAATAAATGGTGACAAAAGGAATCACTGGTTTTAATTAGAAAGGCGTGCTACATGTGTAATGCTTTGCTAGGAAGAATTCCATATGCTGCAAAACCAAATGAAGCAATCTTGGGTTTTATAACCAAGGCGATTTGTTTGTCACATTACTAAATCCATAGTCATAATAAGGCTTCTGTCATGCTTAATGTTCTAGTTTGCAATAAGCGTCATGGGAAAGAATCTATTAAAACCCAATTATTTTGTATCAACTTTGGAATAGAAACTGTAAATCATATCCTCTCAATTCTTGGCTCATTTTTGGCTCAGATTTGCAGCCTACACTCACATATTTGAGGCAGCTGAAGTTTGTATCCTTTAAGCAAACCTGAAGCTTATTCACTTCAAGAGATACTTACCAATTGTGGATATCATCTTTCAGCTACAAAGCTGCTATATGGTACAATGTACACAGAAATGCCAATGCACACACACCACTTCCTCAGTAAATCAAGGTACAGCATCATTCTACACTGCTGCTGAGTTTGTGCTCTTAGGAAAGGCTGCTGGTTGCAGATTAGAAATCTTCCTAATCAGCACCTTTTCACTTAAATGAAAAGCTATTTTATAGGTTGAAAATATATTAATCTTCAATATTAAATGATAAGAATGTTAAACAAATTTTACTCCAGATATAACATGTTCCTTTGGATTAAATCATCCCAAAGAACTTTTCTGTTTCTTGTGATAAGAGCTTTTAAGATTTACTCTCTTAACAAACTGATGATTACCAGAGGGGAGGGCAGTGGGAGGATGGGTGAAATATGTGATGGGGATTAAGGAATACACTTGTCATGATGAGCACTAGGTGATGGATGAAATTATTGAATCACTATATTGTATACGTTAAACTAATAAACACTGAATGCTAGCTAAAATGGAATTTAAAGTTAAATTTAAAATAATTTTGTAAAAAAAATAAAGTGTTTATTCATACACACACACGCAAAGACTTACTCTCAAAAAAATTCAGATACGCAATACAGTACTATTAACTATCATCATAAAGTTGTACATTACATCTCCATGACATTTATTTTATAACTGGAAGCTTGTACATTTTGACCCCCCTCACCCAAAGAATCATTTTAAGTTTAAAGTATATTTTTATTTTAAACTGCAACATTTTTTGTTTTATTTCAAATCAATGTAGGAACGATTTTGAACTCTTCTGAAGACAATATTTGTTATGGCACTTCAGTGAGAGAGAAGTGTTTCCTGAGGGTACATTCACTTATTAAAATCTGTCTCTGTAGTTCTTCTCCGGATGCAAATAAGATTTATATCTTTCATTTTGTCTTCTGTATTTTTCCAACTGTACTTCATACTTGTTTTACTCATTCTCAACACTACTCTGTCTAAATATACAACCAACCCCACTGTCTCAGACTTGAGTATAGGAACCCTGGATATATTTATTTTTCTTTCTGTTAACTCAGTCACACTGGCTCCCTGCCCAAGGACCTTTGTTCATGCTGTTTCCCCTTTATAAAATGCTGTTCTTTCTCCTCCTCACCAGGTTAAGTCTTATTATTTACAAAGAAAATCTTCCTTTACTGTCATAACTGAGTCAGTGATTCCTTGCATCACCTCTCATAGCCTTTCCCCACTCCCTAGAACTCACTACATTTGTAATTTTTGTTTTCGTGTGATTATTTAATAATAGCCTGATTTCCCTTACACCCTAGACTCCCTGAGATAAGAGATCTGGTCTATCTCTTCTGTCATGTATTACATGAAATTGCATTTAAATTATATACTTTAAACCCTTTAATATGACTCCCAAGAAGTTATCCGGTTTGGAAAAGTCCCAAAGAAAATTGAAAAAAGAACAAGAGCTATCCATAAGAGGGAAAGGTTTTGCTGATTCTTAAAGAAAATTAGATCTGCTTTGACTGGTACAAACAAATTAGAGGATGAATCTGTCTAATCAAGTACACATACCTCTGGCACAGCCATCCAAGATTAAAAAAAAAAAAAGATGATGTAAATCAAATCCTAAATTAAAGGAGGATTAACTATGACACAACAGAGATATAACAGAAGTAAAAATATTAAGAACCCAGCCTTAAACAAATGTAGAAAATCAAGACAAAATGAATAAATTCTGGAAAAATATAAATTACCAAACAATGGCACAAGAATAAATATTGAGTAGACAAATAATTATTAGGGAAATTAAATCAAAGTTTCCAAAAAGTACCCAGACCCAAAAGGTATTGCTGTGGATTGAATTTTTGTATCCTCCCAAAATTCCTATGTTGAAGCCTAACCCCCTGTGTGATAGTATTTGGAGGTGGGGCCTTTGGAGGGTAATTAAGTCATGAGGGAGGGGCCTTCATGTTGGAATTAGTATCCTTAAAAAAGAGACACCCAGAGAGCTCCCTTACTCTCTTCATGCCATATGAGAATACAGCATGAAAATCATTGTCCATGAACCAGGAAGCAGACTTTCATCAGACAGTGAATCTATAGGCGCCTTGGTCCCGGACTTCCCAGCCTCCAGCACTGTAAGAAATAAACATTTGTTGTTTATGCCACCTGGTCTATGGTATTTTTGCTATAGCAGCCTGAACTAAGGCAGGTATTTTGAGTGCATTCTATCAAAGGAATAGATAATTCCTCTTGTATGCTTGATTTTGAAATTGATAAGGAAAGTATAAGAAAAGTAACAGTTCTTTCCATTCATGAACTCTGAACAAAATATTAGCTAACAAAGTCCAGTGGGTATTGGCAATGTGGCAGCATCAAGAAAAGTTTATCTGGGAAATGTAAGCATGATTTAACATCAGAAAAGCATTAAGGACTGCTACATTAAGGACTGAGGTACTAAGGACTAAAGATAAAAATATATTGTAACAATATATGTAGAAAAGTACTAGGTACTAGGTAACATTCAACACCTGTTAATGATTATTTTTTTAAAATTCAAAAAACCTATGAATATAAAAATATGTACTTATTTTTACAAAATCTAAACAGAAAAAAAACCTATTTCGTCAAGAAAAGCATCTCACTTCATCCTTACTACTTAATATAAATTCTGAGGCACTGGCAATCATTCTGAGACAAAAAAAGTAAATAAGAACTAAAAGAATTCAAAGAGAAGAGATAACACTGTCTTTATGTGCAGATATGATAATCTACATAGAAAACCCAACAAGACCATTAGATGAATCATAATAAGAGCATCTTTCAATATTGCAAGGGAAAATACCAACTCACAAAAATTAATATTGTTTTTTACCTATGACAGCCAACTTAGAAATAAGGTAGAAAATAAGGTAGAATTCACAATAGTTAGAAAGACTATAATGTATCTAGGAATTAAAATAGTAAATAATGTAAAAAAATTAATTGATATAAAAGAAAATCCAAATAAATGGTGAGATATACTATGTTCATGAATGGATAAGTTAACATTAAAATCAGTTATTCTCTAATTAATCTATAAATTGAATGCCTAAGAAAATTCCAGCTGGATTATTTGAGGGGTTCAATGATCCTACTATAAAACGTTTACAAAAACATTAAAGTGCACAGTTAGAAAGGACAATCTTGAAAATAAAGAACAAAGAGTTGAGAAATCCATCCTAGATTGACACAATCTAAAACAACAGCTATAAGATTTTGATGGTGGCACAGGTACATGCCAATAGACAAAGGGACCGTGAAAGATGGCTCAGAAACAAATATAATTGATCTTTATTAATTGTGGATTCCATATTTATAAATTTGGCTACTCACTAAAATTTATTTGTAACCCCAAAATCAATATTCACAATGTGGTCATTTGGGAACATATGCAGAGTGGTGAAAAATTTGAGTCACTGGATGTACATGTTCCTGGCTGAGGCAAACAAGGCAACACTCTGTCTTCTTGTTTCAGACTTTCATATTGTAAACAAACATTTTTGCGGTTTATTCAGTGCCACATTTTTCACATATCTGTGTTTTTGGTTATTTCAGGGTTTAAAATGGTCCCCGGTCATAGTGCTGCCTAGCGTTCCTAAGAAAGTTGTGATATGCCTTACAAAAAAAAAAAACATCTTTTTAATAAAATTTTTTTAGGCATGTGTAAGGGTGCTATTGGCCATAATAAGTTCAATGTTAAGGACCCAACAGTACAATACAACCACAAAAAGTACAGGGAAGTTTGCTAATCTGTACACAAAGCTGCTCAGGAAAGTGCCAAAGTACCATCCAGAGCGTATGATTAGGCTATGGAAGAGGGGAAGGCAGCCACATTTCTGGACTCGGGAGATGATGACCCATAAGGAAAGCATAGTAGACCACACTGTTGTGATGCTAAAAGCCAAAGAAATTTACTATCACATTACCCAGAGGCAGGGAATGCTAAATCCTTCTTGGCTGGTGCTGCCTGGCTCACAAGTTTCAAAAAGCAATACCAAATGAAAAATGTTAAACTTGCAGAAGGGGAGATTCTGTAAATCAAAAATCTGCAGAAGTGTTTTAAAAATACCCTCAAAGTGTTATGCTGGAAATAAGTTGTATGTGAAAGAGCAGGTTCTCAATGCTGATGAAACTGTCTTGTTTTACAAGGATGTTGGTAGAATGTGAGTGGCCTCCAAAGCCCCTGGTTTTAAATATTCAAAGACAGTGAATTTAATTATTTGTGAGAATATATGTTAAACAAAGTGTCTTTATTTTTTTTAACATTTTATTCATTTCTGAGAGAGAAAGAGAGAGAGCATGAGCAGGGAAGGGTCAGAGAGAGAGAGGGAGACACAGAATCCGAAGCAGCCTCCAGACTCTGAGCTAGCTGTCAGCACAGAGCCCGACATGGGGCTCGAACCCACGAACCGTGAGATCATGACCTGAGCCGAAGTCAGGCGTTCAACCAACTGAGCCACCACGGTGCCCCAAACAAAGTGTCTTTAAACAGAAACACATATATAAGATTCTGTGTTGACTGGTTGATGAAAACCTTGTGATCAGAGGCTCAAAGAAACTTGACCTTGAATTTCCCCTAGGAACAATGGTTCCCTGTTCACCAATTTTGTATTAATTTAGCACTATTCACTAATTCGGCAGTAGAAGAAACTACAGCAAATAATGAGAATCGACTGTGTGTGTTGTTCAATTAATTAAAAGGGGAGGCCATTAGGCTGAGGTGGATCTAATGCCCTAGCACCTACTTAGGCAAACCAAAACCTAAGCCTATAAATACCTCAAGGTCATGAAATTGAAATGCTAGAGACAACCAATCACAAAGAGCGAACTAGGCTTTAAGCTACAGCCAATAAAATGTTTTCCATTCTTTGCTTCTGCACCTATGCCCTTCCCCTAGCTCATCTCAGCGGAGTACCCCCAACCCCTCTGGCTTGGCACTGCCCTATTCAAATCAATTTTTGCTGAAATAAGCATAGCTTTTTTATATGCTTTTATCTTTTAACAGTGTGTATGTGTGTACATTCAATATAGAGTAAAGTTGGCACCACAAGTTAATGGGAAAAGGGCAGATTATTTAGTATGTGGTGCTAAGAAAATTGGATATCCAAATGGAAAAATAAAACTAAACTCCTATTTATATCACGTGTAAAAATTAATCCCGGGGAATTACAGACCATTGAATTTTGTGGGAAAACTATAAGAATAATGGAAGAAAATGCAGGAGAATGTCTCTGATAGAGGGGCAGAAAAGAACTTCTTAAACAAGACCCCAAAAGAATAAAACATAAATTAATAAATTGAAATACTTGACTACATACAATTAAAGATTTCTTTATCATAATAGATATCCTAATCAGAGTTAATTAATGTATAACAGACTAAGAAAAGATATTTAGATATATCTAAAGATTGATAGGGGATTAATATCCAGAATATGTAAGAAATCTCTGGAAGTAAACAGGAAAAAAACAAGGGAAAATCCTATTTAAAAAGTTTGGAAACGGCTATGAATGGGCACTTTACAAATAGGAAATCCAAATGACTAGAGAAAAGATGAAGAGATGCACAAACACACAAAAAAATGCAAATGTAAACAAAAAGATAGCATTCATCAGATGAGGGAGGTAAAGTTAATTAAAGTGGATCAAATCGAATGACAGAATGTGAAAAAACACAATAAACAAAAACAGGGACCCTCCTATGCAGCTGATGGGAAAGGAAATGAGTCCAGCCATCCTGCCAATGCATAGTGACGATAAGTATGCCTGTATCACTGACTCAGGAGACCCACCTCTGAGTGTACAACCCAGAGAAATTCTTACAGAGGTCTTTCCTGCTGGGGGTAGGAGGCAGTTCTCAGCGTTGTTTGTGATACTAGGAATCTCAGAAAACTGTGTTGATTACTATGAGAATAAGTGTAATACTTACTGTTTAATGCCGGGCAGTATCAGAAGCTACAAAATTGATCTGCCTACAGCAACAAGAGGAGGACTTAAAAACAGTGTTGAGTAGAAGAGAAATAGAACCAGAAATATACACAATATCATAAGCTTTATAAAGATGCATATATAAGGGTGCCTGGGTGGCTCAGCAGGTTAAGCGCCCGACTCTTGATTTCAGCTCAGGTCATGATCTCACCATCATGAGATCAAGCCCCTTGTCAGGCTCTGTGCTGGGCGTGGAACCTGCTTGGGATTCTTTCCCTCCCTCTCCTTCACCCCTTCCCAACTTGGGCATGCACTCATGTGCTCTCTCTCTCCCCCCTAAAAAAAAATAAATAAAAATTAAAAGATGTATATATAGAGTGGCCATAAAATCTGAAAACATGAATAATAATTTATTTTTTTGCAAATTGAACCCCCTTGATTATTTCTCCTGGAGTATAATAAAGGCACAAGTACATTTAGTGTAAGTAAGTCATAATAAGTATAAGTATAAATAAGTCATCAGAATCAGCACATGATGGACACAGATGCAGAAACTGATAAAGTTCTGCACTGATGCATTTCTTTAGATTTTGTGTTGAACTACGCATTTGCTAAGGAGGGGTAACACACTGAGCGTACCATGTCTTTTTTATTTCAATAAATCATATATTATGTGAGTTTAATGATGTGTCTAGACTTTATAGACACACTTTGTGTTTATGGCATATCAAATACAGAAAAGTGCATGACTATGACGAATGCAAGATTGGGAGTTAGGATTGTGGATGAAGGAGGAAAAAAGTCAAGCAACAGGCTTTACGGATTGATGGCAAAAGTGGGCCCTAAACTGGGGCACCTGGGTGGCTTAGTCGGTTAAGCGTCCGACTTTCACTTGGGTCATGATCTCGCAGGGTTTGTGGGTTCGAGCCCCGCGTTGGGCTCTGTGCTGACTGCCAGCTCAGAGCCTGGAGCCTATTTCAGAGTCTGTGTCTCACTCTCTTTCTGACCCTCCCCTGCTCACGCTGTCTCTCTCTCTCTCTCTCTCCTAGAAATAAAAAAAAAAAAAAAAAGTGGGCCCTAAACTAAGTGTGATCGACTCAACCCTTTGTGTGAGAGTCTACACCCCGGCTGCAGCCAAGTCTGACAGACGTGCTGAGAGTGGACTTGCCCTGTCATTAAGGGACACAAATTGAAGCCCTATGGTCTACATGTTTTGTTCTTTGCGTGTTTGTTTTGTTTATGTTTTTGTCTTTGTTTGGTTTGGTTTTATAATTTTTTTAATGTTTTATTTATTTCTGAGAGAGAGAGAGAGAGACAGTATGAGCAGGGGAGGCTCAAGGAGAGAAGGAGATACAGAATCCAAAGCAGGCTCCAGGATCTGAGCTAGCCATCAGCACAGAGCCTGACACGGGGCTCAAACCCATGAACCATGAGATCATGACCTGAGCTGAAGTCAGACGCTCAACCGACTGAGCCACCCAAGCGCCCCTGTTTGGTTTGTTTTAAAATTATTGTTGCTGTAGACAATTTTTGTTAAAAGAAAGTCAATCCTCCATCTCCCTCTCTTTCACGCTCTCTCAAAAATAAACATTAAAAAAATTTTTTAAAGATCAATTCAAAAAAGAAAGAATGAGTAAATTCGATTTCATCAAAGTGAAAACTTTTGTTCTTTATTCTATTTTTTTAATTTTTTTTTAATGTTTTTTATTTATTTCTAGGAGAGAGAGAGAGACAGCATGAGCAGGGGAGGGTCAGAGAGAGAGGGAGTCACAGACTGAAACAGGCTCCAGGCTCTGAGCTGACAGTCAGCACAGAGCCCGACGCGGGGCTCGAACCCACGAACCGCGAGATCATGACCTAAGCGAAAGTCGGACGCTTAACCGACTAAGCCACCCAGGCACCCCTAAAACTTCTGTTCTTTAAAAGACATCACTAGGAAAATGAGAAGACAAGACACAAACTGGAAGAAAAGACTTGCAAATCATGCATCTGATAAAGCACTGGTACAGAAAATATTGGAAGAACTCGAAACTCACAAAACAACCCATTTAAAAGTATAGACAATGTCTCTGAATAGGTCCTTTACCAGAGGAAGAAGATGGCAAATGAGCACATACAAACATGAAAAACATCACTAGTCATTAGGGAGATGTAAATTAAAGCCACGACAAAATGCTGAAATACCCCCGCACGCTTATTTAGAATGACAGGGGGAAAGCCAGAGCTTGACAATATCAAATGTTGGACAAGGAGAGGGAGCAACAGGAAATCTCACACAGCTGTGGGAATGCAAGATTATACTTTGGAAAACAATTTGGCTGTTTCTCATTTAGTGACACATACTCTTGCTAGTAACACCGGTGTTCTCACTCCCAAGCATTTACTCAAACGAAATGAAAACCTGTGTTCACACAAAATCCTGTACGCAAATGTTTCTAGAAGCCTTGTTGGTGACCGCCAAAAAACTGGAAACAATCCAAGTGTCTCTCAGTGGTGGAAAAGATAAACGGTGGTTCAACCATTCAGTGAAATACTAATCAACAAGAAAAGGGAACAACGCAAATGAATTTCAAATGCATTCTGCTAACTGAAAGAGGCCAGACTCAAAAGCTGATGATTCCATTTGTATGATACCCTGGAGGAGACAAAACTATAGCAACAGAAAATGAATCAGTAGTTTCCCGGAGCTGGTGGTGGGGATAAGGGGGTCAGGGAAATTTTGAGGTCTGGGAGAGGGTGATGGAATGTTCTAGATCTTGACTGAGATGGTGCTTATGTAGCTATGTTATGCCAAAGCTCACAGAACTGCCCACTAAACGGGTTAATTTTACTGTATGTGAATTGTACTTCAATTTTTTAAAAAGTAGGAAAAAAATCATCAGGCTTGAAGGGACATTAAATCCTGAAGCACCAAAGGGCACACCCATGCGTCCAACAGATCTGACTGCTGGCCTGTGCCTTCTGGTTAGCAACCACTCCTGCCCCTGCTGCGTCCTGTTCCTCCCTGGAGCACGTGCCAAAGATGGCTGTGAGAATCTGTCCCCTTGTCCCCAAACCCCTTCAACCCAGTCCCTAATAGGCACTCACACACACACACTTACAAGAGACTGCCCTTTCTTTCTCCCCCCTCCCCCTTCTTGGTTGCCCCTGCTTTCTCCAGCTCCTGCCCCACATCAGAGGGAATCAGCGCCCAGCTCCTGCGGAAGGCTTGGGGACCAAGACCACTATTAGTACTGTGCCCAGCCACCTACCTCGTGGGTCAGGCAAGCTTTTATGGGCTCACCCAAGACCCTAAATTACCAGAGAGCAGAACGTTGTTTCCACAGGGAAATCACCAAATGAATAAAGAGTGTTCAGAGCACACCCTGGTTCTAAGCTGAGGACTGTCTGTACAGTTTCCCTGGGACAACTTAGTCCCTTTGGGGTTTCAAACCAAGCCTGGGGTGTAGGCAGGTCTAGCAGTCATCCCCTCCTGCCTCCGCTGGGCCCGGTGAGCGATACCCCACCCTGAGCATCTGCCCAGACAGCCGGAGAAGCATAGAGCTTAAGGCCCTTTCCTTCGGCCCCTCCACCCACCCCCGGGGCAGCACCCACCCACCCCCGGGCCAGCACCCACCTCCTCCCTGGGGAGTTCAGCACCCTGGGGCCTTCCCACACTCACCGTGCACACCTCTCTCAGGAAAGTCTCATGCAAACTCTCTCCTACCAAGTGGCAGAGCCTCATGAGAGTGGAGTGAGGTCTTTTCCTGGGACTACTCTTTACTAGCTAAAGAAGCCTTCTCTCAGATTGAAGTCCCTCAGGTCACAACTGCAGGGGTGGGATTTCAGGGACAGGAGGCGGGGGAGGCTTCTTACGGGCAAAGGTGTCTTTCCTCGGAGGAGCAACAGCGGCTTCTCTCGCATGTTCTGAATCTGGAGTTCAGGATTGTCTATCAGGTGCTATCAGAGCTCTGTCACAGAACCCTCACCACCACCCTGCTGAGCCAAAGCTCAGTGTGAAGGACAAATGGCCCTGTGTCACTGCCCAGCTTCAACTACTCAGAGGTTCCCTGGGCTCTTCAGGACAAAGTGCAAATTTGTGACGCCCCACTCCATCCCCTACTTCTTCCCACCCCAGTGGAAGCTCCCCATTCCTCAACTGCTCCTCTGCCCCCCCCAAGGGGCTCACCAAGCTGGCGGCTCCCTCCTACTCCACCCCAGGAAGTGGACACAACACCCTCAGGCTGGGGGTCCCTCCACTGAACTGCCAACTCTGAGTGGCATGTGGAAACAGTGCCACAAACCAGTGTCACTGGTCTATGTCCTCAGATGAAAGGATCTCCTCACTGAACCAGTCTTAAAAAACAGGTCATGGGGCACCTGCGTGGCTCAGTCGAGCATAGCACTTGGGCTCAGGTCATGATCTCACAGTTTGTGAGTCTGAGTCCCGCATCCTGCTTGTTGCTGTCGGTGTGGAGCCTGCTTTGGATCCTCTGTCTCTGTCTCTGTCTCTGTCTCTGTCTCTCTCAAAAATAAATAGACCTTTTTGAAAAAATAGGTCAGGTTGCCTGCCTGTGATGGCTTGTGAGTAGCCCACCTGAGGGCAGGAGGACAGCAGAGAGGTTCATGAAGGCTGAACTCGGTGCAGTTCAAGCCGTGAGAAGAAGATGGCCCATCATGATCCAGCTTGGAGGAACAAGTGACCTTCCTTTAATCTTGAGCTTGTGGACACCACAGTGGAGAATCCCAAGAAACGTCCTTTCCCCTTAGATTCTCATTTAGCAGCGCAGTCCTGGGCATTTCATCCTCATGACTGCAAACTCATTGGGGAGGAGGTCCAGAGTGCACACCTTGCTGAAAAGATGGTCTACAACCCTCAGGAGGGTGTCTGCCTGTGGGAGAGGGTTCGAGGGGTCCCAGGACATCACCCAGCAAGATAGGACCACACTCAGGGTTATAATAAGGGCTTCACTCATACTGCAGCAGGTCTCCAGCTTGCCATGAGCGGCCCGTGTGAAGGGATGACTCTGGTACATCTGTGTTTGGGCTGATTTTGCTTGCCCTCCCCACCATGGCGGGGCATTTAGGCAAGAGCCTCAAGACTTCCCATCCAGGACAGTACTCCTCAGTTCAAATCTCCGAGGTTTTGGGACATATTGCTTCCCCTAGAAGCCCAGGTCCCTAAGATGGCCAAGGTGGGACCATGGTGCCGTGTGGTCCACTCAATGCCAGTCGCTAGGGTAAGTCCAAGGAGGAAATGGATGAGGAGGCATGGAGACTTGAAACTTCAAAGTGGGCACCCAGTAGGATCAGCATTACCTTCAACAGGCCACTTAACCTCTCTAGAGCTCGGTGTCCTCATTTGTGCTCTGCATGGAGAAGATGAGAGTCGTTATGAGGAAACAAGAAGACGTATATGAAAGCAAGTGAAATCAGTAGCATGACAGAAATATAAACTACTTTCCAAGGTCCCTTCCAGTCCTAAGCTGTAACTTTCTATGAAATCCGGACTAAGAAAGGCCTATGACTTGGTGCCTTGGCAGAGGACGTGTTGGCAGCATGGTAAGGGGAAGGAGCTGGGTGTCGACAGGCCATCTTCCCAATGACGCAAGCACATGGCCAACACAAGGGGTGATGTGGCCCCGTGGAGAAATGTAAGCACTTCATGAAAATGGCATATGTGGTCCTCAGCATCTGAGACACTTCCTGAAGGACCTGGGGATATTTTCTTATTGACCTATTCACCCCTACGATCTGGATCCATCACTGGTCTTCCTAGCACAGCAACATCAGAAGCCAATACTTTGAGACTGCTGGCCGCCACGAAGAGCCACCGGGTGGCCACCGTGTTTAGAGCACAGGAACACATCAGACACTCCACTTGTCCGTCTCTCACAGTAAGACCATCACAAAGGGCACCGACCTCCTCCAAAACTTCCCAGCAGACAGAAGCAGCATCACCATGGAGAGCCTGAGGACAGACAAGCCAAGAAAGGGAAGCACTGAGGAGGCCATGGCAGCGGTGTGTCTGCGCTCCTGCTGAGGTGGCATGGCCATCGGTCCCTCCAGCCAGGAGCCTGATCCAGGCAAATGCTGCCTTCCAGGGACACTTCGACATCTTCAACAGCTATTCCCTCTGTGAAGACAGCAGTCAGTGAGTGGTTTCAAGTGGAAAAGAGAGACTTCTAAAAAGTGTTGAAGCTGAGGGTGTGGTCAACGAGGGAGGTCGGTGAGGCCGTGGACACCTGCCCATATCCCACACGCCAGGGCTGCATGGGCGGGAAGGCCCAGAAGGTGCTTAGCCCCCTGGAAACTCTCCATCTTATTTTTGTTTACATGGGCCTTTTTCCTCAAGCTCTTTGAAAGAGTGGACTGAATTTGTCCAGATTTTGACCTTTTGCGGCACATGTCTTAAGTTTGGTTTGTATCTCGTATCTTTATGTTGAAAAGAACCATGTGGTTATTCTTTTTCGTTCACTGACTTTTTTCCAGCCACGTCCCTACAGAGCTGCTGGAGGACAAAGACTAAAAGGGGAACTTGGCTGCCCGGGTTTATTTCTCCATTTCTTTTGGTCATTTCCCCTCTGGGGTAAACCTAGAAAAATGAGTGGCTGTAGCTGGTTCAGGAGCAGAGATGCCAGGGGCCCCAGGGGGTTTGTGAGCCTCTGATCTCTCAGCTTCCCTCACTTGGTTCTGAGATTTATCCAGAAAAAGAGCTTTCCTGTCTGTCTGTGGAATGATTATATAAATGTAACATTTCATCTACATCAGCTCCTGGAGGCTTTGGCATCAGATTGACTTTAATGCTGAAGGAACAGAACGCAATCCATTTAGGGGACCAGGAACATCTCAAAAATGTCCTTTCTTCCCGTTCCAGCTGCTCCATGATGACATTTACACAAAATGAGATAAGATAATAACATTTTTTGAGAACCCTGATTCCCCGGCTCCGTGCCACAGAATGAAATTAGCTCAATTTAATTACACATAACAAATGGCTGTGTTCATCTCCGTGGTGTGTAGCAATCCCCAGAGTCCTTTGGGGGCTTCCTGCCTCCACCCGCCCCCATAAGACCATCTGGGGGGCCAACACGTCTTCCTCAGGGTTGTCCCCATAAGGGAGCGAGCTGTGATCCAGGCATCCTCTGCTGTTTGTTTACCTTGGTAACGGTTGCTAGGACCAGCCAGTGGATTGCGATCCCTTGGAGCGGAACTGAGGCTACAGAAATGAAGAGCCCTAGAGAGTTCCCGGCCCACTGCCCCAGAGCACATGGGGCTTCCACGGGGCACAGCTGCCCACCTGGTTACAATCCACAGTCTTCTCATCCCTCGTGGCCAAGCCGTGGGGCAAACACGCAGCTAATGCTCCCATGTCCTCCAAAAGCCTGACCCAGGGGCTGGCAGAGTGTCACAGGGACTGCTTCTGCCTGAGCTGCAGCCCCTCTTGATCCTCTGTCACAAAAGACATTGGGCTCCTGGGCACAGTCATTCCTGACCTGTGACCTGTCTGTGGGCTCAGGGTCTCCTTACATTTGCCCAGCAATATTTATCTAGCACTTTCTGGGCCAGCCCCGGATAGGAGCTAGATTTTCGGAAATAAGAAGGCACTGTCACTGCCCTTAGGGAGCTCGAACTCCAATCCCCCACAACGGTCTCTTGCTGCTCTTGCCCCACAACAATCCAGAACTACCCTGGAGGGTTTGGTTTCCCTCCTCTTCCAAATTCAGAACAGCTCTAGATAAAACAGCTTTCTGCATTGCTGCGCAAAACACACAAGGCAGCTTCTGGCCTCTGGCTTCACTCTGACGGGCACAAAGTCAGCACTTCCCAAAATGTGAGAAAAACAACAGCTAAATATAAGCTCCCGAGTAACAAAGGGTAAGTTGATGGGAATGAGGTGTCCCCATACAGCGAAAGTCACTGGCAGATAAAAGGGTGAGACCCAAGAGCTTTGGGGCTTGGCTCGCAGTCCTGGCTCTCCAGGCTGGGCTGCGTGGACCAGCGCACCCAGGCGAACAAAGCTGGTGACCAGTTAGAGCAGACAAGCGTAAGGAAGGAAGGCAGTTAGAGTTAATAACTTTGATTTGTCTGTGCACAACGACAGCAGTTTCTTCACTAGATGACCCAAGATGTACAGGATCCCTAGAGATGAAAGAAACTGCCCTCCTCTCTATATGGATCATTCTCTCTCTTTGGCCGTGAATAAAACTGCTTGGATAATGGTCAGGTCACCCCATATGTCTGGGACACAGTTGTAAGTGTGGAGGAGGCGGCGTGGGGGGGTGCACTGCATCCTTACAGGAGGTAGAGACCTTGGGAGTGGAGATTCCAGGAATCCAGGAAGCTAAGTGATTTCTGAAGGGGGTGTGGCTGCCTGCCAGGGGCCGACCTGAGATTCTTATGCACCAACCCTCCTCACCCGTGGGCTGAACACCCCCAACAGCAAAACAGGATGCCCTGCAAAGTGCTGAGCACAGACAAGTGTTAGCCTGTCTTCCCCAACATCCTTCCCCTTACTCTGCTGAGACAGAAGGAATACAGGTAGGAAGTGAGTGCCAGGCTTGTGTGAAAGGGAAACAGGGGCCCCCTCGGCACTTGCGGGGAAGGCAAGGGTTTTGGGGGTGAGTCGGTTTGGGACTCAGCATTCCACTTTGTCACTCCTTAGCTATAGGGCTTTAGTCCTCAGTCCCCAGTCTGTGAATGGGGCTGAAATCTCCAGACATGCCAGCCTTCTCCCTGCCTTGGCCAGTTAGGAGGTGGATGATGCCTGTCATCCTGTCCAGCTGGGCGCCTCCCCAGTGTCTAGCATGCTGGGAAGATGGAGGAGGAAAAGGGGAGCAGGAACAAGCAGCCCCTGCTTCTCCACCCCCAGCCGCCCCAAACCTTGCAAAGCTCCCCTCCACCTGCCACCACGCCTGTGGGCCCACAAATCACAAGGCAGTGTGGTGACCCCATGAGCTTCTCCGGGTGGCAAACTGACCCAGCAAGGACAACCCAAGCTAAAAAGCCCAGAGATAAGGCCAAGTGTAGGAATGTGGGCGATGGGAAGAGCTCAGGCCTCCTGGCAGTGGGTTCTAGTCCCCAGACCCTCCCTCAGCCTTCTTCAGTGAACTTGGACAAGGCATGCTCTCCCTGAGCCTCAGTTTCCTTGTCTGGACCATGGGGAATTGGCTTTGTGGACTTGGCCCATGAAAATGTCTCTGTGAGTCAGGGCTGCGAGCTTAGCGCTCTGTCCTCCTGGCCACCGGGCTGGGAGGGTTCACGTCCCTTGTAGGGTGCCCAGAACCACTCGCCTCACCTATTAATCTTCTTTACAGTCCTCCTCAGGGCAGGGTGGCTTGCTGTGAGACAGGCGCCATGATTCCACCTGCTTCTCAGCCGAAGGAGAGGTGCCCTCATCCCTTTCTCTCCAATAGCAGGTGGAATGAAGCACATTCTTTGCTACTAGGCCAGGGAACCGGTTCCTGGAAACCATGCTGTCTGCTCTGTCTCCTTCTCCCCCTTTTTCCTCTTCCTTCAGAAAGCAAGGGAGAGTGCTATCAAGGGTGCGTCATTCTCATTTGTGACTGGTCAGCCTACAAATTATGACAGTCTTTCCATAGTGACCAGGTAGAATCTATTGCAATTTTAGTTGTACGTATTCTTTAATCAAGTATCCTACAAAAACAAAAGATATGTGCACAAATTGTTTCTTGAACCATTACTTACAGTGACAATCAAAGGAAATAACGTATATATTCTATTGGAGAGTGGTAGAAGAAATTGTAGCGAGTCCAACTAAGAAATCTATAATATGAGAGATGCAGTTATTAAAAAGCACAGGTTAGAGCCACATATAGTTACCAGTAAACAGATTCATTATATATTAGAAATAAGCAAACTGTAGAAAATATTATGTTTAGGATGATCTCATTTTAAAATACTAAAAGTAGGGGTGCGCCTGGGTGGCTCAGTCGGATAAACGTCGGACTCTGGATTTCAGCTCAGGTTATGCTCTGATGGTTTGTGAGAGCGAACCCCATGTCAGGCCCTGGGCTGACAATGTGGGACCTGCTTGGGATTCTTTCTCTCCCTCTCTCTCTGCCCCTCCCCGACCTGGGCTCTTCTCTCTCTAAATAAATAAACATTTTTAAATTAAAATTTAAAAGTGGGCAGAGAGATAGAAAGCTTTGCATATCTTCTCAAGAAAGGCATAAAAGAATATGCATCAAAATATTAGTTCCAGGCTGGGGGGTGGGGCGCATAGAGATTTTTTTTTTTGACATATCTTTGGATCACTTAATTTGTTATTAGTATTTTGAAAGTTTAAAAATTTGATGTAGTAGAAAGTTTTATGGAAAAAATGAAGCAGATTGCTGTCCCCTCAACCATCATTGACTTTTTCTTCCACAATAATAGATTTGTCAATATTCAATGAGTTGGGTCATTTTTCTCTGCCTTCCTGTAGCCAGTGATTGAAGAAAGGATGTTTGTAACCCCTGGAACAAGATCCCTTAAAGAAAGGGCCATGCTTCTCCTTCCTGTGTCCTGTGTCCTGCTCTGGGGACATTGACTCACCCTGGATCTGGAAGCGCAGGACCACGCCCTCGGGATGGCTGAGCAGGCAGCCTGGAGAGCCTGATTTGGAGACCATCCATAGTGCCTCGAGTGCCTTCATGCGGACTTTTATATCAGAGGGAAAGAAACTTGCTTATTTAAGCCATTGTTATTTGGGATCTCTTTTACACATAGCCAAGTAAATCCTCCCTAATATAAGAAATGGGAAAATTGGACCCCTATCCTTATCATCAGTGATTCTGCCATGATGCCACACTCAGGGACACATGGGAACACATCCAGGAACTTGACATACCGGCGGGGAACAGGACATGTTCTACACGTGAGAGAAAAGCCTGAAGCCCAGAGCTCCTCAGAGATCCACTAAAGGGTCACAGCTAGCCATGGGGCACACGGGCCCAGGGTGCAGGATCTCTCTGCTGGAATACTAGCAGGCCCAGAGCTCCACTGACTTCAGTTCCCACCACCACGGCACCTTCCAGCAGGACAAGGTGGGTGACCTCAGGAACGTCTGGGGGCCAAAAAGGGGCTCTGCAGGAGAAGCAGTCCTGGGCATAGATGGGCTACTTGGTCCTCCCAGTGCTAGTCTACGTGGGCTGACAACTGGCTTACGTCTCCCTTCTTTGCTTCTCTGGGCAAAGTGTAGTATTTTACCAATAGTTCAGTGCCTTGACCTTGGAGGTCAGATCTTCTGGACCGAAAGGCAGTCCTGCAGTGAGTTTTGGCAAAAACAGCTTCAGTTCCCTCTCGGCTGTAATTCGCCCCTGCTATGGAGAAGTCAGGGGGAGGACATGGACTCCTTCCCAAGGAAAGTTGCTCACTTGGATGTCGCAGATAAAGTATTGCTTGCTCCCTGCTCAACAGTGACAGCTTGGGGCCCTCTGCACTGTCTATGTGGTTTCTGGATGACAGTGAAAGAAGGGAGGGGAAGCATTCTCACCCATCAGACAAACAAACCAGGACCCAGAACCCAGAATCACTGTCCCTCACCTGCCTTAGTCAAGGAATATGACCTCGTAACTCCAATTGCCAGTGCTTTCTCATTGACTTGGGTTTTGCATCAAACTTCAAGATTCTCTGGAAAGAATCTGATTAACCTAATGCCATTTGGGACCCTCAAGTCCTACATCCACCCCACGTGGCCTGTGGGTCTGCTTGTTGAGGGCTTTCCAAGAGAAGAAAGATGAAATGTTAGATTCTATGAAAGCAGGCAGTCCAGGGCTCTCTGCTCTCTCCTGGCTCTATGGCTCTGAATGAAGAACACACACATTTCCTTCCCTCTTCTGTGACCACTGGCAGCCTTGCAGAGGGTCCTGGAGAGGCACAATGCAATTCAGGTCCCTCTTTCCAGCATAGAGTAAAAGTTTGGTCATTTGTATCCATCTTATTTGACATTTGCGACTACTTACGGGCTATGCTATTTACCATTGGGCCATATCTATCTCTTGAAACACAAAATAATAATTTAAAGAAGATTATGATAATGTTTAGTCTACTTTTAAAAAACTAAAATATTCAAGCTCCCATTTGAATATCATCAAGTACTATGCTAATTACAAAGTGTGCTTACCTAATCATAAAAGCAAGTCTAATAAGAATTCATTAAATGTTGCATCTTGTTTTAATTGATTGTAAGTATTAAGACAGAACTTATTTTGAAATTTTTTATTTGGTTTTTATCACTGATTTAAGGCGAAATTAAGACTGTTCCTCACTAATATCACTCCTAGAGACCCCACTGGAAAACTGGTGCCTGAGTATGTTTGTGGGTGGGAAGGAAGGACCAAATTTGGACTTTCATAACAACCCATTCTTCATAAACTGCTACGCTGGGTCTCTACCCATCAATGCAGTTTGTCTTTCTGTGTGGTTACTCACTTGAACTTTAGATAAATCAGTTCATGACTAGAAACCAAACACCATGAGAACACGGTCCATTGCAAACCACCCTCACAGGGTTCTTGGGTTCCAAGGTAAAGCTGGAAAGTACAATCAGATTTCTTTGAAGACATTCCACTTCTCAGCTACTGTGTATTAGCTGAACCCTTTCTGTATTGGTTCCCTACATTGTACACTAAATGACTGTAAATTAATGGCTTAAAACAACAGGCATTTGTTATCTTGGTTCTGTTGGTTTCAAATCTGGGATGAGTCCTCTGTTTCACAAGGCTGCAGTCAAGGTGGTGGCTGAGCCACATTCTCATTTGAAGGCTCAACTAGGGAAGACTCTGCTTCCAGGATCATTCAGGTTGTTGGCAGAATGAATTTCCTATGACTGTATCGCCAACAGCTATGTGCTATTGGAGGTCACGTTTGGGTCCTACAGGCTGCCCACAGTTCCTTGACATGTGAGCTTCTCCAAAATGGCTGCAACATTCATTAAGCTCATAAAGAGAATCTCTAGCCCCAGTTTGCTAAGAGACAGTCTTATATAATATAACCTAATCACAGGAGTGATAGTCCATTACCTTTGTCATATTCTATCAGAAGCCCAGGTACCACCTGCCCTTAAAGGGAAATTATGCAAGGTCAAGGACACAAGGAGGCAGAGGTCACAAAGGCCACCGTAAAGTCTCCACCAGACAGTCTTTAGGATTTATTTTTGAGCAATGTCTGCAGAAATACTCCTATAGCATTTTGGGGAAAGATTACACTAGGGAAAAAAGAGTCCGTGTCATTTAAGAATATATGAGAATGTGTTATTTAATTTCCATATATTTGCAGATTTTTCTCTTCTTCTGTAATTGAGTTTTAGTTCTATTCTGTTATGAGCAGAAAAGATACTTTGTATGATTTCTTTTTTTTTTTTTTAAATCTATTGATACTTGTTTTGTCCTTTCACATATGGTCTATCCTGGAGAATGTTTCATGTACACTTAAGAAAAGTGTGTATTCTGCTGTTAGTCAGTGGAGTGTTTTATATATACCTGTTAGATCTGATTGGTTAATTTTGTTAAGTCCTATATTTCCTTGTTGATCTTCTGTCTGGTTGCTCCTTCCATTATTGAAAATAGGATATTAAAATCTACTGTTACTGCAGAACTTTCAATCTTCAATCTGTCAATGTTTATATATTTTGGGGCTTTGATGCTTGGTTCATATATATTTATAATTGCATATAATCTTTGTGACTTGACTTTTCTGTCTCTTATAACAGTTTTTGGCTTAATGTTTACTTTGTATAATAAGAGTATAGCCACCCCAGTTTTCTTTTGTTTCCTATTTGCATTAGATATATTTTCCACTTTTCACGTTCAACCTATTTGCATCTTTAAATCTAAAATGACTACCTTGTGGATCGTATATAGTTCGAATGTGTCTATTTTGTCCAATCTGACAACCTATGTTTTTATTAAAAATGTATCTTTAATTTTAATGTTTTATCACATTTACAATAATTATATTTTATTTTCTTTCCTTAGGATCTTTGCAATGTGAGTGTGGAGACATATTGTAATAGATGTATGGCAGATTTTCACCCAGTCCTTCTTTATTGTGTAACATATGCATTTGATTGGAGGGTTTTATCCAATCCAGTAATTACTTTTGAAGTAATTACTGACAAGGAAATACTTCTGCCATTTTCCTTTTTTTCCCCCCTGTATGCCTTATTGGGTTTCTCTTCCTCATTTCTTCTGTTAAGGCCTTTTGTGTTTACTTGATTGTTTTTTGTAGTGACATGTTTTGACTCTCTTCTCATTTCCTTTGTGTATGTTTATATTTTATTTGTAGTTACCTTGGGAATTATTTATGGCATACTATAGTTATAACAATCTAATTAGAATTGATGTCAATTTCAGTCACATACAAAACTACTCCAATACAGCCTCATCATTCCTCTCTATGTTATTGATGTCACCTTTATACATTGTGTCCCTGTTCTTAATAATAGTAATTCACGACAGCCACACTTTCAGTTTCATGGAGGAAGGTTTTATTAAGTATAAAGGGAAAGAGAATATAAGGAATTAAACAATTATAGTAAGCGTAAAGAAGTAGAAAGAGAAGAACAAAGAGGGCTTAATACAAAAACCAAGTACTGACAACAGCCAGGTTTCTGGCCCAGGAGGCCCCACAGTGAACATCCTGGCTGGAGTCCCTACTGAGGGTTTTGGAAGGAGCGTCCTCCCCTCAGGTAAGACTTCCAACTAGCTATTCCCTCCAGGAAAATGCATATACTACTCATTTTTTGTGGTTTATGGTTAGTGTGTGATTTATGGTTAGTCATTAAGTTTGCCTAAGTGCAGTCCCCAGTGAACTGTTTGTTTTTTGTTTTTTTTTTTTTTTTCTGTTTCTCTTATCATATTTCACAATCTTAGGAGCCTGGGAGTTTGCATATTTCTTTTCCCTCTCTGATCCATTCCAGGGAGCCAGTCTGTTCTGGCTCAAGGAGGGGAGGCAAGTTAATCCCTCGTGGCATCAGCAACAGAGGGCCAGTTTTGATCTTTAAGTCAGATATGGAGTACAAGTCAACTAAGCACCCCCATGATCGTATATGTGAGGCTCTGGGCAGAAATTCAGGACAAGTCACATAACTTCTATACAGAACAGTCACTAATAACAGATTTATAATTATTTTTATGTATTTGCCTTTTAGATATAATAGAAAATTCAAAGAGTTACAAACCAAAACTGCAATAATACTGGATTTTACATTTGTCCCTATATTTCCCTTTACCAGAGATCTTATCGTATCAAGCTACTGTCTAAAATCTTTCACTCCAACTGAAGAACCCCCTTTAGAATATCTTAGAGAGAAAGTGTAATGGTAATAAACTCTCAGCTTTTGTCTTCCCATTTTTTAAAGGACAGTTTTACCATATATAGAATTTTTTATGACAGGTGTTTTTCTTTTAGTACTTTAAACAAATCATACCGTTGCTTTCTGGTCTCCATGGCTTCTGATGAGAAATCACCTGAGAATCCCTTATATGTGACATGTTACATTTATCTTGCTATTTTCAAGATTTTTCTTGTCTTTGGCCATTATAGTTTGATTATATGCCTCCTTAGGTTTATCCTATTTGGAGTTTATTGAGTTTCTTGGATTTGTAGATTTATGTCTTCTCTCAAATTTGAGAAATTTGTGGTCATTATTTCTCCATACAATTATCCTACCTCTTTTGTTCTCTTCTCCTTATGGAACTCCCATAATGCATAAATGTGTCCACTTAATGGTGTTCTATAAGTCCTTTATGATCTGTTCACTTTTCTTCATTCTTTTTTCCCCCCTGCTCCTTAGACTCAATACTTTCAATTATCTTACCTTAAAGTTCATGGATTCTTTCTTCTGCTTGCTCCAATTTGATGTTGAACCCCTCTAATGAATTTTTATTTTAGTCGTTGTGTTTTTCAGCTCCATAATTTCTGTTTAGTTCCTTTTTATAATTTCTATCTCTTTGCTGATATTCTTCTTTTGTTCATATATTGTTTTTCTTGGTTTCATTGAATCTTTTGTCCATGTTTTCCCTTAGCATTTTATGTTTATCTAATATAGTTGGCTTAAAGTGTTTTTCTAGTAATTCTGATGTGTGGGTTTCCTCAGGGACAGCTTCTGTCAGATAACTTTGTTCCTTTGAATGAACCATATGTTCCTGTTTCTTTACATGCCCTAAGATTTTTTTGGTTGAAAATTAGGCACTTCACTATTATAAAGTGGTAACTCTGGAAATCAGATTCTTCTCCCCCTACCCCAGAGTTTTCTAGCTTTCTTTCTTTCTTTCTTTCTTTCTTTTTCTTTCTTTCTTTCATTCATTCATTCATTCATTCTGTCTGTCTGTCTTTTTTTTTTTTCTTTCTGGTGGTGGTGGTTGTTGAAGGCTGCAGCAATACATTTTTTTCAAAACTTTTCCAAACTGTTCTTGTAAAGATGATATGTCTTGTCATGTGCAATCACTGAATTTTCTATTCCTTCAGCTTGTGTTCAGCTAGTGTTTGGACAGAGGTTTCCTGAAATGCTATGAACTAAAACACACACACACACACACACACACACACACACACACACACATCAAAATGAGAGAACACCCACCACTTCCAGTCTTTGTGGGATGGTCTGGTCCTAGAGTTGGCTCTAGAGCCATCCCTTCACCATTCAGGTCGGCTTGCTATGAGCCTAGGGATTAGTCCAATGTGGAAGATTAAGTTCACAGGATTTTTTTTAGCATGCATCTTCTCTGGGCATAAACATGTATTTCTAAATTCCCCTGTATACATGGATACTTTTAAATGTCCGAATTCCCCCAAACATCTCACCTCAGTTTATCTTCCCAGCCTTATATGGTCTACTGCATCCACTCAGAATCTCTTGCTCCAGATGTCTGTAGGTTTGCAGCCACCTTGCAGCTTTTTACAAGCAGGGCCCATTGCTTTTCCTACTTGTTTACAACTTCCGTGGACCAGGGCTATTGCCTAGCATTAGTCCTTCAGGCATCCCCAGACTATTTAGAACAGAGATACACAGTAATTAGAAAATAAGATCTGCTCTGCTTCCTCTGGTGGGGGAGAACAGGGATCTAGGCTGCCACTTGCTAAAAACCAAAATCACCACTGTGCTGGGAAGGGTGAGGTGGGCTGAAACAAGTGTGAATAAAAACACTGCAAAATTTCCTACCGTTTTGAAAATGAGTTTTTCATGACTGGGCATTATGTGGTTGCTATCAGACTTTGACCATTTTCCAGAGATCCTACAAAGTTGTTTAAGGTACCTTGGGGTTTTGTTTTGTTTTTATGTTTTTTTAAGAAAATGAGAATTAGGGATTTTCTAGTCTTCACTTTGCTGGTGTCAGTCTCTGCTGCATGACTATGGACACAGATGCTGAGGACCTAAATTAGGCAAGATAGCTGTCATGCAAATTGAAAGAAAGGGCTAAGTTCACTATTGGATTTAACAAATATTTATTAAGCACTTACTGTATGCAAGGCACAGTTGCAGGTGCTGGCACCTAGAGCAGCAATGGAAAAAAAATGAAATATTTTTATACATTTATTAGTTCATATAAGAAACATTTATTGAGTTCCAGCCATACCCCAAGCACGATAATACAGTGATAAATAATGCAAGCACCATCCATGCTCCCACAGAGCTTAGAATTTAAAGTAGAGATTCGTTTATGCTAAACCATTAAAATGTAAAAATTAGATATATTACTGCCAAATTACTAGAGGAGACAAAATGGAGGGAAATTTGTTTTAAAAAAAAAATACAGGAAAAGAAGGAGGGTGAGAACAGAATGAGGAAATTAGTAGAGTAATGGCACTGTAGTGAGATGCAGGCAACTAAATAAAGAGGCAATTGCAGTGGCACGTAATAAGTGACATGATGGGGAAGTAAAGGTGTTATGGGAGTTTAGAGGCCAGGAGAAAAGAGGGCTTAGCAGGGGCAAGTATCACTAGACAGATCCTTAAAGAGGAACATGAGAAGTGGTAAAGTTGTCCTGGAAGATGAAAAAATATGTGCAAAGACAAAGAATCAAGAGATACTGTGGTATATTCAAGTAACTAAAAGAAGCCCATTTGGGCCAGCTATTTGAGTAAGGTCGTAGGTAGTGACAAACGAGCCAGGAAATATGAGTAGGACCAAGGTCATGCAGGATATTTTAAGTCATATAAAGCAGCTTGAAATTATCATAAGAGCAATGGAAAACTGCTGAAGGGTTAATAAAGGAAGTGATGTGAAGAGATGGGGATTTAGAAAGGTTACCTTGGCTGTCTTGAAGGTAATACACTAAAGAGGTTTGTTGGGAGCAATTGTAGTAATAAGGACAATAGATGGTGGTAATGTCAACTTGAGTAGTGAGAGGGAAAATGGAAAAAGTAAATGGAGTGATTAGAAGATTGAACACATATTTTGAAGACTGATTTGATTGGAATGAGAATTTATTTACTTATTTATTTATTTATTTTTGGAAAGAGGACAAGCATGATTCCCAGTTTTCTAACTTAAGCAACTGGTGGACTGAGGAACTATTACTGAAATAGTCTTAGAAGTTGTTGGTGTCCTGCCCAGATCACTTTACAGGCCACTACACCCATCTGCCAAATACCAGAAAATTAACCTCAGCCACATAGAGTCCAGGAGCTGCCTCAGGCAGGAGGCCACACCCCTAGACCTGCAGCTAATGACCAACCAGTATAGAGGTGCAAAAGGCTGGCTTTTTTGCTTCAAGGTGGGATTAGTTCTGTGGTACCCTTCATGCTCCAGGGATACCTGAGAAATGGAGCTATATCTAGACTCCAGCTCTATGCTTAGGTCAGAGGAAGCTCTGGTCTATCCTACATCTAAATTCCTTTCTCCTAAGAGCACTCCTTCAGTAAATCACAGGAGCTCAAATCCCTGTCTCAAACTCTGCTCTTAGGAAACCCACCCTAGAGAGCTGGTACAAAAAATACTCTTCAGAGTAAATTCTAAAGATGAGATTCTGGAGTTGATCACTTTCCAACTAGCTGGCAATGAGGACCCCATTTTGGTGGTAAGAGTGGCAGATTTGAAAGACCTTGGCCTCATGTAGCAGTGCCATTGCTCAGGGTTTCACCTGTGGCAAGCTGAAAGGGTTACAAATTGAAGGAGATGCAATGGTTTGTGCAATATCTCTGGTGCTTGAGAGGTATGGGTCAGATAGTAATTAAAGGACTGTGGAAATGAGAGTTATTGCTGATCAACATCAATGCATTAAAGGGAGAAAATGACAGGCTCAGGCAATCTATTACTGATTAAAAGCAAAATGTGAAAGAGGCTTCCTTGGCAATGCTAAACAAACTAATAAACTAATAAAAAAAAATCTCCTTTACTCACAAGGTAACTCAGCTGTAATCCAAACTCTCAAGATTTTAAGTAGAACAGAACTCTTACATCAAAGTCAGGGCCTGATACAGGTTGGAAGGGACTGAGTGGGACTGGGATGTGGAATGGGTGTTTCCAGGTAGATGTGCTAAAGAACCTTCCAGTTGCCAGATTCCCCTGAACCTCTTCAGTTGGCAAGAGTGTCTCACTCCACCTTGTTAGAGGAGAGCAGCTTTCCCTTACTGAACATTTTGCAGAAGCCTCAAATGAGGCAAACGCCCATCATGTCATGTTTGTTCTCTTAGGATCTTTCCCTCTTCCTTTCTCCCTGGCCAACAGACCAATGGCTAGGGCTAGGTTCGGGATGACTCATGTGGAAAGTGCTGACCTGATAAGGGAAGAAAAGAATTATATACCAAGGTTGCTGTGGGATTGGGCTAATGTGTACTGGCAGGAACTAGAGGTATGTGACTAAGATACATCTCAAGACTGCTGGATCAAGAAGGAAAAACTCTAAATAAAGGCAAACTTATTGGTATGGAAATATTCTCCTGTAACATGGATTTAACATCACAGCAAGGGTTTAAAGACAGATAAATGAAAGAAGTCCTGATACGTTACTGGAATGGCTCTTGGGAGCTTAAGAAAAGCAATGCCAGAATCCCCATGACCAGCCACAGAGAAAGGGATCAAAAGGCCATAGAAGTAGATGTACTAGAACAAGTTTGCAGACTAGAAAATGCACCAGCTGACTTAGTCACTCAGAAGGTCTTGGAGGACAAGCATCTGCCAAAGAGCTAAGAAGAGCACTGTTGAGAGGGACACCATCACCATGAAGAAACCTTCGTTAAGTATTGACTTCCTCTGCAATCTGGTGCTGGTGTAGACATGTGGTTACACACTGGGATTTTCACTTAAGTTTTTATTTCAAGTCTGGTAGAGTTAACATACAGCATTATATTAGTTTCAAGTGTACAATACAGTGATTCCATAATTCCATCCATCACCCAGTGCTCATCATGACAAGTGTACTCCCTAATGCCTATCTCCTATTTCCTCCATCTCCCTCACCTACTTCCCTACAGACTGAGTGTTTTGGTAGTAATGAGTATGATACTAGATTCTGGAATAACAGAGGCCAATGGCAGCACTTAACCATCAGAAGTAATATAGACTTATTGTAACAGCAGCAAGTATGGAAGGGCAACCAGAGATCCCAGTCTGTAGTGAGCTATGGGAATGACCAGCAAAACATGATGTTCCCAGAGGCAAGACAGATGGTATTACAACCAACAAAGGTATTACCTAATGTATATATAAGCAAAAGAGATCAAAAGTAGCTAAGCAGAAGATCGTCGGCAGCCCCAGTGAAAAATCACAACCTTTTTCCCAGTTTTCAGAACTGAGCCATTTTTCAGACCTATATCCACCAGCTAAAGGAAAGACTGAGTCAGCAGTGATACATCAGTCTTTCCTCCGAAGGGACCTATGGCCATTTGCCCAGGTAACTATACAGTAGGGTGAGTGGAATACCCAGACATTTTGAGAACAGTTGGGTATAGGATCTGAGTTCATGCAGAGGCCCTGGGTTCCCACATGCCATTACGGTCCCCTGCTAGAACAGTGCTACATGAGGGCCTAGTAATAAAGAACTGCTAACAGTTCTGGAACCAACAGAATTGGTTCCTTGATCTGTAGAGTAAACTTTATTATAGTAAGAAAACCGAAGTATAAGCCACTAAATGTAACCCCACTACTCAGCCAAAATAGTATATATTAAGACTCTCATCCTAAGAGGAATGGCAGAGATTGATGCTATGCTCAAAGACTTAATGAACTGTTCTTTGAAGGGGATGGTCCCCATTATATCCCCATTTAATTCACTCTCTGGTCTCTGCAAAAACTGGATGTATGATGATGGATGACAATGGGCCACCTCACACTTAGCCCAGTAGTAGTGCCAACTGCAGCAGCTGTGTGGTATTTTTTCCAGAACAAATTAACACAGCCTTTGGTATATGGTATATAGTTACTGGTCTCGTAAATGTATTATTTCCAGTACCCATAAAGGAAGAGAATCAGAAACAGTTTGCATTCACATAGGTTGAACAACAATATACATTTTCAGTCTTAGTTAGTCTACAGGAATCTGGGCCATCTAAACCTTTCACAGAACCTTGTATTTATCCACCATACTGATAATTCCTAGAGATCTGGGGAAAGGCCATGCATTCTGTAGCAGTGAGCTCTACATCATTTGAAAACCAGCTTCTGACATGCTACTATACTTCAGAGATTGAGTACTGCTGGGGCACCTGGGTAGCTCAGTCGGTTGAGCATCCAACTTTGGCTCAGGTCATGAACTCACTGCTCCTGAGTTCTAGCCCCACGTCGGGCTCTGTGCTGACAGCTCAGAGCCTGGAGCCTGCTTCAGATTCTGTGTCTCCCTCTCTCTCTGCCCATCCCTGTTCATGCTCTGTTTCTCTCTCTGAAAATAAATAAACATTAAATTTAAAAAATTTACAGAGATTGAGCATCTGCTAATGAGCCATCAAGTGGCTTATAGCCAGAATTAGGTACTCTTTTTTTTTTAATGTTTATTTATTTTTGAGAGAGAGATAGAGAGAGAAACAGAGTGTGAGTAGGGTGGGGGCAAAGAGAGAGGGAGACACAGAATCCAAAGCAGGCTCCAGGCTCTGAACTGTCAGCATAGAGCCTGATGAGGGGTTCGACCTCATGAACCATGAGATCATGACCTGAGCCAAAGTCGGACACAACTGACTGAGACATTCAGGCGCCCTGGAATTAGGTACTCTTTTTTTTTTTTTTTTATTTCATTTCATTTCATTTTTTACAAATAGTTTATTGTCAAGTTGGCTTCCATATAACACCCAGTGCTCATCCCCACAAGTGCCCTCCTCCATGCCCATCTTCCCCCTCCCCCCACACCCATCAGTCCTCAGTTTGTTCTCAGCATTCAAGAGTCTCTCATGGTTTGCCTCTCTCCCCCTCCCTGACTATTTCCCCCCTTCTCCTCCTCCCCCGCCCCCCGCCGCGGTCCTCCATTAAGTTCCTCCTAATCCTCCTACACGTGCAAATATATGGTATCTGTCCTTCTCTGTCTGACTTATTTAGCTCAGCATAACACCCTCAAGGTCCATCCATGTTGCTACACATGGCCAGATTTCATTCTTTCTCATTTGGAATTAGGTACTCTTAAACCAACCAAGTCATCAGGTTGAAGGGGCCCAATAGAAATCCACTGAAATGTATGTGATACATCCAGAATTGGACTTTCAGGTCTGTACATAAGTTGTATGAATAAGTGGCATAAACCTCATGTCACTCACTACTGCTGTAACAATGTCTCTCCTTTGATTCACACCTATGGCCTAATAGAGGAAGAAAAAGCCTAATCTTGGCTCATGAAAGGCTGTCTCAAAGTGGAAGCACCTCTATGGTATAATTCATCCCCCAGAGTTCCCTGTAGGATGAAACTAGACTCCAGCTGAGATCACATTCATGCTTTGCTCTTTCCCCTGCCCTATCCTGCTTTCTTCCCTCACTTTCTCTCTCCTGGGAATGCTCCCTCAATAAATCTCATGCACCTATATCCCTGTCTCAGATTTCGCTTCTAGGGAACCCAATCAAAGACAGAAATAGAAGGGGATGGGCTCAGTTTACAACATGCTGAGTAGAGGTGCCTATGAGACATTCAGATAACATTAATAATCATTTTAATCATAGTGAGGATTTATGGAAATCTTAGCAAGTTCTAAAGCACTGAGTCTAAGCTTGACTTGCTAATTTTTCCCAATAACACTATAATTATTATTATTTTACCCATTTTAAATATGAGGAAAGAAAGGCACAGAGAAGTTAAAGAAGTAACTTATCAAAGACCACCGTATTGGTCAGTGTCCTCCACAAAAACAGATAGGAGATTTTATATATATAATTTATTATAAGAAATTAGCCCATACAGTTACGAGGGCTGAGAACTCCCAAGATCTGCAGTCAGCAAGATGAGACCCAAGAGACCTAATGTATAGTTCTGGTCTGAGTCTGAAGGTCTGTGACCAAGGAAGCCAATGGTATGAGTTCCAACCCGAAAGCTGGCAGACTCAAGATCTGAGAAAAGCTGATGTTTCAAATGGAGTCCAAAAGCAAGGAAAAAATGATGTCAGAGCTCATCAAGCAGGCAGGAGGAGTTCTCTCTTACATGTAGGCAGTCAGCCTGTTTATTCTCTTCAGGTCTTCAAGTGATCAGATGAGGAGGCTCACCCACATTAAGGAGGGCAATCTGCTTTACTCAGTGTATTCAAATGTTAACCTCACCCAGAAATAGCCTCACAGACACACTCAGAATAATATTTAATCAAATATCTGGGCACCCTGTGGCCCAGCCAAGTTGACACATAAAATTGACCATCATAGTGACCCAGCTGGTAAATAGTGGATCAGGATGCAAACTCGTTAGTCAGATGGATATGAAGATTTTGACCTCAGGGGAAATATATGGGATAGAAAGAGATAGAGACTGGGGAGTGACCAGCATGTTGATGATAACTGAAGCTATAGGAGTAAATGAAATAACCAGGGAGGTCACGTGGTTTAAAAAGACAAGATAGCCTAGAACAAAAACCTAAGGTTTCTCAGTGTTCAAGAAATGGGCTGAGCCAAAAACACTAGGGACGAATGGCCAGAGAGACGCAAGGGAATTCAGGAGAGAAACTAAAGGGAAAGGATGTTGGGGGGGTGAAAGGGCAAAGTGACCTAATGACCCTGGCAAGGGTCAATCCAGGGGCGCAGTCATTGAGGACTCAAAGAGAAGAGGATAAATCCAGCCAGTAGATGAGTATAAGTTTTTAACGGAGTTTGTCTCTTAGGCGAAGTGAGAGAAAACTGGGAGCTGGAGGAAGATGTTGGGAAAGGCTTGCAGCTTGTTTTTAGGATGGAGAGACTTCGGCATTTTGGATCAGTGGGATTTGAGAGCAGCCAGGCTACCAGTCGTTCAGTGGAGGGAATCTCTGAGACATGGGAGATTTGAGTCTGAGTCCTGCTCTGCCACCCCCGTGTAGGCAGATGATTTTGCCTCTCCAGGCATCATTTGTAGAATAGACTACTTCAAAATACTGTTGCGGGTAAGTCAGGAATCATGTGAAGGCCCTCTGCCAATAATAATCATTGTTTAAATACGAAAGGCAAAGGAAGACACCTCAGAGCTTTTGAAGCCCAAGAGTCCGCGAAATAGCTGTGTGGACAACTGAATCAAGGAAATCCTGAAACAGGAAAAGCTTTGGAGAGGAGACAAAACCGGTTTGTGCAGGCCGATACTGAGGTCATGGCAGGAAATCAAAAGTGGAAATACTTAGCAGATATGCGGAGACAGAGACCAGACGCAGGAGGACAGTTGGGGATGGTGAGAGAGTGCTGGCGTTCCTCAGCCCGGAGGTGAGCATGAGTCAACACGAGGTTGTGTAATGCTTGGCAAAGTCTCACAAGAACAGCCATCACTGCTGTGCATTTAGCAATTACTTTGTGTCAGGCCCTTTTCCTAGATCTTCAAACCCCATGCTTATATGCAGCTTACAGTTGAGTAAATGGAGGCCAAGGAGGTCACCCAACTAATAAATGATGCAGCTCAGATTCAAACACAGTCACTCTGGCTCCCAAACCTACATTCTTTCCACTCCCTCAAGCTGCTCCAAAGCATGGTGTCTTAGGGGACAAAAGGAAACAGCTCATTGGGCCGAGGAATGTTGAGAGGGTGTGACCTATGGAGGCCCAGAAAGGCAAGCAGCGCCCCATTACTGCAGGCATTGAGGATGAGGGCTGAGAGGCACGACTGACTTGGTGAGCAGAGGGTTCCCAGAAGTGCAGATGGTTGAGGGAGGGGACTGTGTCAGGAGAAAGCAGGGTACCCACGTGTTGCAGGACTGCATCCTCTCGTGATCCCGCAATGGTGCTGGTGGAGAAACCCCCACAGTAGGCAATTCAGCCGCTGTCTGATGGCCACTTCATGTGGGTAATCCGTGAAGGAAACACCAAAGCACTCGGCCTCGCACAGCTCACAACTTAACTAGGGACGCTGGCTTTCAAGTATGACAACCAGAAAACATAGGGTGTGGATGGAGTATGTGTCTGCCCCAAGATGTCACCCGTTGCCATGACTTCTGTCAACTTTTGGAGGTGGAGATAGGACATGAGCTCGTGAGAGAGAGCTGGGCCAGCCATTTGTGTGGCACCTGTGTGTGATGGCAGTGGGAGCCCAGGAGGGATGCTGACGTCCCCAACAGTGTGTGCTGCTGGAGTAGGAGACAGAGTACAGGACAGATGTCCGGGACCGGCCTAAACAAGTGCGCCCCTAATGACGTTGAGAAAGAGTGGCCAGAGAGGAAGGAGGACAGGCAAGAGCCTAGGCAGGGAAGATGTGAACTGAGGCTGAATCCCTCATTCGAGTGCCCCCTTTCAGCCAGAGCCAAGAGGGGCCTCCTCCTCTGTCTACACCTGCCGCGGCTGCTCACTGCTTTCCTGGTCTGTCCAGCCAATTCAGCATTATTTGCTCTTTCCCGCCTCTCAGGCCCGTGTCATCCTTGTGAGAGAAACAAGGCTCTGGACTCTTCTCTCCGGTTGCACTTCTGCCTGCCTACTGCCTCTCACCTGCTGCAGGTCAAGAGAGGACACGCAGAATTCCTCTGCTGGACCAGCATCAGCCTCGGGTGCTTGTGCCAGAGAAGCTATCAGCTGCCACAGCGCCTGAAATGCCAGCATTCTCATCAATGCCTCTGGTGAAGGATTATTCTCCCCTCTGGTTCCTGTCTTAAAATGTAAAAGTACCCAGAAAAGTAACAGATTTGGTCTCTAACACTCTAGAGCAAGTCATTGAAAAGACCTCTTGGATGTGCCTTAGAGGATTAAACACTTCGGGAGCCCTGGGCAGCTGAAGTTGGCACCGAGAGATGTAAGCCAGAACAGAACAGAGAGGGAAGGTGGAGGGGCTAGGGAAGATCGGAGCCCATTACGCAATTTTGTCCTGTATTAACCTCATCCCTTGGCCTGGGATCAGGACAAGTTGTAATAATTCATTTGTAGCTGAGGCTGTAGATGCTCCAGCCATAACCCCTTGGCCTACCTCAGAACTCACCTGCAGACATGTGCCAAATAACAGTGGGGAAAATCAGAGGATCTGAAGAGTTAATGTCCTGCAGAAACAAATGGGGGTCCATTCCGAGGACTAGGGTGTCCCCCATAGTGTTCTACGTGTTCTCAGAGGGGCCCCAGTCTGAATGGCCCCAATTGCCCACAGCAGTAACCCCTTCATTAGTGTACCTTTCATTGTTCACCTTTCAGTGTGCTTCTGGGATCACCTCTGAAAAAAAAAAACTATTCACACCCAAAAGGCACAATAAATATTCACACACCAAACTACTCTTGTTTCAGATTTTGCTTGAGCGGGAATAGGAACCAACACACCATACTATAAGGGAACTTTCCCTGTTGTTCCCAGTACCTACAGAGGAGAAAAAGAGCCCACTTCCTTCTGAAACAACCCGCAGACCCAGAATTTAGAAACGAACATCAAAATCCCAAATGCCCCTATCCTTTGATCCAGTAATTCTTGAAGTTTCACTTGACTTAAAAAAAACTAAGAGGCTGTATGCAAAAACGTATGTGTGAGGATGTTTACTACCAAGTAGAAGAGTAAAAATTGGGAAGCAGCTTAAATTTCCAGCAGCAGCAACATGCATAATAAATTATGGTAATCTATGTTGCCATCAGAAAAAATAAATTGAATTTTCTTACCTCTTTCCATGTCTGTGGTAAGTTAAGAGAAACTGCAAGCGACAAAGTGTCATGTGCAGCTTTAATCTACTCTTGTAAATACTACATTCACGCGCACAGGAAGAATCTGGAAGCACGACAACAAAATGTTAATAGTGGTTCTCTTTAGGTGTAAGAATTGGGGATTGTGGATCATTTTCATTTCCTTCTTTACACCTTTGATTGATATAAAAATACCTTTTTTCTTTTTACCACTAAAACAACTTTTAAAACTCCAAAAGAATCGTAAAGAATAAACTAGTGGCCCCAGCCACATAGATCTGAATTCCGCCGCGAAACAGAACAGAAGGGAACCGTCCCACTTAGCCAGAGCCAGGACACTGCTCTAAGCAAGTCGTACGCAAGTCAGCAACTACATCTGCTCGCAGGCGGCCCTGGAAAGCACGGCGGGTCACGTGTCCAGCATGTGCGGGCCCCACCTGACTCAGAGGAAACACGCGCAGCACAGCATCCGCGCTTGGGGTCGCCCGTCGGGCCCGGTCGTACCCCCCCCCCCCCGCCCCGCTCTGCAGACCGCCTCCCCTCCCCCCTCGGGCCTAGAGCCCCAGCTGGCACTCAGCAGGTCCCTTTCCAATTTGCTGCACTTTCGGGAGTCCGTTATTCCCACGGGAAGAAGGAAGACCCCGTTGCCATGGTGATGTGAGCCTTCCAACCCCGAGACCTGCCCGGGAGGCCCAGTCCTTCCTCGCGCGGCCCCGCCCGAACTCCCCGGCTGAGGGCGGCCTCGGTGGGCCCGCCCTGCCCTGTGGGAGAAGGGTTTAGGCTCCAGATTCTTTGGGCCCGAGGGAAGGAGGGACGTTAATTAAGAACCCAGGGTAAGAGGGAAAGGGGAGGAAGACAAATGGATAAGAAGGTTTTTTACAAGCCACTCTGCCCTTTCCTCCCACCCACCGGGACTCCTCAGTCAAAGGCGGTCTCTCTGGATGAGGAGCATTTGGGTGGGGATGTCGGACGCTCTGCTTTCCTCTCAACGTCTTCCAGGAACCCCGGGACATTTTAAAAAGTTTCTGGAGCACAGCGGAACGAAGCTTTAACCTCTCCTGCCCCTCCAGCCTGGGACTGAAAAGAAGCGGGGACGGGGAGAGCGAGCGGGTCGGAGCGACCAGCGCCGAGCCCCGTAACGGTGGATGGAAGGGAGGCGACGCGTTCCGTGCCCGGCGCTGCGCCGCCCAGCATGGGGCCGGGGTCAGGTAGGAGGCACGCGGCCCGCCGGGACCACCGCGCCTCCCCGCCGCCACGCCCAGCGGGAGGCGGTGCGCAGAGCGGGCGGGGGCGGGGGCGGTCACGCGCGCCGCGCGGGTGCTGGGGCCACGCCCCGTCGCCCAGGCCACGCCCACTCCCTGAAGCCCTTGGGCTGCGCCGCTGCCTCCCTCCGTGACAGCGTGGAACTCGCAGACCTTAGCTCTCAGAGAGAATCTTGTCTCCTGTTACTCACCCCAGGGTGGCTGCCCAGGGAAACGCTCCAAGCATATCACTGACTGGCCTGGAAACCCTTTCATCTCTGCTCCATCAGCAGCAGCTCTTTGATTAATGGAGTCTCCTGGCTTTGGAGCCTCCAAGCATCGCCACGCTGTAAATCCCTGGGTGCCTGCTGGCTCAGATCTGGGGCACGTGTACACCCAGGCGCACCCCCTCTCCTCAGCCCTCTTCCCTCTTCCAGCTGCCTCCCTAACCCTGACGCTGTAGGACTTCACGGTTGCAAGGAACCTTAGGTTCTTCCAAGGAGTCTTTTTCCCTCCAGCCTCTTCGCGCACCGACCTACTCCAACGCCTGACATTTTCCTCCAGCTACACCGTCTCTCCCCTCAGTGTCCCCCCCCACACACACACACACTCATACACACACAGGCCTGTTCCCTTTCCCTCCATCAGTCCAGTGAGAAGTCAGCTCACCCACTTAGCAAGATCACAGACAGTACACAGCTGCCCACACAGCCCAGGAGAGCTGCACACCCAGCCGCACGCCCATGTGGCAACAGTGCTTTTGACAACCCCAGGCATCGGATTTCATGAGAGAGCCAAATGTAGAAAGGATTAGCTGTTTCACCCAATAAGCCCACATCTGTAGTTACATTCTGATGGGGATAAAATTACTCTGGTTATTAATCCTTCTGCTTTAGGGTATAAGCTGATCACCAGCTGGGCTCAGGGAGAAAAAAATCTATTCCAGCTCCCATCAGCCTTCTGTCCCATCCTCACCTGCCCCATCTTCTGTGCTGTATTACGCATGTATGGATCTGAGACCAAGTTGAAGGCCACCAGCTGAGGCACCTCTACAGCCCCAGTCTGTCCTGTAGATGACATGCATTCAGTCATGTATATATTGAGAATCTATGTTATGCAAGACATCGTTGGTCTTCACTGTGGCAGAAACAGAAGTGATTCCTGCATGGCCCATGTCTTTTTCATGCTGAAAAAAAAGCTGAAGTGGGCGGTCAGAAACTGCATGTGGTTTCTGGGACTTCCTGCCTTGAGGCACCCTGGGTGCATCAGATGGCCTAGGGGAATCCAGTTCAGCATGGGCAGTATTTTCTAGGCCATCTGCCAACAAAGAATGTAGCCATTTTCTTATGTGGCTTCTCCCTCCAGGCAACCAGCAGGACAGGGTCACTTTGTTTCTATCATTGATCCTTTCTCTTTGGACCCCAAATCTGTAGGCACTGGTGACTTCCAGGAGTCTCCATTCTCACCAAGAAGAGAGAAGCAGGTTGAGAGACAAGGTTTACTCTTTCCAGATCATCGGGCCTGCAGCACAACACACAAAGAAGTGACATTACTGAGAGGCCACTTTCCCCAGTCACTTCAGACCGGGCCAACTATGGGCTGACCAAGCATCCAAATTGGGACCTCTCAATCGTGAAAAGAGGTGCCACTGATAATTACATGGAACTTTCCTGAGCAAACCACAATGTGTTCACCTTCCCTGACGGGTCATTTCCATTTGCAAGGGCCGTGATAAGAGGCACTCCTGAAACACAACAGTTGGTTAGCTGCTTTCTGAATCTTTAATCCCTTTTAAGAGTTTTAGATGTGCATCCTGAGAGAATTTCTGTCTTCTACAGACATTTTCCTAGCATCATTTTGCTGTAAAAAACTAGCAGGGGGGCCTGGGTGGCTTAGTCGGTTAAGCGTCCGACTTGACTTTCGCTTAGGTCATGATCTCGCGGTTCGTGGGTTCGAGCCCCGCGTCGGGCTCTGTGCTGACTGCCAGCTCAGAGCCTGGAGCCTGTTTCAGTCTGTGACTCCCTCTCTCTCTGACCCTCCCCTGCTCATGCTGTCTCTCTCTCTCTCTCCTAGAAATAAATTTAAAAAAACAAACAAACAAACAAAAAACCTAGCAAATTCCTCCAAAGGAAAATGCATTTTTAAGCCACTCCTGTTTTTAATACTGTTTGATAATAATTGCAATGTTGAGTGAAATACTCCCTTTTAAAATGAAAAACAAAAAATCAGTCCCGGTCCCCTTGTGTGGACACTTAATTCAGCCCTTCCCCTCTCCTCCAATGGTTTGCTCCCTTTCCTGACGCACCTATATTTCCACTCTCCAACCCTGGTTCAGCCCAACTATCTGCTTTTATTGGTGCCATCTATGTTTAGGATGCTGGGAGATAATGGAGGTTGTCATCAATAATGTCCATTAAGTGAGTAAATCAGGATTGACGCCATGACACGTGATGCTTCCTACCCTTGAATGCATGTCACAGTTGCTCAGTTGCTCTGCTGGCTTTCTCATTTCCCATCGTAAGGTTCCAGCCCTTCGGTAACTCAAATCTCCATCTACCCCCTAACTCTTGGCAGTGGCCTTAACTTCTCCAAGAACAAAAAACAGCAAAATAAACTTGAGATATAAGCTTCTCAAGCTTTCTAAACCTCCAAACTATACACATTAATGAACACCCCTCTTCATTGAAAACTGCCCTCCTTTCCACTCTATCTGCATGATCCCCATAGGTGTGGCATGTAGTTACATAAGACCGGAGTCCCCACAGCCTTGCCACCAAATTTGTTGACCCTCAGTTGGGATCCTAAAGACTCACGCTGGACCAGTGAGAACATTTCCATAGAATTTTGGGTTTAGGATGAAGAGGGTCAGTCCAGTCTGACTCCCGTGGCTTCAGCTGTCTGCCTTGTTTCCCCACCAGACTGAAGAAGCTGAGGACCTACAGGGGATATAAATATTCTCATCTCCATACTCAAAAACTAAATAATAAAACAAAGGCTTTCTTTCATCTATGTCCCTCCTCCAGTTTCCAGCCCCTTCCTTTCTACCTCCATTTTCTTACTTCCTACAATACCCAATCTGCTGCTGTAGTCTGGCTCCCTCTCATCTTCCCTCTGTTGACCTAAATAAAGACATAAACTGAGGCAAGCTCCAATCACTAGAATTTGGGTTTATTTGGGGATATCAGCACAACCAAAATTCAGAAAATGCATTCTGTAGCAAGCCACAGACAAGTCCCTTGAGGGTTTGGGGCAGGCTATATTTATAGGCAAGGAGTGCAAAGAGAGAGAAGTCTAGCTAGAGTCCAAGTAGGAAGTTCATGGACTTGAAGATGGAAAGGGATTCTTGACAGATGTTCCCTGCTCAGGAGATGAGTCTCACTCTTCTGCAAATCAGGCATTTATAGAAAATCAGTGTCTTTGTTCTGAAATTCCATTCTTCTGAAGGCAGATGCAGGAGATTCTTTATTTCATATCCTGTGGTTCCATCTTAGATTGAAATCCTTTTATACCTCTTTGCTCCTGAGCAGTTTGTTGCAAACTATGCCCACTTCCTCACGTCTGTGCCACTTACCTCCCGCATCTGGCATCAGCAACCACTCTCTCTCCCTTGAGTCTTGCACGTATCTTGATGGTTTTCCTTCTGGTTCTTGCTCTAACACAAAGAAGCTTGACCTGCAGGTGTTGTACCAGAATCTAGATGTACTAAGGATCTAAAGCTCTAGGCTTTTCCAAACTTCCTCTTACCCCATAGGAATGCAGTTGGCCTGTTCCCACTCTCCTGGTGCACATGGATTGTAGTGGAAGAAGAGGGTGGAAAGCAGCGGTAAGGGTGGAAGAGGACGTTAGGGATATATTCATGAGGGTCTGAGAGTTTTAATGACGTTTAAGTTTTGTATTTTTCACTTCATGTTAATCAGTGCTTGATTGTGCATTTTAATTTAGCATTCCATTGACACCAAGGGATCACCCACTTTTAACGCAATCTTTTCAGGATGGAATGTATTCTCAACGTTTCAGAGAACTTCTACTTCTAAAGTGAGTCTTTCTGCTCCTCAGATTGGGAAGTACTGATCCAAGGAATAAGCTTCGTTAAAATGTGAGTGCTTTCTGCAGACCCAGCTGCACAGAAGGAGAGACAGACGTGTAACACCTGGGTCTTGCCCTCATAGGCTCATTAGGAAATGGACACAGGAATACTTACAAAAATTAAATACACGCATGAAGCAACAATATGGGACATGTCACAAAGTGCTATGTTCTTAAGTGATATGGCAAGAGAGCTTTCCCTGTATAGGAATGACCATGGAGGCTTTCCGATTTGGGAGGGTTGGGCCCAAATTGAACAAGACTGTAGATGAAAAGTAAAAGTTATGTAGACAGAGAAGAGGAGAAAGATTCTAGGCACGAAGGCAGTTCATGAGCCCACAAAGTCCTGAACTTGGGATCGAGATCAGAGCGGACTGAATGGAGGGTTCTTGTGGGGACAAAGTAAACAATATGGATTACACTCTATTACACTGAATACATACTCAAGGACACAGCCAGGACACCAACTTTTGCTTAAGAATTTGTTGCTTGCTATTTTTTAAAAAGCATCAAGAAAACATTATGGAGAAAATTAGAACGGAGTTGTGTTCCTTATATATTCACTTCTATGGAGAAGAGAAGTGAGGTAATCATAACACACAATCATAACAGCACTTCTTCCTCTAAAGGTCTAACACAACCTCTTAGGAGAAAGTCAAGTTGTGGCCATATTCTGGAAGACTTGAATTCCAAGTGAGGCAGTCCGACTCTTCACACCTTGATATGCAAAGGGCTTCGAGGGCAATGACAACCTCACATTCTCTGGGTCTCTGAGGTTACACTCCTACGTCTAATCCTGGGCTTCAGACCCTTTACTGCACAGCATACAGCTACAAGGCCATACTTGTTTGAGTTTTCTTTATTGCAGTGATTTATGCCTCTTTGTTTCATTGTCATTGTTGATTGGCACTGGTTGGGAGAAATAATATATCCTTTTGAATGCAAAGCCTCCCTTGCAGAATAGCCCTAAAACAACTGGTGATGTTTATTGCTTTTATTAACTTGACAGTCTGGAGACAATATTGATGATATTTATACAACTCTTTCATTCCTCCAAGTTACCGGGACACCACTACATTGCTGTCACCTCTACCACATGTGCTTGGGACAGTGAAGATAGAGCAGTGCAATACCATGCATCCCAAGTATCTGTGAAATGAGTAAATGAGTGAATAAGTGAATAATTAGAGAGGATCTGTGCTAAGAAAAGGCATCCCAAGGCTGGCATTGTGAGGGCAGCTGGAGCAGACAGTGGCTAAGGCTGCCTCTGAGCCTAAGGGCTCGCCTGTGGACGCAGGTCAGGGAGGTCCAGTGCACCTGTCGTCTGTCAAGAGAGATCCCCTTTCTGTCCTTTCCCTCAAGCTCTCTGAGAAACATCACACCACCTCCGCGGTAGTGGATCTCTACTTCCCCAAGCCTCAGGGAAGGCCATTCTCTCCAGTGGCCAACTCAGCTCCCTCTAACTGCAGCTTCCGTGAGTCTGTCTGCCCGTTCCGTCAGTGCCAACGGCTCTTCTCAGGGTCAGGGTAAAACATCGTGAAAGCCAGCCCAGGATGAAAGTCCACAGAAGGACTTGGCAGAGAGGCATGCACAGAAACACCGTTCAAGGTGATGGGGGATCTGCAGGAGGCAGAGAGGGGCCCCAGGGATTCACGCAGGCAGAGTAATTACACAGAACACAACAGCTCCCCAGGCCAGCCTCACTGCCCAGAGCGTGGCCCTGAACGAAGGTGGATTGCTTCATTTATCTGGGCATCTTGATGAATGGGCCCTGCACACGCTCTGGGGAAGACGGGAGGAAACTAGCCACAGATTAATCACTCATGGCATCACTGAACGGATGGTGTTTAGAGCCTGTGAGAGCCATGGGCATGACAGATTCACAAAAGCAGAGAAGGAAACGGAAAGCAGTCAGGCAGTCACGATTAGCACCAAAAGGGGGAGGAGAGGAAGCAAATCTAACATTAAGACTCATCTTTTTGGGGCTAATTTGCATAAAGGTAGTGACAGTTGCAGTAGCTCAGGTAGGATTGGAGAGTGGAGTAGAGTCTCGGAATTGCCTGGCCTAACACATGGCCAGGAGCTGGGGCCCCAAAGGTAACCCCATGCCAGAGAAGGAAAGTCTCAGAGGCAAAAGGAGGGAGGGGCGAGGGAAGGAGACAAGAACTGATGACATCATCCCAGGAAAGGTTCCCCGAGAAGACGAAGCCATGTGCTGTTCCAGCCTTTCCTGGGACTTTCACAGTGTGCACTGTTAGCGGGGTCTCAGTGCTTCTCTGCCCCCCGATTACTATGGGGTATGTGTGTGTTTAAATAAAGAAAATTATTTTTCCCTTGAGAAATATCTGATTAGGTGTGTCCAGCATTTAACATATGGTCTATCATAAATGTTTGTTGAATGATTGGATAAAAATAGCATTTGTTACACTTTTACTCTGTCAGGCAATATGCTAAGTGCTTTACATGAATAAATTTAATGTAATTCACACAATTTTCCTATGAGGTGTTTTTCAATTCCTCTTTTAGGGATAAAAAAACCCTGAGGCTCAAATAAGTGAAGTAACTTGTTTAGCTAGTAAGTGACTGTATGTTGGATGGAAAAAAAGGATGCATGGGGCACATGTGAGGTGGGAGGAGATTGAGAGAGATTGCGGGGAGGGGAGGGAGGGAGCGGGAGGGTGGAAGGGACATCTTCAGAAAGGCTGTGAGGAATCTCAGAGAATTTCTTCTGAAAATCATCTGACTTCACCAAAATGCGCCTGGCAGGCTGATCCACTTTAATTCCTCTTTAGTACCAGGTGTCGCGTCCTGTGAAGAGCTGTGAAAACTAGCACCACCTCACATGGGACTGAACGAAAATAAAGTGACAGGGAAGGATTTTCAGTGAACGTAGAAACTACGACAGAAGCGACCCCAGCTCTTTGGGCCTCCGACTCCTGCAGCCTTTGGCTACTGCATGCAGACAACAGGACAGAGGGGGTGGGCAGTGTGCCCTTTGTCCAGCATGCTGATTGTCGAGAAATGATTCCGTGAACCTCACAGAAGCTTCGATTCAAGAAAATAACAATAATAACCATTGAGGACTGAAGGGAAACATGAACAAGAAAAGAAAAATCAGACGACCTGACAGATGTGCACACTAAATGATCTGCCTCAGGTGCAGGGAGGCAGGACACGATTTGGACTCTGAGCTACCCAGCAGCCTAGGCAATGAAGGAAATAATCACTTGCAAGGGCCACGGTATCCACGGGACAAAAATAAACCCAGGGTTTAGAGGAAGCACAGCTCTCTCTGATGCTGAAATCCCCGATGTTTTCATCTTGGCAACACGCACAACAGCACCCTGTGGTGTTACTATCAGTGGGTTTCATGTTTGTGTCCCTGGACCCCACGCTGGCCATTCCAAACCTGCGGTAGCAGCAGTCCCCGAGGCCAGGAACCCAAAGGTATCACAAGACCCTGCTGCATGGAAAGGGCCTTCCTGGCTATTACCGTTGCTGCCACTTCCTTGGAGCGAAACCCCAGGATAAGAGGAGCCTCACTGGGCTTCAATGCCACCCAAGGACACAGCTCTTGGAGCTTTGTTCCCAACCGGAAGCTGCAACTGTCCCAAAGCCTGAGCCTCCAGGCCCCAGCCCAGGGATGGCAAGCGTGTAGTAACCTGGGAGAAAGTCCTGACAACCAGGGAATAACCCAAATGGAACAGGTAGAAAATCGCAAATGTTTCTGAGGTATTGGAAAATGCAAAGCACAGGACAGAAGCCATCAAAGGCTGTCTTGTCACTCCCTTCAGGAGTCCCGGACAAGGAAGAAGAATCCCTCAGGGCCGGTTCCGCGGTCGGATCATGGCCGCTGGATTGTAACTTTGACTCAAGTACCACAGGCTGAGCACTCTTCACACACCTGGGACGGCTGGGGGAGGCAGGTGTTCCAGCTCAACGCATCCCCGCTCTCAACTCCGGGGCGGGCGTTTTTATGAGTCACATTTTCAGAGTAGGAAACTGAGGCTCAGAGAGGCAGAGGCCTGAGAAACACTGGTGTTATGCCACTGCGGCTCCTGCTGCCACTTCTCTACGGCCACTCATCAGATGTCTCCGTTTCCCCGGCTGGTAAGCACAGCTGGGCTGTGACTGCTGTGTACAGTCTTCGTCCAGTTCAGAACAAGACTCAACAAGTCCTAAACAGACCTTTCGAACAAACGAAAGAACGAGATTGCTAGACCATGAAAGTGCGAGTCACTTTACCGCCTTTTACAGTCCCTCCTTCCTTCTGGCACAAGTATTTTCTAAAGTATATGCCGTGTCCCCTTCCCAGGCACCAGGGCCTCGGAGGTGAATGTCACACAGGTCCCGTGCTCAAGAGCCCACACTCCGCTGAGGAGACAGAGGAGCGGTTGGGGATTTCCACACACCAGCAGGAAGGGGCAGCACAGGGTGCCGTGAGGCCGCAGAGGAAGCCCCCTGGCCCCATGGGTATGCAGGCTTCACCTGCCTGAGAAGTTAAACGTGAAGAAGGTGGAGATGAGGGATCATACAGATGCGGCGGTTGTGAGACAGGCCCTGGCCAGGGAGGTGGTACAGACCTCACCAGAGGCCTGGGCAGGGGCTCAGGGGCTCTGGCTGTTTCCCAGCCGGGCACAACTTTGTCTAGAGACAAAATGTCTGCAGGTATTTTTGGCTGATGCAACTGGGTGTGTGCTGGGGGAGGTGGGGAGGTGGGGAGGTGGAGGGGGATGCTACTGGCATCTACCAACAGGCCAGAGATGCTGCAAACAGCCCTACAGTGCACAGGACACGCCCACAACAAAGAAGGATCCAGCTCCGAATGTTTGGAACTGAGCACCCCCGCCCTGCAGTCGTAAGAAGCCACTGAAGGCTCTGGGCAGGTCTGGGAACTTATGAGAGCTGTGTTCTTAGCTCTCTTGCCCAGATTGAAGAAGTTAGGAAACTGACCTTTATTTATTTATTTTTTTTAGTGGAATGCAGCTCAGGGATGCTGTTGGAACCAGGGAGCTGATGGTCTAGAACACAGAGAGGTCCATCATGAAAGAACACGGCATCGTGAGAGTCCCCAGAACCTCTATGTCTTCATCTGTAAAATGGGGTGAGAGATTTCCTGAATTTTATTTTATTTAATACATTTTCTATCGAGTAAATTTTATTTAATACTGTTCTTGGTTTGTTCCGGTGTTGCCGTGATGATCAAATACAAGAGTATTTATGAAAGGCTTTGTGAAGTGAAAAGAAACGTGGGTGACAGATATTTTTGTACTATAAAGAGCACCTTTTAACAATTACACAACTATTGTATGCTAATTATATTAAAGTGGAAAATATAATTAAGTGGAAAGAGGACAGTAAGTTCACCCATCATTTCAGTATCCAGAAATAACATTTTAACATTTAAGTGTATAATTTTAGCATCCTAAACTTGCGTGTTTATGTGTGTGTGTCATTTTTTGAGTAAAAACTGGGATCGGGGGGCACCTGGGTGGTTAAGCGTACGGCTCTTGATCTCAGCTCTTGTCTTGATCAAGGCCAGTGTTAGGCTTCATGCTCAGAAAAAAAAAAAAAAGATACATCTTTTTAGGGGCGCCTGAGTGGCATCAGTCACTTGAGCATCTGACTCTTGACTCGACTTTGGCTCAGGTCATAATCTCATGGTTCGTGTTCGAGCCCCGCATCAGGCTATGCACTGGCAGTACAGCCTGCTTGGGATTCTCTCCAGAGCCCACCCACCGAGAATGATGACCCTGTAACTTGCTTCACTCCAACAATTGATCCATCAACTTAGAAACTACAACAGTAGTCGTCTGTGGCACCCTTCACCCAGAAGGGGCTGAGGCAGCCCAGCAATGGTCATGGATGTGCACTGACTCACCCACACTCTTAACACAGTTTCCTTTGCAGCAAATGGCACAGGGTCTAAAGATGGCCACCCTTCACTGAGGAGGGCATTTGTTGGGATGAGCACTGGGTGTTGTATGTAAGTGATGAATCATGGGAATCTACCCCTAAAACCAAGAGCACATTGTATACACTGTGTGTTAGCTGACTCGACTATATAGATATATATTTATATTTATATATATTTTTATATATATAATAAAATATATGATATTTATATATATATGTATATAAAGTTGGCAGCCCTTGTCTGTGGTGCTGGACTAATGTAATGCAAAACTGGTGGCTCATGTCTCCCAGAGAAGAGATTCAAACTGTGAAAAAGCTACACTGCAGAGAACTGAAAACACAGAAATCACCTAAATATCCCAAACAAAGCATGGGACTACACTGTCCGTTGTCCATCCACTTCCTGGAATATTAATCTCTCATGTTCACTGATAACTGTTGACTATGCAACAACATCTAAAAATCTTATGACAAAATATGATATGAGAAAAGGAGGGCACAGAATGGTATTGAGAATAAAACTACTCCTGTGCTTAAATTAGCATTTTCATATGAAAAAGGGTAAATGGCAATAATCCTCAAATTGTCACAGCTGCTATGTTAAGTCAGATCATGGAGGAATTTTTTTTCCGTCTCTGTTTTCAAAATGTTCTGTCAGTGGTTATGATTTCTTTCATAGTGAATATGTCTGTGTATACATGCATGGGTGTGTATATGCGTGTGAAAGTAGGATACTTATGTGCTGAGTCCTCTCCTCACACACTGTAGGAGTGGAGGTGGAGGAATGAAAATGGGAGAGAGACCATCTGGGTTCAGCAAATGCTAGTCACTCCCCTACTAGAAGGTAAGCAGGAGAGTCACAGTAAGGGTTGCCCATGTCCCCAGGGGGCCTGTTTATGTCATGTGTGAGCATCTTGCCTGGGCTGACACCCTCAAGATTGGAATGTTTTTCCCTATACAGATAGCTTTGAGGCAGACAAAAGAGCTAAACCCTGACTGGGCTCTCCATGACACCACAAAGATAAACCACTCCAGTATAACAGACACTGTTGGGACCTATAAATCCTGCTTTCCCATGACCCTTCGGTGTCCACCAGTGTCCCAGTCACTTGGCCCCACACCAGGTGGGAAGAAGAGGGAATCTTTGGAAGGCATGGGTCTGCTTGCTGGCTGATCCCTTGCTTGAGTCTACTGGGCTGAGAATTTTCCAGCTCACTTGGACACAAACAGCAGGGCCAGGAGGCTGCACCCTCTCTCGGAGGCACCCCCTCCGCAAGCCAACCCTGGGGTGGGCAGGATGGATGGGAAAGGCTCTCCTCCCTTCCTTTCATCTGGGGTTGGCAGCTCTGGAAGAAATGAAGCAGGGCGGGGGTGAGGGGTGGGGGCAGGGTGAGGTCCCAGTCTCCAGCTTCTGCCTGGAGGCCCAGCCCCATCAAGCAGCCATGAGGTTGGCTTGGGGTATGGGATGAGCAGTGGGGCTCTGGAGCCCTTGCTGACCTCCTCTCCTTCCTGCCCAGGGTGGCTGAGTGCTTCTGCTCTTGCTCTCACTTCCCTCTCTGTTTGCCACCTCCGGTCACTGTGTCTTGCTGATTAGCAGCCTCTGATACCCTGTCTTCACTTTCTTGGACTCTCTCTGTCCCTCTTAGCATCTTTATTGTGTATCTATTGCCAGCCCTCCTCTGAGGGCCATCATCCCGAGAACCCAGGGCCAGCCCTCCTGGAGCGGACAAGGCTGACCTGTGCCCCATGGGTCAAGGCCCCACGCGGCTGCTCCCCCAGCTCTCTCAGCAGGAGAGAGGCCGCTTCCAAGCAGAAGGACGTGGAGGGAGGAAGCCTTCCATCCTGTGTGGCTCCCTTGCGAGGCTGCCAAGGGAGATGAGGGGAAATGGCCTCTTACACCCTGCTGACTCTCTGCACTCACATTTTTGCTTTTTCATACTGTCCCCGCAGGCTAAGGAAGAGGACAGAGGAGGAAGGGAACACAGTTTTGCATCTGTGGAAAGAAATGTCCTTTCTGGCCCGGGTTTTGGCGCCAGGCACCGCTCCCCCTGGGGTTTGATAGAAATGAGGTCACAGGGAAAGGAGAAGGGAGGAGAATGTCCTCACGTCCGCGTGCCCTGAGTTTGAGTCCCACGGTGGCCCTAAATGGCATAACCATTTGTGCGCTGAGGTGAAGCGGTGACACGGCAGGCCCAAAGAGGAAAGGCCGTCACACCCAGCGCTCCAGGAATTCGGAGGCCTGGATTCTGGAGCACATGCGGTGTGTGTTATTCTTACCACAAACCAGAACTATGTTCCTTTTTGAAATGGTTGGCTCCACAGCTGTTTGAAAATCCCCTGGTACTTGGAGACAAATGATCCAAGTCAGGCTGTGCTAACAGGCCAGGCGGGAGGTGTGACCAATGGGGGCCCGAGGCTCCGTCCTAGGGCCCATCAATCATTGCACAGTGGAATTCCCGAGGGGCCACCGGACTCTCCGACGATATTGTTTGTATTAGAACATGATTGTGAAACTTCCAGAAAAAAGAGTGGTGGCAGAAAGCACGCCCAGCGGGCCAGCTAGGCAGCCTCAGGCCTTGCCCGCGGGAAGGCAGAACCTCTTCAAGGCCTGGGTGGTGGGCCAAGCCGTTCCCTGCCAGGCCGTCCCTGAGGAGATGCCTGGAACATTCCCTAATGTGGGAACCAGAGCCACCTCGGAGGGGAAGGAGGTGGGGGAGCTCACCTAAACGGCTCCACATGCCTGTCATGGTGTGGTTTCCACTGCGCTTCACACCCCCCACCTCCAAAATCATGTGAATTCAGCCAAAGGCACCTGCTGACAGAAAAATATTTTTCATTTTTCCTTCAGCTTCCACAGCTACGATGCTGTGCTCAGTACCGTGCGGGAGTGTAGTGCTTTGTGCTGGGCCAGGACAGCTGGGGAGTGTCAGGAAGGTCCTGGACAGAGGAGCATTTGGGGAGCCCCAACAACAGGAGGAAGGCACAGCCACAGAGGCCCACAGACACGGGGAGCTCCCAGCTGCTGCAGCTGACGAGCTTGGCTAAAGAAGGATTATGCACCTGTTTAATCTTGAGAGAAAGATTGCAAGTTACGGCTGTTTTGCTCTAACACGCCCCATTAAATATTCCTGGAATCCAAATGCAAAAGGAAAAAATAAACCACTTTGAAGCTCCAGGCAAAAGGGGTGATCTTGGCAGGGCAAGGTCCAGGTCCAGCTGGACAGTCCGGGCAGGGGAGGGTTCCTTCCCTGGCCACACTGGGCTCTGGACAGCTGGTGGGTGCCACGCCGCCCCTCCCCTGCCCCCTAATTGGGTGTGTCTGGGTATCAGTTTGTCCTTCTGCGGAAAGTTGGGAGGAGAGAAGGGTGGTGTCTCGGGGTGCAGCTGGCTGCCTACATTGGAGGCGGCAAGGATGAACCTGGGCAGGTTTACTTCCTAAAAGCTTAGGCCACCCTGTGTCTCTAGTAGAGCAAATAATGCATGTATAGTACTCACGAGGAGCTCACTGCTCTAAATCCTGTAGGCATATTATATTACCTCATTTAACCCGCACAACAAACCTGGAAAATGGGTATCATCGTTGCCTCTGTGTTACAGATGAAAAAACTGAGGCACGGAGAGATAAAGTGGCTTTCCCAAGGAAGATAGTAAGGGTGTGGAGGGCCTAGGATTTGAACCCACGGACTGGCTCCGGAGTTCCTGCCCTTAACCAGGAACTCCATTGTCTCTAAGGCTGACCACACCGTGGCTGCACTGGTTCTCACCCCAAAGTCTGACTGGCTTTCTCTCCAGGTGGGAGCCCTCCTGCCCACCTGGACACCCCTTCCCAGCCAGAGGTCTGATGAATCATCCAGAACCCTGTGTTGTCCCCCACCTCTGGAATTGAAGGGTCGTACAAAGCTTGATCGCCATTAAAACGCAAGCACAACAAAGGGCCTCCCACTGGCCAGTCCCAGGATTTATCAGGATTCATAGATAATGGAAGTCTTCATTTCTTTAAAGGTTCTGCAAGGGCAGTGCCATCCAGCACCCCGCCCCCCCCAACACCAGCCCAAATTCAAGTGCCTGTAGCCTCTCAGTGTGCCGACCAGGAGCTGGGGGATGGGTTGTGGCTCCTCTCACCAACCCGGAAACCAGACAGCACCCGTACAATTTTTGAAGCCAAAACTAGTCTTTCCCTCATTGGGACCTCAGGAAAAGGCTTCCTTGACCCAACTCACCCTCCCCATCTGCTGGAAATAACTGTATTACTGAACTCTGTGGAGTACGTTCTCCCTCGCTCCAAGTGACTCATCTGGCCTCCTCATTGTTACCAAGAATATCTTTCCAAAACGCAAATCAGATTAAGTCTTTCCCCTGATTAAAGCAATTTTAAATCTGATGGGGCCAGCTGCCCATAGGATACAGCCCCAGTGTCTTATAATATCATGGAAAGCCCTCTGCAGTGCGGCCTGGCCTGCTGGCCTCTTCCTGCTTTATCTAGACGAGCAGAGGCCATCTGCATCAGTAACCCTGCTTGCCCTGCTCAGTGACCACCAGCCCTCCACACCTCCCCCACCCCCTGCCTGGACACAATCCCTACAAGGGTTACAAGCCCTCAAAGCCACTTTCAAACGTCTCTTCCAGGACTACACCCAACCACCCCTCTGTAGGGGGGAAAGTACAGCAAACCCCAGCACATACCTCTGTCACAACCCCTGTGTCATATTCACTTATTTAAGTGACTGTCTCCTCACCACATGAGCTGCTTAAGAGAAGGTAGCTTCACCTTTGTATTTCTAGCACCTGGTGCCTACAGTGCTATTAAAGTGCAAGTATGAGGGAGAGAGAAACCCACTGCACTAACCTAACGACATGAATGCTGTTCTTTAGTAAACTCTGGCAGGGGAAGCATTCTGAGAGCTCAAAAACCACATGTGAGAGTTTGGATGTTACAGGAAGGAGACCTGCACTGTGAAGGTCTAGCCCAAGGAGGCCTGGGAGGCAGGCATAGGGTCTGGGGCCCTTGAGTGGGTGCAGGCACCTGGTGAGCCTGAGGACCTCATAGATGGGTGAAAGCCAACCTTTCTCAGCCTCATGGCTTCCCCAGGCCAACCTTGCTCAAAGCAACTCATTATGACTCATCTACCCTGGACCCTCCCTCTCCTATGGAGGCTTGATCCTGGCCACTGGCATCCTCTCCTGATGCTGAAGAAAGTGGCCCCTGGGCACCCCTCTCAGTCCATCACAGGTAACTCCAGTCATCCCCATCTCTGTCTTCTTCCATGAGCAGCATCTTCCCCTCCCTGTACCTCCACCCCGGACCTCTCTGGTCTGAAGGCAGCAATCACAGCTGCTTTGCTGGAAGAACTGTGGTGCCATAGGAAATACTGGCTTTGCAGCCAAATCAGAGTTGTATCTGACTCAGCCAGGTGTCAGTTTCCTCACCTGCAAGGAGGTAGTGGGTAACAAACCATCCTAGTAGAATCTAAACTAGCAAACAGTAGGCACTCAGTACATGGTAGCTCTAGGGGCCAACAGCCCCCTTGTTCTTCCTTTCATGTTGGTGAGTAGCCATTAACTATGATATTAAGTCCATGAGCTCTTGAGCAATAGGCCATGAGGAATACTTCCAGATCGCCTGTGAATCACGGCATCCAAAGCATGAATATACGAGAAGGAAGCAGCCCAGAGCTGGGCAGGGCACAAAATCATTTCTGTAAGAAAAATTACAATTATACATATCAATGAATACGCCTAGAGAACATCTAGGATAAATTTTAAAATATTAACAGTCATAGGGCTATGAGAGGATTTTTAAAAAAATTTTTTGTTATGTAGTTATTTATTTTTCCCCCCCAGTGAACATGCATTGAGTTAACAATAAGAAGAAAAAATTAAACCACATGTGGTAGAAATCTGCATGCAATATGGGCCTTAAATTCAAAGCACCATCTGGGATTTGCGTGTCAAAGAATCGTGGTTTACAACTGCAGATGTCCATAGCCTCCATGTGGAAGGAATTAGGGAAGCTGAGCATGACCCCACCCTAGGAAAGTCCCCAGTGGAGAGAAGGCAAATGCCACTCCCAAAGTAGAGGCTTCCGCATAGCTACTACATAATAGATGGGTTTTGCAAATTTGACAGCATTAGCACTTGAAATAAATTCTCCATTAGACAGGTAGTATTTTAAAATTAAGTTCTAGTTTTAACCGATTTGGTGAGCTCTATGTTTAAAAGAACACTCTAGGAAACTGTAAAGCAAAGCTGTTTCTTGCAGTTCAAACTCTCACTTCCCTGACTCTTTCTATTTTATCGATTTGCACATTACTTTGTTTTCTTGCAGCAACAAATGCCTCCGCACACTCATGAAAACAAGTTCTATCAGGACAAACGCCACCACATTTATTCCAGGATAAAACTCTGATGTTGTGCCTCCTTCTTTGGCATCGATGTGTTGGAATGCACCACAGCAAGGGAGGTGATGACATTCTGTGTCTATGAAAAGCATATGAACAATTTTATGGGGTAGTTTCTCATCAGGCCTGCTTAGAGTCAAGGCAATAGACTCAATTAACTCTTGACAGCCTTTTCAGTTCTGCAAGTCTATCAAATTAATTATAGAGATGCTTAAAAAAAATAAAAGTCCTTATCCTTCTGTGAAGAAGAGATTAGAAAAACATCAGGCCTGAATCATTTTAACACAAAAGTCAGCTGTTCCGAGGTGCCAGTGATTCAAAATAAGAGTTATAAATAGTGATACAAGTTATCTCTTCAAAGTGAAGCAGTGATCTACCATCTAAGACTCTCTAAAATCTATTTACAAAGGAGAATTCTACTACTACTACTACTACTACTACTACTACTACTACTACTACTAAAAGTAGTTAGCTTTAGGGTTGGTTAATTCAACTGTGACATGATAGCATCAATAACTTGGATTCCTTCCGATTCTCTACTCTGCTAGCTCTGACATTTTACCATTCTCCCAATGGTCTCTTGGCTGCAACAATTTAACATCACTAATGCTCAAGCAGAAATATCTAAAACCTATTCCTAAATCAATCACTGATGAAAAGAATGACTTTATCATGATTGTCTTAAATGAATCATCAGTCCCTCCCTGGCTTTGGAGAAGAGAGCCTCCTTCTTCTAAATAATGGTCTTGACTCTTGAACACAATCAAGGTTTGGTGGGAAGGAAGAAGAAAAGAAATAGATTGGTAGTCTACTACCAAAAGCTGTCATTAAGATGGATATGTTTATAATTGACAACACTAGATGGTGGAAGACAGAGAGAAATTCACTTACAGTTCTAGATGAGAAATATTCCAAACCTGAAATCTATACTCAGCCAAACTTTCAATCAAATAAGGAATAAAATAAAGCCAGATTTAGGTAGGGAGGAATCAGAAAGTTCATCTTCTATAAACCTTTCTAAAAATTACAAAAAAATTAGAAAATGTAGCTTATTTGGGCAAATAGGAATCCAAGAAAGGAGTATCTGTGATCCAAGAAAAGTGAAATTAACCCAACAGTGCAATAAAAATAAGCTTGAAATTAGCTTGAAAGTCTGCAACAAGCCTGGAAAACAGTATGTCAAAATTAAAATGAGATGTATCAAAGGACTCCACCACATATGTCTTCCAGGTTCAAATGGTTTTATTACACAGTTCTATGATAGGGAACCTAGAAATTTTTTTTTTAATGTTTTATTTATTTCTAGGAGGGAGAGAGAGACAGCGTGAGCATGGGAGGGTCAGAGAGAGAGGGAGTCACAGACTGAAACAGGCTCCAGGCTCTGAGCTGGCAGTCAGCACAGAGCCCGACTCGGGGCTCGAACCCACAAACCGCGAGATCATGACCTAAGCGAAAGTCGGACGCTTAACCGACTAAGCCACTCAGGTGCCCCAGGGAACCTCGAAATTTTTAATCAGATAAAGCATATGCTTCTGTCAACAACAACAACTACTACGACAAGCAAAACAGCTACAAATTCAAGAGAAAATAAATAGGCATACAACATCATAGCAGAATTTTAAAAAAATAGAGAGATATATAGCAGAATAAAGGTTGCATGACATTGAGCAAATAATCATAATTGTAAATAAGACAGAATGCATTTGGCCATGAGGTTTACAAAAATTTCCTTCCAGTGGTTCTGGGTAGTAGAATAAGATTACATTTCCTTTGCCATGGATCTAGTCATACTTTTTTGAGGCTCATCAATAGACAATATTTATGTAATTATAGCTTTACAAATGCTGAGTTTTGGTTTACAGTTTTTGTAATCAGTCTAAAGACAAAGTCAGGAAGATTAATTATATTCACAGAACCTTATAATGTCAAGGTTGTAAGTCTTGAAGATTTGTAAAAGTAATGTTATAGCTGACAGAAGTTAAGGAAATTGAAGAAAAAAGTAGGGGAAAAAATGAATGTGTGCTAAATTACTCATTTACTAGAGGAAAGGAGTTAAGAAATATGGTCCGGATTTTATACATTTAGAAATAAAAATTTAGCAATGACCAAACTAGAAGCAATGAACACTCAACTGTTCAAACTGTGATCTCCAAATACCATTTTCTACTGAAAGCAACCAGAACTCCTTGGGGAAATAATTAATGCAGGCCTGGGGCAGCAAATGTGTCACATGAGCCTGGAACCTCTACTCCTTGGAAAATGACGAGGATACCAAAGACTCTTGGAATTAAATCAAGAGGATTCAGCAGTAAATTGATGAAGCTTTCATCGGCCAAAACAAGACAACTTCAACATCAATAAGAATTGAAATACAGTGACTTGAAACACATCAAGTATGGCTTCATCATGATGCTAATAGCAAAAGAAAGCCAATGGTAGCCATTACAGGATGTTAGGGAATCAACTCATCATTTTCAAGACAGGAAATTAAACAAGTTTTAAACTAATTAAGAGCCAAACAATCATTTCTACTTTTCCTATATCTTACGATCATCAAATAGGCAAAGGGGAAATTTCTTTTTATAGAAGCATTCTAACTATTAAGTGAGGAAAAACTGAGAGTCCATCACTACCACCAAGGAATAAAGTATCCAGACAGTTATCAATGGCTGTTGGAATCATGAAGAAAGATACAATCAAACATGATAGACTGCCTAGTGGGATTTAATAAAACTATGTATGAAGTATTCTGGCCATAAAATCAAATCCCAATCTGAGCACGTCTCCAGATCTAATTACCAAGTTACAGAAAATATAAGGGAATGCAAGGGAAAAGCACGTTAAATGACACCATCAAGATGTAATCATGACAGTCCAGACAGTGGAAACTCTAGAAACCAACCGACACAGTTTCTTCAACAAATTGCATTGCAATGAGAAGAAAAAGAAGGGTAGGGACCAATAGATTGAGAGGCTAAGAAGACATGTCAACCAACTGTAGTATAAGGATCCTCCAGTGTTTGGATCCCGATTTGAATAAATAAAAAAAAAAAAAGATTAAAATATCAAAGGGGGCTCCTGGGTGGTTCAGTCGGTTGGGTGTCCGACTTCAGCTTAGGTCATGACCTCACGGCTCATGAGTTCGAGCCCTGCATCAGGCTCTGTGCTGACAACTCAGAGTCTGGAGACTGCTTTGGATTCTGTGTCTCCCTCTCTCCCTGCCCCTCCTTCACTCACACTCTGTCTCTCTCTCTTTCAAAATAAATAAACATTAAAAAAATTAATATCAACAGTAACTGGCTATTAAAGAATTATTGTAATTATTGTTCACTTTTTAGGTGTGGTAATGGCATTGCCGTTATGTTGTGTCTTTTTTTTTAATTCTTACTTTTAAGAAATACATACTGAAATATTTACAGATAAAATGATACAAAGTCTAAGATTTGTTTCAAAATAATCAGTCATAGGGAGTGAGTGGGATCATGGATGCAACAAGACTGGCTATGGATTCATAGCAGAAGCTAGGTACATAGTACCTAGTAGTGCTAGGTACATAGGAGCTTACTATACTCTTCTTTCTACTTTTGTGTGTGTTTGAAAACTTCCATATTAAAAAGGTTTCAGAATATAAAGTTTTAAGTATGTTATTTAAAGCTAAAAATTAGGGGCACCTGGGTGGCTCAGTCAGTTGAGTATCTGACTTCGGCTTGGTCATGATCTCACAGTTTGTGAATTCAAGCCCCACATTGGGTTCGAGGCTGTCAGTGAAGAGCCCACTTCAGATTCTCTGTCTCCCTCGCTCCCTGCCCCTCCCCCGCTTGTGCTGGTTTTTGCTCTCTCTCTCTCTCTCAAAAATAAATAAACATTAAAAAAATAAAGCTAAAAGTTAACCACTAGAAATTCCAAAAGTGTAATGTAAATATTGCAGATCAGGAGACAGAAGCAGAGGGTTGATGGGAGTTTGTGGACATACCCTCAGTGCCTCATCCATCCTTGAGAGGAGACCCCAGATGCTATCTACAGTGGGAGGGTCAAGGCACAGGAATACACATGGGTGATTTAGAATTATGGATTATGGAGACAACCGCTAGAAACCACTGAGAAGTATTTATTAGGCAGAGGAGAAATTCCTTTTTCATTTTATACTATTTTATATTACATGATGCTTTTAACTTGCACACGTACTACTTTTTTCTATTGAGGTAAAATACATGACATAAGATTTACCTTTTTTAACCATTTTAAAGTGTGCAGTTCAGTGACATTACGTACATTCACAATGTTGGGCAACTACTTCCACTATCCATTTCCAGAACTTTTTCATCGTCTCAAACAGAAACCCACTAAACAATAATTCCCCATTATGCCTCTCTCCCCATTCTGCTTTCTGTCTCTATGATTTTGCCTGTTCTCAGTGCCTCATATAAACGGAATCATACAGTATTTGTCCTTTGTATCTGGACTATTCCACTTATCATATTTCCAAGTTCATCCATATCATATCATGTGTCAGAATTTCATTCTCTTTTGTTGTAGAAAAATACACATAAAATGTACCATTTTAACAATTTTTCAGTGTACAGCTCAGTAGCATTAAGTACATTCACGTTGTGGTGCAACCATCACCACTTTTCATCTCTAGAACTCTCCATCTTCTCAAACAGATATTCTGTACTCATTAAACAATAATTCCCCATTCCTTCTGCTCCCACCATTTCATTTTCTGTCCCTAGGAGTTTGCTACTCAAGGTCCTTCCTATCCGTAGACTTAGACAACACTTGTCTTTTTGTGTCTGCCTTATTTCACTTAGCATAATCTCTTCAAGATTCATTCATGTTGTAACAAGTGTCAAAATTTCATTTCTTTTTAAAGCTGCATAATATTACATTGTGTGTATATATCACATGTGCTTTATCCATTCATCTGTTGATGGACATTTGGGCTGCTTCCACCATTTTCTTACTGTGAATAATGTTGCTGTTAACATCGGAGTGCAAGTATCTGTTTGAGTCCCTGCTCTTAATTCTTTTGGGTATGGCATCACTGGATTGTAGGGGAATTCTGTTCAACTTTTTGAGGAACTTCCAAACTGTTTTCCAGAGCAATGCACAAGGGTCCTAATTTCTCTACATCTTTGCCAACATTTGTTATTTTCTGGGTGTTTTCTTGTTTGTTTGTTTTTGATAATAGCCATTCTAATGGGTGTGAAGTGTTGTCTCATTGTGATTTTGACTTGCATTGCCCTAAGGACTAGTGATGTTAGATATCTTTTCACAAGTTCATCGACCATTTTTATATCTTCTTTGTATATCTTTGGAGAAATGTCTATTGAAGTCTTTTTATCAACTCCATTTTTGGATCAAGTTGATTTTTTTTTTTGGAGTCATTGCTGAATTACAGGAGTTCTTTATATATTTTAGATATTAATCTCTTCAGAGATATATAATCTGCAAGTATTTTTCCCATTCCCTGGGTTGTCTTTTCACTATGTTAATTGTATCCTTTGATACACAAAAGTTTTCCTTTTGAAGAAGTCTTTATTTTTTCTTTTATAGCCTATACTTTGGTGTCATATCCAAGAAGTTATTACCAAATCCAATGTCAAGAAGCTTTCCCCCTGTTTTCTTCTAAGTTTTTATAATTTTAGCTCTTATGTGTAGGCCTTTGATCCATTTGAGTTACTTTTTTGTGTATGATGTAAAATAAGAGCACATATATTATTTTTAAAGTTTAAAAATAGACAATGGTAGGAAGTCCTAGCATCAGCCATCAGACAACAAAAGGAAATCAAAGGCATCAGAATTGGCAAAGAGGAAGTCAAACTTTCACTCTTCGCAGATGACATGATACTCTACATAGAAAACCCGACAGACTCCACCAGAAGCCTACTAGAACTGATCCAAGAATTCAGCCAAGTTGCAGGGTACAAAATCAACGTACAGAAATCGGTTGCATTTTTATACACCAATAATGAAGCAACAGAAAGAGAAATCAAGAAACTGATCCCATTCACAATTGCACAAAAAACCATAAAATACCTCGGAATAAACCTAACCAAGGATACAAGAGATCTGTATGATGAAAACTATAGAAAACTTATGAAGGAAATTGAAGAAGACACAAAGAAATGGAAAAACATTCCATGCTCATGGATAGGAAGAATAAATATAGTTAAGATGTCATTACTACCTAAAGCACTCTACACATTCAATGCAATTCCAATCAAAATTGCACCAGCATACTTCTCAAAACTAGAACAAACTATCCAAAAATTTGTATGGAACCACAAAAGACCCCGAATAGCCAAAGTAATACTGAAAAATAAAACCAAAATGGGAGGTATCACCATCCCAGACTTCAGCCTCTACTACAAAGCTGTCATCCTCAAGACAGTATGGTATTGGCACAAAAACAGACACATAGACCAATGGAACAGAATTGAGAACTCAGAAGTGGACCCAAAATTATACAGCCAACTGATCTTTGACAAAGCAGGAAAGAATATCCAATGGAAAAAAGACAGCCTTTTTAACAGATGGTGTTGGGAGAACTGGACAGCAACATGCAGAAGAATGAAACTAGATCATTTTCTCACACCATGCACAAAAATTAACTCAAAATGGATAAAGGACCTGAACGTGAGACAGGAAACTATCAACACCCTAGAGGAGAAAGCAGGAAACAACCTCCTTGACCTCCACCGCAGCAACTTCTTACTTGACACATCCCCAAAAGCAAGGGAATCAAGAGCAAAAATAAACTGTTGGGACCTCATAAAGATTAAAAGCTTCTGCACAGCCAAGGAAACAGCCCACAAAACTAATAGGCAACCAACGGAATGGGAAAAGATAGTTGCAAATGACATATCAGATAAAGGGTTAATATCCAGAATCTATAAGGAACTCACCAAACTCCACGCCCGAAAAACAAACAACCCAGTGAAGAAATGGGCAGAAGACATGAACAGACACTTCTCCAAAGAGGACATCCAGATGGCCAACAGACACATGAAACGATGCTCAGCATCCCTCCTCATCAGGGAAATACAAATCAAAACCACACTGAGATACCACCTCACGCCAGTCAGAGTGGCTAAAATGAGCAAATCAGAGAACTCTAGATGCTGGCGAGGATGTGGAGAAACGGGCACCCTCCTACACTCTTGGTGGGAATGTAAACTGGTACAGCCCCTCTGGAAAACAGTGTGGAGGTTCCTCAGGAAACTAACAATAGAACTCCCCTATGACCCAGCAATAGCACTGCTAGGAATTTACCCAAGGGATACAGAAATGCTGAGGCATAGGAGCACATGTACCCCAATGTTCATAGCAGCACTCTCCACAATAGCTAAAACATGGAAAGAGCCTAAGTGTCCATCAACAGATGAATGGATCAAGAAGATGTGGTTTATCTATGTAATGGAATACTACATGGCAATGAGAAACAATGAAATCTGGCCATGTGTAGCAACATGGATGGACCTTGAGGGTGTTATGCTGAGCGAAATAAGTCAGGCAGAGAAGGACAAATATCATATGTTTGCACGTATAGGAGGATTAGGAGGAACTTGACGGAGGAAAAAGCGGGAGAAGAAGGGGGGAAATGGTGGGGGAAAGGGAGAGAGGCAAACCATGAGAGACTCTTGAATGCTGACAAAAACTGAGGACTGATGGATGTGGGGGGGAGGGGGGGATGGGCATGTAGGAGGGGCCTTTTGGGGATGAGCACTGAGTGTTATGTAGAAACTAATTTGACAATAAACTATTTGTAAAAAAAAAAAAAACAAATACATATTGAATATATATATATTTGTTTCATAAAAAAAATAAAAAATAAAAAATAAAAAAATAAAAAAATAAAAAAATAAAAATAAACAATGGTAAAAAAATTAAAATAAACAGTGATATGTATATATGTGTGTGTGTGTGTGTGTGTGTGTGTGTGTGTGTGTGTGTGTGTAAAAGAATGAAATCTTGCCATTTGTGACAACATGGACGGATCTAAAGGGTTCTATGCTAAATTTCACACTAAGACAGAGAAAGACAGATGCCATATGATTTCACTTATTTGTAGAATCTAAAATACAAAATAAATGAACAAGGAAACAAAAAGAAAGAAAGCAAAAACAAACACATTAATACAGGGAAAAAACTGATGGCTGCTGAGGGGTGGGAGAAGGGTGATGAGCAGAATGGATGAAGGGGGACAGAAGGTACAGGCTTCTCTTATGGAATGAATAAGTCATGGGAATGAGAAGCACAACAGAGGGAATATGGTCGATATTGTAATAGTGTCGTATGGTGACAGATGGTAGCTACACTTGTGGTGAGCATAGCATAATGTATAAACTTGTCAAATCACTATGTTGTACTCTTGACACTAATATAACATTGTAAGTCAACTATACTTCAATAAAAATAAACAGTAATGAAGACAAAACATAAAATTATTTTCAAATGTTGTGGATCATTCAACAGGGTGTTGGCTATCTTTTAAAAATTACCCTTGAGTTGTTACTTTTTTTAATTCTCAGAAACACATAGCTTTGAAAATCACATTGCTCTACTTTTTCTTCCTTAAGTTTTGCAATGGTCTTTGGTTAAATTATACTGGAAAGTCCAAAATAGTCACTGACTTTAAAGTCAGCAATGACTCTTTCCCACAGTGCTCTGGAAAACCTCAACCCCTGACAGGAGCAGGTGGTTTCCAGCCTGCTCAGTTCCAGGGAAGTTTAGCTTCTCATTTGGTTCATGAGGAAGAACAAGAATAGATTCTCTGAGCCTAGTGCATTCCACACAGTAGGTGATCAGTAAAGTCTGTTCAATGTTTGTCTGATTGGTTTGTTGACTGTGAAATTCCTGGAACTGAGCACATCCCATTCACTGTCATGCTAGCCGGTGACAGATGAGATCAGCCTCTGCTGTTTCTCCACTGACAGATCTCCCAGTTTAGGGAATGAGGGACTCTACAAGCTTGTCCAGATTTGCAATGTCCTTCTCTTCCTTGAAGTCTGTGAGCCTGGGTGTCTAGTGTGATTGGGCACTTGTAGGGTACCAGCTTCCCTCACAATAGCACACAGACACGGGCGTTTCTGTGACATCATCACCTCTCCACAGACCTGCCTTACAGAATGCAATGACAACTTCCTTTTAGTGAGTACTTAATTGATTCTATGTAACTATGTCATCTAATTCTAAGAATAAGCTGGGAACTTGTTTGTTTTTTTGTTCCATCTTACAGATAAGCGTACTGAGGATTAATCAGTATATTTCAAGTTATACAATAGAAGTCAAACCCAAGTCTGGCTAGCCTGAAGACTTCTCTGAACCATCACAGTACCTAGACAGTCCTGATTCTAGCTTGCATTTCACTATTTTTCATTCACTAAATTATCTCATAGAAAAGGAGTTCCCAAAGACCAAATTCATTCCTTGGCTCCCCAGCTAAGGTCCCATAGCAAAGCCTTCAAGAACTCAGAAGATGCAATAACTGCCTTGAGAAGGCTGATCAATGAGATTGTTCTGGAAGGCTCTACTTCCTGCAGGTCACCTTACTACCAGAAAACAGAGTTCTCATGAGCTCTCTCTGAAACAGCTTTAAAAAAATGGGAATCATCCCTAAAACCCTCTTAGGTTCTGAAAAAACAAATACAATTATGAAGGAAATATGTATTTAATTTGCAACAGCCTGAAAGGATGGTTTGGGAGGTCAAATTTATGATACAACAGAGTTTTATTTTGTCAGCCATGTATATTCTTTAGATTATATACCAGCTCCTGTATACCAATATGGCAAATACTTTGAGATCTCCAAAGAAAAGCAGTTGAGAGATTAAGGGTTTTAGTGTTTTATTGCTGCTGAGCTTGGTGAATTTGGGTTAACCACTTTAGTTCACTAAAGATTATTTTTAATGAGTCCATTCATTCTTTTATTAAGACAGTCAAATATTTACTAGGCATCTTCTGTTCTGAAGTATATACTGTGTGATTTCAATTTACCGAGGGGACATAGAGAAGCCAATGCTATTGAAAGAAGAATTAATTTTATTTCTCAAGAGAAAGGAACACATGACTCCAAGCATGACCACAGGGGAAGCATCAGGATGGTCAGGAGACAGAAGACCAAGGTGATGGGAAAGTCTGAATCAGAGTCTTTGTTGAGGCTTCCTCAAGAAAGGCAAAGCAGGGTGGGATAAAGGGCTTAGGATTGACTAGATGGAATAATTACAGTGGGCTTTGGACAGTAGAGATGGTCTCTAGTTACCTGGTACTGGTCCTGGGATGATGTAAGGCAGAGGAAGTGTTGGCCAAGTGTGAGGGAGTTCAATGAGCAGGTGATGGGGACTGTAGACCTGGGACGATCTGCTTTGCATGTGAGAGACGTGCTCCTGGCCAAGTGGTGTCCTAACCCTAAGACTTGGCTAGTCTTGGCAAGGGTAATCTCTCCCATGGTCTGCAGGATCTTAAAATGCCAGTGTATCAAGAATGCAGAAAATAAGAAAATATACTTACTAAGAGTGACATCAGCAAGGTGGCAGAATAGGAGTTGCCCTCATAGAAGCATCAGTTTGAACCATTCACACATGAAAACACCTTCATGAGAGCTGAGGAATCCAGGTAAGAGTTTCTATCTCCTGAGTAGAGCACAGAAGCACGGAAATAAGAAAATGCATTGAAGGGGCGCCTGGGTGGCTTAGTCGGTTAAGCGTCCGACTTTCGCTTAGGTCATGATCTCGCGGTTCGTGGGTTCGAGCCCCGCGTCGGGCTCTGTGCTGACTGCCAGCTCAGAGCCTGGAGCCTGTTTCAGTCTGTGACTCCCTCTCTCTCTGACCCTCCCCTGCTCACGCTGTCTCTCTCTCTCTACTAGAAATAAATAAAACATAAAAAAAAAAAAATTAAAAAAAAAAAAAGAAAAAAGAAAATGCATTGAAGAGGGCATGAAGGACAGCTTCACAGTACCCACATGATATGGTCTGAATGTTTGTGTTCTCCTAAAATTCATATGCTGAAACCCAATGTCACCTGGGATGGCATTAAGACACGGGACCTTTGGGAAGCAGAGCCCTCATGAATCAGATTACCACCCTATAAAAGAGTGCCACAAAAGCTCTCTTGCCCTTTTTGCCATTTACCATTTTTTACTACCATTTTTACCAATGAGAAGTCAGAATTCAGCAATGCAGAAGAGGTCCTCACCAGGACCTGACCACGCTGGCAGCCTGATCTTGGACTTCCAGGCTCCAGAACTGTAAGAAATAAATTTCTGTGTTTATAATCCTCTCAGCCTATAGTATTTTGTTATAGCAGCCTGAATGGACTAAGACACCACATCACCCCTCCCTAACTCCTTATGGTGCAACATGGAGAAAGATACCCACTGTGTGGAGGTGGGAGAGGGACATGAGCACCCATCTTTCCCATAGACCATAGCATCAAGATTGCCTCAGTGAACTCTGGCAGCACACTGACCTATGCAGCCCCTATGCAGCCCCCAGGGCCAAGCCATCCCCTCCCACCAAGCCCCCGGCCTCAGTCCCCTATGGACTCAGGCTCCAGGTTGACCCCAGTACCAGGCTGCCCTCCATGGACCCAGGCACCAGGCCCGCTTCAGTAAACCCTTGTGCCAGACTCAGGACCAGTATTATCCCTGTGGATATAGGCATCAAGCCCATTCTAGTACCAAGTTGGCCCCTGAGGACTCAAGCTCAAAGCCTGCCCCAGCACCAGGAAGGCCCCCACAGACTCAGGTTTCAGAACAATCTCTGTTGACTTAGTCTCCAAGCTTGTCCCCATGGACCCTAGTGCCAGGTGAGCCCCCACCCCCAACCCAGGACCCGCCCACCCCGGGATACTCAGGTTCAGGTGTGCTTTTGTGGACCTAGGCACCAAGCTCACTAGCCCACTGACCAGGCACAAGTCCAGACCCACTGAGGACTCTAGCACCAAACTAGCCCATGGCCCCATCGAGCTGGCCTATCAAGAATTTTTGAACAGGCTGACTGGTGAAGAGCTTTTCCTGCCAAAGCCAATCTGTAAAAACTGGAAGAGGTGATTATCTCTTCAAATGCACAGACATCAACACAAGGCAACAAGGATCATAAATAATCAGAAAACTATGATATAGCAAAGGAATAAAATAATGCTCTAGTAACTGATCCTAAAGTAATGGAAACCTACAAACTGCCTGGCAAAGAATTCAAAATAATTGTCAAAGTAAAGAAGCTCAGCGAGCTAAAAGAGGACACAGATAAATAACTAAACACAACCAGGAAAATAATACATGAACAAAATGAGAAGCTCAACAAAGAGACAGAAACCATAAAAAGGAACCAAATCAGGGCGCCTGGGTGGCTTAGTCGGTTAAGCGTCCGACTTTCGCTTAGGTCATGATCTCGCGGTTCGTGGGTTCGGGCCCCGCGTCGGGCTCTGTGCTGACTGCCAGCTCAGAGCCTGGAGCCTGTTTCAGTCTGTGACTCCCTCTCTCTCTGACCCTCCCCTGCTCACTCTGTCTCTCTCTCTCTCCTAGAAATAAATAAAAAACATTAAAAAAAAAAAAAGGAACCAAATCATTTTGGGAGCTAAAGGATACAATGACTGAACTGAAAAATTCAAGAGAACTTTAACAGTAGACTCAATCAAGCAGAAGGAAGAACAACACTTTATTTTCAGATAGGCTTTGTGTCAGGTGATCTTGCCAAACTGCAGGCTAACATGTGTGTCCTGAGCACATTTAAGGTAAGCTAAGCTATGATGTTTTTGTACATTAAATGTATTAAGCGCATTTTCAACATAACATATTTTCAACTTAGGATGGGCTTATTGGTACATAAGCCCATCATAAATCAAAGAAGATGTAGGCACATTATTAAAGACCTAGGAAGAGCAGGCAAAGAAAAAGGGAAAGAAAACTTGCTAAAAGAAATAATGACAGAAAACTTCCCAAATCTGAAGAGGTACTTAAACATCCAGATCCATGAAGCCCAAAGAACTCTGAGTAGATTAAAAATAGGGGTGTCTGGGTGGCTCAGCTGGTTAAATGTTGGACCCCTGATTTTGGCTCAAGTCATGATCCCAGGGTTGTGGGATCAAACCCCATGTCGGGCTCTGTACTGTCAGCCCAGAGGCTACTTGGGATTTTCTCTCTCTACCCCTCCTCCATTTGCATGCATGCTCTCTCTCTCTCTCTCTCTCAAAATAAATAAATAAACTTTAAAAAATAAAGTAAAATAATAGATTAAACATAAAAAGATTTTCACCAAAACACATTATAGTCAAATTCTCATAAGTCAAGACAAAGAGAGAATTTTAAAAGAAGCAGGAAAAAAGTGACTTGTCATACAAGGGGACCCCTATAAAACTGTCAGTGGATTTCTCAGCAAAAACTGGCCTGGAGAAGGTGGGATTGAAAGTCAGGGTTGAAAGAAAATAACTGTAGACCAAGATTATTATACCCAGCAAAGCTGTCCTTCAGAAATGAAGAAGAGGTAAAGATTTTATCAGACCAAAAAAAAAGCTGAGAAATTCCATCACAAGTATACCTGCCTTACAAGGAATGCTAAAGGGAGTTCTTCAAGCTGAAATGAAAAAATACTAATTAATAACATAAAAACATATGAAAGTATAAAACTCACTGTAAAGATAAGAATACAGTCAAATTCAAATACTTCAGTACTGTAATTGGTGGTGCCTAAATTACTTTTAACCCTAGTGTAAAAGTTAAGACAAAGTATTTTACTAAATCTATAGCTACAATAATTTGTTAATGGATACATGATACTAAAAGGTGTAAACTGTGACATCAAAAATAAAGTGTGGGAGAAGAAGAAGTAAAAATGTAGTTTTTGTATACAGTCAAGTTCAGTAGTTATCAGCTTAAAACAGACTATTATAACTATAAGATGTTTTATGTGAGCCTGGGGCAGTCACAAAGGAAAAAAACCTAAACTTATAGTAAATACACAGAAGATTAAGAGGAATCAAAGCCGACCACTACTAAAAAAAAAAATAAAATCACAAAGGAATACAGCAAAAGAAGAAGAAAGGAACTATAAAACAATCAAATCACAATTAACAAAGTAGCAATAAGTCTTTACTTATCAATAACTACTTTAAATGTAATGCATTAAATTCTCAATCAGAAGACATAGAGTGACTGAATGGATTAAAAGCACAATTCAACTATATGACCTTAGGAGAGACTGGCTTTAGCTTTAAGTACATTCTGCAGGCTGAAAGTGAAGGGATAGATGTCTCATGATAAAGTAACCAGAGCAGAGCAGGAGTGGCTGTATTTATATCAAGACAAAATAGACTAAGTCAAAAACTGTCACAAGAGACAAAGAAGATCACTGTATAATGATAAAGGGATTAATTCATTCAAGAAATATAACAATTATAAATACATATGTACTCAACATTGAAGTACCTGCATATACAAAACAAATATTAACAGAACTGAAAATAAGAATAGACAGCAATATAATAATAGTAGGGAACATCAATACCCTACTTCAACAATGGATAGATCATCCAGACAGAAAATCAATAAGGAACATTGGACTTGAACGGCACATTAGACCACATGGACCTGACAAACAGAACACTCCAAATACCAGCAGCAGAATACACATCCTTTTCAAGTGCACACAGAATATTCTCCAGAATAGACCTTATGTTAGACTACTAAACAAGTTTTAACAAATATAAGAAGGTTGAAACTATATCAAGTATTTTTTTTCTTTTTCATACCATAATGTTTGAAGCTAGAAATCAATAACAGGGGCAAAATTGGAAAATTCACAAATATGTAGAAATTAACAGCATGCTCCTGAACAATCAATGGGACAAAGAAGAAATCAAGAGGAAAAGAAGCATTCACACAAATGAAAATAGAACACAAATACAAAACTAATGGTATGTAGTAAAAGCAGTTCTAAGAAGTTTATAGAATTAAATTCTTACATTAAGAAAATAGACCTCATATAAACAACATAACTTTATACTCAAGGGACTAGAAAAAGAGCAAACTAAGCCCAAAGTTAGCAGAAAAAAAGGAAATAATAAAGATCAGAGCAGAGATAAATGAAATAGAGGTCTAATGCATAGCATGGTGACTGTGCTGATTAAAACTGTATTGTATACTTGAAATTTGCTAAAAGAGTAAATCTTAAGTGTTCTCACCACACACACACACACACAAACATACGCATAAATGGGAATTATATGAAGAGATGGGTTGTTAATTAACTTGATCATGGTCACCATTTCCCAATGTATATGTATGTGAAAATCTGTCATTTTTTATTTGTTAATCATACCTCAATAAAGCTGAAGGAAAAAAGAAAACATAGTTAATATAATTGACCTAGGGATGAATGAATGCCAAATATATAAAAAAAATCCCAAAAATCTAAGGAAACACAATTAGAACTTCTGTATCTTATTCTTTGTGCTAGATCCTGAAAATGTGGGAGTAAGCAAAACAAGCATGGTTATCTTTATGGAACATTTAGTCTAATTGTAAAAGGAGACTCCATTAGGTCATCTCAATTCTGCAATTCATTGCATAGTATTTGCATGGTAAGGACATCACCTCTATGAGTTATTCCCTAAGTCCTTGGTCAGGACTTGGTCAGGATGTAGCCCTTAATTACAATATTGTTTTCAACAGTGTTTTAAGCAACCACCTCTGTGTTGATTTCCAGGAATGTGCCATGGAAATGAGTGAGGCTAGTGTCCCTTAGCCACATATACTTGTTCTCCCCGGCCCAGAGCTGCATTCAGCAAGGCAGGGGGAAGAGATTCGGTGCCCCCTCTGGGCTCACAGTAGCTGAGAACCAAGGATGGTCTGCCCCACCCCATGACAGAGGACCAGAATCTCCCTGAGCATGCCTGCAATATCACTGAAAATCAGCACTGAAAACCGGAAGTAGATGGTGGGGGTAAAGAGTCCATCCTTCAGTCAGGAGGATGGGACAGAGCCACAGTGCATTTTTTTTCTTTCCATCAATTTTACTTCTTCAGCATATCACAAATCTATATCACAATTCTTTCTTTCATTTATGGTCATTGTAACCCAAGCTGCCATCATCTTTCTGGATTGTTCCAGCTGTCCCCTCACCCCTCCATGCCTCCACTCGCCCTCCTACTGTCCCTTTTCCAGATGATTTCTTCTTCAGTCATGAGTTACTTAGAAGTACTTTAACATTTCTAAGAATATGGAAACTAAGAACATTTCCATTTCTAAGAATACAAAAAATTGAGGATTCCCCCCCCCACCACCAATCTGTCTTCTCATTTCATTGTACTTTGTTGAGAGAACATGGCCTAGATGGCACTGAGTGTTGTAATTTCTTGGGGTGTGTTGTTGGGCTGGTATGTGATCACTTTTTGAAAATGTTCCTTGTGTGCTTGAAAAACAAGTTTAAAGTCTCCCATTATGAATGTGGATCTGTCAGCTTTTCCTGTGAGTCTGTCAGGTTTTGCTTTGGGTATCTGAAGGCTATGTGTTAAGTGAATATAGATGTAGAAAGACTCCAAATTGTTATATATTTCTGGTGAACTGTAGCCTTTACCACTAGGTGATGATCTTTCTGCTGGTCTGTCCTTTGAAAAAGAGCTGCCCTGTGCCAGCTGCCAGCATGCTCTGCTTCTGTCACAACACTTGATCCTCAGCTTCCTGATATTGATGACCCAGAAGGAGACTACCTCTGCTCTGGGTATCTGTCATCCCAGGAAGCTCATCTAAATCCACTGACAAACAAGCAAGGCCAAAAAACTACACAAATAATATTAGTACTGAGCATATTCAGGTGTTTTAAAATACAATGTACAGGGGTGTTTGGGTGGCTCAGTCAACTGAGTGTCCAACTCTTGATTTCCACTCAGGTCATAATCCCAGGGTTGTGGGATCAAGCACCTCATTGAGATCCATGCTGAGCCTGGAGCCTGCTTAAAACTGTCTCTGTCTCCCTCTGCCCTTTCCCCACTCATGCTTACTTTCTCTCTAAAGTAAGAAAATAAAAATAAATAAAATATAATGTTCAGATAATGATGGATCAAGGTAGGCTCATCACTTGTAACCAATGTACCACTCTTCTGAGAGATATTGATAGTGGGGAAAGCTATGCATGTGGGGGGGGGGGGAATGGGAAAGTGGGAAATCCCTGTACCTTCTGCTCAATTTTGCTGTGAACTTAAAAATGCCGTAAAAACAAAGTCAAATAAAATAGAGCATATTCATAGAAAATTTGAGATACAGTAAGGCCAATAGATCAGGAGAAGGTTGCCATTGAAATGACAGTTTGTCATAGTTCTCAAGAAGAAGTGGCATGGAGTGAAGGGCCACGTGGGGAAGTGCCCATCAGGGGGCAGAGGGATCCAGAGGAAATGTGGGCAAGAGCCTTTATTGTGGTTTCCATGGGAAAGGACAGGAAGCTGGAGTAAGCAGTTTAGGATTAGACAATTTTCAGCAGGCTCCAAGCCATAGGGACTGTCTCTCATTGCCGAGTGCCTGGCTTTGGAGTGATTAGGGAAGGTAGATAATAGCCTGGAGTTTGAGAGTTTGAGAATTGAGAGTTAAAGGAAGTGGTTGGGTGTGTGGGCTCAGCGTTGGTTGATTTGTATTTGAAGAGTGTTCTAGCAGGCAAGTTGTTTACTATCTCTAAGAACAGGCTAGCCATGGGACAGCCAGGTCAGCAAGACTCCCAGATGTCAGAGCATCAGATTACAGGGAGCAGAAAAAAAAAAAAAAAAGACATGGTTAATGCAGTAGGGCATTTGCTATATGCCAGGTGCTGTGCTTGGGTTTTATATCACCTAAGCCCCAACAACCATAGTAGGAAGAGATGAGTATACAGGCCCAGAGACATGAAGCAACTTTCCCAATGTCACAGAGTTAGTACATTGTGAATCTGGTCTGACTCCAAAAGCAGTTTTCTAAATAGTTTCCAAAGAAGCTCTGACATTAATTCTACCAAAGAAGGGAATGTGGCTCATATCACAGTTATTGACCCTTGACCTGAAGCTTGGGTGCTCCCTGCTCCTTCCTGATCTCCAATATCTGGATACTCCCTAGTCTCCTTGGGACCCAGATAGCTTGGATTCTTGGTTCTGTTCCTTACCAGGGGGGTGAAATACCACCCAATGGCTCTGCCCACAAAGCCAATGAACAACGATGCTATAGTCCCTTTGGTCAAGTACAAATGAAAGGTCAAAACCATAGGCTTCTAAGGCCATAGTCACTAATTTCCAGGCCCCCCAAATCCCCTACAGCCACACACCCGCCACTGCTCTACTCATGCTGTTCAGTGCAACGCTGATCAGCCTATGAGGATTCAGTCCCCAGCCCCATGCTGGTCTTACAGTGTTCTTAGCCCTAGGCACTGCTGATGTCACAGTCACCCACTTCTCCCTCCCGCCTCTCCTGCCCCCACCCTTCTACAAGCCTGCAGAGACCCACCCAGAGCAGCATTCCTCCAGCCCCCACTTCCCCCACCACAGCCCCAGCCCTGCCCACGAGCAAGTGGGTAGCTGGCTGCTGGGCCACTCAATGACTCTGGCTGTGGTTCATTAGCCAGTGCGATCCCATGGGCCATTCTACATAGTTTGGAAAGGCCTAGGAGAGGAGAAATCTGCCAGCTGTAAGAAGGGAAGCGAGCACTTACTACATCAGCCCCGATCTGCCACTCTCACTCCTTCAGATGCTCAAGATGCCTCCCCACAGCCCACCCTTCCTCTCAGCAGCCAGGACCTCCTTTGTTTACTCTCTGCCCTTCTCAACTATTAGGAGGTGCAAATCTCATCTTCTAGGCCTACCCTAAGTTTCCTGATGGTCAATGGTAGACCAGAAGAGATTTTGGAGAGCGTTAAAAACTCAGCCCCCCGGTTTTACAAACAAGGGAACTGGGGTACAGTAAGTTGAAGGCCGGCTGCTCCAAAGGAGGAGATGAGGTGGGTGGTGTGTGCACACACACACAGACATGTACACATGTAGATGCATACACACAGCAGACACACATACACGCAAGACGCTGGTGTGACTGGTGAAATCTGAATAAGCTTTACATATTGTTCTAGTGTCAGTTCCTTGGTTTTGATAGTCTGCTGTGTTATGCAAAATGTTACCACTGGGGGAGGCTGGGTTGAAGGTACACAAGACCTTTTTTTTTGCAAATCTATAATTATTTTAAAATAAAAAAGTTTTTTTTTAATCACCTGAAGAGTTTTTGAAACATGCCCGTGCCTGTGCCTCAAAACAGAACATTTGAATTAGAATTGGAATCTCAATATACATATATATATTGAGAGAGACAGAGAATTGGAATCTCCGGGCATTGGGTGAATATATACATACATATATATATATGTATACATACATATGTATACATACATAAATATATATATACATATATATATTTAGAGAGAGACAGAGAGACAGAGAGAGAGAGACAGAGAGAGACAGAGAGAAAGATCTATATATAGAGAGGGGGTTGGAGAGAGAGCCCAAGGGGTGAACCTAATGTAGTCCTAGGACTCTGGTTGGGACATCATACACCTTGGATTGAACACGATGGTCCCAGCATGTGGCAGGCAGCCATGTGGTAGGATTTCAGGGGCTCTTTAAATTGCAAGGCCAGCAGATGCCTAGCTAATCTCAGGTGACAGATTCAGGAGAAGAGGGTTCTCTGCGGCTACACACTCACTGCAGGGCTTCTGCCCACCTGGGGTGTGCTGCGAACCTGGTTGAGAGTCAGAGCCATAGCACGTTGGTGCAGAGGACGCATGGGGAGACCCCCCCTTCTCTTTGTGTGCCGGCATTGTGTTCCCCGGACAGCAGTCTTTCTGACTCGGCAGTTATGCATCATCCATCTCTGAAGTACCTAACCTATGCCATCACTGTCTTTGACTCAGCAATCCCTGGTCTGTCACCTGGAGTGAGGGCGACAGCAATGGTGTCCCTTATTATGAGTAGCACAGCGATAGTGCATCCAGGAAGACACTGACTTGGGTTACTTTTCTTAAAAGGCAGCTGAAGACCATGGGCTCTTCCTACAGCCAGTTCGGTATATCCTTCTTTGCCCCAAAGACACAGTGTCCCGGTCCCAGGCAGCTGGGAGTTTCTCCAACAAGGACATGTGTCTTGGGCTGGGTTCACCACAAGCAGGCCCTGAAACAAGGATTGGAATGTGGCTGATTTACCAGAGAAGTGATTTCAGGAAGCACCAACAGGGAAGTGAGCGAGTCCAACTGGGCAGGGAGAGACCAGCACACGGTGTGCCGGAAGCACAGAGCTAAGAGACACCCGGGGCCAGACTCCTGGTCGCCCTTGGCTGTGGGCTGCTCCTGGGCGTTAATTTCTGGACATTCTGGGCCTGCCTGAAGTCCCCTTCAAATTCCCCACCTACAGAAATTGTAAGAGATATTAAAGGATCCTTATCACGGTAAGCTACTGATTTTTGGGGTGATATGTTACACCACAGTAGATAACCAATATATATGAGGCCAGTGTATCCTCAAAAAATCTCAATGTTCCCCTTCTCCCAGCATGTATATTCTGGAAATATCTACAGGCTCCTTTGGAGGAGGTTTAGAGGAATATCTACTCTACGCACTTGCTGCTGCTGCGGAGTTCTCCCTCAAGGAAACTAGGCTTCTCCTTTATTGTCTCTGGGTCTGAGAATAGGATTAGTCCTGAACACTGGGCAAGGGAGAGCCATTTCCAGAGCCAGGTCAGTTGTGGGTGACCTCAACCTTCCACCCAGTCTCTTGTGATCTCACTTCACCAAGAATAAGTCAGGCAACACCCTATGGGTTTCCTGTCTACCTTGGCCCTAGGAGCTCCATGGCCTGTTCACCACCACCACAGATCTCTGTGAGTCAGTCTTCCTGGCGGCCATTCTGTTCTTACTATCTGTTATGGGAGTTCCTTGCAGTTTTCTGGACTCAGAAGTATGGAGTTGTGTCATACGTGCTAATAGTGGATCCCAGTCCATCACAACATCTCCACCTTTCATGGACGGCGGTGGAGGGGGTGGGGGGAGGGTCATCAATGTTCTGAAATTCACAAAGCCATTCCGCCAATGCACAGGTCCAGCTTTGGCTGCGCTTGCCAGGTTGCTAATTCCTAACTCACAGAAGTGTGGCGCTCTATCAATAAACTCCCGCCTAGTCTTGGATTCCTTGCTCCCCAATCCTCGCAACCTCCATCCATGAGCCATTTCCGGGCAGGTCCTACCCAGTCCCCACCAGGGTCCATCAGGCAGGCAGCCCTGCAGCACTTGGGGCCATGCCCCTTTCTTCCAGTAACTGGGACAGTGCTTCCCTGCTCAGGCCAGGCTATGTCATGACCCTTGTTACTGGGCTTGAGGCCATAAGGGAAAGCAGGAAAGTTCTTGGAAAAAAATACACATCACCTTGCAAAGCATGTACCCAGCCTCTGCTTAGTGTGCCGGTGATGGGAGAGTGCTCACCCCCAACAATGAGGAGGGCATCACCTCTCCGGTCCTGAGGGCTCAGGGGATCAAGTTCATCTACAAAAAAGCCCCATCACAGGTCTGGTTTCTACGTCTTTCCTAACAGCATCCTGACTTCAGCAGATGAGACCTGCCAGGACTTGAACCTCTACCATCTTTACAACTCAGTTTGGGCCTGGCCTTCAGCACCCACCGTGGCTAGGAGATGAGGAGCTCTCTAAGTACTTCCATGGAGGCCTCTGGGGTTCACTGTTGTGCCCCGAGTGATAACTGCCTGACCTGAACCTCTTATTTTCTTTCTTCTGGGTTACTATGGCAGTTACAATGAATCCTTAAGGTGGTCATTCCCTGGAGTGCCTGGGTGGCTCCGTCAGTTAAGCATCTAATTCTTGGTTTTTGCTCAGGTCATGGGTTCGAGCCCTGCATCAGGCTCCATGCTAACAAAGCAGAGCCTGCTTGGGATTTTCTCTCCTCTCTCCCTCTCTCTCTCAAAACACATAAATAAAATTTTAAAAAATTTAAGGTGGACATTGCCCCTATATCTTCAGTCACTAGAGCTATTGCATTAACCACTGTATCTGCTCTTCCTCCTGTAGCCCATCTTAATCCACAGCAGGCAAAAACCCTTAGTAAGTGTGATTCCACAGCACCCTGGTGGTCAGCCTCCATTAGCCAGCAAGTGAGATACTTCAGAATCCAATCCTGAGGTTCTGCTTCTGAAGTTTCTCTTGATACCCATAGTCTTAGGCTGGTTTCCTGATGAACAGATCTGGAGACAAAGATTTGGATGCAAATAATGTATTTGGCAAGTAGTTCAGAAAACATCAACATGGGAGTGGGAAGGGACACAGGAGATGAAGGGAAGACACTAAGGGGACTAAGGGTATGTTGACAGCAATTTACAAGTGCGGTCAACTTGGGCTCCATCTTGCTGCGATCTCTGGGAGACAGTGTGGCATGAGCTTCAGGATTTCCTCTGCCGTAAAGGCTCGGGCATTGTCCTCCCGTTCCAGAAGGTGTCACCCCGCTGCGTCACCCCCCCCCCCCCCCCCCCCCCCCCCCCCCCGTGCATCTGAGAGAAAGCCCTCAGGCAGAGAGTGGCAGGCATTCGCAGTCAGCTGCTGCCGGCACAGACTAGAACCGATGCAGCGCTGCAAGATGGTTCAGGACAGTGGCAGCATCTGCTACAGCCTGCGGATGCTCCGAACCAAGCTGAGACCTATGTACCAGCATGGGACACGTCAGCAAGCCAATGCAAGACAAGCATAGGGGTAAAAGGCATCAACTGAAGATTACTCACAGTCGGGCATCAGAGCATGATCTTCTAGAAAACAAAGAGTGGCCAAGAGCAACTGTGATGGAGAAGCAACACTGAAAATGTAGAGCAATAGCCCAGGCCAAGGGCAGCGAGGTGAGGGGTGGGGGCGGGGGCAGGGGAAGGGCTGCAGTGGTGGCCATGAGCATTTGAGTGTTTTATGTGTGAAGAATTAAGTCAGAGAAGACCCAGAGGAAAGGGGGAAGGTGCCAAACAGGCATTATTCATCTTCTAGCATTGCCAAGGACCCGCCTTGGATGGGAGAAGATGGTCAAGCTGATAAATTAGCTTTTATGAGCAGGCTCCGCACTTAATCACATCAGCTGAGCATAGGACTTGATGAGGTCCCATTAGAAAAGAAACCAGTTCCCATACAACAAAAGCCAGTAGCTGTCCCCACATAGCATCATAACTGTACATTTCAGGCAATTCAGTGAAAAATCAATTAGTCCAGCAGGAAAATAAATAAATAAGCAAAAACAATAGCTCAACTCTCTTGGCAGTATACCAAACAGCCCGTGATTATGTCTAAGGAGAGGATGTTTCCTTTTCCAACCAGCTATTTTGACATTGGCTGACAGTGACTGTGCTGGCTAGCATTACTCCTGAGCTACCTCCAAGCACAGGGAGCTGCCACAGGAAGAGCCGGCTTTGGTGTGGAACAAGCCAACTGGTAAGCAGTTGCCATGAATGAAATGCCAAACAAGTCAAAAACGAGCGTAGAGTCCTGAGTGATGCTCCTTTTCTGTCAGCTTCTCTCTTTGATCCTGAAGAGAGCACGAGAATACAATTCTCCAAGGAGACACAACTAATCTTTGAATCGTGCCCACAAAGGTGCTGTCAGGACCCATACAGTTTGGAGTCCAGTGGAAAATTAAAATGCGGGTCTCCTTTAAAAATTATTAAGATTTTCAAGACAGCAACAAAGGTCAATAAAGCAAGTGGGGACACTCTGTGAATGTAGGGGTGGTGTGCCCATGAAGTCAGCCTTGGCAAAAAGTGGGGTACAGAGAGCACTGGGCTGGGAGTCAGGATCCTCAGGTTTGGTTCTCACCATGCCATGTATGTGCTCGCTGTATGACTATGGGTGAGTCACTGAGCTTCTCTGGGTCATCTAACAACCCAAGGTGGAGAACAAAGATGTGAGGGAAATTCAAGATTTCAAATCTAGTTCACTTTTCATAAAGTCAATCTTTTCGGAATCAGTATTTCAATAAACATGTGTATACTGAGTCTTGAGAAAGCTTTATTTTCCACATATATCCATTCCTTACCTGCCTCTTGCCGACCACTGTGCGAGGTTCTGGGGATGATGATTAGGGAAATTTACTTCCTTAAGGGACCCATACTCTCCAAATCCCCAGATTCAGATATGAGACAATGGTAACAACCAGAGTGTATCTACCAATGGTGCCTCTCAAAGGTGTTGTCTCAAACTACTCTAATCTTGAAAGCTGTTTCTGGAATTGCCTTTAAAGTCAAGGCTAAAACACCAAGAAAGTTAACCCCAGTGCATTACAATTACTCCTATCTTTGGACCACTTAAACTACTATACTATACTATAGTACCTAGCTTGATTATCCATCTTGTTTAATAGTTCTTTTTTAAACTATTAACTAAACTATTATCTGTTTATCTTGAGAGACAGGACAGAGCTGGATAGGGGCAGAATCCCAAGCAGGCCCTGCATGGCCAGCATAGCCCTATCCCATAAACCACAAGACCTGAGCTAAAACCAAGAGCCAGATGCCCAACCAACTGAGCCACCCAGGCACCCCTCCCCATCTCTTTTAATAGTTTTAATTTGGCATAATTTTGGACCATTTCAGAAATTTAAACCCAGCCTCAGAAATTTTAAATATTCATTTAAACACTAACATTCGTTTGGTGTTTTACATTTCGCAAAGTAAATTTTACATATATTTCCTTTGTTCTTCAGGACAGTAGATGTGCTTACAATAGAAATATGTATTACTTTTTATCATCATTTTATGTATGAGATTTTATCTCTAATGAAAAGTAGCCAAAGTAATATATAGTTAGCCCTGGAATCAATTCTTAAAACATGCCAATTTTTTTGTTGTTGTTGTTGTTGAGAAATGGCAACATCATAGGGATATGTCTTTAGAATCTTGAAGCAGTTACCTCAGGCATGAGTTCTGGTTGACTAAAATCATTACACTATTTTAATCACACTCATATGCTAACAATTCATGAGGTGTGGGCACACAAGAAATGCATTGGAATAACAATTGGGGAATAATAGAATTTTTTCTTCAAGTGAAATCTTACACAGAAGTACAATATGTTATATAAAATGGGCTGATTGGATTAAAACAAGGTAGGGTAGCCTGGTACCCTCTGGCTACTCCCAACCCCCTTGCTCTTCTGACTCACCCTGGTCCTTGGGACCATTAGGGTCCCTCATAACACTGTCTGAAAATCATCAGAGAATTCGAGCTAGCTGTAGAAAATTTAGTTCTAAAGTGTTAATTTTGGGGAAAGTGGCTTGTTGATTCAGTAAGGAAAAAAGGTAGACAATTAAGTCTGAGAAGCAGTAATTGGTTAATGGGGAAAATGTAACAGATTAAAATAAGATTAATCATATTTTGAAGATTAATCCTATTTACCTTCCTGAAGCACAGAAAGTGTAGATGAGATTTGCTTGAAAACATGCGCAAATATTCCCACTCATGCTTCTACTACAGCAGGGGTCATAGCAGAGGTAAATTTGTGATTCTCCTCAACAAACATGATTCATATTAAAAAGAATGGCACACAGCTCTTTGCAATTTGCAAAGAGAAAAACAATTTCCTGTTTTCCACAGAAGTCTTCCAGAGTGGAGGGAGTGAGTGGGTCAGGAGGCCTTGGTGGCACAAGTGGTTACTAGCGGTTCCTTTGGGTAGTGTCTTTTTTCAGTGGGGAGTGGGTTGGGGGTGGGTGAAACTCCAGTTCATTCAGGACCTCCGAGTGCCATCCCCTCCCCACTCCAATTTGAGGCATGTGAGTCCCAGGAAACATGCATTCTTCGTCTTTTGTGAAGATAGCCACATTTCAGAGAGGCTCGGAGTAGAGATCAAGATGCAATGAACCTTAAGGGGCATAGATATGCAATTAGAATTATGAGATTAATTTGAAAGAGTGTCCCAGTTGGGGTTGGGTGGAGGTGAGGTAAGGATATTTTAGTTGTTGGAATTTGGCCCGAGAGCAAATACATTGGCTTTCTAATTTGCCTGTGATGCCTTGATGAGCCCATTGATGAAATAATGCAAAAGAGAATATCACAGCATGGAGTACTTACCTGTGCTGAGTGCTTACTGTACATTCCTTCCCTTCATCACACATGAGCCTTCACACAAGCCAGAGTTTCTTAGTCTTATTTCATTGCTGGCCGGGAGGCTGAGATCTGGAGGGAGGAGCCTGTCTACCCCACAGGGCAGAAAGTGGCAAGACTGCCTTGCTAAGCCGGTGCTTCTGATCCCTAGGTCTGTGCTTTGGGCCTTTGTACCATGCTGCCTGCCACACTGTACTGGCAGACTCTGACATTTTGTCTGTTTTATCGTGGAAGGTGGAGCGCAGCCAAGTAGGAAGACAGTTACTGAGACCTCTCAGCCCTGAGACACAATACTGTGGGCGCTCGTGTCTGGAACAGACCACCAGCCCACCCTGGCTCACAAAACATCTCTCTCTCTGCCTCCATGATTCACAGGAACCTGAGAGAAGCATGCGAGGGTGACTCGGCATGGCGGCCCCTCGCAGGGAGCTACAGTGGACTCCACCGTCTTCTCTCGGCCCCCAGGTCACCACCCTTCTGCCTATTTCCCTCTTAGCTCTTTCCAGATCACACAGCAGAGCAAATAGCCACGGAATTTCCTATGAACACATGGGCTTTACTACTCTCTTCCTGCCTTAGGGATTTTGAATACATTTATATGGTTCTTGTAAATGTTAAAGATAAGGCATGGAATGCAGCTCTTATCCCCTCCCACCCTTCCTCCAATTTTGAGTCCTCCGAATACAAGAATGGCCCAGACTCCACCCATTATAGCTGAATGTGCTACCATAAAATTCTGGAAAAAAAAAAAAAATCCAAACCATCTTGCCAATACCCTCAGAAATCAAGACTTTCCACAGGGAGTGGAGGACGTTTTGCATTCTGTTTTTAGGTGAAAAAAGATAAAAAGAGGCAGGAAAACAACAGTTAAACAAAACATGCATACCTGTTCAAAGAATAAAAAAAATTAATAGCAGCTTTTGGGCTTCAGGTCAAAGCAATACTGTGAATTTGCCCTCTGAACCTTTCCCTGCTCTGCAAGCATAGCAGTTATAGATGATTTTTTTTTTTTTTTTTACCTAAAAAGACAGGGTCACAATTAGAACCAAAATAAACATATCCAAGGACTAGAAACTGAACACAATGGTTAAGTGCTGATGTCACAGATTTGTGGCACTCCAAGCAGAGAAGGCCAGAGCTTGATCATGTGGGGAGCTGTGACTGAAAGCTTCCTTTTCCTGGAGGCCAGCTTCGAGGGCGTGGGGCAGGAAGGGCAGAGCACGGCTGCCATCATAATTCATCCTCACAGCTGGGAAAGGAGCTGAGAAAGGCTTCACCTGTGTGAAGGTATCGCCGAGGAATGGAGAAGCCCCAGGTCAGGAAAACAGCCCGTCTTGGGTGGGCAGCAGGAAGCAACCACAAAAGCAGGGAGGTGTGACATGAGAGGGCCCGAGAAATCAGGAACAATTCCCAGGGCAGGTGGTTTTGCAAACAGAAGTTCTAAGGGATGCGGGAAATGCAGCTCTAAGACATTGTTTCCACAAACTCCATAATCAACAGGTAAACCCACCCTTTGTGCGATAGAAGCAATCTCAAAGCGAATTTAAAAGGAGCATGTTTAAGTTCTTGAAGATATAAAGGAAGGCTAGTCAAAATATTAACAAGACTTTATGAAACAAAACTAAGAAGCAATAAAATGGGGAAAGAACCAACCAGAAGTCTTGGAAAAGAGAAATACAGTCATTGAGATAGCAGTTGATACAGTATAATCTCAGCTCCGAACACATTCAACAATCCCTCACACAACACAATTTTTGTGTTCAGAATGTGAACCAAAGATACTTGGTCGTCAAAGTCTCAAATGTGTGTGTGTTGGCAGGGGGCGGCCAGTGGCGGAAGTGACGCAGTAGAAAGAGGTGAAGATGTTGAAGGTGGGGGCACCTGGAGCCCCACCCCTGCTCCATGACCAGCAGTATTTAACCTCTCTGGAGCTTTACAGGCTTATCTGCATGGTGAGGATAATAACGACCACTACAGGGTTGTGGCAAGATGGTGGACACAGAATGTTCTACCCTTTGAAAAAGCAACCTGTCAAGGAAGGAAAGGACATCAAGACTTTTTATTAAAAATTATATATTTTTTAACAATAAAAAAGACCATGGTACCTTACATATCTCCTTCCTCTGTTATCAGAGTAGTGAGTGTACTCTCTGGATATTTTGGTCAGGGAAATGTCCTATAGATAGGTTGTTCCTGACTCCTGTTCACAGGTGTTTTTCCCGGGAACTGCACTCTCCTTCACTTCAGAGGCTGCCATTCCACACGGCTTGAGAGAATCAGAATCAGATGGCCACACTGATGTTTCATTTGCTCACTTGACAGGAGAAAAATGTTTCAAAATGACTTAATCCTCTTACTCCCTGGAGTCTTCCTTCTAAGTGCTCCTTCTTAATTCGATAAAAACTTATCTGTGTTAATAAATGTCTATGTCTGCTCCAGCCCTGGAGTTTGTTCCTCTTGGCATACACCCATCATCTGATCACCGAGATGCCTGCGTCCGCTCCCCAACCCTCGTGAGCCGAGCACAGTGATGTTATGGTTGACTGGGGAAGGGCTCATTTCCAGTAGCTGATGTCCTCTCCTCGCAGGAAAATAGAGAGTCCTGATTAAATAAAACACAGCAAAATTAGATCTTCCAAGATAAGTAGAACCAGAAACACCTGCATATGATTGCCTAGGGCGGTGTCAGCAACTTTAAGAAGAGAGGGTTAATGTGAAAAATTCCATACATCCAAGGTGGCCTTGGCATCAGAAATGGAGGAAACGGCCTTCATATACCTTGACAGTCTTTCTCTTCTTTACTTACCAGCAAATTTTTTAAATTATAAAATATTTCAAACACCAAAGATAATAGATATTAAGATTTTGTCAAATTTATATAAGGTTGACCAATCTAAGAAACAGAATGTTATAGACGTTACAAAACCCCAACCCCAAAACTCCCCCACCGGCCAGTCTCTCCACTGAGATAGCTCCTACTTAATACGCATGTTTTATTTATTTTTTACTACATATCCATTAGGTAGACATAAACTATGTATTATCATGGGCTTTAAAATTTACAGGAAGGAGGGGCGCCTGGGTGGCTTAGTCGGTTAAGCGTCCGACTTTCGCTTAGGTCATGATCTCGCGGTTCGTGGGTTCGAGCCCCGCGTCGGGCTCTGTGCTGACTGCCAGCTCAGAGCCTGGAGCCTGTTTCGGAGTCTGTGACTCCCTCTCTCTCTGACCCTCCCCTGCTCACGCTGTCTCTCTCTCTCTCTCTCTCTCTCCTAGAAATAAATAAAACATTAAAAAAAAATTTACAGGAAGGATATCCATATCCTTTCACATATTCATTTTTTCACTCAGTATTGTGTTTTTGAGATTTTGCCCATTTAATTTTGCCACAAATAATTATAGGTTTCCAGCAACAAGCCAGTCAGTGTTTTAGGTGCTGGGTGGTAGGATTGGGGGGAGGGGGAGACAAGGACAACCTCCCCTTGTGAGATAGATAGTAGATAAGATTAAAATGTCAAATATATGCTATGATATATATGAAATATAGTATATATGGAAAATATGCTACACCAGTGGTCAGTACTAAGGAGAACATTTTCTTTTTAAATGTTTTTTTATTTCTAGGAGAGAGAGAGAGACAGCGTGAGCAGGGGAGGGTCAGAGAGAGAGGGAGACACAGAATCAGAAACAGGCTCCAGGCTCTGAGCTGGCAGTCAGCAAGAGCCCGACGCGGGGCTCGAACCCACGAACCGCGAGATCATGACCTAAGCAAAAGTCGGATGCTTAACCGACTAAGCCACCCAGGCGCCCCTAAAGAGAACATTTAAGGAAGGAAAGGAGGTAGGGAGTATGTATTTGGGGGTGGGGAGCAGGTTGGCAATTTAGACAGATCACAGTGGTTCAGGTTCCCACTGCCTGGGATCATCCCTGGTGAAATGGTGACTTTTACACAGAAGACTGACTGCAGTGCAGATACTTGCTCACAGCTCCTTCGGGAACTGCCAAGTCATGGAGTGTGCACATCTCCAAGACATGTCCACTCCCCTTGCCCAAGGGATGGGTCACGCCAAGGTATACTCACTGTCGGGATTTCCATGTCCCCACATCCTTGCCAGTTCTTACCAGACTTCTCAACTTTGCCTTTCTGAAGAGTGTAAGTGATAATTTAACTTTTATCTCCCAGGTGAATTCTGTGGCTGAGATCTCCATACTCACCACTTAGGTTTCCTTTCCTCAAGTGCCTGTTCACATCCTTTCCTCATTTTTCTATAGGATTGCTTGTCTTAATTATACTCATTTATATGATTTCTTCACTTAGTGTGGATTAGTTCTCTGTCACGTTTTAGGGATTGACAATATATTCCCCCTCTCTGGGGCTTTGTACTTTGTCTAGGGTATCTTTTCTGATGCAGGATTAAAACCATCTAATCAAAATGTTCATGCCTGTCATTTATTTCATTTGTGCTTTTTGTTTCTTAAAAACAGCTTCTCTACCCCCAACATCATAAAAGTATTCAGCCCTATTTTCTTCTAAAACTTTCACAGCCTTTCATACAAGTCTGTAATTTGTGAATGAAGTAAGATAAAAACTTATTTGTCTTTTTCTCCATTAGACAACCAGTTGGCCCAGCCCTGTCTATTAACAGTCTTCCCTGTTGATTGGTAATGACAACTTTCCATCAAATGTCAGGCTACCAAATATGAGATGTGTTTCTGAATTAATAATCCGCTCCACAGGTCTATTTCTCTGTCCCTTACCAGTTCAGCTGTCTTTATCATTATAGTTTTGTAAGTCTTGGGGTCCACAACAACCCCCACCCTCCCCACCATTAGTCTTCCATAAAACTACCTTTGCTACATTTCCACTATTCCACAACAGTTTTAGGATCAATTTGGAAAATTCCCAATCAGGAGTGGAATTGCAATGCATTTAGAAATTAATTTAGGAGAACTATTGACTTTAAAATATTGAGCCTTCCCACCATGAAGGAAAGGAAATCATTTATTTAGACCTTTTTTGGTGTCTTTTGATAAACTTCGTAATTTCTTATACAAACCTATCGTTTTTGTTACATGGTATATACTATTGCTATTTTCTGTTGCTAGACAGGGAATATTGTCTGTTATCCCATTTACTAACAGTTTATTGTAGTATATGGAACTATTAGGCTTTGAACATTGATCTTATATATAGCAACCTTGCTAAATTATCTCAGAAGTTTACCTGTAGCTTAGCTTATCTAATAGTTTATCTGCAGATAAACATATTGTCTTGAAATATTACTCGTTAGGATTTTCTCTTTTCCACTTATGATAGTTTTCTTTCCTTATTACTAGAACCTCAAGATTAATATTAAATAGAAGTTGTGATGGTAGATATCCTTAGCTTAATACTGATTTTAAAATGAATGCTTTGAGGGGCGCCTCGGTGGTTCAGTCGGTTAAGCCTCTGACTTCGGCTCAGGTCATGATCTCACGATTTGTGGGTTTGAGCCCCGCACTGGGCTCTGTGCTGCCAGCTCAGAGCCTGGAGCCTGCTTCAGATTCTGTGTCTCCCTCTCTCTCTGGCCCTCCCCTGCTCATGTTGTCTCTGTCTCTGTCTGTCTCTCTCTCAAATAAAAACATTTTAAAAAATTAAAATAAAATACAATGAATGTTTTGATATTTTACCAATAAATATAATGTTTATGTGGGGTTTTGGTAGGTTATTAAGAAATTTCCCTCCCACTTGGTTTACTAAGGCTTTTCATTAGGAATGGGTTTTGAATTACATAAAATTTATTTCCTGCATCTATTCAAACATTACATTTATTTTCTCCTTTGATTTGTGAAAGTGGTAAGTTACTCTTCTTGTATTGAAAACCCCAGAGTTTGGTGATAATGTATTGTGTATATTGCTGCATTTATTTTGCCATTTTATTTAGAATTTTGTATCAATATTCATAAGTGAAATTGTCCAATAATTTTCCCTTATCTTACTCTTCTTTGAGTTTTGGTATCAGGGTTATACTAACTCAAGTTGGGGGAGGATCTTTCCCTTTTTCCCTATACTCTGAACAGTTGGCATAAGATACAAAGTATTTGTCTCTTAAGAGTGTTGCAGAATTCAAGGATTTTGTTTGTATAAAAGCATGGTTAACAATCAAATACTTAACTTTCCTTATAATTTTGTCCATTCTGTACTTACACCATCTTAGGCTACATTATTAGGTACTTAAAAGTTCAGAATTGTTATGTTTTGTGTTGAGTTTTCCTTTGATCATTATGTGACAAGCCTCTTTATTCTTTTTTTTTTTTAATATTTTTAAAATTTATTTCTAGGAGAGAGAGAGAGACAGCGTGAGCAGGGGAGGGTCAGAGAGAGAGGGAGTCACAGACTCCGAAACAGGCTCCAGGCTCTGAGCTGGCAGTCGGCACAGAGCCCGACGCAGGGCTCGAACCCACGAACCGCGAGATCATGACCTAAGCGAAAGTCGGACGCTTAACCGACTAAGCCACCCAGGCGCCCCAAGCCTCTTTATTCTTAATAGTGCTTTTTTTGCCTTAAGGTATATCTTTTCTGTTATTACTAAAGCTTCACAGTTTAATTAATATTTGTCTTTGCTGTGAAAATTTCTGTGTGATTATGTTTTAGGTATGTTTCTTGTAAACAGCATAGAACAGGATTTTTAAAAATCCAGTCTGACACTATCAACACCCTAGAGGAGAAAGCAGGAAACAACCTCCTTGACCTCCACCGCAGCAACTTCTTACTTGACACATCCCCAAAAGCAAGGGAATCAAGAGCAAAAATAAACTGTTGGGACCTCATCAAGATTAAAAGCTTCTGCACAGCAAAGGAAACAACCCAGAAAATTAATAGGCAACCAACGGAATGGGAAAAGATAGTTGCAAATGACATATCAGATAAAGGGTTAATATCCAGAATCTATAAGGAACTCACCAAACTCCACGCCCGAAAAACAAACAACCCAGTGAAGAAATGGGCAGAAGACATGAACAGACACTTCTCCAAAGAGGACATCCAGATGGCCAACAGACACATGAAACGATGCTCAGCATCCCTCCTCATCAGGGAAATACAAATCAAAACCACACTGAGATACCACCTCACACCAGTCAGAGTGGCTAAAATGAGCAAATCAGAGAACTCTAGATGCTGGCGAGGATGTGGAGAAACGGGCACCCTCCTACACTGTTGGTGGGAATGTAAACTGGTACAGCCCCTCTGGAAAACCTTGTGGAGGTTCCTCAGGAAACTAACAATAGAACTCCCCTATGACCCAGCAATAGCACTGCTAGGAATTTACCCAAGGGATACAGAAATGCTGATGCATAGGAGCACATGGACCCCAATGTTCATAGCAGCACTCTCCACAATAGCCAAAACATGGAAAGAGCCTAAGTGTCCATCAACGGATGAATGGATCAAGAAGATGTGGTTTATCTATACGATGGAATACTACATGGCAATGAGAAACAATGAAATCTGGCCATGTGTAGCAACATGGATGGACCTTGAGGGTGTTATGCTGAGCAAAATAAGTCAGGCAGAGAAGGACAAATATCATATGTTTGCACGTATAGGAGGATTAGGAGGAACTTGACGGAGGAACAAGGGGGAGAAGAAGGGGGGAAATGGTGGGGGAAAGGGAGAGAGGCAAACCATGAGAGACTCTTGAATGCTGACAAAAACTGAGGACTGATGGATGTGGGGGGGAGGGGGGATGGGCATGGAGGAGGGCACTTTGGGGATGAGCACTGAGTGTTATGTGGAAACTAATTTGACAATAAACTATTTGTAAAAAAAAAAAAAAAAAAATCCAGTCTAAGCCACTATATTGTATCTGGTGGTGAAATACATTAAAATGTATCACAATTAGTAAAATATTTGGATTTACTTTTACCACTTTATTTTTCATTACATTCATCCTCACTGAGACAAACAAAAACAGAGAGAATTCATTGCCAGCACACCTGCGCTACAAGACGTATTAAAGCAACTTCTTCAGGCAAAAGGAAAATGATACCAGATGACAATTTGGATGTTCAAAGGAATGAAGTCGGGCATAATTGTAAGTAAATGAGTAAATATAAATGGCATTTTCCTCATGTTTAAATTTCTTTAATTGATAACTGACTGGTTAGAATAAAAGTAATAACAATATATTATGTAGCTTATAACATATGTAAGACAATTTAGAACAAGAGCATAGAGGGCAGAGAAGGGAAGCCTAAGGCTACTGGTGTAGAGCTTGTGCACCACCCATGAAGTGATTTAATGTTATTTGAAGACAGACAGTCTTAACATAACGATGTCCATGGTGCACCCTGTATCAACCACATACATACAAAAAAAGAGGTAAGTAGTGGACATAAGATGGAATCATTAAAAATACTTAATCCAGGGGCACCTGGCTGACTGGGTCAGTAGGGTATGGGACTCTTGACCTTGGGGTTGTGAGTTCGAGCCATCATTGGGCACAGAGTTTAACTTAAAAATAAAAACAGATTGGGGCTCCTGGGTATCAGTTAGGCACCTGACTCTTGGTTTCAGCTCAGGTCATGATCTCATGGTTTTGTGAGTTTGAGCCCTGCATCTGGTTCTGTGCTGGCATTGCAGAGCCTGCTTGGGATTCTCTCTGTTCCTCTCTCCCTACCCCTGCCCCACTCATGCTGTCTCAAGCTCTCTCAAAATAAATAAACTTAAATTTTTTTTAATAAAATATAAAAATAAGGACAGATTTTTAAAAATACTTAATCCAAAAGAAAGCAGATAAAGAGGAAAAATATAAACATAGAAAAGATGGAACAAACAGAAAAGAGATAGTAAAATGATAGATTTAAGTCCAATGATATGATGAGCACATTGAGTTCACATGTTCTAAACAATACAGTTAAAAGGCAGAGATTATCCTATTGGGGGGAAAAAGAAAGAGCAAGACCCAACCACATGCCGTCTAGAAGCAATCCACTTTATGGATAAAGTCAGATTTTAAAAGGATGGAAAAGATACTCCATACAATCAGTAATCCAAAGTAAGCTGGAATGGCTATGTCATTGTCAGAGTAGATTTTGGAGAAAGATATTATTAGGGATTATATGAGGTAAAGAGGGACATTTCATAATGATGAAGAAGTCAATTCACCATGAGGCTATAATAAAACTAAATGTGAAGGCTCTCATTAGCAGAGCTTCAAAATAAATGAGGCAAAACCAGTAGAAGTGAAAGAAAAAACAGACAAGTATATAATTATAGTTGAAGATTTCAACACTCATTTCTCATGACTATTAGAACAAATAGAAAATCAGTAGTTATCTAGAATACTGACAACTCTATTGACTTACTTGATCATTTAGAGAATACTCCACCAACAATGGCAGGATTATGCATTCTTTTAAAGGGCACACAGGTGACTCACCAAATAAACCAAATCCTGGGTTATAACACAAGTCTCAATAAATTTAGAAGAAATAGAATCATTCAAAATACATGATCTGAACACAGTATACTTTCACGCAAGAAATCAGTAACAAATATATTTGTAATATGATCAAGTATTCAAAAATTTAAGAACACACTTCCAAATTACCCATAAGTCAAAGAAAAAAATTTTGAATTGAATGAAAATGAAAAAGCAACATAATAACATTTATGAGATACAGCCAAAGTAATTCTTAGAGGAAATTGGTAGCATTGAATGATTATATTAAGAAAGATCTCAAATCAATTAACAAATGTCCACCTGTGGAGAGCAGAAACAAGAGCAAATTACACCCAAAGAAAGTAAAAGGAAATAAATAGTAAAAGAGCATACATCAATGAGATAGAAATGAAAAGGTAATTTTAAAAGAATTAAGAAAAGCAATGAGGTCAAAATCTGATAATTTCAAAAGACCAATCAACCAATAAGTATTTGGCCAAACTTATTATGAAAAGAAAAAAGACCAATTACCAATAGTATGAATGGAAGAAGAACCATCTTTACAGATCCAGTGGCACTACTGGGATAGCAAGGAAATATAATGAGCAATTTTATGCCAATATATTAGGCAAATTAAATTGACAAATTTCTTGGAGGGCACAAATTGCCAAAGCTCACTTAAAAAACACATATAATTAGAACAGCTCAACATGTTTGTTTTTAAATTAATTTGTGGTTATAACCTTTCTCACAAAGAAGACTCCACCTCAGATAGTTTCACTGGTGAATTCTACTGTACTTTAAAGGAAGAAATAGTACTCATGCCACACAAACGTCATCCATCTGATAAAGGGTGTGTGTGGAAACCCATAACTACGATCACATTTAGTGAGGAAAGACAATGCTTTACACCTAGTATTGAGAACAAAATAAGAATGTTCACTCTTACTACATTTATTCAATATTACATTGAAGTACATAGCAAAGGAAATTAAACCAGAAGAAATAAATGCATATGGACAGTATGATCATCTATGGAGAAAAACCTTGAAGCTACAAACAAACAAACAAAAAAGTGAAAAGAAATAGTAGTTTTAGCAAAGTGTCAAGATTAAAGGTCAACATACAAAATATCGGACTTAGGGGTGTCTGGGTGGCTCAGTTGGTTGACCACCCGACTTTGGCTCAGGTCATGATCTCCCGTTCATTGATCTGAGCCCCACAATGGGCTCTGTGCTGACAGCTCAGAGCCTTCAGCCTGCTTCAGATTCTGTGTCTCCCCTTCTCTCTGCCCCTCCCATGCTTGCACTCTCTCTGTCTCTCAAAAAGTAAAATAAAACGTGAAAAAATTTAAAAACAAAAACAAAATATCAGAACATTTGAAAATTGAAATAAAAGATAACATTTGTAGTGGTATCAAAATGTATGAAGTACTTAAGGAGAGATTTAACAAAATATTTTTAAAACTGATGCAGCAAAAGCTAAAACACAGCCAAGAGTTATTAAAGATGACCCAAATAAATGGTGAGATGTATCATGTTCATGGATCAGAAGACTCAGTATTGTTAAGACATCAATTGTCTGTGAATTTAACTATTTAAAATAATTGCAGTGAAATCCCAGAAGGTTTTTTTTTCTGGTAGAAATTTATAAGCTTATTTGAATATTTATATGGAGATGTAAAGGACCTAGAGTAGTCATAACAATTTTGAAAAAGAATAAGTTGATTTTCCACAGGTTTGATTCTGGGTTTTTTAGTTGTTTGTTTATACATTTTTTTAAGATTCTACATGAGTGAAATAATATGGTATTTGTCATTCTCAGTCTGACTTATTTCACTTAGCTGAATGTACTCTAGACCCATCCATGTTTTACAAATGACATGATCTCAGCCTTTTTTATGGCTGTGCAATATATTGCCAGAAGGAAGGTAGGTGGAGGAATGGGAAAATGGATAAAAGAGAGAATTTCCAGTTTGGAAATGAATAAGTCACAGGAATAAAAGGCACAGCATAAGGAATATAGTCAATGACATTGTAATAGTGTTGTATGGTGACAGATGGTGTCTACACTTGTAGGGAGCACAGCATGATATATAAACTTATCAAATCACTATGTTGTACACCTGAAACTAATGTAACAGTGTGTGTCAAATATACTCAAGAAAAAAAGAACAAGTTGGAGGAGTTATACTACCTGACTTAAAGACTTGCTGTATAGCATATTTAAAAAGACAGTGTGATATTGACAAAAGATAGATGACTAAATGAATGTCCCGGTGAATAAATAGGGACACCCAAAATAGACCGACACATAGATGGCCAATTAATTTACAAAAAAGTGCCAAAGTTAATTCAATGGGAAAAGACAATATTTTCAACAAATCATTCTGGAATAATTGGATATCCATAAGCAAGAAAATAAAACTTGACCCTTACCTTACACCTTACATGAGAGTTAACTTCAAATGAATCACAGATTTAAATGTAGAGCCAAATGTATGAAACTTCTAGAAGAAAATAGAAGTCAAATGTTTATGACCCTGGGTTAGGCTAAGACTTCTTAGGTAGGATATGGTAAGTAGAACCATAAGGAAATACTTGAAAACTTGGACTGTAGCAATTTTTACTTTTCAAAAGACAGCATTAAAAAAATTAAAAGGCAGCCCAGAGACTGGGGAAAATATTTATTCTACTGGACTTCGATCCAGAATAGATAAAGAACACTTAACAACTAGATAACAAGAAGATAATGAGCAAATAAAAACAAAAATGGGAAACAGTTTGAACAGCTGCTTTACAAATATATATATATATGTATATATATATATATGGCTTTACAAATATATGTATATATATATATACAGATATACATATATGTATGGCAAATAAACAAATGAAAATATGTTCAACATCATTAGTCACTAGGGAAAAGCAAATTAAAACCGCAGTGAGGCCGCCAGTCAGAGTGGCTAAAATGAGCAAATCAGAGAACTCTAGATGCTGGCGAGGATGTGGAGAAACGGGCACCCTCCTACACTCTTGGTGGGAATGTAAACTGGTACAGCCCCTCTGGAAAACAGTGTGGAGGTTCCTCAGGAAACTAACAATAGAACTCCCCTATGACCCAGCAATAGCACTGCTAGGAATTTACCCAAGGGATACAGAAATGCTGAGGCATAGGAGCACATGTACCCCAATGTTCATAGCAGCACTCTCCACAATAGCTAAAACATGGAAAGAGCCTAAGTGTCCATCAACAGATGAATGGATCAAGAAGATGTGGTTTATCTATACCATGGAATACTACATGGCAATGAGAAACAATGAAATCTGGCCATGTGTAGCAACATGGATGGACCTTGAGGGTGTTATGCTGAGCGAAATAAGTCAGGCAGAGAAGGACAAATATCATATGTTTGCACGTATAGGAGGATTAGGAGGAACTTGATGGAGGAACAAGGGGGAGAAGAAGGGGGGAAATGGTGGGGGAAAGGGAGAGAGGCAAACCATGAGAGACTCTTGAATGCTGACAAAAACTGAGGACTGATGGATGTGGGGGGCAGGAGGGATGGGCATGGAGGAGGGCACTCGTGGGGATGAGCACTGGGTGTTATGTGGAAACTAATTTGACAATAAACTATTTGTAAAAAAAAAAAAAAAAAACCAACCACAGTGAGGCACCACTAATGACTTGCCCACTAAAATGGCTAAAATTGGAAGTACTGAGCTCAGTGTGGAAGGCAGACCAATGGCCTCCAAAAATGTCTATGCTCTAATCCTTGGAATCTGGGAATATGTTACCATACACGGCAAATGAGTCTTTGCAGGTACAGTTATAATTGTTAAGATGGGGAGATTATGCTGGCTTTCTGGGTAGATCCAATATAATCACTGGAGGGGAGCACCTTTCCTTGCTGTGGTCAGAGTGATGTAAGTATGGAAGATGGGTTAGAGAGATGTGATACGACTTTACCCACCATTGATAGCTTTGAACTGGAGGAAGGGGCCAGAAGCCAAACTGGAAGGCACATCAATTTACAGCCAACAAGAAATTGAGAAATAAACAAAGAAACGGACCCTCCCCTTGGAGCCTCATGAAAAGAACACTATCCTGCCAACACCTGAATTTTGGTCTAGCAAGACTTCTTAGCCTTTGTATTTGTATTGTTTAAGCCACTAAATTTGCAGTACATCGCCATGGGAGCATGCAGGTGTTGGTGAGAATGCGGAACAGCTGGACTCCTCAGTGGTGAAATTCAGGATCGTACAACCACTTCAGAAAATAGTTTGGCAGTTTAAGTTAACATAAACTCACCGTGCAACCCAGCACTATCATTCCTTTGATGTTAGCCCACTAAAAATGAAAGTGTATGTTCATATAAGATCTTTTGTAATCTTCATTGCAGCTTTATTCCTAATAGCTAAAAACTAGAAAAATCTGAATGTCCATCAACTAGTAAATGGATAAAGGAAATGGAATCCCTCTCACCAATAAAAAAGAGATGAGCTACTGATACATACAATGACCTGAATGAGTCTCAAAAACCATTGTGCTAAGTGAAAAAAGGTAGACAGAAAAGACAAAAGTTTGTGCTGTGTGATTCCATTTATACCCAATTCTAGAAGAATCAAGCTACAGTTACTGTAAGCAGATTGGTAGTTACCAGGGGTGGATAGGGTAGAAGAAGATAATTGACTGAAAAAGCAAAAAGAAATTTGAAAGGTGAAGGTCATTTCTGTTTTGTGATTTTGGTGGTTGTACAACATTTTAAATTCTTCAAATTGTATACTTTAAAACTGGTTAATCTGTTGTAGGTAATTTATGCCTCGAATAAGATCTAAAAAAATAAAGGTGATGACCTTAAATAAATCAAAAATGAAGAAAGCCTGAGAACTTAACCCATTTAAATGTGTTGTGATTAGTGATATATTTGGATTTATTTTCATTACATTATTTTATAATTTCTATTTACCATGATTCGTCATTGTTTCTTTTTCTCTTTGCCTGCCTTCTCTTGGATTAATCAGGTTTTTATTAGTCTCTTTTCCCCCAACAGCGGTTTAGAAGCTATATATTCTAATTTTATTATTTTGACATTTGCTGTTAAAATTTTAGCAGTCATATTGATTTAACACGATCTAAAGTTAATTGATAGCTTTAACCTCCAGAAGAGCAACACATGAATCTTAAAATTCCTTAACTCTTAACCTCCCCATCCTATCTCACTCATTACTGTGATCTACCATTTCAATTCTTGTTGTTACAACCCCCAAACACATAATTATTATTGGTGTTCTTCTATACAGTCAATACTTGTTTAAATCTTCCCACATTTTCTGACATTTTCTCAACATTGCTTCTTGGATCCTCCTTTCTTACATCTATTTTATTCTTACTTAGATACATTTCTTTTTTTTTTTTAATTTTTTTAATGTTTTATTTATTTCTAGGAGAGAGAGAGAGAGACAGCGTGAGCAGGGGAGGGTCAGAGAGAGAGGGAGTCACAGACTGAAACAGGCTCCAGGCTCTGAGCTGGCAGTCAGCACAGAGCCCGACGCGGGGCTCGAACCCACGAACTGCGAGATCATGACCTAAGCGAAAGTCGGATGCTTAACCGACTAAGCCACCCAGGCGCCCCTAGATACATTTCTTGATAGTTCTTTTAATGGAGTTCTGTGAGTGGCAAATTCTCTACATTATTTGTTAACTAAACTGCCCTTTATAATTTTCCCTCTCTTGATTAACACTATAATTCTAAGAAAATATTAATATATTATCTTCTGGTCTCTATTGAGAAATCTGTCATTCTAATCCTTGTTACTATGTATGTGATCTCTTATCCCACTTTGATTTGCAGATTTTATCTTTTTATTTGGTGTTTAAATAGTTTCACTAGGAAATACCTAGGTGTGGATTTTTTTTTATACTTACCCAGCTTGGAATTCCTCATGATTCTCCTATTTGAGGGCTCGTGACTATAATAAGTTCAGGAGTATCCATTCTCCTCTAAATCCTTCTCTCTAGTATCTCTTTCTGGAACTCTTAATACATTTGTGTTGGACTTTCTCATTATCTTGAACTCTCTTAATATGTTCTATCCTATCTCTCTGCCGTATTTTAGATAAAATCCTCTAAACTTTGGTTCAATAATTCTCTCCCCTCGTGTGCTAATGTGGTTTATAACCCATCAAAATGAGTTTTTCACTCAAGGAGTGTATCTCTGATTTCTAGAAAGTTTATTTAGTTATATTTGAACCTTCTTTTCTTTATTTATAGTATCTTGGTCTTTCCTCCAGAGTCTGATTCCTTCTATTATGTTTTAAGGCATTTTTAGCATACTTTCCTCCTCTCTGACTGTTCTTCTGTTATCTCAAGTTCATAGGACTTGAATCTTACTGTTTGTTGTGTCTGCCGACTCTTGCTCGCACTGAATTATTTCGTTGTATGCTTTTAATTTTTTAAACCCATGAGCTCATCTGCAATGGAGCTTATTTTCTGAGAAAATACAGTGAGGCTTGTTGCGGTGTCACTTCAGGGTGACTCAGGATCACAGGCATTCCAGGGGTATCCACTTTGGGACAGATTGTTATGTTTATCTCTCTGCTAGGAGTTTCCTGAGACTTGGAGAGACATTTGCATGTTTTCTGAGTGGATTAAAGGCATGTTTTTTTTTTTATTTATTTTTTTTTAAATATTTTTATTTATTTCTAGGAGAGAGAGAGAGAGAGACAGCGTGAGCAGGGGAGGGTCAGAGAGAGAGGGAGTCACAGACTGAAACAGGCTCCAGGCTCTGAGCTGGCAGTCAGCACAGAGCCCGACGCGGGGCTCAAACCCACAAACCGCGAGATCATGACCTAAGTGAAAGTCGGACGCTTAACCGACTAAGCCTCAGGCGCCCCTAAAGGCATGTTTTGGACCCAAAACCCAAGGGCAAGCCTAGTGCTTAATTTTCTCCAGGGAGACTGCTTCCCTAGACTCAAGCTGAGACAGCTTCCTTGTCTTCTCCTTGTGCCAAGAGACAAATTTTTTTGAATCTCCCTTTCCACTGCAAGTTCAGCTCTTCAAAAGTCCTGATTTATACTTCTTAGGATTCCAAGACCTTGTGTCCTGTCCTCAAAGAAGTGTTAAAACCCAAACCCCTTGGTACACAGGGAACAAAAGCAAACTCCCAGGTTAGTTCATGCACTTACTACTCTGACTTTCAGTTTCCTCTTCGTTTCAGATACTTATGATCTCAGCTATGCAATTTTTAAGGGTGACATGTGTCCAGAATCCTGTGTGTTTGTGGCAGGAGGAATTTTAAGTTCCTTAGTCCATCATCTTTCTGGAACTAGAAATCTCCTCCACCATTTATTCATGTGGCCACCTCCCAAGAAACATAATTTCAGAGTAATCTGCAACTGTTTACACATCTCTAAAACACATTAGTCAAGTTGAAATATTCTGCCAATAATCCAGATGTTTTTGTCTATGCAATGCCAAATATCCAGATGTGTGTGTCCAACTCATCTGCTATTTCAAAATATAATAAACTTACATTATTAAGTACATTGCTATTTCACAAATTCAGGAATCCTCTGGGTAGAATCCTGTCCCTTATTTGCTTGGACTAATTATATTTGAGTACATAACTTTATACTGTCACATAGATTTATAATGCTGTGATTTTCTTCCTTGTTGTTGTAGTAATTTTTTTTCCCCACAATATAGTATTGAGGTCAATAAGTATTTATTAAGCTCTTGGCTGAGGGTCAAAAGAAAGAAAACCACTCTGTTCTTTGGGGATATTAAACTCTAGTTATTTTTATTTATTCATTCCTTCATTCAAAACTTTTTTATTGAGTACACACCATGTTCCTGGAGAAACAGTAGCAAACAAGGGAAACAGTAGCAAACAGGGTCTGCCCCTTGTGAAGCAGATCATTTAGTGAGACACAGACAATCACACAAGTAATATATAACGAAAATTGTAATAAACGTTATGTAGAAAAGTAGGAACACCATGGTAGAGTCTATGAAACATGGTCTCAATTTAGTCTGGCTAAGTCAGGCAAGGCCTCTGTTAGGAATGAATGAACCTGTAACCTGAAGGCTACAAAGAGTAGAAAGTTCCAGACAGGAACTGTGGGAAGGTGTGTGGCTGAGTCTGGGGCTGCAGGAGCTTGGAAACTTAAGGACACAAAGGTTATCGGTGTGGGTGGGAGTGTTAGCAGGAGGCTGATGTGAAGATAGAGCTTGAGAGGAAGCAGGCATCGAATCAGGTCTCAATAGGACAGTTTGGATTTTGGATTCCTTCTAAGTGCAGTAACTCACCATTGAAGTATTGGAGCAGAGGAATGATGTGGAAAATCCCTGACTGCTGGGTGGGAATAGGTGGGGCAGGGACATGAAAGGAAACCAGTGAGTTCAGAGGCTAATCAAGGTGAAAAGACATCACAGTGTACAATGAGGCAGCAACAATGGATGTGGACAGAAATAGATGAACTTCTAAGTTTTGGAGCTGTTCTTTGGTGATGGATATGGGTAGTGTGGGAGAGAAAAGTATCAAGTTTTACCTGGTAAAAACAACTGGGTATGTGAACACACCGTTTACTCAGAGAGGCAGACCTAGAGAAAAACCACATTTCTGGGGAGAAATTAACTCATTTGAAAGCATATTAGCTATGAGATGTCTATGGGACATATAAGCAGAGATGTCAAAGTGACAGTAGGATGTGTTTTCTGGAGTTGAGAAGAGCTGGGTGAAGTTATAAATGTGGTAGCCAATGGCCTGTAACTGATACAGAGAACCATGGAACTGGTTACAATGACATGGAGAGAGGCTGTAGACAGAAAGAGTGCAGAAGCTTTGGTCTAGTGGAAGACAAGAATAAATTTTGAAAAAAAAAAAAAACTGAGTAGGAGTATCTCGAGTGGGGAGAAAGTAGAGCTCGGTGTCATGAAACCCAAGAAAAGAGAGGGTTTATGAATGACAAAGTGGCCAACTGAGTCCAATATTTCTGAAAATTCAAGTAAGATAAAAACTAAAAAGTGGCCAATGGGCAGTGCAGATGCCATGGGTGGGTCTAACAAAAGCATTTTGGGAGAGAGAAAGAGAAAGAAGCCAGAGTGAAATGGTTTAAAGTTTTTATCCGTGGGAACAGAGAAGGCAGAGATAGAATGAGTGGTCAGCTCTCTCGGGGAGGGGCGTGGGGAGGGCTGTAGAGATAAGACTCAACTCAGAAAACACAAGATAGTGGAAGACATGAGGAGTTTATCATTACAAGTTTGGGGAAAGGAGAGTCAAACAGGCTGGAACAGGTTGGGGAGAAATTCCTGATGAGATTCAGCCTTTGGGTAGTAGGCAGGATGTGGATAAATGGAGAGGGGAGGAGGCATGTGTGCCCGGGAACCAGTGGAAATGAAAGCACATGGACAGAGGTAGGCAGAGGACAAAGGGGACCAAAGAGAGAATGGTGTGAAGACAACAGATGTCTGAGAGAACTGAAGAGCAAAGCTGGAGGGGACGAGTTGAGTACATCTGGTTCTTAAAAATCTGCCCACTTCTAAGAAACACACTCCCCACCTTTAGATAAACCTCCCCTGCATTCCATCCATGAGGTTGTACAACGGCTGCCATCAGCCCTCTCCTTACCAGGGATGGGCTAGCCATGTCAGGCCAGTCAGACGCCCCCCTCCCCACCCCAGCACCAGGGCGCTTGCTCACAGAAGCTACAGAAACATTCTTGTGGAGAGAAGGAAGTCAGCCTTCAGAAAGCAGTAGAGACGAGATGCAGTGGACATGAAGTCCATGTCATCCAACGCCCCCTGGGGCCCACCCCACACCACTGTCCTTCCTGTGGTCTGAGTACAAGAAGCTCCCCAATACATTCCTTACCCCCTTGGATCCCCACTGGTTCTAGTGAGTACTACTTGCCACCAAGAGGGTTGTGAGCTCACAAATGAGATGACACCGGAGACCAGGAATACTCATTGTGAGGCTGAGCAGCAGGCTGAGAGAGGGTAGCCTGCCCAACGACCTAGGAGGTTAGAGGAACCCCTACCATAAAGCAGGCAAACACCCCACATCTCAGAAACAGACTATCCTTGCTTGCTGATGACAACCTTTGAAATCGCCTGCTTCTGCATTAACAAACTACAGTTAATTCCATTAATATCATTTTGAAATGACATCAACACCCTTTTATCTGAAGCTTCAAGCGTTAGTTCATGTCAGAATCAGGACACGTAGACTCCCTGATCTGAGCTAGCATGAAGGCTCTTAAGAACAGAGGAAGATAGAGGTTGTTGGTAAAATGAGCTCACGTCTTTTATCCACAGGCTGGAGGTCTGGCTGCCAAAAGCCCATAGAGGGAAGTATGTGGCAGGTTTATGGTATGATGGAGGTAAAAAGGTGGTGGAAAGATCGGTTCCCTTGCCAAAGAAGTGACAAGAAAGCATTTCTTGGCCTCACAGCCTCTATCGCCCATTCTCTTCTGAGGTTTTGATGCCTTATTTGGATTGCAAATGCACACACATAGCAAAGGGTCCCCGCTGACTGAGATGTCAGGTGGCATTTGTTATGTTATTCCAATGCATTTTTATGAAGAAGCCACAATAACTCTGGTTCTTATTTAGGGCCTACGAAAGCTGATTTCTTGCACATGGGGCTCCCTTAGCCCACTCAAGCTCCCCGAATTCACAATACACCCAAAGAGTAAGCCTGGCCTCTTCAGAGGGCTGCACTTTGTAGGGATACCATAAAAGTCTGATGATGGAGCCAGCTCCCCCTATAAAAAGATACAGTGCCTCAAAGATTTCATAACTTAGAAAATGTTTATGAGATAGTATGTGAAGAATTCAGTTTGTAAAACTGTGTATATAGAGCAATCCCATTTCTATAAACAAACATATGCATATGTCTATACATGTGGGTTGTGTTTGCGTGTGTGCACGTGATCCTGAAGCGATACACACCAAAATGTTTGCAATGGTTATCTTGAAGGGGAAAGAAAGGAGGCTTGTAGGTAACCACTTTATATACTTTTCTTTACTTAACCACATTTTCCCATCTTTCTACAATAAACATGTATTAATTGGATAATTTTTTAATGTTATTCTTTTTTTTAATGTTATTCTTTAAACAAGCATCTGGCAGGTTTCTTATAAACAAGTATTGAAAGCTCACAGTTGTAGGGTTGTTTTGGGGGTTTGTTTTCTGTAGGGGCTGGGGGGGGAAGTTAGGGGAGGTCAGTTATTGTTTGTTTCTATATTGCTTTACTGCAGGATCCCAGAGGACATGAGGTGCCCAAACAGTGTCTGATAAACACCATTGCTACTCCCACAAAACCTCCTAAAGGATGATTTGCTGGGTTATCAGTTTTACTTGACTAACCAGAAATAACCCCTCTAGATAATAGCTGGCTGGTACTAGGGCACATAATCCCTCCCTAATCAGCCTTTTACAATCAGTCCACGTAACTATATACTCACCACTTGCTGTCTGCGGTTCGGTAGAAACCACTTACTCACAATGCTTTCAGCCCTAGTAGGGGGAATCCCCAATGAAGCCGAACTGCCATCTTGTACTCCAAATACTTAGTAGTGGTTGTTAAAAGGCCTTACATGCCCACATGAAAACCATTGGCTTTATCCCTCTGAATTGAAAAAAAAAACCTTAAATAGGTTTCTTTCCCAGTCAAGCCCTGTAATAGAAATAGATGCACACACACAGACATCTATGTATTACAAGAAAACAAAAGTAAATGCATAGGCCTAGTGCCTAAAAGCATGGATTTTGAAGCCAAACAGTCTTGAGTTGATTAGCTTTAACTGCATGATCTTACTTATTACAATAATGCTATGAGGGCAGTAATATTATCCTCCATGTCCCAGATGGGGAAACTGAGGCTCACAGAATTTAAGGAGCTTGCTCAAAGTCACAGAGAGTAAGTGGATGTTAGAAACTGAGCCAACATTTATGGGACACCAGAGCATGTGTTTTTCATCTCTTGCCAGTACTTCCACCGCTCCTACAAAAATATGATTATGGAGAATGTGTACATCGTAAGGACGTATGTCATCAAGTTTGAGATAACTATGGTTTTGCTCCCCAGCTAACTCCCAGAAGAAACAAATCAGACTGTTTCCCTTTTTCTTGTATTTTCCCTCCCTCTAGCTTTCCTGCATGGGGTACACACACACACACACACACACACAGTCCTCCTGAAGTAACCATTTGCAATGGGATTAATGAGGGTTTCAAATGCCCCTGAGGCTGTAGGAGACCTTCTTCCAGGCAGCGGCACAAATGTGGGCCCATTCACTGCTGGGAGTTATGAGTTAGTTGCCTCTAGAGAGTCTGAGTTGAGGCCGCCCCCTTCTTTATTAGGATGGTAAAGAGTTCAACAGTCTTTCCTAAACCTCCTTGTAAACAACAGTTGGAGATGCCATTGGAGAGGCTGGAGGAACAGCCATTTTAAAGAAGCTCCAAGGAGCTCAAGTGACTTGACTTCCCTGCCCTTAGTCTACTTCATAAGGTAGTTGTGAAGTTCTCAGAAAGTTTCCAAGGAGAATAGATTTTAACAAACATAGTGTGAGATCCCTGTGGAGGTATCATTGCCTCTTGGTAGAAGCTGGCAACAGTGGTGGCCATTTTGTAGAAGCTGGTCACATGGCAGCCATTTTGTAGAGTCTATCAAAGCTTGTGAAGAACAAAACCATCTAGAGCCCACAAACGTAAGGGAAAGTCTGTGGGGACAGAGAAGCTGGAAGGCAGTTCTTTAGACAGAGATGTCTTCATCTGAAAAATGGGGGTAATCATATTTGTGTGAATACAGTCAGTATAGGGCCTGATGTATAATGAGCCTTCCAAGAATCTCCAGTAGAGCAAATCTAACTTGATTTTTAAAATTTAATATCAATCTCAAGAACCAAATATTAGCCTAGCCAGCTGCCCCTCCTGCCAGCAGGTTTACTTGTACAAACAAATCATGTTCCCCTAGTAAAGAGGATCAAGCTGACACATGCCATTGTTCAGAAGGCAATTATCGTAATGAGGGAAAGCAAACTGAATGGAGGGCTAATCCAGCTGCTATGTTGATAAAGCATAATAAAAGTGGCCGCTATGGAGCAGGACGCCCGAGTTAATTTGCACTTTTCTCCACAAGCCTGATGCTGCATACACCACAACTACTCTCATAACTAAACAAGAGCTAATTACTCGTGTTAATTACCCAGCCCTAGGTCAGAACTGTGTCTGGTTAAAGGTGGCCAAGGGCTAAGCGCACAGGTTCTTTCTTTGAGTGTTACAAAGGCCTTTTGGGTGCCTGGATCTTTGAAATCAGTGCTCATCACCTTTAGGATGCATTCGTTACACAGATGAAAGTAATTCTATAGATGAGCCCAGCAACTTCCCCACTCCCTCCTTTTAAGATCCCACAAAATATTTTTCCAGATTTTCTTCTTGTCTACACAGAACACTATACTCTGTGAAAACTTTACCAAAAGTAAGTTAATAAATTAATCATTAATAAATGTAATATGATAAGCATGATATTAATAATTAATAAACGTGGTATGTGATCATTGTAATAATAAACATAATATTAACGATTAATAACTAATAATAAATCATAATATGATTCCATTCTTAAAACAGTCTGAAAAAGGCAAAACTATAGAGACAGAGGACAGGTCAGTGGTTGCTGGGGTGAGAGTGGAGGTAACCCCGGGGCCGATAGAGCTGTGGATTGTGGTGAGGGATGTATCAAGGCTATCTATGCATTTGTCAAAACTCACGTGCCACAAAGAGCGAATTTTACCGTATTCTACTGTATACTTTTTTTAAAATATTTTTTATTTATTTCTGGGAGAGAGAGAGAGAGAGACAGCGTGAGCAGGGGAGGGTCAGAGAGAGAGGGAGATGCAGACTCCGAAATAGGCTCCAGGCTCTGAGCTGGCAGTCAGCAGAGCCCGAGCGGGGCTCGAACCCACGAACCGCGAGATCATGACCTAAGCGAAAGTCGGACGCTTAACCGACTAAGCCACCCAGGCGCCCCTACATTTTAAAAATAAACGATAAAACTTGCCCTCTCTCTAGCAGCTTTTCTTGTTAATGTATTACTAGCAATTGCCAAGATACCTTTTTTCTGACAGAGGACATCTTTGAAACTCTAGCAAAACAGGAGAGGGGTAACAATGGCTTATTTTACTAATTTGTAATAAGTGGCCTGTATCTATTGTTTTTGAAATGATTAAGCAGGTGTGGATATTTTTTCCCTGGGAATGCTAAACTGGTGTCTACGAAAACAGAGTGGAGCAAAGGCTTGAACGATTTTCCAGTGAGATCAGTCCAGTCTTAATCTCCATGACGCCAAAATACTTGGCTGCAAAGTGGAAAGTTCAGTCAGTGACCCAGCTGTTTTGTCTCTGTGTGTCCCCCAATCTATGTGACTGCTCAGAGACAGGTTTCAGATCGTTTGGCTGGTGCCAAGGAGACCCATCAGAGATAGCCTTCCCCAATAAATGAACTTTCTTTGCGCTTCCTCAACTCCCTTTACTCCCTTTGGCTATAGCCTGAAGTTCTTTGTCATTTTATTTCAACAACAGTTGCTTTAAAAGACATGTCAGCTACTTTATGATGCTATAACCTGCATCTTTCTTTATTTCGCCCTTGGGGCCCTCAGAGCGACATCTCAAAAAGGCTGATGCAAGCCTTAAATATCACAAAGGTCATTCATTATCACAGCGACCTCAAAACTTACACCATTTCCAAAATAATCACACCAGAATTGACAGACAATTTTGCATTCATTTGTAATGTTAAGTACTTAATCAACAAGTTAAATATTCTTCGGGTTCACAAGAATGATGACAGCCTCTGACTGGTTTTCTATCACTTAAGTGGGGTTTGTCTGATTAGGGCTGACACATGTATATAAGAAAGCAATGAGGTTTTCCTACATGCTTTTTTCTGTTGTTGTTGGGAATATGATAATGTGATAAAATTAGATCCTAACGTGCTTGCACATTTTTGCCTTTCAATTACAGGTGTACCTTTGTTGCAGAAGTAAAAAGGGAGAAAGTAGCCTTAGAGATGGATCCTACCACATCTGCTATCTGTCCACAGTGACAGGGGTCAAGGGGGAAGTCATCTCAGGGAGGTAGACACTTAAGCTCAATTTGTAGAATCACAGACTTTCAGGTTAGCAGAGGCCTTAATAATGGCTCTGATTAGCCTTTCTGATCGCAAGAACAAGAGAACACTCCACTGAGCTTGAGAAATTGTAAGAAAACACCTGAAGTAGGTCGAAGGCTGAAAAACAATAAGGCATCAAGACAGCTCTGGGACCAGAGACTTGGTCTGTCTCTCTCATGCCACATGCTTTCTCTCTCAGGGTGTCTCAGCCTCTCTGTTCACATTATCCTTCCCATCCCTGTAAAAATAAACTCCTTTTAATTGCCTCACACTTTCAACTTGCTCAGGGCCCTTTATGACTTTTCCAGCCTCTCCCTAGTATCAAAACCATTGCAAACTTGCTGGTTCACTCTGTGTTTCTTAGTTTTGGAGAGAGAAAATGTGATTGGTTCAGCACATTTTTCCATGCCAGGCCCAATTACGTGTGACTGTCACCCTGTGAACTGACGGCCCTGAGATCAAGTGTCACTGCTCAGTCCGAGGTGCAGAAACAAGGTACAAGACACAGCCACCTTGGCAGCAGGGGCTCTTAGTGGGCAGTTACCATCAGGAAGGCCGAGACGGCAAAGCTTTGGGGTCACGGTGACCTTGTCTAACAGTTGCATTTCTTCTCCAACAGGGGTTTCAAACTCCAGTGCCTACAATAGCCAGACAGGTGACGAACTCAGTTAAACTGGCCTGATCAAGAGCATGCATTGTACGAGTGGGAAAGACTTTGGGAAACTGGAGAATACAGCCTGGTATAAAAGGATGAGAAAATTAGCTCCAGTTGGTAGACTGATGTGCAGAAAAGAGGGCCTAGTGTTGGCCGATCTTCCAATTCTCCATCAGAATCCAGACATCTGACACTTTATTGAAAATCTCCCAAACTTTAATGTTCACTTGAACTTTCTAAACCATCTGGGTGAACCAGAACATTCCCTTATCTCCTCCACCTTTCAACCAGCGATTGAGCTTCAGTGCCCAGATCCTCCTGAGCACATAGCAGTGGAGGAGACACCGCCATCTTTAAAGGAAGTCCATTCTGCTTTCCAACAGTTCTGCTCACTTAAAATTCTTTCATATAGATGAATCTGGATCTGTCTCCCCACAGTCCGTCTTTTATGATGTGAAGGGGAAAAAGTGGAAAGCCCCTGCAACCAAGTAGCCAAAGACATACCTGAAGACAACTCCTGGCAGCAGACTGACTTCTTCCCGTTTCTTCAGAAGTACTTCATCGGGTTCATTCCCTTCACCATCCTGCTTGTGAACATACCCCATCAGTTAATGTCCCCCTCAGACGGCGGCGATTCAGCCAGGAGTCAGACTATAGCACAGAACACCACAGAACTATTTCGCCTTTCCCATGTGAGACTTTATACTTCTATTAACATGATTGAAGATTATTTCTGATAACAAGTTCATACTATTAATTCACACTGTGTTTCAAGTAAACTTAAGTGCTTTCAGATACTTTGCTGGCTCTTGGCTTTTCACATCGACATCTACTAAACCTGATTTTTATCACCCTGCTCTTGTGGAGTTGGGTTCTCAGTTGTTGCTGCTGCTGTCCAAACTATTATCTACCTAGAACCATTATTTAATATCTATACTCCAGAAAGCAATACCAAAAGTCACACTAGCATACCGGTCTATTTTTTAGATTTGCTTCTCTTTCTTTAAGATATTTTGTCATTAGAGTGAAATTCACTTTTTATAGCAAAATTTCACTTTTATTCTGAGAGTTGTTTGATAATTCTTCACTTAAAAATGTTTATTCACTTTGAGAGAGAAAGAGTGCATGATGGATGAGGGGCAAGGAGAAAGGGAGAGGGAAAATTTGAAGCAGGCTCCATGCTGGCAGGACAGAGCCCCACACGAGGCTCAGTCCCATGAACCATAAGATCAAGAGTCAGATGCTCAGCTGACTGAACCATCCAAGTGCCCCTGTAAGTCTTCACTTTTATTTTTCTGGCCCTGCTATTCTATCTTTTCTTTGCAAGATTAAAATCTATATTTCTAAAGTCCAGAGTGTATATCTGGCTGTACTCTATACCCCACCCCACCCCCTTCCTGGGAGTCCTGCATAGTCAAAGTCAGGTCATGTCCTCCTCATGTTCTCATCATTTCTGCATCTCCAACCAGCTGTTCTTTGTTGAACAGAGTTAGGCCCACTACAACAGTTTCCCTCATTGCTCCTTCCGGCTTCTGAGAATTAAAACAGTAAGCATGATCTGCTTCCAGCTATGATGGAATGGATGATATCAGATTAATCCCCCACTGAGAACAACTATAAAGCTGATTAAAATACAAAGGCCAACTGTTGGAAGGCACTGGAGAGCAACCAAGGCAACCAGGGCCCCAAAGGGACAAATATCCCGAAGACACAGGAAATGCATTGAAATGGGCCTGATATTCTGTACACAATTTCCCCTCGAGGCATTTGTTGACTTCCAAGTAGTGCTTATCCAGGCCTAATGTCTCAGGCTGGGTTCCCTAAAACAGAGATGAATTAGCACGATGCTACTAGACGGTGTTTTAGGATGAACCTCTGTGAAAGGGAGAAGAAGGAGGCCGTATTGTGTTACAAGTCCAGCCTCTGCTGACCCCACAGGGAGCTCTAGAACTAGAAGAAGCCTTCTGAGTTCTCTTACGTTGTTGCATAGGGTACAGGCTACCCCTGGCATAAGGTGGACGTTGGTGGCGGGAAGCAGTTTTCTTCAGAAGAGGCAATCTCCAAAGAAGACTGATGATTGGAGGCTACCCTCTGATGAGACTTTAAGCAGTTGGAGTGAGAAGCCTTTTATTCCTCAATGGTGATCTGGCCAGCACATCAGAGCATCCATCACACCTAGAGACTGAGAAACTAAGCAGAAACCAACCTCTAAGAAGTTAAAAAAAAACAACAAAACAACAAGCATTAACTTTGGTAGTCTTACAGTGCTACAGACAGGGAAATTGGAGTTTGGGGTGTGGCAAGAAGGAAGGGCACTGATAAACACCCAAGTGCTTAGTTGGAAGAGCTAGCCCATAGGAATAAGAGAAAATCTGAAATTATCTCAAGGAGGTCAGCAGATTATCAGCCTCTCAGGATAAAATTAAATATTTTCTAAAAGAACATAACATCAGCCATACTGTCTATGATTTTCCCTTTTTTTAAAGAAGTTTATTTATTTATTTTGAGAGAGAGTGAGAGCAGGGGAGGGGCAGAGAGAGAGAGAGAATCCCTAATCAAGCTCCAAACTGTCAGCACAGAGACCAACTTGGGGATCGATCCCACAAACCATGTGATCATGACCTGAGCCAAAATCAAGAATCAGACACTTAACCAACTGAGCCACCCAGGCACCTCTCTCCATGATTTTTCATACACAATGAAACATTCAGTTAAAAACTTATCAAACAACCAGGGGACAGCAATAAATGGGTAGGGTGGAGGAGGGAGATAGTAAAAAGAGATAATACAGAAAATAGAACCAGATGGAGGTGATCTAGATGTTAAAGTAACAGATATGCGTTTTAAATAGCTATGATCAACAGTTTAAGAAAATAACGGAGAAAATGGAGAATTTCACCAGAGAACTGGAATCTATAAGAAACCAAATGGAATGCCTAGAACTTAAAAACACAATAATGGAAAATAAAGATCCAATAGATTAAACAAAGATAATACACAGCAGAAGACAGGTTTAGTGACTTGGAAGAGAGATCAGTACGAAGTATCCAGGATGAAGCAGCACAGACAGGTAAAAGATGCTTTTTCAAACTTAACAGACATATGAGAAACAGGAAAAGTATTTCAAATACATGAGATTAGAGTCCTGGGTGGACAAATAAAAGAGAAAAGAGGTAATATTTGAAGAAACAGAAGCTGAAAACAATTGTCCAAACTGACATATTTAGGAAGCTTGGGTTATTTCACACGAAGGATGCCTGCAGAGCTGGGTGCTGAGTCCTTCACCCCCAATAACAGCCATCAGTCATCGAGCTTTCACGATGCCCACCCAGGAAAGCATATAGGTCCACCCAAGTCCTCTCCCTCCTCCTTGCTGCACCCTTATATCTATATCTTCAGCAGAGGAAAGACGCTGAGGCTGGAGGTTCATTCTTCATCCAAGGTCACCAGCCTACCGTAGTTGGAACTCTAATCCTTTGCTATTAACCTCTCTGCCATCCTCTGCCTTACAGAGATGCATTATTTGTTTCACTCCTAATACTTGCTTGGATAATCCCTACAGACAAACTGAGATCCCTCACGGGGGCAGGGAAGTGGTGGGGGGAGGGGGCGGATAATTCTAGGAAGTATTCTGGAGGACAGGAACACCCGGCTGGGTGCTCCAAGGGCAGGCATGAGGCACAGAGAGGGTGACAGTGAGGAAAGAAAGAACAGCAGATGGGAAAAGGTTCCAGAAGGAGAGATGGAGGCGAGTACCTTCAATCCTTTCAATATCTGTTTCTTTTTCCCCCAACAGCTGGTCTTGGCTTCAGGAAGAATCAACTCTTCTCTGCTTTCCCTTCCCTCCCGCACGGTATCCCCACCCTTCCAGCACTCCAAACTCTGCTATGGTCTGGTTCGGCCACATTTTGGATTAAATAGGATTTTATGAGTTGACCAAGGGCCCACCCCCCATTGTTACACAGTTTATGGCAACACATGTTCTGATTCCAACACCACTTACAACTGACCTGAGGACACAGTTCATCTTACGTTGGGATCTGCCTGTACACGAGAACTTAAGCAATATCATCAGATGATGCCATAAACCTCTTCACCATGTGGACACGATTAATTACCAAAGGAGCATGGGAAACCACTGGGTACTGAGTTCTAAAGACACAGACACAGCTAAAGTCTTGCAGCTTATAAGAGGTTGGGATGGGGGTTTTCCCTGCAAGCGGGTGAAGTGTGGGATCAGCTGAAAACATACCTGGCAGAAGAGGGCAAAGGAAAGCAGCTACGCAGACAGCAGGGTAAATGGGAGGAGCACAGAGCTTGCTTTCACCTTTGGAGCCTCCCAGGGGGCCCCTTCAGTTTGCAGCACCCCCGCACCCCCGTTTCCTGGGTTCCTGATCAGGTGTGGGGGGCAGAGTTCCAAAGGCGCCTCGAGACCTGTAGGCTGCAGTTTGCTTTGCCGCCGGGGGGTTTGTGCAGGCTGCTGCTGGCCCTCCCGGGCCTTGCGCCATGTCTGCCCCAGGAGGTTGGCTCCTTCTGCCCACTCACAGTAGCCAAGCTTCCTGTTCAGGTTGGTAGGCTCCAGAAGCATTTATGAGGCCCGATTGGGTGCCAGGCCCTGCAACACACAGTGCGGAGCTAGAGGCGAGCTCCCGGGGACTGGGCTGGTGGTGATGAAGGATCTGGGCAGGTGAGCATGGGGCCAGTGTGCCAGGGGAGCTGGAAAGGAAAGGAGAGCCAGGGAATTACATTAGTGCAGCTGAGAGCGTCAAAGCCTTGCCTCTCCTGCACCTGGCCTTGTCTCCACTTACCTAGACAGTGCAGCACCTCAGCCCCTGAGCCAGGAGATGGGCTAGAGCAGGGTCGGGCAAAGCCTGGTTTCTCAAACAGGCATCTGGCTTTCGGATGCTACACTTACCAGCTTGGGCCAGCCTCTTCTAAATCTCCATTTCCTCATCTTCAAGATGGAGATAACAGTGCGGTCAGTTCAATCACAATATGATATGTGTTCCTAAAAATTACCACTCTGCAAAATCGCAAGATAGAAACCCTAGGGGCTTATGGGAAAAATGGCGTTAGGGCCACAACACCCAGAAGCTTAATCAGTGACACATAAAATAAGGTAGAAACATAATGACAATGGCAGCACCGTTTCACACATGTTCAATAGTTAAGAAATACATAACTACTACAGTGAAGTCTGGAACTTTATCTTGGCCGAGACCTGGGGTTTGCTGGCAGAAGTGGATGTTGGTGTGTAAGTTACCTTGACAGTAGAGGGAGAAGAGCTATCTGACTTTGGGTGGAAAGTACTGACACCAGATGTGGTGAGTATGGTTCCAGTACACCTGTACCCAGGTTAACTGGTAGGTGATTGAGGTGCAGCTGGGTGCCATCTTCTGCGTTCCTCGTTTTGTGTGTGCATGTAGACAAGATCAGACAAAAGCAAACACAAAATTCACAGTATGGCCGAGTCCCTAATACATCAATTACGATGAAACAAATTTTCATTTTTGAAACTAGAGTCATAGCCAAGCTGGCTGTACTAACTGCCTCATGAGGGGATCTCGTGAGGATTAGATTAGATTGTTCATATCAGTGTGGAATCCAGTGTCTGGCAAGTGGTGAATCAGGGTTGCTGGTGTGATGAATACACATCAGATTATTGTATTTCAAACAAATCAAACAACGACTCTATGAACAGCAGAGTGCCTAACCGTGGAGTGGGGAGTGGTCATGTAGGTAGTGGGGGGGGTGGGGGTGATCATTTATCGTGGTGAAGAGGAAGGAGTACATGAATGAGATACCCAGCAGCAAGCTCTGCAATGTGCTGTTACCAGGACAACTTCCACACTCTCCCTGCCCCCGTTAACATGAGTATGATCACAGGGATATATCTGTCCACCACTGCAGGAACCTTACCTCCTAGTACTCACTTACGTTTTGTGGAATAGAAATTTAGGCAAGGCTCAGGCGAGTGAGTCTTCTGTTCCTCAGGGTATCAACAGAGGTCAGTCATTCAGTATTACTCAGCCAGCCAACGGGCTGGTCTGGAGAGTCCAAGACAGCTTACTGCCAATGTCTTTTGCTTTGGTGGGCATGGCTGGAAGGCTGGTCCCAGCTGGGACCACCAGTCAGAGTGCCTACATGCCACCTCTCCAGGACAGCCAGACTATTTACAGGTTTCAGGAGCCAGGAAGCAGAAGCAGCCAGTCTTCTTATCCAGCCTTGGAAACCCCGGAACACCATTTCTACTGCAATCAATTTGTCAAGCAAGTTAGCGCATCCCACATTCAAGGGCAGAGGAGTTAAGGTCTACCACTCAGGGGGAGGAGCAGCAAAGACCTTCTGCCATAATGTGGGCCTCCTGCCCTGGTTTATCTAAGGCCGCCCTTGGGCTGCAAGCTCCTTTGTAGTGGGGACCCGGTTTCATTAAGTTTTGGATCCAGAGTGTCCTTGTATCTGTCACCTAAAGACCTTGGTTAAGCTTGAGTACATGGATGAATAAATTGACAAACCGGAGCACCACCCCCTTTGTTCAAAGCCACCGATGCTTCAGGAGCAGGAATCATGGCTCCCCTCTTGTATCCCCAACACATAATGTGCTGTATGACCCTTAGCCAGCACTGAATGTTTACCAAAAACCCAAACACCTACACTTCCGTGCTGGGGTCCCGCGGTGCAGCCATGGCTAAGAGGCTGGCAGGGGACAATGTTTGCAGCTGAAACCTGAGGCCGGGCAGGCTGAGCTGAAAGCAAGACCTGAGTGGTGGGATTTCTGGTGATGGCAGATGGGGCCGGGACTTAGAGCAGGTCATTACTGTGAGCCCTGGGAGACAGATGGAAACTGGGCTGAGGACGGGGACAGAGGGGACTGAAAGTCCACTCTCCTGCTGCCGGTGTGGGTTGGTGGAGAGAGCCAGAGCTCATGATCACACAAGGCCCCGACGGTCATCCAACTGTGCTTCACAGGCTTGCCTGCTAGCACACTGACCACACCCGGCACAAAGGAGAAACAGCTTTGGGTTCAATTCAGGCCGCAGATCTTGGGAAAGAAGGGAACTGGCCCCAGAAAATGAGCATTTAGTAACGTGGAAACGGTTGGTTATCATGAGCTGTAAACCAGGTGTTGACTGTGTGACTATTTTAAGTCTCATTTAATTTATCCCTTGGATTAGGTGGGTGCTATTTATAAGGAGTGATACGCCCGCCGCTTTGGTCCTGGAGCAGGTGGGGCCCAGGAGCCTGGATCTCCTGGGTCAGGCTCTGGAGGAGGAGGAGGCCCAGGCCCTGCCTCCCACACTTAGCGCTGATAGCGCTGCTCACGCAGAAGCCATCGGCCTACAGACAATAGCTCTGCTTGAGCTCGGTGAATCAAGCCTCAGCCCCCACGTTGCTGGGGCCTCCGCCTGGCTGCCATGTGCAGGGACACCCTGGGCTTTGTCCTGCCTGGCCTGAGCCTTCAGGGAAGATTAGCCGAAATGGTTTGTCCCGGCTGGGTGACCCCTCCCCACACAGGCCTTTGGAACCTTCCACTGGACACAAAGAAACGCAGTCCACACGCCTCCCTGAATTGGCGCGGTGGCGAGCTGAGCTTTGAGACCCCAGCATTCCCGGAAACCTGTGCCTTAGCTTCCCAGGCAAGGCCCGGGTTGCCCGTGGTGACTTTTTCCAGAACACACAGAAGATAACACACCCCGACTTGAGAGGCGGCTGTGGTGACCCGGGCCCAGCGGAGCCCTTCCCTAGTGACAGCGGAGCTGAGCCGCAGTTCTGGCTGGAGGAGGGGCGAGGCGTGCAGGGTCCCACTGCCACCAGCCGCCCACCTGGCAGCCAGAGGCCGGCAGGCCCGCAGCAGCCTTGGCAGAGGAGTTTCGTCGAACAGAACCGAATGACCCACAAATCAGGGCAGAGCGAGCTGGCGCGTCAGCTCGGGCAGGGCTGCGGTGCTGTGTGGGGGCTGGCATCCAGGGGTCCCTGCTGGAGGAGAAGCCAGTGGGCTTGGGGGGGGGGGGGGCAAGCATGAGGGCCTCTCCAAGCCCTCCTGTGCAGCAGTAAATCTAGAAGTGAGCCCAGCGCCCCCCCTCACTCCCACTCTGCAGGTAGAGACCTGGGACACTGGTCACGCGGACACAGCCGCCTCCAGACGGAACTGGGCACCACGCGCGATGTCTGGGTTGTAAATAAGGCCAGCACCGCAAGCGTTTGGAAAACACGGAGCAGCGCCCACTATCCGGCAGGCAGCATATCACTTCCCGGGCCTCGCTGGCGCAGTGCCCGCCTCTCCAGTTAGCGCGGGCCCTCCCAGTCTGGGCATGGAGACAGAGACACGTTTTAAGTTGGACCTGTCCCTCTTCGGTGTGTGAGGTGGCAGACCGCTCACAGGGACCAACCTGGCGCCCTGTTTGGTGGCACGATGGCAAGGGTCTGCCAGACTTCCAGGCCCGGGCGGCCCGGGATCCATGGGACTGGGCCGCACTCTGTGAAGGTTCTGATGCTGCTTTCGTTGTCCCGGCGCAGGCGTGACAGCGAAGACACTGCATTCAGGGGCCCCGCAGTTGTGACTGAAGCTTCCCTCGTGCCCAGGAGAAGGGCAAGCCACTGAGATTTGTAGTTCCTTCACACCTTTAATTCCTTACTTGGTACAGATGCCCAGGGAGGCATATGGGTTTTTTTTTGTTTTTTAATTTTTTTTAATGTTTTATTTATTTCTAGGAGAGAGAGAGAGAGACAGCGTGAGCAGGGGAGGGTCAGAGAGAGAGGGAGTCACAGACTGAAACAGGCTCCAGGCTCTGAGCTGGCAGTCAGCACAGAGCCCGACGCGAGGCTCGAACCCACAAACTGCGAGATCATGACCTAAGTGAAAGTCAGACGCTTAACCAACTAAGCCACCCAGGCGCCCCAAAACTGTTCTATAATCTTAATATGCCAGGAGACAAATGAAAATCACTTTTGAAGACAGCTGAGTGAAATGAGTTCTGAAATAAAAAGNGTCATGACCTAAGCGAAAGTCGGACGCATAACCGACTAAGCCACCCAGGAGGCATATGTTTTTTGAAGAGGTTTTTATTTGTCACGAAAGCGTGTGAGTGACACATCTTTCTGAGTACACGCATATGACGCCTCCTCTCCCTGAAGCCCAGTTCCCAAAGCGGCACCTTGGCGTGCCCAGTCCTTCCTCTCAGAGGGTCAGGGACACACTTTTTCTGTTTGGAAATGTTGGCACGGTCTCCTTGGCTTCCCCTTTGTCCCTCTTCCTCCAGGAGAGTAAGTCTGGGCTCTCCAGAGCCTGCCGACCGTCTCAGAAATGTCCCTTCCCTAGTGACAGGCAGAAGACCCACTTCACCGTTACCTCATTTCCAGTGCCTGCTTCCACAGGGGAAAGCAGGCCTCTCTGCTTCTTGCAAGGGGGAGGCGGGGAAGGGTGGGTGGCAGAGAGCACTTCCAAACTGCCATTTCCTCACTCCCCGCCTGCATTTACTTCTGGGGGAAACGCCCTTCCCATTCGCCTACAACAGGTCTTCCCCCTGGCAGGTGCCACCGTATTTCCTAACACGTGATGCCCACACCTTCCTCTCAGAGAGATTTATAGACATCGGTGGCTTCTTCTTGCCCTCGGTGGCAATGGCTGGCCCCGAGCTTTCTGTGCTGTTCCTATAAAACTGTCGGGACCTTCCCCGAACAATGACCCTGTATATCTACAGGCCCCACCCCCTTCCTCCCATCTCTCTTCCCCAAAGAAAGCCCCTTTTCTCTTTTTCTCTCATCTTTTGAGTTAATACCTCAGGGGGGCTGAAACTGGGCCCCCCGCCCTGAGACACAGATCAATGGGAATCAGTGAATTCAGAGGAAGAGGGCGAAGTGTGTGTGTGTGTGTGTGTGTGAAAGACAGGCAACTACTTTGGACTGTTTGACCATTTATTACCCCCAAAAAAGAAAAATAGCTCCATCCTGACATTATATAATAATAGTAATTTAACAATAATGAATACAAAAAGGGTCATTAAGCAAATGACCTCAGGCCAGGGAAGGAAGGAAGGAAGGAAGGAAAGAAACAAGGAAGGAAGGAAGGAAGGAAGGAAGGAAAGAAAGAAGGAAGGAAGGAAGGAAGGAAGGAAGGAAGGAAGGAAGGAAGGAAGGAAGGAAGGGAAGGAGGGATGGGAGGGAAGGAGGGATGGGAGTAGGGGAGAGATGGAGGAAGGAAAGAAGGAACGAAGAAACGAAGGAACGAAGGAAGGGGAAGGGAGGCAGAAAGGGAGGGGTGGGTGAATGTTGGTTCTCAGGTTATGAATTGCAAATGCATATAAAGCTAACTGTGTGCCAGGAACTGTTCTGAGCACTGAGGTGTTAACTAATCTCACCTCAATCCTCCAAAGTTAATACTATTACTATTTACCTCACTTTACATTGAGGATCCTAGAGGAAGGTCTGAGATAAGACAGCAGATGGAGCCTTCCAAGTTTCTAAGAAATTATAAGCTTTCAGGATCTTTGGGGGCAATTTGGCAGACCAGGGTCATCACATCTGGGCTGAACGACAGCCATGTCTGAATTGAAGTCTTCATTTTTTCAAGGGCCCCACACTGACACAAGGTTGGGAAAGGGCTGCCATATTGTATATGACCAGAGGAAGACAAGGGAAGAGAGTGATACTCGCCCAAGGCCTCACTCCAAAGTGGATGTTGTCCAAAGGGTTCTATAGTCAGTTAAAACTAGGAAATGCTAAGTTAAATAGATTGCAAGTTTCTTTATTACAGGACTTCTCAGAGCATTAAATGTGCTAAAATGCACTGTGACTCATATAAAAGGAAATAGAGAATGAAACATTTCCTCAGCTTATTAGACCTCTTTGGAGGAGAAACTCACGAGACCAGAATTCCATGGAATACACTTCGGGAAACATCCCGTGTCTGACTTACTCAGTCTTTCCACTTTTAAGGTTAATGTTGGCCTGATCTGGCCTGGAACGTGAGGTTAAGTCTCTGATTGCCTGAAAGACCCAAGTGTCTGGAGATACCTAAAGAATGAACTGGGTCTACCGTTTGGGAGACAGAGCAGCACGGGTGGGGGGAGGATCTCAGCACCTGCTGTGTCCGACGCGATCCCCGATGCACACCCTTACCTTTGGGCCAGTGTTCCTAGAGGAGGGGCTCTGGTTAGCAGTGATAACCCGGAAGGGAGGTGGCAGGCTCCTTTTCTTCTCAGCAGTGTCCTCCACCAGGAAACGGGTGACAAACCCATCGATTTTTTAAAATCAGAAGCCCCTATGATTCTTTTCATGTGTTTACAGTAGAGCTTGGCTGTGTGCCTGGCAGTGTGAACACCTGGCCGTGCCTCCCTACCCAGGAGCAGATGAGGGAATTATTTACCATGAACTCCAAGATCCTCCACTGTGTCACTGGGAAGGTGACTCATGTAGAGCAAGTAGTACAAGAGCGGAAAGCCAAAAGGACTTCTTTGGGGGCTACGTAACCTCTGGGCTAGCAGGAAGAAAACCTGAGAGGGCGGTGTCTCACGGGAAACAGTTATATACACACATGTGCTTGGAAGCCTTCCCCAATAACCAGGCATTGACCATTCCACAGAAGCTTCCTTCAGAAAGCTCTCACACCAACCTATTCTTACTGCTTCTCCCAGGTACACAATTATTCCCTTCTGACTAAAGTCTTCTTGGGGCTTCTGGGTGGCTCAGTTAGTTCAGATCCAACTCTTGGTTTTGAGTTCCAGCCCCACATCAGGCTCTGCACTGGCAGTATGGAGTCTGCTTGGATTCTCTCTCTCCCTGCCCCTCCCATGCTTGCTTGCTCGCTCTCTCTCTCTCTCCCTCAGAATAATAAATAAACTTCTAAAAAACTGTACCTGGTCTTTGGGGCCCCTGGTGGCTCAGTCAGTTGGGCATCCAACTTCAGCTCAGCTCATGATCTCTCAGTCTGTGAGTTCAAGCCCAGCTCATGATCTCTCAGTCTGTGAGTTCAAGCCCCGTGTCCAGCTCTGTGCTGACAGCTCAGAGCCTGAAGGCTGCTTCGGATTCTGTGTCTCCCTCTCTCTCTGTGCCCCTCCGCTGCTCACTCTCTCTCTCCATCTCTCTCTCTCAAAAATAAATAAACATTAAAGTAACTGGTCTTCTTGCTCAATTCCTAGACCCACTGCCAAATTAATCTTGGAACATTGTTTTCACCATGTTCACTTTTCTCCTCAAAAACTTTGAAAATGGGTTTGAAAACAGCTTCAAGCTATCTGTCCGGCCTTATTCCCACTGTCCTGTAGCACAGGGCCCCGGGGCCAGCCAAACCGCACAGCCACTGATAATTCTGGGTGCATTCCCACACAGTCAGCTTTGTTTCTTCTCAAGTTCCTTTTCAGGAGTGATGGCAGCTGGAATGCGGGGTAAAAGCCCCCTGAAAATTCTCTCCTCTGTAAAAGCAGTGAGAACAGTGGCAAAAATCAACAGAATCAACTTTTTCAGAACCCAAAAAATTCACCAAAGGCTTTCAGCAATTGGAGCATTTACTGGGAGAAAAAAAAAAAGGCAGGATTTCTAGGGCACCTGGGCGGCTCAGTCGATTAAGTGTCCGACTCTTGATTTTGGCTCAGGTCATGATCTCATGGTTACATGGGTTCAAGCCCCACATCAGGCTCCGGCACTGACAGTGCAGAGCCTGCTTGGGATCCTCTCTCTCTCTCTCTCTCTGTCCTCCTCCTCTACTTGCACTCTCTCTGTCTCTCTCAAAATAAATAAATAAACTTAAAAAAAAAAAAGAATCTCAGTAAGAACAGTGAATTTTAGGGTGTTGTAACTTGCCTGAGTCTCACCCCCACTCCCTAGTGCCATAGGGCCAGTAAGACCCGCAGCCTGTGATCTCAGTGAAAAGTGAAGGTTAAAGCCTATTCCCACATTTGCCTGGTTCCCTGGCAGGCCCCACCTGTAAAACTTGTCTTTATTTGACCAGACTAAAAGTCCACCTAATGCAAACAGTCTGTCCCCTGGGTGTTCCTTGAATAGACCAGGCACACTCTCATCTCAGGACCCTCACTACTGCCTGGAGTGTCCTTGCCCTGCAACCCAGCCTCTCCGTCCTCAAAGTCCTTGGTCAAGTATCACCCTCTCAGCAAGGCTTTCTCTACCCACACTATTGTCATGCAACCTGAGCTACAGGCATTTCCTACTTCCATTTCCCGCTTCGTTTCTCTGCAGAGCACCTATCACCTAACATGCTATGTATTTCATTCATTTATTACATGTATTATATGTCTTCCCACTGGAATGCAAGCCAACATGAAGGCAGGGTATTGTCTATTTTCCTTGGTGTTGTATCTCCAGAGCTTAGAACAGTGCCTGGCACAAAATAGGTGTTCAGTAACTATTTGTTGAATGAATAAAGGAATGAAGGTTTGTTTTTTTTAAGGTTAATTTTTATTTATTTATTTTGACAGGGAGAGCACAAGGGTGGGGCAGGCAAGGAGAGAGAGAGAGAGAGAAACACAGAATCCAAAGCAGGCTCCAGGCTTCAAGCTGTCATCACAGAGCTCAACGTGGGGCTCTAACTCACAAACCTTAAGATCATGACTGGAGCTGAAGTCAGACGCTTCAGAGCCCCAGGAATGAAGATTTAAAAAAGAAAATGTTGGCAGAAATGCTGCACTTCCAGTGCAATTTAGCCTGTAGGTGTTTGGTAATTATAATTCTGAAAAGAGATGCAAACTTATTTGCAGGTGAAACTGGTCACTGAATCCTTAACAGACTCTTCCAGGGCTAAAGCCAATGTTGTGCTTCCATCAGCACCTCCATGCTTCTCACACAATACATCTCTGTTGATTTATTGGAGCCCAAAGCCTGGCCTTTCTCCAGGAAGTTATAATAATACAGAAGCCCCCAGGAGTCCCCGTGACCCACTGAAGATAGAGGGGAAAGATTATGTCTAAGGAAGGTGACTTGTTTGGTTTGTCTGACAAACAATACCTTCAGAAGCGATACCCCAAATAAACAAGTTCTCTTGGAGGATAGTGTGCATTCTAGCCACAATGCTATAACTCTGCTTCTAGAAAAATTTTCAGGGTCAGTAGGATTTCTTTCTTTTAATCTTACACAATGGCAAATTTGCCACTAAACAAATTTGTCACTAAAACAAAATCTAATGAGTAAAATGGCTGAACAGTTGAAAACATACGGAATGGATCAAGTGTGTGATATAAGTCAAAGGCTGAGAGCTCACTGCTTAGCAAACACTGCTTAGCAGACTCCCATCTTGGTGGTCTATCCACTGAGCTACTGCGGCAAGCCACAGTCAAGCCTAATTCTTCTCCTTGAGCTTTGGGGTGGAGGGTTCTTTTCTCGTAAGATTAGATCTCCAGACCAAGATGGAGTATACACACTTCTCTCTGTTCCACCCATTAAATACACATAAAAATATTTATTTAGTAATAAATATAAATAGATTTATTTCTACATAACATATAAATATCTAATATATATAAATGTTGGCAATATAAATATATTTATAAATATATATATATTTCAAATATAACAAGACTCCAAAAGGTGTGGAGAAGGCAGACTGGTTAGGGATCTCAGGACTCAAGGAATGACATGGCTGTGAGTCCCCTGCGTTTTCTTTTTCCTTCTGTATCTCAGACTGGGTGCTGGAGAAGCTGGCAACTCTTGGAAACCAGTGGGAGCAGTAAAATAATAATAATAATAATAATAATAAACCCAAGAAAAGCCTGCTGTCCCTAGGTAAAGGACCAAGAAGAGGGAAACCTAGGAAGATGGGAAACTTTTAGACAATAACCACTCCACCCCCAACCAAACACCAAGTAAAAATTGCTGTCACACTGCCAACCCATCAGCATAGGTGGAACCAGGAGCCTGTGTATCCACCTCACCTGCTCTAATGAGGTGCCCTTCCCTTTTGCTAACTAGGGTGAAATCAGAGAAGACTGAGTAGGGATCTGGAAAATTCAGTCCCACCCACGAGTTAAAATCCTCCCCCTAGGGCCAGTGGAGACCATGTGGGGACCCTGAACTTCCACACTCTCCCAGTGGTAATGAGGTGGCATCTCCCCCTTCCCCAGTATCAGAGGAAGGTAGATGGAAAACCATAAATTTCACCACCATCCAGAGGCACATAGCTCTGCCTTGCCTTGACCCACGTGGTATCAGTGGAAACTTGCGAAAAAGATGATTTAAATAAAATGCAGAGTCTGTAACACAATATCCAGGTTCAGGATACAAACAAAAACCATTTACCACTCCAAGAAGCAGGAAAATCAACAATGAGTGAGAAAAGACATTCAGCAGACACTGACACCAAGACAATACAAATATTAGAATTATGTGACAAGGAATTTAAAGCATCCATCATAAAAATGGTCCAATAAGCAATTATAAACACACTTACAAAAAGAAAATCTGAACCAAGAAATAGAAGATGTAAAGATGTAAATTCCCTAAATGGAAATTTTAAGACTGAAAAAAAATATGATTACCAAAATTTTAAATACTTAATGGATAGGCTCAGCAACAGAAAAGAAAGGGCAAAGAAAAGAATAAATAAACTTAAGCATAAAACAGTAGAAAGTATCCAGTCTGAACAAGGGAGAAAACAATGAAAAAAAAAAAAAGAAAAAGAACAACAAATGAACAGAGCCTCAACACCTGAGGGACCGGAGTCCTCAAAGGAAAGGAGAAGGGCTGAAAAGGCATTAGAAGAAATATGGCTGGAAATTTCCAAAATTTAGCAAAAGGCATAAATTTACAGATCCAAGAAGCTGAATGAAGCCTAAATAAGATAAGCCCAAAGAAAATCACACCAAGATATAACACAGTCAAACTTCTAAAAACTGAAGACCAAAAACAAACAAACAAAAACAAAACAAAACAAAACAAAACAAAGAAAGAATACCTTACCTTACCTTGAGGGGGAAAACAATTGGAATGATAGTGAATTTCTCATCAGAAACCATGGAGGCCAAAAGGAAGTGGCACCACATTTTCCAAGTGCTGAAAGGAAAGAACTGTTGACCCAGAATCCTGTATCCAGTGAAAATATCCTTCCTGAGGAGAAAGACATCAAGATATTTTAAGGTGAAGGAACAATTAAGAGACTCTATGGCCTGCAGATGTACTGTAAAATAGCTAAAGAAAATTCTTGAAAAGAAAGAAACTGATAAAAAGAAGAATTCTTAAGACATCTGGAAGGAAAAAAAAACAATGGAAAGAATGTAAAAAAGATAAATACCATAGACTTCTTGAATTTCCTCAGTTGTGTTTGGTTGAAACAAAACTTGTAACATTGTTCAATTGGTTCTAAGTGTACCGAGAGGAAATACTTAAGGAAATTATATCATAAACAAGGGAGAGTAATAGGAATGGAATAGTACGTAGAATCTGAGCACTTTACTCAATCTGGTAAAATGTTAATAGTGGTAGACTGTTATAAATTATGTACATGTACTATAATACTTAAACCAACCACCAAACCACCTATGCAAAAGAGATACACTTGGAAACACTATAGAAATTCAAATTGGAATTCTGAAAAATGTTCCAAGTAACCAACAGTAAGACAGAAAAACAAAAACAGAAGAAAACAAAGGGAACAACAGAAAACAACAACAAAAATACAAAGCCAGACCCCTAACATCCCAATTATTACATTATACAATTTCAAAATGACAAAATGAAAGAGATAGAGAACAGAGTAGTGGTGGCCAAGGGTTAGAAATGTGGAAGAGGAGGAGGATCTTTGTCGTGAGGGAGAAGCTCTGAGTCTTGACTGTGGTGCTGGTTACACAAACGTGGATGTGATAAACTGTCCTGAGGTGTAATTGATTTTCACATTGTTCTATTGCGGCATAAGATGTCAGCTTTGGGGAGGGGCGCCTGGGTGGCTTAGTCGGTTAAGCGTCCGACTTTCGCTTAGGTCATGATCTCGCGGTTCGCGGGTTCGAGCCCCGCGTCGGGCTCTGTGCTGACTGCCAGCTCGGAGCCTGGAGCCTGTTTCAGAGTCTGTGACTCCCTCTCTCTCTGACCCTCCCCTGCTCACGCTGTCTCTCTCTCTCTCTCCTAGAAATAAATAAAACATTAAAAAAAAAAAAAGATGTCAGCTTTGGGGAAAAACTAGATAAATGGTACACAGGACCTTTCTCTACTAGCTTCACAACTTCTTGTGAATCTATAATTATTTCAACATAAAAAGTTAAAAGAAAAGAGATGAAGTCAGGATACAGCTGCCTGGTTTCTAATATTCGCTCTGATGTCCTCTGTGGTAGGAATCTAGATGAAACTTACAGTTGTCCTCACACTCCCCACAACTTTGCCTACCTTGAATTTGGTAGAGAGAAACGATTCCATTTTTAAAGTTTTAGCAATTTTTAAAAATATTTTTTAAATTATTTCTGAGAGAGAGAGAGCCAGTGTGAACAGGGGAGGGTCAGAGAGAGAGGGAGACACAGAATCCAAAACAGGCTCCAGGCTCTGAGCTAGCTGTCAGCAGAGAGCCCGATGCGGGGCTTGAACCCACGAACCATGAGATCATGACCTAAGCCGAAGTCGGAGGCTTGACCGACTGAGCCACCCAGGTGCCCCAAAGTTTTAGCAATTTTAATCTCCTCAGGAGATACCAAATTATCCTGGGACAAATGTTCCTTTCTTCTGGGGGGACAAGAATCAACTTTATAGATCAGCAGTAATAAAGGAAGAACCTGTTGAGTAAACCTGAACATACGTAGTAAAGTAGCTTGAAGCAGACTAGGAAGTTAAGGTTTCTCTTCTGTAATGGAATTGAGTGCCTGCATTCATGACACACTTGTTTAATCTGTATCACCTGGTGTTCTTGAGGCACCAGGTGGTTTCCTAAAGCAGCTGTTTCTAAAACAGATGCAGTTGAATGGAAAGGAGTGCAGGAAAGACACACAGGCTTATCACAGGGTAAGTTACTAACATGTCTGTGCCTCAGTTTCCTCAACTGTTACATGGGAATAATAACAGTAACTCCCTCATGGAATTGTTGTGAGCATTCAAAGAGTTAGCGTCTGCACAGCCCTTCAAATAGTGCCTGGCACACAGCAGGCATTAAGTCAGTTTTGCAATGTTATTATCACTCCAGCATACGGGGAATGTCTTTCTGGTGGCCAAAGGACAAGCACCCATCTTTGCGTATGACTTGGGATGTCAGTCTGGTAGCAACAATGAGACTGAAGTGAGGCAAGATGTGTCTTCCTCTATATGAGGCCTCCTTTCTGCTTCCGCTGGACCCTACAGCATGGAGATTGTCATCTGGAATTTTCCATGGTGGAGACACAGAGAGCTAGGATAAGGGGAATCGAGAAAGGGGCCCTGTGACCAGGTCCAGGTCTGTGGGCTCTAAGAGCAGCTACTCCTGAGAGGAGCTGCAAGTTATGTTTGTTATGTGTCATTCCAATATTGACCCTTCTGCAACTGAAGGCTGGCAATTCCAACCCACAGCATAATCTGAGGACTGAGTGTTAATCTCTCTCTCTCTGCTTTTCCCCTTCATCGACTCTCTCTGGCACCCTAGGACCCCTGGCCTTCCTCTATTGGCCACCTTTTCCATTACCCTCCATCTGAGGGGCTTAGAGCGAGAAGGAAGGAGGAGCAGTCCCCACCTGTATCATAGGGCCACACGGTCCTGTCGACCTCTGGCTGGCCAATGCCCTGGACTATATTCCATGTAAGAAATTCTCCACTGAACAATGGGGACAAGTCTAAAGGTAATATCACTGGAAGAGACACAAAGGTAGAAGTTTTGCTCACTTGGACCTTTCCTGTGCCTCACAAAGGAAGACATTTCACATTCTTATGTCTTCATCAAGTGTCTCTTGGATACTCCGTCCACTGTGTCCCCGGGCTCTGTGGCCCTGAGGTTTGCAGCTTGTCCAGCATGTACAGACTCCCTGAAGCCATGTTTGTTTCATTGGGAGTTACCCAAGGAAATGAGTGGCTTTCACTGAATTCTCCTCGTGGCCCCTGTGCAATGGTTCCTGTTGTTTCTGCGTATCCCCCATCTGTCTGATTTCCTTCTCTGGAACAGCCTCCGGGCTTTCCTTTGGGGATCCATCCTCCCCACAAGCTCATTCTCAACCTCAGATCAATGAGGAGACTCCTGAGGAGTCACAGACAACGTTTTGCACTTAAAAAGAGACATAAGAAAGAGCTTCAAGTCCTAATTTCCACTTAAAATCGGGTAAGGTAGCGGCCCTCTTTTTCAAACTTGCTTGGCTTTTCCACATTCTCTGCATTTCCATATGAAGTTAGAATCAATTGACAGTTTCTACATCATCAAAATGACTGAGATGTTCATAGGAATTGTGTGAAATCTGGGGAGAACGGATATTTTGCCCGTATTGAGTCTACTCACCTGTAACAAGATATCTTTCCCAATTTATTTAGGTCTTCCTTTAACTTCCATCAGCAACGGCTCAGTTTGCAGTGCACAGCTCTTGCATATCTTTTATCAAATGTATTCCTAGTTCATATTTTTGAGTGCTACTATAAATGATATTATTTATTTCTTACTTCCAACTCTTGGTTGTTTATTGCCAATATCCAGAAATAAAGGCAATTTTTGTACATTGATATTGTACCTTGCAGGCTTGCAAATAATTCACTTACTCTTTGATCACTTTGCTCATAGATATCCATATTGTCTGCAAGTAAGGAGAGCTTTGATGTTCAATGTCTCTTATGTCTATATCTTTCCTAATTTCCTGATTAGTACCTCCACTACAATGTCAAAAGGAAGTTGTGAAGCAGACATCTTTGTCTTATTTTAGACCTCAGGGGAGAGAAGAAGATCTAGTCTCTCACCATCAACTATGATGTTAATTACACATTTTCTGTAGATTCCTCTTAATAAGCTGAGAACTTTCCCTCTACAACTAGTCTCTTACACTTTTTGTTTTTTCCTAAGCAAGAACAAATGTTGGATTTTGTTAAATGCTTTTTATATGGCTATTAAGCTAATCCTGTAGTTTCTTCTTTGACTCACTGCATAGTTTAAAATGTGTTGTTTGATTTACAATTATTTGGTGATTTTCCAAATATTGGTTATTGATCTGTAATTTACTTCCACCGTGGTCAAAGGACATACTTTATATGACTTGAATCTATTTAAATATATTGAGGCTTGTTTTGTAGACCAGAGTATGATGTAGTTGGCAAATCTTCCGTGTGTACTGGCAAGGAAGGTGTATTCCACTCTTGTTGATTGAAGTGATCTATAAACGTCAAGCAAGCCAAGTGGGTTGACAGTGTTGCCCAAGTCTTCAGTGTCCTTGCTAATCTTCTGTCCACTTGTACTATTAATTATTGAAAGAGTCATACTGAAAATTTGGACTATTATTGTGGATTTGTCTATTTTTTCTTGTGATTCTGTCAATTTTTGCTTCATTTATTTTGAAGGACAGTACATAAACATTCAGAATTGTTATGTCCTCTTGATTAACCGATCCCTTTATCATTATGATATAATGTATTTTCCCCTGGAAATACTGTTTGTTCTGTAGTCTACTTTGTCTTATATTAATATCCTCTCTCCAGCTTTCTTTTGATTAATGGTTGGCATAGTATATCTTTTCTCAGCCTTTTACGTTTAACCTACTCATGTCTTATTAAAATTGCGTTTCTGTAGGCAGCATATAGTCTGCCCCCTCCGCTTCCCCACGGAGGAACAGTGGGGGATAACAGTGAACAAACATTAACAGCGAACCATGTGGTCAATCTTGCTTCTCCCGCATGCTCAAGGACCTCCCTTGACCATGGTGATGATTACGGGGACACAGACAGTGGGGTAGAGCAGGGTGAACAGAGACAAGTTCTGGTTCACCCTGCCACAGACACTGTCTTATAAGTGAGGTCAAATTCCAGCATACCACTGCTGTGTGACCTTGGACAAGCTCCTGGACCACTTTGAGCCTTAGTTTCTCCATCAATAAAGTGAATTGAGTAACGTTGGCTTGGCAGGGTTATAAATAACCCGTGTATAACTCCTTCCCCGGGGTCTGGAACTCATTTAGTGATAGACACTATTATCATTATTATTACCTTTATATCAATGTATGTACCATACAGACGCATATATTTACATTACAAATCAACCCCTTAAGTGAGCACAAAGCAGCAGGCATACTTTTGTTTTTAATTAACTTGCTGTGCCAGGGAGGTAATAAAATGAATGAAATCAGCATTTTTTTTCTCAACGTGCCTGTCATAAATTAAGCATCTAGGTAAGTGTCTCTTTCCAAGGCTACAAATACTCCTACCCCAGCCCCTGTGGGTGAACAGGGCCAGATGGCGAGGGGCAGTGCATAAATTGTCTGCTGCTCTGCCCTGTGCCCTTCTCGGAGAGAAGCCTGCCCAGAGCGCTTGCTCTTAAGTTGTGTGATTAGGACTTCACCTTGCAGGACCTTGACAAGGAGCAAAGGTCCTAGGCTTTCATCAGGTGCTACCAGTGGGTCCTTCTCATCTGACATATTAATTCCTACCTCTTCCTGTAAAGATAATTCATGCTCCCTGACAGCATTGTGTAATGCACAATGCCGGGTGCCAGGGATGGCCTGCAAACTTCAGCAGGGCCGTATTGTAATGTGCCATGAGATTAATCCAGCCATCTGAAAGGCATTCTTTAAAAGCCAAAGGTCTTTCCCATGAATAACCTGGCAAGTATTTGAGCTTCATTATAATTTCCCTCTAATGGAGTTTGGGGAAATGAAATGGGAGTTATTAGCCAGATTTATAAGACTGTCTCTGGAGAAAATAGGGATGGAGAGGGGCTGGCTTAGCAAAGGCACGGTGGTTAACTCCATAGCCAAGGAGAAAGAGCTGACCCTAGCTTGCAAAGACAAAAATATTCTTACCCAAAGTCCACCTTTTCCCGCTTCTTCTGCATTCTCAGTCGAGGGCTAGCTGCGCTGTGGAACTTGAGGAAGCACTCTGCATGCATCCCCCAGTGGCCTCCTCTCCCTGTCTTCAAAATCTTGACCTTCAATCCCACTTCCGTGCGTTTATCCAAAAGAACAGAAATGAAGATCCTGAAGAGATGTTAGTACTCCCACATTCATTGCAGCATTATTCACAAACACCAAGAGATGAAAATAATCTAATTGTCCATCGAGAGACGAATGGATTAAAGAAATCGGGTATATACACACAACGGGATATGATTCACAAAAGAAAGCCATTCTGTGATATGGGACAACATGGATGAACCTTGAGGACAGTGTGCTAAGTGAAGTAAGCCAATTGCACCAAGACATGATTCCACTGAAATAAAATACATAGTATCTAAAATCAAAGAAGTCCAATTCACAGAATCAAAGAGTGGAATGGTGCTTGCCAGGGGCTGGAAAGAGGGGGAGATGAGGAGTTACTAATCAACAAGCATGAAGTTTCTGTCACGAAAGGTGATAAGCCCTAGAAAGCTACTGTGCAAACTTGAACCTGTAGTCAACAATACTGTACCATACACGTAAACATTTGCTAAGAAGGTCTTATTAAGTGTACTTACCACAACAAAACAAATTTAAAAATAATAATAATGAAAAAATCAATAGAGTTAAGCATTCAAAAGAAATCTTACCCTAAGAAACCATCATGTTAGTGATCCAAGTGGAACATATGTGAACACATTCTTTTGATGGTGTCTGCAAGATTTAAAGGCACTTCATTTGAATGCAGATACATCTTCAAGAAAGAGGGCATCTTTTTTTTTTTTTTTAAATGTTTTATTTATTTCTAGGAGAGAGAGAGAGACAGCGTGAGCAGGGGAGGGTCAGAGAGAGAGGGAGTCACAGACTGAAACAGGCTCCAGGCTCTGAGCCGGCAGTCAGCACAGAGCCCGACGCGGGGCTCGAACCCACGAACTGCGAGATCATGACCTAAGTGAAAGTCGGACGCTTAACCGACTAAGCCACCCAGGCGCCCCGAAAGAGGGCATCTTATATGGGAAAATGGCTGGCCAAGGCTCCTGAAGAGGGAACTTCTCCAAATGGAGTTGAGAGCCTTGGATGCAATCTGGGGAGAAAGAGTCCTTGTGAGGCATGAGCAGAGGGGCTCCACGGACACGCATAGGATGCTGAGCATGCTGGGAAGATCAGTGAGTTTTCAGGAGTAGGCAAGGGTTGGAGAAAAGGGACCTTTTCTCTTTGTATGAAATGTTTCTGTTTTCCTTTTTAATGTTATTGGGGGGAGGGGCAGAGAGAGGCGGAGAGAGAGAGAACCCCAAGCAGGCTCCTAGCTGTCAGCACAGAGCCGACAAGGGGCTCAAACTCACGAACCGTCAGATCATGACCTGAGCCAAAATCAAGAGTCGGACACTCAACTGACTGAGCCACCAAGGCGCCCCTCCATGTAAGAGATTTTTCAACCTCTCTTAGATCTCTTGGCACTGCTCTTAGATTGCAAGGACCTCAGGCAGAGAGGCCATAAACAACAGCAGCACCAATATTCATATTAAGGAACTATATTAGTTTCCTACAGCACCCACAACGCACCACCGGGCCAGGGGCTTAAACAACAGAAATGTATTTCCTCACAATTTTGGAACCTGGAAGTCTGAGGTCAGAGTGTAGGAAGAGTTGGCTTCATCTGAGGCCTCTCTCTTTGGACTGTAGGTGACTGTCTTCACTCTGTGTCCTCACATGGTCTTCCCTCTGCAAGTGTCTGTGTCCCAATCGCCCAGTCACACAGGATTAGGGCCCTGATGACCTTACATTAACTCAATTACCCTCGTAAGCCCTGTCTCCAAACACAGCACATTCTGAGGTACCAGGGATTAAGATGTCAAAGATGAATCTTAAGGGGACACAATTCAGCTCATAAACCCATAACTTGTAGAATGTCCACTATTAGGATACTAATAATGTAAAGCCACCGTGGTTACTGTCCACGGCGTATTTACTGAGCCTCTCATGCATCACTTCATTATATCTGATTTTCAAACCTACCTGTGAGGTGGGGCATCTGGGTGGCTCAGTCGGTTAAACATCCGACTCTTGATTTTGGCTCAAGTCAGGTGGGTCTGAGCCCCGTGTCAGGCTCTGCGCTGACAGTGTGGAGTCTGCTTGGGATTCTCTCTCTCCTCTCTCTCTGCCCCTCCATCCCTCTCTCTCTATTTCAAAAATAAACATTGAAAAAAAAAACCCTACCTATGAGGGTTCGCACTCTAGAGATGAGGAAACCGCGGCACAGAGCAGGTGAGCGGGCAGCTGTCCTGGATAGTGGCGGGAGGGAACCCACACTTCTCGCCCCCTGAGTCTGCACTTCTGATCACCCCAACATCCTGCCTCTTCTAGGCATACTACAGAAAAACATGTAGACTACAGAAGAATAAGAGTTATCCACAATCCGAACCTTCCAGGCTTTCCATATAGATCCAGACTATGTTATACATTCAATTTTCCTGTCCTTCTTTCCTCATTAACACTGGCTGATGTCTTTGATTCTTCTTTGCTGGTGCAGAGCCAAAGGTTTAGCCAAAGCTAAAGAGGCTTAAAAACTGTGTCTACAAAATATCCAAGGGCCTGGGACAATGTTAGTGACACGGTGTTGGGTGTAAAAAGCCGGATCCTTAACAGTATGTGTAGCATGAGCCCAACTGGCGGGGGTGGGGGGGGGGTGGGGATTAGGGAGCCTGCCGCAGGGGGTAGATCCTTTGTGGGGGGGGTCTCTGTGTGATACTAATTTTCCTCCTCTATCACCCACATTTATTTCCTATACTTCTCAAGTATGTTGTAATGAGCATGTGGACAAAAAGACCTCCGTGAGCAGAAATGAAAACAATAAATGTCGGGGCGCCTGGGTGGCTTAGTCGGTTGAGCGTCCGACTTTCGCTTGGGTCATGATCTAGCGGTTTGTGGGTTCGAGCCCCGCGTCGGGCTCTGTGCTGACTGCCAGCTGGGAGCCTGGAGCCTGTTTCAGTCTGTGACTCCCTCTCTCTCTGACCCTCCCCTGCTCACGCTGTCTCTCTCTCTCTCCTAGAAATAAATAAAACATTAAAAAAAAAAAAGCAATAAATGTCATAAGAGAAAAATGAAACAGTGTTCCTCACAGCACCGCTGGTCCAGTTCACAGATTTGGTCTCAATCCTGGAAGACTTCTCCATATGCATTCGGAAAGGAAAACAAAGGCAGCAGACAGAGTCTGTGAGGAAATCTACTGGAAACAACATCCTGAGTGAGAAAAGCGACAAAAGAGCCACCTCCCTAAAAGCAGCCCAAAGTGGCCATTTAAATAGTAAAAATGACGCAGAGCTTTGAAAACAAAGTCCCAGCATTTGGTCAGTTTCCTGAGCCAGTGAAAACAGCAAGCATGGAAGAGGAAGCCTGTGCTCCCCAGGGTCCCCAGGGGCCCTGCGGTTGCCACCTAGCCAAGACCCCTGAGAGCCGAGGGGTCTCCATCTCGTCCCCCAGGCAGGCGGTCAGCCCTGAGCCCCAGGTGACACTGTGCTTCCCTCCAAGTAACCTAGGGGGCCACGGCCAGCTTCTGTTTCTGGAAGCGACTGGCACTTGGATGGGGACCCGCGGCGGGCCAGGGAGGGGGCTGGGCACACGTCCCGGGTCGGGCCACCTGCTTCCTGCCGGGCTGAGCAGCCCGGAGCCAGCCAGCCAGACACAATGGGCAGGACCCACGTCAGATTCTTAGGGGAAGAAAATTACTCTTTGTGGACCGAGAGATCAGGACAGGATATCTATAACTGTTTAAAGAAAAGCCCCGTCTGCACCCCCTCCCTCTTCGAGCACTTCCGAAATGTAGCGCAACACTCCCTGCTCTTTAAATATCCAGCCCCAGAATAACTGCACGCAGCGTTTCTCCCGGCAACAGGGTCCACGCGGCTGCCAGCCGAGGCAGAGTCCGAAACGTTAGAGCCGGAGAGCGCCTTCCAGATCAACAGGTTCAGCCTGAGGCTGAGACGCCCGCATTGCCACCCCCGACCTCCCCCCCCCCACCCCCGCCTCGGCCTTGGGCGTCACCTCTCCCTGGGGCTCCCTGGCCAGGACCAGTCCGCGGGGCTCCAGGCACCTGGCGGCTGTGACCTCTGCACGGCCCCGCGTTGGCCACTTGGGCCACTCTGCAGCTCTGAATGAGTGCAGAGTCGGGGGGTGGGGGGGTGGGCAACTTGGCCCACGTTACACAACTTGTTCGTGGCAGAACAGGAGTTAAAACCTGACATCCAGACTCCCACACTCCTGCTTTTTCCCTGGACCCGGACACTTGGACCTGTTGACACTTTGCTGTGGGCTGTCCCGTGATAACGCTCTGTCTGCTCTGGACTGAAAGCTGTGGCATGTGCTTCCAGACCCTTACAGGGGGCACCTGGGTGGCTCAGCCGATTGGGTGTTGGACTTCGGCTCAGGTCATGGTCTCACAGTTGGTGAGTTCCTGCGCCATGTGGGGCTCTGAGCCCGCTTTGGATACTGTGTCTCCCTCGCTCTCTGACTCTCCCTGGCTCGCTCTCTCTCTCTCTCTCTCTCTCTCTCTCTCGCTCTCTCTCTCTCAAAGTAAATAAACATTAAAAAAAATTTTTAAAGACCCTTACAAATAGGTTGAGAAAGACATTTCTCTTAAGACTTTGGGATTTCTAACTAGTTGGACTACACCTATGGTTTGATTTGGTTTTTCATTAAAAAAAAAATTGGTCTCTGGTTGCATATAGCCTCTATCAGACCTCATGGTGTGAACCAGATATAAACAGAGCTGATCTGGTTGAAGTCGGGTGGGAGTCCTGGAGGCAGGTCCTGGGACTCAGGGCTCAGAGTAATGGCTTGCAAAGCACTGGACCCACTGGTATTTTGTGGACTCACATACGTGAGAATCCCCGATTCACCATTATGTGAGCCTCGATAATGACAGGAACGTCCTTAGTGCTTTACTCAATCTTTCTCTGCAGTCTAGCTGCAAATAAGGATGAGAAAAGACCAAACAAGTGTGCCTGAATTTAATGCACCCGAAAGGTAACAGTGAAATGTGGCAAGCCCCAAGCCCAGCATCAACCATCCATTATCGTATGCCATTACCAGTGCTGGGTACACAAATTATATGCAGAAAAGTCATTCATGGTCTTTATCATTAAGGAGGTTTTGTTCTAACAAAATTTGACACGTAAACACAAAGAAATAATAAACACTTTGGATATGAAAGAGCTACCCTTTCTAGCAAGGGAGGCAATTAAAGGTTCAAGGAAGAAATGGCACTTGAGAAAGTATGATTTTGACAGGTGGAGCTGGGAGGGGAGGGCAACCCAGAACGAGGAAGAAGCACGTGCAAAGGCCCGGAGGCCCTCTGGTCCCACAGGCTGTACAACTCCAGGAAGTACATTCATGGAGTTTATTATCATGTGAGGTGAAACCACTGGAATTGGTCATGTGGCGGCTCAGCTAGAGAGCACAGATGTGGTCAGGAAATAGTGAACTTGACTGGGCAGCAGAAAAGATCTATATAGGGCAGAAGAGAGAGATCAGGTGCAAAGTTAGGCTAGGAGATGTGGAGGGCCTGATATACCAGGCAGCGTGCTTTGTGACTCCACTCTGCACACAGTGGGCATCCACTAAGGGTTTCTGAGCCCATAAGGGACCACAGTGAAGCTGTAGGAAGCTGAGCCTAGTGGCAGGTGGGGGTGTGCAGTGGAAGGGGGGAAAGCTGGGCCAGCGGTCGCAAGTTTGTGTCACTGTGAAAGGGACAGGTGATGGGGTGAACCTTGAGTGAAGGCAGTGAGGATAGAGAACAAGAGATAGATAGATGCCAGAGATAAAAATGGCCCAGGGAAACCAGCTGGGCTTGGCAAGCCACTGACTTTGGAGGTCAAGGGAGAGGAACGCCCGAGGCCTGGGTGCCTTTGCACATTTAGGGAAGATGGCAAGGGTCCCCTGGGGCTGGGTGGGCACACAGGAAGTTTGATTTTAGGCTTGGAATGTTTAGGGACATGGGAGAGTCAGTTCAAATTACAAACTGAGCCCCCCAAGCACGGCTTCCCTAAATCCCAGTGCAGGCGAGAAGAGAAAAGTTCTCCACTGGATTGTGACCTAGCCCGACTCTGGAAGAGGGTTATCTGTTCCAGTAATACCCACGCTACCACGTCCATCTCCTCCATCTGCCTCCTTCCCCCTCTTCTCCTCCCGGGAGGGAGCAGAGGGCTCCCATGTGAAGAAGGCTGAAAAGCCTTCCCCGTCGCCCAATATGGGCAACAATTAGAAGAGCAAGAAAGGGGAATTCCCTGGGCCCCGTGTTGTCCAGCTGGGCCGCGCTTGTCAGGGTAAACAGCAACCAGAATAATCACGGTTGCTTGCTGCTTGGAATAGTATTATCTGAACAGTTGGTGGATATGAACTGTTTTTGAAACAAGCTATCAAAACAAACCCAGGGAGAACATCTGTGAGGCCGCCGGCCTGTGAGTCGCTGAGGAAGGAAGCCACTAACCCGTGTGGCTCTCCGGCAGGTGTCCTCCAGCCTCCAGAGTTCACCTGGGGTGGGGTGGCCCAGAGTGGTGGGGGCGGCCAGAAGCTGGGCCAGGCCCAGGGAGGCTCTGGTGAAAACAGAATCCGAGCAAATGCAGAAGGACTACCTTTTTTTTTTTTTTAATCTTTTTTTTTTAAGTTTACTTACTTATTTTGAAAGAGGGAGAGTGCGCCCACGTGCGAGTGGGGGAGGGGCAGAGAGGGGGGAGACAGAGAATCCCAAGCAGGCTCTGGGCTGTCAGCACAGAGCCCGATGCAGGGCCCTATAGCACAAACCATGAGATCATGACCTGAGCCAAAATCAAGAGTCCCACACTTAGCCAGCTGAGCCACCCACTTTCCCCCAAAAGCCCTGCTTCTAAAGACACCAATGCCCAAGGAGTGGGGCCGAGAGCCGGCGAGGGGAGGACTGGGCAGCCTCTGGTCCCAGCCCAATCGCTTCAGAGCCTGGGTCGACCTTGAGTGAAAACATCCCATGTTATTTATAGCCGTAGCTTCAAATCCATGTTTTTTATTATGTTTATAAAAATAAATGGTAGGTGGCCCTTCCTTCCTTGCCTCTCCAGCCCCGGTGTAGAGAGGCTCTCACGTGCAGACGTCTCCCTTTTGTGTCGCTTATTTTCTTTCTCAAAAAAAATGTAACTAATGCGGGCAAGGATAACAAATGTTTGTTATTGAAAACCTCGGATGAGGCCGAGGCACCTGAACTTCCTGGAGGGAAAGTCTGCAGAAATCGGGGGTGAGGGTGGGTGCCCGCCTTCTGGTCCGGCAGCCCCGCGGGCCCTTCTTTTCTTCGCGTTGACCTGGGGCAGGGAACAGCTTTCAAAACAAAATTCTTCAGACACTCTCCCCGGGGGTTCGTCTGTGGTCTCTGTGTGTGGTGATTTGTCTGCGACCAGGGAAAGGATTTCCACACGCAGAATTGCTTCCTTCCCTGCGTTCGCCCCACGTCCCCTAAATGACACTAATGGATGCTCCCTGAGACCGTCTCTGCTGGCCGTGCCCGCGCTGTGCCAGTCGCCTGCATGAAAACGAGTTGCACCCCACGAGGTAAGAATAAGGGAGCAGGTTGGAACTCTGGGGGAATTAGTGCAATGCAAGGAGAGATCGGGCAATATTGAAAGACCTTCTTGGCTGTAGATCCATTCTCCGAGAGCTTTATTAGTAATAAATGGGATATTTTGATCTTTAAAAAAATAAAAGCCACACAATGAAGCGCCCATGGCTGAGTGTGCCAACTGCAGCCTCTGGTGTAACAAAGAGCACAGTGACTACGAGTCTGGCATGAAGCCTGTGATCCTGGACTCAGAGCTCAGGCCTCATGGCCCCTGAAAGCGTCTCCCCCCTCTGTGGGCCTGAGCGCTGACTGCGCCTCAGCCGGCCTCTCTCAGGTGCCTGCTGCTCCCTCTCGCTCTCCCAGCAATGGGAGACCAGGGCTGTGGGGTTCCTTCCCGGGTGAGGACGGAGCGCTCTCCAGCCAGAGCTGAGAGAATGGTGCGGAAGGGCGCCCCTGAGGGGGCGAGGAGGCAGGGAGGCCAGCGAGGATTTCCTCTCACTGAGGCTTCCGCTGTGCGGGGCCTCCCTGGCCGAGCAGGAGACATGTCTCCCCCTTCAGCGAGCACAGGCTCTGTCTCGGTGACTGCCACCTTAAGGAAATGTTGCCAAAGTGGGAAGGGATTTGGGGGCTCTCTGTGGGGACTCAGAGATGGAGATAGATGCAAAGGCAGATGGGAAGAGGAGTCTTCAGTATTGTTTTGGGGACTGAAGGGAACAGAGTGCAGGGCGGTTCTAGAGATAGAGTTACTCTAAGTGAAAGGTCCGACGTGGCCAAGGGAGGACGCAGATGACAGGAGGGTCCTGAAGAGGATCTTTGCCAGAAGAAGCTCAGGAAATGGTGTCAGGAGGCTGGATCGTTCGCCTTCAGAAAACTGCGTGGCAGACAGACCTCTAGTTTTTCCCAGAATCTGCTTACACAGCCCGGAGCACTGATTCCTGGAGGGAGAGAAGCCAGAGTTCAGACACCTTCAGTCCAGGCTGCTGACAAAGGCCCTGGGCTCCTGGCGGAGAACAAGGAAGTGGTTTGGAGTGCTTCGGGCCACTTAAGGGAAACCATGAAATTGAAAAGTGTACAAGATGGTGTCTTTATTTCCACCTCTTATTTGTTTGTTGGGCATTGGCATGGTTGTAAGAATTTCCCACAAGAACTCAACAGGATGTGAAGTAATGACAGGTAGCAACGTGGATGGATCTCATAGATAATAACGTTGAACGAAGGAAGCACGATACAAGTGACTACATAGGGAACACTTCCATTTACGTGACGTTGAAAAGCAAGCAAAACACAAACTAATCTATAGGGACAGAGGTCAGAAGAGTGGGCACTACTGGCGTGCTGACTGAGATAGACCATCAGGGAGGCTTCTGGGTGCTAGAATGCTCCATAGCTTGGTCCAGGGGATGGTTATACAGAGTATAATGGGTGAAAAGTCACAGAGCCATGCAAATAAGACCCAGGGACTTCACTGCATGTCACCATACTCAACAAAAATGTTCCCAAGACAGAATGGTATCTCTTATGTAAGTGCACTTGCTCCCTATTGCTGCTGTGACAAATTCCATGAACTTAGTGGCTTAAAGCAATACAAATCTGTTCTCTTTTTTTCAATGTATTTATTTATTTACTTACTTACTTATTTTGAGAGAAAGAGAGCACCAACAGGGGAGGGACAGAGAAACAGGGAGAGAATCCCAGACAATCTAGAATAAGCCCTCCATCTCAAAATCCTGGTTTTAATCACATCTGCAAAGCCTCTTTTGCCATATAAGGTAATATTCACAATTCTGGGCTTTAGGACATGGACATTTGGGGGGGCGCATTATTCAGTCTATCACAATAACATTCAATGAAGGTCAAGTTCCTTATATAGGCAGAGTGCCCCTTTCCAGGTCAACAAATATGTTAGGATAATTAATGCTAGCTGCTGTTGGAACATATAAACTCCAAAATCTCCATGGTTTTATACAACAAACAGCGGTTCTTAACCTACGTCTAGCATCCCCAAAGGATCCTTAGATAGTATCCGGGGCATCTTTGAATCTGGATAAGAAAAAAATTACATCTTTATATTCTCTAAATGTAGCACTTTCTTCAGTAATAAATGCAGTCAATAAATCGCATTAGTATTGTCAGTATCTATAATGTCATCACCAATAGAAATCAAAGATATTTTCCTATCATCTTACATTGTTTTCTTTATATCAAAATATCTAAATACTCATCACTACTTCAAAAGTATAGAGGTTATTAAAATTCCCTTATTATTTATTAACCTATTTCATTGTGGATTAATAAATAGATATGTCTATGAAAAAAATTTTTTATATTTTGGTAACTATTTCAGTACAAATTTCAACCCAGTTTTCTATTTTATCCACTTAAAGCCATTTCTAAGGAAGTTTACAGGCCTTACCAAATTGACAAAGTCGTCCATGGTTCGCACACATACACATGGAAAACAGGTTTTAAAACCCTCAAATATGGGTTTCCTTTCCGTTCCTGTAAATTTTGGAGCAGGTTGGGTGGCCCTCCTATGCCATAGCTGCCCCATCTGGAACATGTGACCTCCAAGTGACCCCATGGGGCTCACTGGTGCTGCTTCCTTCCTGGGTCCCAGCCCCGAAGTGGGACACTTCCCAGCCTCTCTGAAGGAACCCCTCTTTCATACCACAACCTTGGGCGGGGGGTCCTCTCAGTTCTCCAGGGAATTATTTACACAACGCATATCCCACTGGTAATGGGGGCAACAAAGCTACTCTCCTAGGCTCCTTAGGTGAGGACGGGAGGCACACAGATTAATCGCTTGACCAGCTTCTCACTCTTCCAGGCTAATTCCAATTCTACCGTTATTTATTCTCCCGGACCAAAGTAGGACTCCTCACTTCTTTCTCGCTGGCCGTGAAGGAAGCAAGTCTATGGTTTGTTACTGCTACTGCTCTGTTCTTGCTGTTATTTTACTTAGGGTTGCACTGGGACATTCGTCTAGGATACCATGACGATGTGAGCGTGTATACAACCAGGCTTCCCAACCACTGCTGTCTCCCCAGACTAGGCTTCCTTCTCCCTGTGTATATGACTCTTGGGGTGTTTCCCATGCTTTTGACTTTCCTGACCCACCTGCTGCTGGCCAGTTATTGACTGGGTTCCTGGCTGCACTACAACTCTTCCAATGTGACCTTACCTTCCAGTCGTACCTCCTCTATACCCTCCTTTTCCCTCTCTCCCCCATCACACCCAGATGGCATCCCTCTCTCCGTGCATTCTACCCCTCACCTCTGCCTCTGGCCCCAAGATGCCCTTCCATTGGAGGAAGTAGGACTGCCTTATCCAGATATAGCTGCCCATTTGCTTGAGGGGAGAGGGTAGAAAGCCCACCTGGGGCATGGATCCTTGCCATCTTCTTTGAAGTCTTCTCCTCAGTTCTTCTTTCACGTAAAGGCTAAAGTCCTTCAGCGGAAGCAGGAAAAGGATGCATTCCCACTCACAAATGTTGGCTGCAGGATCGCAATGGTGTGAGCCATTCTGCCTTGCCCAAACTACCTTCTTTATCCCTTTCTTCTCCCTGTGATGATGCTGCACCCAATGCTCCATGGGGAGTGTGAGGAAGCTGACGGAGACAGCCTCCAACTCTTATGTGTGACACTCACCCAGACAAATGAAGAACGAAGGATTTCCATATGGATACTCGGTGGCATGGGACCTCCAAACAGGCGAGCTGGCCATTGGCCCCTCCTGCCCAGATAAGTGCACGGAGCACCTGCTTCTCTGGGACCCCACTAACGGTGCCTTCCCAGCTCCCACTCTGGTGCCAGCCCTCCGTGGTGTTGCATGTGACAGATGGTGTACTGGGGTGAATGCTGCTCACCAGCCTATTGCCTCTAAACCCAGCAGAAATCCCTTCCTGTCTAACAGCTGCTCCAGTACCTGGAGATGAATGTTCTCTGAAAGCAGAGCTGCCAGCACACATCTCCGCAGACCATTTTTCACCTGCTCCCCAGTGACCGACCTGTGGAGCATGAAGCGCTTTGACAATGCATTTGTTAGCGTGCTTGAAAATCCCCAGTTTTCCAGCCAATCACGTGTCCCTCCTTTCTGCACAGGAAGCTCTGAGTGACTTCTCCACCTAGATGTTTCCCATGACTTTGTTGCACTTTTCTGCGTGTCTTAATCATGTGAAGGGAAGCCAGAGGTGGGGATGTGAATGCACAGCAGGTGTCCAGGACGGGCGGGTGTGCACAGCTCTGCAGCAGAACCTGAAGGACTCGCCACACAGGGAAAACAAACAAGTGAACATGACCACCCCGCAGGGCTGTCCTACTGAAGCACTGCAAACTGACTTGTTAGGACAGTACTTATCTCACATTTCTGGGGGCTAGAAGTCTGAAATCAAAGTGCGGGTAGGTTTGGTGCCTTTTTGGAGCTTCTTTGGAGAACTTGGTTTCATGGCCTCCAGCCTCTCTGGTGGGGGTCTGCAGTCGTTGGTATCTCGTGGGTCATGGCAGCATCCCTCCATCCCTGCCTCCATCGTCATGTGGCATTCTCCCTGTGTCTCTGTGTCCAACCTTCCCTCTTCTTGTAAGGAGAGCTGTCTTGGATTTAGGGCCCATTCTAATCCGGTATGACCTCGTCTGAACCTGATGACCTCTGGGAAATCTCCATTTCCAAATAAGGCCATATTCACAGATTCTGGGTGGATGTGAATTTGGGGCATGAGGTGGAGAGAGAGACACTGCTCACCCCTGGATAAGCAGGAAGGGAAGGTGGGAAGTAGAAAGATAAAGAGAGAGAGAGAAGGTGAGTGAGGGAAGGGTGAAGAGGAAGGCAGAAAAAACTGAGACCAAGATCACAGATGCCAGGTGAAGGAAAGAAAAGAGGGGACAGGAAAAAACATGGGAGAGAAAGGGACAGGAAAAACACGCTAGTGCCTTGAGCATGCTGGGACTCTCCACTCATCCATTTGGTCAGAAGATATTTTTGAAGCATCTCCTAAGGTCGGGCATGGCTGTAAGCTGGTCACACAACAGGGCAGAACTGAGAACAATGTCCGCCTTCACGAGTCACAGGTGTGTGGCCGGCTGGCACCATTTTGCCAGCGCTCTGAGGGAACTGAGAACGTAGCAGATCTGCTGGAGGTCCCGCAGCCCCGTGGCCAGTAAGTGGCCAAGGGAGCGTTCCAATGAGGGCATCCCTGGTTTTGCATCCAGGTCCAGTAAGGAAAGGAAAGCCTTGAACTCTGAGAAGGCCATGGTAGAAAGTGCCCCACGTTATCATGTTACTGGTAGCAAGAAATTTCATAGTCTTTCCTGCAGAGAGCATGGGCGCGTCTGGCACACATCTCCTGCAGAGAAGCCCCTGGAACGAGGCAGCTGGTGGACAGGGGCACCTCCCATTGGGTCCCCCCTGAAATAAGGAACCAGGGCCCAGGCCGGCTGTGGAGCCCATCTTGGGGTTTGCGGTACGGGTATGGGCGAGCAGATCATGGGAACGCACATCCCTCCCTCACCCCATTCTGGCCCCCAACCTCTGTCCTCCACACCCTCCACAGCCTCAGGACCTCTCTCCAAATGGAGCCCAGAAGCAGGAGGGACCCACGACCAAGCCTGTGAGGCCAGTCCCGCCTCCCTCAGACCCCATGCCATCCATTGCCGCAGAGGGCTGGCTGGGCCCTTGCCCCCCACCTCCACCCCCCTGCAGAACCTTCGCTGCTACATCCCGTGGGCTCCCCCACCGCCCGCCTCCCCCATGGCTTCCCATTCTAGCTCTCTGGTTGGCTGCCTCTTCTCCTGGACCCAGAGGCAGCAGAGGCTTCCTGCTCTGCCACAGGCATCTGTCTCTTCCACCTCTGCTTCCTTCCCAGCCTTCCTGCCATCACTGCTGGGACAGTTCCCCATCTCATGCCCATGCTCTGCTTGGTCCTGCTGCCCCTCAGAATTCGTGATTCAAGGACGCTGAACTCATCTTCTTTCCCTGGACTTGCTGCTCCCCGTTCAACACCAGGTGAGGGGTCTCGATCCCCGCGAAGCTAGGAGCCTGAGGGGTCATGGTGGACCCCTGCTCTCTTCCCCTGCCCCCAGCTGCTCAAGAGCTGGCCCTGCTTTCTGGAAGTCTCTCCACCTCTACTGCCCCTCCCTTAGTCTCAGCAGCACCCTGCCTTGACCCCACACTCACCCCCTCATCTGTGCTCCTCCCACTCCGCCCTGTACAGCAGCCAGAATGAGCTTTTGGAAATACACATGTGTTTGTTGACATCCTAAATGACTCTTAGAAATCTCGAGACTTTAAAAACATTTCTCTAGGCTTTCCTTTGCCAACTGTCTTTTCTCAGTGTGGCTCCAGCCTATCTGTAAAGTCTTGAGTCCTGTACTCCCACACAGAGCAGCCTCCACACACACACACGTGCATGTACACACGCACACACGTGCACACACGCACATACTCACACGCCCTATGCTCTCGTCACGCCCGACTATTCAGTTGTGTGTGCAGTTATTTACAGAGTGCCAACTATCTGTGCTTGGGGTACAACACTGACACGTGTACCATTTCTTAAACATCACATACGTGCCTTCTGTGCTTTTTCTACCATTATGTTCCTCCCTTTCAGCCTAATGTGGCCCTAGCCCTTTTCTTTGAGACTTGGCTCCATGGCATCTCTTTTGTGATACCCTGTCTGCACCCCGGGTAGAGTGAATCCCCCGCTGCGTCTCTGATACTGCTGCCTCAGTGGGAAGTGACAGCCCTGTGGGCGGGGACCTGAGTCACTCATCTTATGCATCCCGTGGCCTGATGTGAAGGCTCAGCACACTTGCTGCATGAGCAAGGGAACACAGGTCCCGGCAGCTCTGAGTACTCCCCAAGCTTCTCTGCCATCACTCAAAAGCCCTGGCTCCCAGAGCCACCAAGTTGTGCACAGGCAGAGTGGCACAGTCTTGATGCCTATCGGGCTCAGCAACAGCTGCACAGCGTCCCCAGGAAAGCAGGAGCTGTCTTGTCTCCGACCATGGCTGGATGGCGACTCAACTATCACTTATGCAGGGAAACCCGGCTTTCCTCCTAAACCCTTTATACATGCTTGGAGACGTGGAGAAAAAGACACAGTTAGGGACCTACCTGCAGAAGCCCCTGCTACGGGCATTGCTGAGGCCCTGGCTCACCAGCGGTGGGAGGCCACACTGGTCTCTCCTGGTACCAAGTTCCCCGGGGAAAGATCATCAGGGTGGCTCACTCCCACTGGGTAACTGCACTTCCTCAGGGTGAGGGACAAAGAATCAGAGCACTGGGTATTTCTATTCTGGCCTGGGGTGTTTCACACTCCCCCTCTTCCCCTCTCGGAGGCAACATTGCAGTTAAATATTCAGGGACTGCTGTAAAAACGTACCATGCAAACCCTAGGAGCAATTCTGTTTCTTGGAATGAGCCTAGCTTGGCTTACAGGATTTGTTCTTTTTTTCCTTCCAATTTAATGAACCAAGTATTTAGGAAATTAGCTCACAGAGTCATGCCACCAACACCAAATTAGAGCCATCTGTACAGATAAAACAGTTAGGAGCTTTTGTGCCACAGCGGGCTGAGATGTGTGGCTCATTCAGTCTCCGAGGATGCACTTTATCCTTGAGTTTTTTTTTTTTCCCCTAACACAGAAGAAGCCTCAGTCAGCGCGTAGGAAACAGGAAGGAACCCGTTGTTTTAAATAGCAGGCAGCAGAGAATTGACTCATTATGGTCTGTTCATTCAGCAAGTGACAGCCAGAAGGCGGCCCGCTCAGTCCCCGCATTCCCAAGATGCAGGTCAAGGGGCATGGCCAGGATTTTCTCACAGAGAGTCTAGAAGAAGCCACTGCAAGTCCTTTCCAAAGGAATTGGTGAAGCCTGAGGTTTCTGTCCAGGTACACTTCACACTTTACACTAGGACTTTACCACACTAGTATCTTTAAAAAAAAAAAAAAAAGACGAAGACAAAAGCTCCAGTAAAAACCCATAAGAATACGTGGAAGTCAGACAATATCCTGTGTTTCCCTTCCCTATCCTGATTTACTCTGAATAGAGCAAACACGCTTTCAAGCCTCCTTTCTTATCTTGGCAACAGTCCATTTTCACTTTTCTGGGCTTTGGGCTGAGGGGCAGCAGGAGGGGGTGACCTCTCCTGGGAAAGGGGACCCCATGCAAGGTCCATCTCATGCAGGGAAAGGTGGCCCCATAGGGCAGTTGGGCCCAGAAGAACCAAGGGTTAATGTGCCGCAAATCCATCATTGTGACAGTCAAGCATATCAATTAGCCCTGCCTGAAGCTGTCTTGACCTCTGAATTTAAATTTTTTTATGTGTGTTGTGTTGTTTCTGACGTTCAGATTGGACCCCAGGTGTCCCAGTGGAACCTGAGGGAAAATTTCCTGCACTGCAGCCCATGTCCCTCCAATGGCCCTGCCTTTTTGTCAGTATGGACCCAGCATCACCTACTTCCTAACAGATGGGCCAGGGGGCCTTGACACTGTCCCTCCTAAATCCTTCTTCTAAGCCTCTCCAGTTGTGAACACTCAGAGCCTCAAGGTTCATGTGGCTGCCCTCACTGCGTCCTTCCTGTTCTTTTCAGACGATTGCCTGTCCCCAGAGGAGGGCCCGAACATCACACTTCACAACCTGGGCATTGTCTTTTGTACCTCGTGGAGCCATTTGGCCAGAAACGACGGTCACCAACAGAAGTGGTCAAAAAGTTCTCTTCAGAGCATTGACATTACTCCAACTATCATGTAATCCTGGACACTCGAGGCAGCAGATTATGTAGCATCTTCAAGTGAAAACGTTTTCCTGCCATTGTCCTTTTCTAGAACATGCCAAGCAATCAGGATTCTCACTATACTCAGGGGGTGAGCTACGATCCCGGACATTGAGGGTGGAGAGTCTTTCACCTTTTCATTTTCTTCAAAGCCATTTTGTATCCTACAGGGGTCAGTATAAGCCAGAGAATGGGTCTTGTTAACAGATGAAAAGTTAGAGTAACCACACAATTTATTGTCTAAATCTGGACACTTTTGAGTGAAAAGGAAAGCTATTAATAATTATGCCAAAGCAAGTGTAGATGGTTGACTGTCGCAGGAAAACTGGAACACAGAATCATCCTATCAATGGTGAGCGTTAAACTGGTGTTAGCTCCAATATTGGACATTCATTTGGATTCAAGTGACCATGGGCCCAACAGAAGAGAGGGGACTGAGGATGGTATGGAAAGTGGCTGTCAGCAACCATGACTGTCTGAAACTATACAGGGGTGGGGACTGGGGAGAGAGGGGATTCGTCCATCCTAGAGAAAGCCGGTTCTGTTGCAGACTTGAGGAAAGCCAGGTTCCTTTTCTTGTCTAAGCAGCTAGTTGCTCTCAGCAAAGTTCAGCCAACTACCCCTCCAAATGCAAAAAAGACAGCAGAGTCCTGAGTAGTCCTGAGGCTGGAATTTCAAGCTCCCTCTCCTCCCTTAGGCCTCTGTGAAATCTATCAGAAGACAGACTCGGGTCTGTAACATTCACCCTTCCTTAGCTTCCAGGCAGAAAGTATCCCTTCTAACAGGCACAGTGACAGACCTACTGTTCTACTTCCTTTCCTCACCCTGATCAAAGCGACAGGGTCAGATGCTATCTCCTTCTAGGTCTCCCATTTAATCCAGCCAGCCAGCAGTTTGATAAGAAGCAACTTCCTCTAGTTTCAGGGACAAAACTATCTGAAGTAATCATATTTTAACTTTTCTCTCCTCAGTCCCCAACGAATCAAAGAGTTCTTAACTATTTGATGGAAACTTCTTCATTCACTTAAAAAAAGGTTATTCCCAGGGTGCTTGGGTGGCTCAGTTGGTTAAGCAGCTAATGTCGGTACAGGTCATGATCTCATGGCTCGTGACTTCAAGCCTCGCATCAAGCTCTTTGCTGACAACTCAGAGCCTGGAGCCTGCTTCAGGTTCCGTGTTTCCTTTCCTCTCTGCCCCTCCACCACTTGTGCTCTTTCTCTTTTTCTTTCAAAAATAAATAAACATGAAAAAATTCTTTAAAATTAAAAAAATGAAATTTTAAAAAATCTTTAAAAATTCTACCTTTCTAGGGTAGAAATTCAACTGGCTTATAAAATACTATCCACAATACAGCTTATCCTCAACCTCTAGGCAAAAATTATATTGAAATTATATTGAAATATTGAGATGTTCCAAAATGGTTACAGAGATAAAATTTTTCTTCCAGAATCATAGTACACTGAGTAGAAGATTGAGAAAACTCCTTTATATATCATAACGTATAACCTGAAGGAGAAAAAATCCTCTGTGTAACCATAAAAAGGAATAAGAAGCAAGCATATATTTTGCATTCCCATATAAATTTAACTGACTAATAGATTAGAATTGAAAAATCTATTTTTCTTTGCAGCCAGTTCTCTCATTTCACTCTCATATTCCCTGGGTAAAACTACCACTGGTAGTGGTGATCATGTCTTTTACTTGACCGTGATCTCCGAAAAGGCAAAAATTTTGCTTCGTTCACTTTTTTCCCCAGGAAGGTATTTAATAAGTATTTGATAAATACATAAATTAAAAAGTCTTAGTAAGTATCAAATTATGACAATAAATATAAATGGCTTAAATTTCTCCAAAGCTTCAGATTAAATTGAAAAGCAAAATCTAAAATTTTTCTGCTTATAAGAGTTATCTAAAACATAAAATAAATAGCACAAAGTACTAAATATAAAAGGATTATGTCAGTCAAAATTAAGAAGAAACATAAGTACAGAGAAAAGATTAATATAGCAGGAGCAAAACTTAAGACAAATCATTAACACAGAATAACAATTTCATATCGTTGAGGTAAAATCACCAGAATTTGACAAAGAATTATTTATTTTGTGGGTTTGCACTTGTTTGTTTGTTTGTTTGTTTGTTTGTTTCAGGATGTGCCAAAGAGCCATTTTGGGATTTATTTATTCAATCCTTTGCTTTCTTTATTTACTAAGTATAGCAACAAATTATATAATATAAAAAAAATCTAGAAATACATAAAATATTGACAGAAACAAAATTGCCATGGGCCATTCTAATGAATCTGTGATGTACCAGTGGCAGATAAAGTAGATTAGAAGATTTGAAGATTTGAACAATAATTACAGTAAATGATGTTATCTTGAGTTCTACTTCTGATTAAGTTGTAAAAAGTTGCAAAATACTCTCACTTTTACAACCAAAACAAACTGGATAAGCTACAAAATCATTGCTTTTTATAACCCATCAGAGAGCTGAGAATGCAAAGTAATCTAAGTGGATTCAACCACCAAAAGTGACAAGCTATTTGTAGGAAATAAAACACCTACAGCTGCTCTTACCCCTGGTCTCTGATAAAGTGGCAGAAGGAGGAATCCTCCATAGCTGTGGATAAGGAGAAGCCAGCTAAAATTCCAAAAACTTTCTAACAGGCATGTGTGGACTTGCATGATAGATAAAAACTCCAAAGAGTTCAAGTCACAGAGTCAGGCTGTTCCCATCCACCAATGCTTTCATGCAGGTTTCATTGAATTCTCAGGAGAGTATGCCAAAGGCTGAGAGGCAGAGTGGAAGAGCTGGAAGACATACTGCTTGAAGTATGTGGGTCTTCCACCAAGTTCAAGGCATCCAATTTATGAAGGTAGAGGAGCAAAATAGGAAAGCTGAGAAAAACCAGTGTAAGTTATTCTGAACTTTTGCTGCCACGAGATGAAGCAGGGAAGGATAGCTAAAGGAAATTGTTCCAGGAATTCTAGGCAGATAGGTGCAGAAAATCTGAGGCAAGAGCAGAGAGGAAAAAGAATTCCTCACAACTCAAAATGCTGGCAGTCAGGCTGTTAAGCCAAGTGAGAGATCTCTATGGCTCAGAAAGCTGTTAGCTCAGTTATAAGAACAAAAAATTCTTCAGAATCTTACCATTACTCAGGTCCCCAAGACCCAGGGAAGGGAAAGTTCTTGTTATACTCTCAAAACATTTGCATCTACCAATCAAGCACATCAAAATGAAGCTGCAATAAAATTCAGACCCAACTATACAAACTCAGCCCCTCAATTCTAGTACCCCTTCCTGGAAGTAAACTGTTTATGTCAGTATTTTATTTATTGTGTTTTATTGTTTATTTTTCTTTTATGCAAAATTATTTCATTCTTTTATTGCTCTTTATACAAAATGGCTGGCATTAATAAAAAATAGAAGACACGTGAAAAATCAAGAAAATATGATTTATGATCAAGAGAAGAAATAGTCAAAAGAAGCAGATCACCTCTGATCCAGATTTTTGAATTATCAAACAGGGAATTTGAAAATAACTGTGATAGAAATGCTAACGGATCTAGTAGGAAGGCAGAAAACATGCGTGAAGAGACAGGAAATTTCTAGAGACATGGAAACTATAACAGAATCAAATGGAAATGCTGGGGAAAAATACAATATTACAAATAAAAGTCTCCATTGATAGCCTTTATGGCAGACTGGACTCAGCAAAGAAAAGAATCAGTAAGCTTACAGACAGAGCAATAGGAAGTTTACGAAATGAAACTAAGATTTTTGAAAAAAGAATGAAAAGAACAAAACAAAGAATCTGAGATCCATGAGACAGTATCATATCAAACATTTTACGATATATGTAATTGGAGTCCCAAAGGAGAGAACAGAAGGAACTGGGCGAGAGAATATCTGAGCAGGTACGTTTGGTTGGCTCAATCAGTTAAGCATCAGACTTCAGCTCAGGTCATGATCTCATGGTTCAAGAGTTTAAGCCTTGTGGCAGACTCTGTACGGACAGCTCAGAGACTGGAGCCAACTTCAGATTCTGTGTCTCCCTTTCTGCCCCTCCCTCACTCTCACTCTGTCTCTGTTTCTCTCTCTCTTTCTCAAAACTAAATACACATTTAAGAAAAAAAAAGAATATTTGAGCAGATAATGACCAATGACCAATAAATTCCAAATCAAAACAAAGACAAAAATGAAACCAAAAAAACCCTCGGCCAATCTTAAGCATAGGGAATTGAAAGAAAACCATACATAGGCACAACAAGACCAAACTACTAAAAAGCAAATATGAACATCAAATCTTAAGAGCAATCAGTGAAGAAGGAAATGTTATTTCTCACCAGAAACAATGGAAGTCAAAGGGCAATAGATTTATATCTTTTTAAAGTGCTGGAAGAAAAAAAAATTATTAATGTAAAATTCTATATCCAATACAAAGTTTCTTCAAAAATGAAGGCAACATGAAGATATTTTCAGACATACAAAACTTAAAGAAATCATTTCCACTATATTTGAATTGCTAAAAGAAGAAATATAAGAAATGTTAAAAGATTTTTCAGACTGAAACGATTCTATCTTTCTGAAAGGAAACAACACACCAGATGGAATATATAGAACCCCAGATCTGCAGGAATGAATGAAGAGCAACAGGAAGGGTAAACATGAGTGCAAATAAATATTACAAAGACATATCGTTAAATAGGCAATACAAGGAAAAGATGGAACACTAAAAAATACAGTTTATCTACCCACACCCAAAACAGTCAAGAGATGGGAGAGGGGCAAACAGGAATGTATTAGACAAAGAGTTTCAGTTATGCCAGATGAATAAGTCCTAGAGACCTACAGTACAGCACAGAGCCTATAGTTAACAATACTGTATTGTATACTCCAAAATTCTCTAAGAGAGTAGATCTTATGTTGAGTGTTCTTACCACAAAAAAAAAAAGAGGGTAGAAGGAAACTTTTGGAGATGATGAGTAACTTTGTGGTGATGGTTTCACAAAAGTATACTTACCTCCAAACTTATCAAGTGTATATATTAAATATGTAAAGCCTTTTGCATGTCAATAATACTTCAACAGAGTGAGGTTTTTTTATGTCAGGAAAGAAGAAGCAAAGGAATACAGAACTAATGACATGGATAATAACCAGTTAACCTGGGAGATATGAATCTAATCATATAATAATTACATTGAATGTAAATGGAATAAACATTCCAACTAAGGGTCAGAATTTGACAAACAGGATCCAAAAGCAAGATGAAATATATGCTGTGATGTATAAAGACATGGACAGGTTTAAAGCAAATTATAAGAAAGAGAGGGTTGGCATGGCTATAATCAGTACCAAACAAAGTAGACTTTAAATCAAAGAGTATTACTAGAGATAGAGGGTCATGTCCTAATTACACAAGGGTTAATTCATTAAAAAGACATGCATGTAAAACTCAGAGCAAATCTTCAAAATGCACTTTAAAAATTAAAAGACCTAAAGGAAGAAATAGATAAAATCACCAGTACAGTGGAAGATTTCTTAATATCTGTCTTTCTATAATTGATGAAAAAATACTAGTGAAAATATAGAAGACATGAACAAATAATCAACTAAATTACCTAATTAACATTTATAGAACACAATCCTTAACTTCAGAGTGCATACTGTTTTTTTTTTTTTTTTGAATGTTTTATTTATTTCTGAGAGAGAGAGAGAATGCGTGAGATTGGGGGCGGGGGGTCAGAGAGAGAGGAAGATACAGAATCCGAAGTGGGCTCCAGGCTCTGAGCTAGCCATCAGCACAGAGCCCGATGCGGGGCTCGAACCCACAAACGGTGTGATCATGACCAGAGCCGAAGTCGGACGTCTAACCGACTGAGCCACCCAGGCACCCCCAGAGTGCATCTTGTTTGAGTGCACATGAACATTCACCACAACAGACCACGGGAGGGGCAGTAAAATAAGTCTCTATGAACATCAAAAGATTGAAACAATACACAGCATATCTTCCAATCACAAGTTGAATTATTTCATAGCTCCTAAAAACATAAAATGCATATTCATTTTGAGCTGTAAAAATTGATGAAATGCTAGTTAACAAAAACTAAATTTCCTCTCAATCAAATTTTGGTCAGAAATTTCTCAGTCCATGTTCTGATTTCAGATGATAAAAACTGAAAATCAGTACTCTAGACAAAACAATGATTTTTAAAGTCCTAATCACTTGGATGTTGAAAAACACTCTTCAAAGAAGCAATGATTTGTGAAGACAATTAAGAATATAATGGTCAGCTATTCTGAAAAGATCAATAAATGTGACCATTACTGAAACCAGCTGGGTTGAAAGAAGAGTTAAAGGGTGAGGAGAAAGGAGCAGGCAGGGCACAGAGGATTTTTAAGTCCATGAAACTACTGTATGAAAAAATAATGGTGGAGACATGTCATCACAAACTTGTCCAAACCCATAGAATGATAGCATTAAGACTGAACCTTAGGTAAGCTCTGGAATTCAGAAGAATATGATGGATCCATGTAGGTTCACCTATTGTAACAAATGTACCAGTTCTGGTGGCAGATGTTGATATGGTGGAGGAGGCTGCTCATGTGTGGGGGCAGGGAGCACAGGTACCCCAAAGTAAGTCTTTTGCAAAGGGGTGGAACATGAACTTCCAGAAAGCAGGGAGATGCTCTTTGCTCTATGCCATTTTTTAATGTTTATTTTATTTTTGAGAAGGGGGGGCGGCACAAGTCGGGGAGGGACAGAGGGAGAAAGAGAGACAAGGAATTTGAAGCAGGCTCCAGGCTCTGAGCCCTCAGCACGGAGCCCAAGGTGGGCCTCGACCTGAACCACAAGACCATGACCTAGCCAAAGTCGGATGCTTAACCAACTGAGCCACCCAGGCACCCCTACGTTATGCCATTTTACGAAAGGCTTCATGAAAATTCTTTACTTTTGTTTTTTGTGGATGTTTTTGAGAATAAAATTCTATTTTTTATTGAAATTGACTTATAAAACTATCATACTTTCAGGTGTACAGCATGATGATTTTATATTTGTTTGTGTTGCATGATGACCACAATAAGTCCAGTTAGCAGCCATCACCAAACACAGTTAAAAAATTGTGTGTGTGTGATGAGAACATTTAAGATTTACTCTCTTAGGGAACTTTCAAATATGCAATACATTATTAACTATAGTCACGATGTTGTACATTACATCCCCAAAACTTAGTTAGTTTATAACTGGAAAGTCTGTATTTTTGATCCCTTTCACCTATTTTGCCCTGCCCTCTGCCCCTTGCAATCATTTTTTTCTTTCTTTCTTAGCTTCCACGTATAGGTGAGATCATATGGCATTTCTCTTTTTCTGACATATTTCACTTCACAGAATGTCCTCAAGATCCATCCATGTTGTCACAAATGATGAGATTTCTTTCCTTTTTATGGTTGAATAATAAAAACTCTCCATTTTTGGATAACAGAAGGGATCTGAATATAGGACCTCTCTGTTGACCTTCCATTCAATTTTACTGTCAATCTAAAACTATTCTAAAAAAATAAAGCCTATTTTATTTTATTTTTTTTAATATTTTTATTTATTTCTAGGAGAGAGAGAGAGACAGCGTGAGCAGGGGAGGGTCAGAGAGAGAGGGAGACGCAGACTCTGAAACAGGCTCCAGGCTCCGAGCTGGCAGTCAGCACAGAGCCCGACGCGGGGCTCGAACCCACAAACCGCGAGATCATGACCTAAGCGAAAGTCGGACGCTCAACCGACTAAGCCACCCAGGCGCCCCAGATAAAGCCTATTTTAAAAAAAGAGTTAAATTCAAAGGAAACATCATGACCTTAATTATTTTTATTATTTACAAAAATGACAAAAAATAAAAAGAAAGTAAATAAACCATAAAGTGAACTTAACAGTAGAAAAAAATAAATTTGTAGAAAAATGAATTGAATAAGTAAATTAAAATCTAGTTCTCTGACAAGAAAAATCTATTAACATTTGGCAAATATAATACAGAAAAGAGTTTTAACAAAAAAGGATGAGAAATTAGAAAATGATAAACATCAGAGACAAAAAGATTAAAACCATATATGATTTTAAGGAAATAAATCTGGAGATCTTTAAAAAATGTTTTTTCTAGTAAATATAAACAGTCAAAATCAATGCCACAAGATGTGGGAAGTTTGAAATCAACAAGACCTAAGAAAGTTGGGCAGGAACCACTTTCAAAGTAGACGCAGCACCTGACAGATTTCCTGGTAGATTTCTTTAAATTTCCAAAGTGCAATTAGTTCCTCTGCTACATAAACATTTCCAAAAGCAGCAAAAAAAAAAAAAAAAAAGAAGGAAGGAAAATTACTTACTTTATTTAACAAATCACATAACCCTGCACCAAACTCTGATGAAGGGAGAAGGCAAAAAGGCAGAGAATCATTGGTGAAGGCCACACAGGATTGGAAAGAGCCAGGTGAACCACCGAGATGGCTGATCCCTTGGTGCTGTGGGGAGATAGCGGAAATGCCAAGATAAAACCGGAAGGGTGGACACAGGCAGACGTGAGTCACTTCTGTTTTTGAGCCTTTATGTATAAAAAATTTTTTTAAATTATGAAATAACAAAACAGTTTTTCAAATATAGTAACATTTAACAATAAACACTTTTAATGCTTCTAAAAATAAGGCAACTACGACTGTTAGGACATCATGTGGCGATAATACCAAGAGTAAATGTGGAGGCTTTAAGGAAGGGAGATCCTTTCAGCAACAGCCCCTCGGCCGCCCCCCATGCACACACACCTTGTGATCGATCCCACGGAGGCCAAGAGCAGGCTGCAAGTGGGCAGGAAAGCGGAAACTTTCAACGTTCCTGGAAACAACTCTTTCGATGTTTCTGCCTCCTGAGTGTGAGTGAGGTCTACCGTGGAGGGTATCACCTGGCTGCCAACAGCATTACCATTTATGATGAGATTGTCCCAGAACAAAACAGTGTTTATATTATGTGCCATTACCTCCGAAGTTCCAATCATGAAACCTGCAGAAAGAGACGTTGCCAACTTGTAGGTGGCAGTACCAACTTGTACTTGTACTTGTAGTCAAGGTACCTTGACTACCTATTGGCCTGTCTCCAGCAGGATAACATTTGGTCCTCAGTTTCTCCTTTCCAGACCTGCAGAGGCCCAGCAAAAAAGTCTGGATGTTAAGCCCACAGCCCTGCTGCCTTCTTCCCCGAGGCTTGAGCTTATTCTATCCCACTGCTCCCGACTCATTTGTCATTTACTGTCATTTTTATTTTTACTGTCATTTTTATTTTCAGGTGCCTCACTTGTTTCATGGAGCAAACTGGCCGCCTTCACAGCTTCGTGAAGCCATGTCACTAGGTTCTAGCCACCTGGATATTAACAGAAATGGTGTGTGCAATTTCGAGATGCCATTTTCAGGAACTTACCTTCCCTCTTTCTTCTTCCTGCTAGCTGGGATGCGGACATGAGGACTAAAGCTGAAGCAGCCATGGATGATGAGGTAACCTGGGGGAATAGAGCCCAGCACAGTGGAACAATAAGATATATATAATCCCGAAGGCTGAGTGACTCTGAAGCACCAAAGAGAAAAGTCTGGCCCAGCATTGGCCTCCTCGGGGGAAGCTTCTGCCTCCTGCCTGCTAGGAAAGCATCGGAGCCCGGCGGGATTGGGTCCCTCTCTGCTAAGGAGGAAAGGCCGCCCATCCCAGCAAAGGCTTGGATGAGATGCTGACTCTCCTAAGGCAGCAACATCAGCAGTCACCTGTTCTGCATCACCTGCTGCCATTCTGCTTTGTACCAGCTGGAGTTCCTACCCACTTTCAACTTGTAGAAGGATGCCAGAAAAATTATACTAGTGTTAAGGCAGGTAGAATTAGCACCCCTTCTTGCCTTTATCCACAATTAGTTTAATAACTGTCTTTGTAGGTCTTATTCCGAGCTCCCCACGACTGCTAGCTAATGGCTCCTTTGGCTTTACACTCGGAGAATCAAATACAACTGAGCCTCAGAAGCCCAAATGGGACTTATCAATGGAGGAAGGATGTGCCCAAGAATTCCTTTTAGACTAAGGGTCCAGTCCCTGAGAGATATTCCGGTGCAGGGAAGCGCATCTCACATCCTTCCGGGTATGGACGGCTAACTCCGGCCACCGACACTCCCTCAGGGGGTCCCGCTAGGGCAGAAGCTCTCACTGTTCTTTCCAGAGCTGGAAAGGGGAATGGGACTCCACGCCTTCTCCCCAAGGCTGGCTGGCTAGTCTGGGGAGGATTAGGGGGTCTATGGTTGCACAGACCTCCCCCAAACCTTAACAGACTCCTGGAAGGAGGAGCAAGAAGAATCCAAGCAAGTGTGGAGAGAGGAGGAGGAGCCAGGCCAACTTAACACCCCTGGGAGACTTTTGTGAGTCTTCTCTGAGAATCTCCAGAGCCTGGGTATCCTGCTCCGCGTGAAGTAGGTGATACAGTGCAGTTATAACCTACATGTCAGCTAAATCCTCCAGGCACTTAAAATCTAGATGAGGTTGGCTCACACCTCTTTTCCATGACACAGGGATGTCATGTCATCCCTAGAGATTTCACATATTCACTTGGGGACTTAAGTTTTATGGTCCAATCGGCCTCTACCTGACAGCTTGGACTCACATTATGCTGACTGACATCTGGAAGTCACACACCCTTGGTTTGTCCTTGATTTGCACACACACCCAAGGCAGCATTGGAAATAGCCATCATGGGATAGGCACTGGCAATCAGGACAGATGCCAGCTGTTAACTCCGAGGGTGAGCCACCACGACAGGGCAGGTGAACGTGAGCTCTGCAGAGGGTCCCACGTGGGCATGCATATGCACAGTTATGCTGAGGACAGTGCGCTTTACAAATTGTTGAAGGCTCAGAAGAGAGGTCATTTGTGTACCGTACACCAAATGACTGGAGATTATTAGATATTCTTAGTCTAAAGCTCGTTTTGAGGCTCCTCCCTCTTCTTCACTTGCTCTTCATTATTACTTGACTACCTGACAGCCGTCTCCTGTTTTTTCCTTGCTAATGAAAACTCATTTTTATTCCATCATAGGGTCCATATTCTCCAAAGGTGAGCTGTCTGACAGAACCAGGAATAAACCATGGTGGACCTGTGTGATCATGACAACCCAATTGCCCGCTGCCAGGGTGGGTTTGGGTGTGGGCACCTGAAATCAGAAATACCAGATCTAGCCAGTGGTCTGAGGGGAAGTGTCCTAGAAGCTTCTGGAAAATATTTTCCTTCTTAGTAAAAATAAAAAGATACAAAAGGAAAACCTCTCTCCTGCTCCCCTTTTCACCCTGCCTTTGAAGGCAGCTGCATGAGGACCTGTGTCCAGAGTTACAGAGACATGGCAGAGCCAGGTGGGAGAGTCCACAAGTGGAGGAGAGTGATGCGGAGAGACAGGGGGAGTTTGGGCCTGCAGCGATGGGACCTCTGCTCCCCGGACCCCTCCTCAGAGTCTCCCATTGTTCCAGCCTCTTCATAAGAGAGCTTCTGCTTCTTCTGGTCAAAAGCTTGACCACAGGGGCATCCGGGTGGCTTAACTGGTCAGTTAAGCATCTGACTTAAGCTCAGGTCATGATCTCACAGTTCTTGAATTCAAGCCCAATATCGGGCTCTGTGCTGACAGCTCAAATTCTGTGTCTCCCTCTCTTTCTCCCGCTGCCCTGCTAATACTCTGTTGCTCTTTCTCTCTCTAAAATAAATAAACATTTAAAAAATTTTTAAGAAAACCTTGACCACAAAGAGCTTGTCACCATCTCCCAGTCATCTCCCATCCCCTCTCTCCATTCCTCTCAAGGTGAGACAAAATTTTCCTCATTTTCTCCTGAAAGGCAAGTCAAACAGTTCTTATTATTGCTTGGGTGCCTGTCCAAAACCAGCCCTTGCATAGTCTCATCTTGCATCCCCAAGAGCTGAGTCAAGCTATTTATCCCAACAAAGAAAATTCCCTCTCTAGGAAGAATTCTTATTCTAGTTCTGAATAGGATTTTTGCCTGAAAAGAAAAGAAAAATTCAAGGTAGACCCCATTCAGGGATCTCCAAGAGATAATTACCTCTGCAAATCATGGAAGGCCCTGGTCGTCCTTGGCTAGAGGGCCAAGAAAACACCTGAGGAAGGCTGAACCCCGTAAAGAGACTTTACCATTCATTTGTTCACTCTGTCATTCAATCTATATTTATTGAATGCATACTATTCACCAGGCTGAGTGTCATGGACCCAGCAACGACAAAAAGAGAGAATATCCCTCCCTACATGGAGTTTACATCCTAAAGGAGTAGACAGATAACTACTCAAAACAAGCATAAAACAACCAAACTGGCAAAATAGTTATAAGTTCTAATTACTCCCCAGAGGGAAGCAAAGACTGTTGACATTTAAGTGCATTCCTAAAGTCTCGTAAAAAACTCCAATTCCAAGATTGAGCAGAAGAGTGCCATGCACCCTGAGGTAGGAAAGAACTCATGGATTTGAGTAACTCATAGTAAATGTTGGATGGCAGCTGAGAAGGCAGGGGAGCGGATGGTGAATTAAGAGAGGTGGCCACCAGCAGGACACTGATGGCCTTAAAGCCACGGCAAGGCATCCTAATTTTAATCTAAGTGCGCTGGGAGATATTGGAAGGATTGGAAGCAGTCAGGCAGCCTGATCTTCTGCTCTGATAGAGGAGAACGGGCTGGCAGTGGGGGGTCTGGAGCCAGACTACCAACTTCCCTCTCACGAAATGCTTGTCTTGGCCCATCAATGGTGTCCTTTGTGAAGGAGTGGCAGTGGACATGGAGAGAAATGGAATATTCAAGACATATTTTGGGAGTAGAAACAAAAAGCCTTGCTGATAGATCGAATATGAAAAAAAAACCACAAGGACGTTAGTCCTAAGCTTGACTCTTGTGCATATTTCCGGGAAAAAAGGAGCTAAACACAGATCCCCAAAACCTGAATGTTGAGAAGTTTCATAATGGAAAGGGGTAAGGAACACCATTTCCTACAAGCATTTAGAAAGCACTAATGGTATGCCAGGTACTGTGCTAGGCCCCTGGGAAATATACTACAAAACCCCCCAGCACTGGAGCGGAGAGGAATTCTGTTCTGGACTCTGCATGTGGAGAAGGCCAGCTGAGCCAGGAGCTTGAGCTTTCATCCCTTTGAGATTCATCAGGCTTCAGCATGGCCTCCCTTTCCAAACCCCAAATCTTTGCCAGAGTGAGAATGTCTGTTTTCCACCAATATAAAACTAGATATCCCAAATGCTTTTCTGTTAGAAAATGAAGACAATTCTGGGTAAAACATGACAAAACCCTTTTTAAATGGAGGAGGGAACAGGGGGAGGGGATGGGTTAGGGGCAGGGGTATAAGGGAAATCCGCAAAGACCAAAAAATGAAAAGAAAACAAAACCACATTGGTCTGGGAGAGCTCTTGCTTTATCTGTCTCCAGGGCCTGGCAAGCTTGGAAACCCAAAGATTTGAGTATGAATGGCTGTAGCCTTGGGCCTGAGAAAGGGAGGGAGTTGGAATTAAGACCCCCCTCCCCCAAGCACAGGGGTCTTTGAAATGAAAGGGTGAACCAGAAAAAAAAAAAATCAGTCCGCCAACAAACGGGGACAATGAGGAAGCTGATCTTAGCCTTCTGGTGGATGAAACTCCACAGAGGGTTTTTATATTGAAGAGTATCACCTCATAGTGATCCAGGAACTCCAAGCCAAGATGTGATATAAAAAGTGATCATAGAATGGTAATCCCCCTTGTAGTCTGATGGAAACAAATGCAAAACTGGTCTGAGGTGGCTCAGTTGGTTAAATGTCTGACTCTTGATTTCAGCTCAGGCCATGATCTCAGGGTTCCTGAGTTCGAGCCCCACATCAGGATCCATGCCGTCAGGCTGTCAGCACCGCAGCCTGCTTGGGATTCTGTCTCCCTCTCTCTCTGCCCCTCCCCCACATGCTCTAGCTTTCTCTCTCTCTCTCTCTCTCTCTGTCTTTCTCTCTCAAAAACAAATAAACTTAAAAAAAAAAAAAAACTGCTCTGAGGAGCCCCAGTGGGCCAGATGACAAGACATATTATCAAAAATACAACATGTGAAAAGACAATTCTCAATAAACAGCAAGATTAGAACTCCAGAATTATAAGGATACTTTAAATAATACACACACCAAAAAAAAAAAAAAATTACAAAACATAGAGGGGGAAAAAGTCTTTCCACGGAAAAAGAATGTTCAACCTCACTATTTGCCACAGAAATTTAAATTAGAACAACAATGTGGTATCCTCGTTTGGCCTAACAATTATCACCCATCAGAGAGTGGTGATACTGAAGATCCTGAGAGTGAGGATAACTGGATCTTTGTCACCAGCCAGAAGGGTACACCTGATGTCTTGCCGTGGGTGTCCCTGAAACAAAGCGTGGCATGGTTGGCTTAAAGGTGATCCCAAGAAGGAGTGTGACATACACACAGGGAAACAAGGAGAGAAGGCAGCCCGAGGATGTGTTATCGGGTCACTCCACAGCTGGGCCGGCGCTCAAACCTGCAAGACCTTCTGAGGAGGTTCATGAAATGCATCTTAAAAGTTCCTACCCTGGGTCATCGGGGCCGCTCAGTCGGTTAAGCATCCAACTCTTGATTTCAGCTCAGGTCATGATCTCGCAATTCATGGGATCACGCCCCGTGTCAGGCTCTGCACTGGCACATGGGGCTTACTTGGGATTCTTTCTCTCTTTCTCTCTCTCTCTCCCTCTGTCTCTGCCCCTCCCCCACTTGCACTGTCTCTCTCAAAATAAATAAATACACTTTTTAAAAAAATGCTCACCCTGGGCATGGAGGGGAAGCAATCATCTACTAGACCCATCACCGAAGGTCAAAGTGGGCTCGCAGGCACTAATGCTTCCAGATTGCACACCTGGGATCTCCAAGGCTTTAGAAAAGCTCTAGAACAAGAATCTAGAGGCCACGGGGAGGCTGTCAGGTTGCCCCTCACATAGCTGGTGAAAGGAATGAGGGAACAAGAGGCAGGGCCAAGCAGACTGAAGAGTGCTTGAAACACCCCACTGACCACATGGCATGTTCCTGGTCTCAGGAATCAGCCTCCAGAGCATCCACCTAGGGAAATACAGCTGATCCTTGGGCAACACAGGTTAGAACTGCGTGGGTCCACTCATATGTGAATTTTTTCAATAAACATATTGGCAAGTTTTTTGGAGATCTGTGACAGTCTGAAAAAACTCACAAATGAACCGTGCAGCCTAGAAATGTCAAAAAAATAAATTAAGGAAAGATGAGGTAGATCATGCATGAATGCTTAAAATGTAGGTATACTAGCCTATTTTACCATTTGTTACCATAAAATATACACAAATATGCTATAAAAAGTTAAAATTCAGGGGCACCCAGGTGGCCCAGTCAGTTAAACATCTGACTTCGGCTCAGGCCATGATCTTGCAGCCTATGAGTTTAGGCCCCATGACAGCCTGCTTCGGATTCTGTGCCTCCCTCTCCTTCTGCCCCTCCCCCATTTGCACTCTGTCTCTCTCAAAAATAAACATTAAAAATGTTTTAAGTTAAAATTTATCAAAATTTATATGTGCAAACACAGACTGTACATTATCTTTTCATTTTTGATGTCTAGTGTCAGTTATACATATGACATTTGCAGTGTTTTATGTCACATAAGGCAATATTGATGTAGGTACTGACGTGATTCATAGATGATGTAAACTTACGGTATCAATAAATACAGGCCAGTACTCTAAATGTATTTTCTCTTCCTTACAATTTTCTTACTAACATTTTCTTTTCTCTTTATTTTAAGAATACAGTATATAATACATATACCATACAAACTATATGTTCATCAACTATTTATATTATTGGTAAGGTTTCCAGTTAACAGTGGGCTATTAGTCATTAAGTTTGGGGGGAAGCCCTAAGTTACACACAGGTTTTCAAATGTATGGGGCATCAGCACCCCTAACTGCCATGTTGTTCAAGGGTCAGTCATAATCAAAATAGGGGGTGACATGTGTACTTAACTATATCTGCAAGGGCTGGAGGGAGAGAGATAAAGATAGAAGGAGGGAGGGAAAATGTCTTTACCCCATTAAGCTTTCTTATTCAGCCATATTTTCTCCACTGAGCCAGGAAGAACAGCCACAGCTGAAATGCAAAGAGAACTACAAATAGTTAATCCTCAGCTTTTGAACTTCTGGTGGCCTTAATGGATTAAGATTGATTTAAGGGATTTCTTTCAAGATTAATTTTACCTATACTCAATTTTTGCTTTACATTTTGATTTTAAAGCTTAACTCCAGCATCAGCTGCAACTTCATAATACAGATTGATGCACAAAAATATTAACTGGAGCAGTGTATACAATGGCAGAAAAAAATTGCAAAAAATCTAACCTAATCGTCCAAAAAGAATGCATTGATTAAGTAAGTAACGGTACATCTTGACAATAGATCATCATGCAGTCATTAAAAATGATGTTTATAAAGAGTCTTCAATGATTTGGAGAAATACGACATAATGTTGAGGAAAGAAAGCAAGATGCAAAATTACATATATAGTATCATCTAGACCATGCAAAAACGTGTAGGAAAAAAGCTGGAGCAAAACATACCATGTTAAAAAATCTGCCTGACAACGAGATAGAATGAAATCCTGCCATTTGCAGCAACGTGGATGGAACTGGAAGGTATTATGCTGAGTGAAATAAGTCAGTCAGAGAAAGACAGATACCATATGTTTTCACTCATATGTGGTTCTTGAGAAACTTAACAGGAGACCATGGGGGGTGGGGGAATGTTACAAACAGAGAGGGAGGGAGGCAAACCATAAGAGACTCTTAAATGCAGAGAACAAACTCTGGGTTGATGGGGGTGGGGGAGAGGGGAAAATGGGTGATGGGCATTGAGGAGGGCACTTGTTGGGATGAGCCCTGGGTGTTGTATGGAAACCAATTTAGCACTTTAAATTTGCCTGAATAAAAAAAAAATCTGCCTGAATTTTGGGGATTTTGTGATGTTTCCTCCTTTATGCCCATTTCTATTTTCAGCTTCCAAAATGAGTAAATATTGCTTTAACAATCAAGGAAAGAAAAGCACATGTGTGCCTCAGTGGTGTCGTGGAGGGCAATGGGAAACCTTAGGTCCTAACATCCCACATGATGTGACCATGCCGTGCAGAGCCCTGCCACGTGGCTCCATTTCCATCCAAAGTCTCTGTTGCACCTGTGTGGTTGCTGGAACTGTCCTGACTCATTACTTGTGGCATTGGATATCTGCCATTCAACATTCATTCAACAACTGGGGTGAAATACAGACCAGCCCCTCGCTTGGTAAACTATAGTATAAGAGATTCTAACTAATGGGGGGGGGTGAGGGGGGGGGAGAGGCTTGGAGGGTGTCTGGCATGTCACTGGCTCAAGTTATCCTTAAGGGAGCTGCCCAGGGGCAAGGGCTTTGGAATCAAATGGGTACTCAGTAGTTATACAATGGCAGTAGGTAGAATAATGGCTCCCCAAAGATGTTTGTGTCCTAATCTCCAGAATCTGTAAATGTGTTACCTTACACTGGCAAAAGGGACTTTGCAGGGGTGATTAGATTAAGGATGTTGAGGTGTGGAAACTAACTTGTAGAATTCAGGAGGGCCCAAAGTAACCACAAAGGCCCTTCTAAGAGGGAGGCAGAAATGTGGAGGAGAGAAGGTGTGACAGTAGGTGCAAAGCAAAGGTCAGAGAAAGTGAAGAGAGAGATTTGAAGATGCTGCACTTCTGGTTTGAAGACGGAAGAAGGGGCCTTAGCCAAGCATGCCTAGCCTTCAGAATCTAGAAAAGGCAAGGATCTGGATTCCCCCTAAGAGCTTCCACGGAAGGAACACAGCCTTCAGTAGTACTGTATTACTCTGGTGCTTCTCACCCAGGAAATCTGTTAAATATACAGGTGCCCAGAAAATCTGGCCCAGGAATCTGTATTTTATTGAGCTCCGTAGTTACTTTTTATACAGGCTGATCTAATGACCCCACACTGAGAAATGTTACCCCACCCCATTTACTGAACAGCTCTCCAACTGCTGAATGTTTCTATCTGCTTCCACTCCTTGGAGGAAATGGGAGGCCACAGATGTCCTGCTATGTTGTTGACTTCGTATCTTGAAAAATTTTGAACATCTAGAAGAAAGAGTTAATCAATGGCCACTCATCTACCCACCACCCAGATTAAAGAACTACTAGCATTTTGCCCTATTTCCTGTATCTGTATATAACCACATATTTTCCTTTTTGACTGAACTGTCCTGAAGTATATTACAGACACCATGTCATTTTTTAAAACTGCATTTAAAAACTAAGGACGTTTTCTTATTGCCCACAAGAAACAATCACACTTAATCACAATTTTTTGACATCATCTAATATCAATTCTTATATTCGAATTTCCCCAAGTTTCTCCCGAATATCGTTAATAGGTAACTTTTTTTTTTCTCCAAATCAGGAAGTATGCTCTATCAATTTTCATGCAGCTAGTCTACACAGAGCTGGAAGATTTCCAGGGTGATGTGCTGATGGGAGTCCCCTAGGTTTTCTGTACCTGGACAAGTAAGTATATAGATGAGAGGCTGGTTTTCCCCTGGAGTCCGGGCCTCCCTGTCCTGGGCTCTTGCCCTTTTGAGCTGAGGATTGACAGTAACACCATTCCCTTTCCCAATGTCACAGAGTCTCTTCTGCCTTTTTGTAGAACTACAGCCCCCTCTCCAGGTTCTGGTAACCACTCAGACATAGATAAGACAAGGGATCTCAGCTTTTTCCGGCCCAAGGGTACTATACCATATTACCCACTGCTCACAACTTTGTAAATATCTTCGTTAAACCCTCTGCAATTACCCCACTTCGGTGTCCCATTGGGACCCTGACTGATAAAGTAATGGTACCAGGGATGGCCCTATAGGAAAATAACCCTCAGATGAGATTCTAGAATTGTGTTGTTCACATATTTGAGAGGTACGGCAGAGGTATCCTCTTGCCAGACAGAGGGAAATAGAATGCAGGTAATCCATAAAATATAGTGGCATCAGGGCACCTGGGTGGCCCAGTCAGTTAAGCATCTGACATTGGCTCAGGTCATGATCTCATGGTTCGTGAGTTCGAGTCCCACATCAGACTCCCTGCTGTCAGCGCAGAACTCCTTTGGATCATCAGCTCCCCTCTCTCTGTCTCTCCCCAGCTCATACTCTCTCTGTCTCTCTCCAAAATAGACACTTAAAATATAAAATAAGATACAGTGGCATCATAGTTGTTCAAATTATCACTATTAGTGGCATTAAAAGAATGTGGATGGAACATACAATGCTGGCAGACCCAGTGGCTTAGCTCTGCTGACCGTGGTGATTACTGTGGTGTGGGGTAGCTAATCTGATAGTCCTAGAGGCCATTTACAGAGGAGGGACAAATTGAAGGTCCTGAATACTTGGAACATGGATGGAAATGCAGAAAGCCTTGATGATAAATTTAAGAGAGTCACAGATCTCTTGCTGGGCACATATGCCCAGGGACTGATCATACAGGTGACACACATACAGAGTCCATTAAATGTTCAGTCCCACTAGAATTCTTATTTTCCACTGATACAAAAGTGAGGCTCTGATTCATAGGACATTTGAGCAGATGCAGATGTAGCAAAGTCACCTTAGGACTTGTTCCACAGCCCTCATTGTCTCCAGGCCCATAGCAAGAATTGTGTCCTAAGATAGCCCAGATGAAGAAGGACAAAGCATGGGGGGAGACAGCCTATATATCAAAAGGGTTGCGGGACTGCCAGCAGGAGGCTGGGAAGCATATATAGGAAGGGGTTCTAAGGGCACTGGATGGGAGAATTTAATGATACAAGCATGCTTACCCAAGATTCAGGACTTCATGTGCTGGCTTGAGCAGCTGGGAGTGGCAGTCATAGCTATACTGGCCAACATGAGCTTGGACTCAATGGTGGCTGGCCGCTAATAAGGACTTTTCTAGCATTCTGAGAAGGGAACTGAAGGTTCAGGAGGTTAAGAATGTTGGAGGGGATCTATTCTGTACAACATGCAGAGCCACACCTTAACCACACTCCCCAGGAGGCCAGAGGATACTCTCTTCACAATGCCAGAAGAATTCCATTGTGAAGTGTTCACAGACCTCCTTGAAAAGCTGTTTTCTGTAAGCAGGAAATGACAATGGGAGAGGTTGCAATGAAATTAGACCCTCTGGTTTTAATGGAAAATGGGATCCCAGTATAATAGGGGCCAGGAATCTCAAAGCCACAGTGGACACAACTACCATAATAAGATGTGAAACTGGAGTGGTAATTAAAGTTTGGGCTTGTAGGGGTCTCTGGCACTGGCTGCCTATTCATGGGGTTCTCAGGACAGCAGTAGATGTACAGACTATTAAGGTGTTACTTGACATTTACAATTCTGGGTCTAGTGGGAAAAATCATGGTGGAGAACCCTGCGTTTGGACCCAGAGGCCCAAAATCCCTTGACTTGAGGACAAAGGTGGGGGAGTGTCTTTGAACAAGCACCTGAAATGTGGCCATAAATCTATACTGTGAATCTTCCCCATTCTTTCCCCAGAGATACCAGAGGCCATTAAACAAAATGGGGAAAGGGAACTATCCAGAACTTCCAGGGACTATTAGATTCTGTCTCTGAACTCATGTTAATCACAGGAAACTCAAATTGGCACAGTGGTCCACAAGTCAGAGTGTGAGCTCAGGGAGATCAGGTGATAAATGGAATAGAAGTAGTCCAAGTCTGTCTTACAGTGGGTCCAATAAGACTGAAGATCCATGCTCTTCTTATGCTCCTAGTGCCAAAATGTATAATAATAACAAATATATTACTTACAGAATCTCACACTGGCTTCCTAACCCATGGAATGAAAGCCATTATGGCAGTTCCAAATGGAACTTCCCTCTCTCTCACGCCAAGACAGTGAACCCAAAGAAATATAATAACCCTAGCAAAATTGCAAAGATAATGTAACCATCAAATACTTAGAAGATGCAGGAGTGGTGATTCCTACCACATTAACATTTAACTCATGTTTGGCTGGTGTAGAAACCAGATGGATCATAGAGAATGACTATAGATTATATTCTCACTATAATCATCATGTGGTTATAGTCACATGGTGATGTCAATCGCAACTGTAGTTCTAGGTAGGTATCTTAGCCAGAATAAATGAAAACACCCTTGGCACCTGTTTGGTGCAGCTACAGGCCTAGAAAAGGCTTTTTTACAAATCCCAGCAGCAAAGCTAGTTGACTTCACATGGCAAGGACAACAGTACACTTTCACCTGAGGCTTTTATGACAGGGCTGTATCCCCTATCTTGCTATTGCACTATTGTACTATAGTCCACAGAACTTGATCATTTTGATATCTAAAGAAAAAGTTCCTATATTTCATTGGTGACATTGTGCTAATTGGACCCAGTGCACAGGAAGTGGCAAATAGTTTAGGTGTCTTAATAAGAAGCATGCATTTTCAGGGATAGGAGATAAAGCCCATGAAAGTTTAGAGGCCTTCCGTATTGTAAAATTTCTAGGGACCCAAGGGTCTGAAAAATGTCAGGAATGAGTGACAAGTTGCTACCTCTTACACTTCCCACCACAAAGAGATATGATATTTGGTAGACCTATGAGTTTTTGGTAATAACATACACCACCCTTAGGTATGCTGTTCTGACCCATTCAGTCAGAATGGGAATTTTGAGGAATGCCAGATCAAGAAATATAAGCTGTTCTGACTCTGGAACTACATGAGTAAGCAGACCCAGTGGTAGAGAAAGTGTCCATACATAGACTATAACATGTTGTCTGTAGCCTCAGGAGAACTCTAGTAGGAGAACTACATGGAGATCTCTAAGGTGTGGGTTGTATGGCCTCTTTTGCTGAAAACTATTCTTCATTGACAAAGCAGTTCCCTACTTGTTACTAAGTTCTAATAGACACTGAATCCCTAGTCACGCAATACCATGTGATTATGTGACAAGCACCACCATGAAGTAAATTGCATGAGGGGGCGCCTGGGTGGCTAAGTCAGTTAAGTGTCCGACTTTGGCTCAGGTCATGGTCTCACAGTTCGTGAGTTTGAGCCCCGCATCAGGCTCTGTGCTGACAGCTCAGAGTCTGGAGCCTGCTTCTGATTCTGTGTCTTCCTCTCTCTCTGCCCCTCCCCTGCTGATGCTCTGTCTCTGTCTCTCACAAAAGCAAAATAAACAATAAAAACTAAAAAAAAAAAAAAGTAAATTGCATGAGCACTGTGATGGTTAATCTATGTATCACCTTAGCTGGGGAAAAGTTTATTCTTTGATGTTTCTGTAAGTGTAGATTGGTGACAAGGAGAACTGGGAAGGCATATATGGATAGACTTCAATAAATGGGCCAAGGTTATGAAAATATTTATGTTCTGTGAATGCCTACCAGAGGGCATACTGGGACTAACTCAATAGAACCATGAAAAAGTAGCTTGCTCCACCCCTTCCTGAGATAGAGGCTATGGTAGGTTCAGCAACATGGACTTCACCTCCCCAAGGTTAACCTAAGCAGCGCCACAGCTGAATGCCCTTGCTGCCATCAGCAGAGGTCAGTGCTGAGTTCCCAATATAGTATTATTCTCTACGCCGAATAGCTAGTCACCTAGTGACAGGTTGATGTCACTGAATCCCTTCCAGCATTGTGGGAGCAGTGGCCTGTCCTTATATGAATAGATATATACTCTACATTTGTTTGTGCTTTACTTGCTCATGACACTCTACCAATACCATCCTCCCCTACAGAATACCTTATTCATCACTGTAGATCATGTTGCCCATAACCAGGAAACTCCTTTCTTCAAAGTGCAAAGAAAGTGCAGTAGAGGGTTTATTCCAATTAAATTCATGTGGTCTTTCCACATGCCTCATTACCCAGAAGTAGATTGCTTCATATTCCAGTGGAATGGCCCACTGGAGTCTCAGTTACTGTGCCTGTTAGAAGACCATAGGCTGCAAAATCTCTTATTGGACATTGTACATACCTTAAACAAGAAGCCACGATATATATACACAGTGCTGTCCCACAGCCAGAATGCTCAAGTCTGGGAACCAAGCATGGATGTGAGAGTGGCCTCTCACTGTTGCATCCTCTTAAAGGAGAACTTTTGATTCTTGCAACCTTGGTCTCAGTGGCCTCAGTGTAGGTCCTTGTGAACCAGAAAACGTGGCTGAGGTTCTGTTAAGTCAGAAGCTGCTACTGCCTTCTAACCATCTTCAGCTTCTCATTCTACTGAACCAATAATCAGAAAAGAGGGCCAGGCCACTCACCAAGATGTTCGATCTGATTACCAAGGAGAAACTAAGTCACCACTATACAATGAGGTCAGATGCAGAATCCAGGAGTTCATGGGCCACCACTGAGTATTCTCTTACCTGGATTACTGCTCAGTGGAAAACTGAGGCAACCCAAAAAAGATAGTGCCACCAAAGGACACAGATCATGAAGAAATGAGGGTAAAAAACCCTGTCCAGTTGAGATGGTAGCAAAGAGTTAGGAAATGTGTAATAGGCAATAAAAGAAGGAAGACACAATTATCTACTTGGGTCTCATGACCAGGCATAGAAGGTGGGATAATAGCAGCTTTTACGTTACTTACTTGATTCTCTTCCTTCACTTTTACCCCCAAGCCTCACATGAAGAGCATTATGGCTAACACTTTAGGTTTCGGGTGGGAATAGGATGTTATTCGGTAACTAATGGGATTTTGTACATCCAGATGCTGGGAACCTGAAGTCTTCATCTGGACAAGGTGGATGGTGAAGGGCAAAAGGTGCGAAAAGTGTTGGATATTCTCTTTCCTCCATTCCGTGCTCTGTTCCTGGAAGCTGGCCTCTGCGGACATCTATGGGCTCCTTTGTCTTCAGCATCCGCCTGGGTTTGGCCATGGGGGGCTCTGACAGGAAACTGGAGGCAGAAGGCAATGAAGTCATAGCCATCAGCTCCTTAGTTTCCATCAGTTCCTTCCCATCACATTACAGGTTGTTAGTGAGTGGCCACATTTTTACTAAAGGTCACAGCACTTTACCCTCCAAGTTCTGGTCCCCACACCTCCTCTTCCCTTCAGGCAAAGGGGTGGTAAGGGTACCCTAATCCCAAGATGATTCACTAACTGTTTCTGATTTCCCTTGACCCTGCCAGTACTCTTGTAAGCGGTCGCTTTATTAAACTCTTCTCAATTATTCCATTTGGATAATCTATCACAGTCCTCACTGATACAGCCCAGTTCAGTCAAGCTGAATCTAGAGCGGATGTTCTCTCAGACTAGAGCCAATCCCCACCTGTTCTGAGTGGGCCTAATTCACAGCTCTTGAATCTGTGATTCACCTGTCTATATTCTGTGTAAAAGTTTTCAGTGCCACACATATTCAGACACTTTTTCACCAGCCTTCTGAATAGATCATCAGGAACTTGTTCAACAAAGCTCTCCTAGCCTCGACTGGTGCAACTAGCTTGCTTGGGGGAAGAGCTGCAGCGGACTGAATGTCTGTGTCTCCCTGAAATGTATATGTTGAAGTCCTAACCCCATTGTGATGGTATAAGGAAGTGAGGACTTTGGGAGGTAGGTAGGTCATAAGGGTGGAACCCTCATGAATGGGGTTCGTGGCCTACCAAAAAACATAAGAAAGAAAGAAAAAGAAAAAAAGAAAAGAAAAGAAAAAGGACAGAGACTCTTTCTCTGCCATGTGAGGACACAATGAGAAGGCATCAGTCTACAGGCTGGAAGAGGTCCTCACCAGAACTTGACCATGCTGGTACCCTGGTCTCAGACTTCCAGACTCCAAAACTATCAGAAATACATTTGTGTTGTTTATAAGCCACCCAGCCTGCTGTACGTGTGGTAGCAGCTCAGGTGGACTGAGGTGACAGTTCTAGAGCACTGGGCTCTGTCACTAAAACATCTTAGGAAGAACGTCCCAAACGTTAAGCCAACTGGAGCGTTGCAGATGAGCTCCAGGAATGCCGAGGGAGGGAGATGACCCCCTCGTCCTTCTGGGCAGCTGAGCAGGGCCTGAGTGGCTGGAGCAGCCTCACCTCCCACTCCTCGGGGGGGCAGCCCCGGGGATGTGGGGTCTGATGGCATGCACGTGGTCCTGCAGGCAGCTGGCACAATGAGAAACACCCCACACCTGTGGCTTTGCCTCCGCCACCTGCCCATGAGCTCCGGCAGCCAGCCACCAAGTCTGCAGCTGCTGTTCATGGACGTGACCATGAGCTGCTGCAGGACTTTGTGTTCTCCGTGCCAGAGGGCGTGGCCCACAGCCCGATGGAGGCCCCTGGGGGTAGCAGGGGCTCCAGCAGGCACAGCTCCGTCTCCAGCTTTGTGTATATTGGATACTTTTGTTGTGATTTAGCTGATATGCCTTTTAGTGGTGCCCAAGCTAGTCAATGAAGCACTGGTCTAACAATGCATGTTTTTTTTTTTAAGTGTATTTATTTATTCTAAGAGAGAGACCTTGTGTGCTAGTCGGGGAGGGGCAGAGAGAGGATCCCAAGCAGGCTCTGTACTGTCAGCACGGAGCCCGATGCGGCGCCCAGACTCACAGGCAGTGAGATCAGGACCTGAGCCGATATCAAGAGTTGGACGCTTCACCGACTGAGACACCCAGGAGCCCCTAACGATGAATGTTTATTCTGCAAATTAGAACTTCTTTATTCTGAACTAGTTCGTATGAAATAAATTAGTCTGGATTTGGAATTCTATTTACATCACACACACACAAATCAACATCACATGTGGTGCAAAGAAAAGGAGGAGCTATTAGATTCCTTAAACATAAACATACATAATGATATAAATACATGTATTAGATTTATTCACTAAATGCATTTAAATATATACTAGATCTGCTTAAACATAAATAAATAAATAAATAAATATATATATATATATAAATGTAACTGTTGTAAATATTGGAATGGTGTAAAACATTGTCTTACATTTTGTTGCCCATTATACATAAATATCTTCTCCACTGGCCCCAGTTTGCCATATAAATGTTGTCATCTCTGTGATGCCATGCTGTGGAAAGGGCTGGGAGGAACTGTTCCTCATAGCTGTACCCATGATCTCCCCACCTCCCATACCTGTCATGCCCCCAGCATATTAGTATACACCACAATTAGGGATTAAATGCTGAATAAGCCTCTGAGATAAAAGCTTTCTTAAACATAGACACAACTCTCTCTAATCCTTTCCCTCATAAAAGCAGAAATAATTCCCCATGGGGCTAATACAGCACATACACACACATTATGTCCTCTGAGATTACCCTGATACAAGAGTATAAATTGACCTGGGGAGGAGAGGGTTGATTCTGAAGAATAAAAGGGACAAAATAACCAGTAAATGGTTCAAGTAAAATTCTACCTCAGAAATCGGGCGTGTCACAGGAACTATGTTACCTAGCTGCAGTCAGCACGGACAGGTCTGAGCTGGAAATGCCTTGGTTCTCACACCCCTATATCCTTGTAGACCCACCAATGAAAAGGGTGAGTTCAAGAAAGGAGAGTAGAAGTGAGAGGCAACATGAATGAACCAGACACAAAATAGTGCACGCTCTGTGATTATATGTTATAAAGAATAAAAACAGGTAATTTAATATACAGTATTAGCAATCAGGATAGTAGTTAATTAACATAGGTGGGGTATCAGAAGCAAAGGTGGTAAAGGGCCCAAGAGAGGCTTCCGGGTTGCTGATAACCTAAGGTTGCTTAATCTGAATGTTGGTTACATGGGCTGTGTGTGTCTGTGAAATTTATCAAGTTGTGTACTTAACTATATGTGCAGTTTTGTGTGTGTTTACTTTGCTTCAATGAAAACATGTTAAATGAACTGGCAGAGAGCTCATACTAACACAAAAATACTTGGTAGATAGGCCCAGGTATAGAGGACAGAAAACAAAAATGAAAATCCAGGGGCCCTAGCTTACCACAAGCTGAACTGAAATAACAAGTCACTGTTAATAAAAGCAAAGACAGAAGGAAAGATTGCCTGGGGCGCCTGGGTGGCTTAGTCGGTTAAGCGTCCGACTTTCGCTCAGGTCATGATCTCGCAGTTCGTGGGTTCGAGCCCCGCGTCAGGCTCTGTGCTGTCAGCTCAGAGCCTGGAGCCTGTTTCAGTCTGTGACTCTCTCCCTCTCTGACCCTCCCCTGCTCACACTGTCTCTTTCTCTCTCTCTCCTAGAAATAAATAAAATAAAAAAAAACATTAAAAAAAAAAGAAAGAAAGAAAGATTGCCTGATAACTTGGGCTATAATAAAGGATACTTATATGACTTACAGAGATTGTAAAATAATTCTTCTATGATACCGTGTAGCTACTTAAACCTTGATCAGAAAAATTGGTAGTTTTGATTAACATCCCTTCAAAAGGACGCTGAAAACTAGAGAGGATTCAGAGAAGAGCAATCTAGATGATCAAAGACATGGGAAATAGTCTTTCAAGAAAGGTTAAAAGTAGTGCTTTTTAAAAAAAAAAATCTTTATTTATTTTTGACAGAAAGAGAGAGCATGAGCAGGGGAGGAGCAGAGAGAGAGGGAGACACAGAATCTGAAGCAGGTCCCAGGCTCTGAGCTGTCAGCACAGAGCCGGATGCAGGGCTCGAACTCACCAACCATGAGATCACACCCTTACCCGAAGTTGGACACTTAACCAACCGAGCCACCCAGGTGCCCCAGTGCCTTTTTTTTTTTTTTTAAGTCGGGTGCTGGTTCTCTTCTCTTGATAAATGGTCACATGACTCCCCAACCCTTTCCTCTTGTGCTTTGCTCCTTCCGCCTCTTCTTTATTGGCAGGTGTACTTGTAAGTCAGCTGATGTTAATTTATCAAGCAGATATGTCCATATCCTTCTAAAAGAAAAAAGATGTTTAGTCATTAAAAAGCACCCGTCAGAATAATTGGGGTGGCTGAGATTAAGGAAGAGAAGACTTGATTGGCCTGAAAATAGCTGAAGATTTCTGAGAAGGAAGTTTATCAGTCATTCTTTACCTCTGACAAATTGAAAGTAAATGATCTTAAAATAAAGCACAGATTTCAGCAGACCAGAAAGACTCATTAAATGAATGAATCACACGGCCTGGGCGGGGACACTCAAGAGGAGAATTAGGATATTCTAACTAGACGAGGTTCTTTCTAACATCATAATCTTTATTATCTCCTGGATAATGAGTTTGATTTTATTTGTACCAACAATACCTTACATTTGTAACGCCTTTGAGTTCTCCTCCAGGGACACTTTCATGCCCATTTGCCTCAACTCGGAGCCCTGCTTTTGAATCGGGGCTGCCAGAGAGAAATCTGCACTGAAAGGAAGCCCCGGAGGCAGCTCCCTGGGGGCCGGGGGGGAGGGGGCTGGTCTGCCCGCCTGGAGGATGGAGGCGGGGGTGCCGGCTGTCGCCAGTCACCATGGTGACCTCGCAGCCCCGCAGCTGCTCTCGCCACCGTCTGAAGACGCGGAGAGGGTTCGCGAGGCCGGCAGGGGCGGTGGGCGGTCCCAGAAGGGGCCGAAGCCTAGGGACGTCCTGGGACTTGCTCTGCAGAACCAGAGTCCTCTTCTGGGGCCGAATTCAGGGTCAGCTTGTGATCAGGCGTTGCCACCACAGCCCGAGAAACGTCTCCTGACGCTCCCAGGCTCCCCCCTCCACCACTCGCTGCCCTGGGAAAGCCTGAGGCCTGGAAAAGAGACCACGGCTGGAGGCCGGGTTTTTTTGGGTTTTTTTTGTTTTTTTTTGTTTTTTGGTTTTTTCCGAGCGAAAACAGAATGACGTGGAATCTGAGGTTTAGGCCAAGACTTTATGCACTTGTCCACCCAGTGTTTTGTCCCCAGGGCCTTCGGAAAGGTGGCTGCCCCTCCTCGCAACAACCTGCTGCCCCTCCAGCGGCCCCCTAGTACCACCACCCCCTGCGCCCCCGCCCTACACACTCCAGCGCCTAGACTCAAGCAGCACCCCTGCGGGGCACCTGCCTCCTGGCACACACAGCAAGGCCCCGGCCAGCGCCCGAGGGAGCCAACAGCTGGCAGGCCATCTCTCAGCCTGGCGCCTGCCCTGCTGAGCCTCAGGGGAGGAGGGGAGGCCGGGGAGGAGGTGGGGGGCTCTGGATGGGGGAGTCTCTCCAGCAAGACATCTGCTCCCCTGGCCGTGAGATCTGAAGGGCGGATGCAGGAGATCCGAGGGGGCGGGGCGTCAGGCAGCCCCTGCCCCGCAGCTGTGCCAAGCACCGGCTCCCGCTCTTCTTGGCCACAGTCTGTCCCTTTCAAGCCTGGCTCTTCTCCCCTCCCCCGCTCAGCTGGCGGCTCGGGAAATAGAAGTATCACCAGCAAACTGCCACGGAAAAACAAAGCTGTCTGCTGGCGGCCGTCCCAGCCTGCCCGGGCTCCCCTGCCCACCCCCATCGCAGCCCCTTCCTGACACGCGGCTCCCCCACCCCGAGCAGCTCTGGGCCCCAGGCCAGGTCAGTGCAGGACCCCTCCTTGCTCTCGGATCTGGTCTGACGCCCCTGTCAGATGCCGGGAGGACTGCTGGGCTGCGGTCCTGGGCCCTTGGGGACGGAAGTGACAGATGAACAAGGGGACCTCTTCTCACTAAATCACCGGTCTGGAGCCTCCCTGGCGGCTCTTGGAGAAGCGGGCCCCCACCCCTGTCGGATCTCCCTCTCCCTTGGCCAAAGCTCCTGGACCCAATGCGGGGCTGGCGGCGGGGGCTTCAATCCACTGAGCTGGGGGAGTTGGCTTTTGGGCCCCAACACCAATCCCACCAGCCTGGTTGGGAGCAGAGAAAGAGCTTGTCCTCACACCTTGATTAGCATAAGGATTGAAACACCAACAAACAAGCAGTTCTGCCCTTGGCCTTGCCAGAGAGAGCAGTTTACAGACTGACTAAGGGGCCCAGACGTTTATGTTGCCCAAGCCTCTCAGGCAAGCTGGGGTTCTCTTTTCTCCAGACACACTGCTGACTGAGCCGAGAACACAGGCAGAGATCATGGAGGAGGCAACACTGAACGAGACCTCCAGTCACTGTGGGAATCTTATCCCTGGCGACTAGTGGAACCTGTCTACAAGAAAGGACTGTCCTGCTGCCTAAGCAATCCAGGGACGCTCCTTTTTGGAAGTCCCCAAATCAGAACACAATAGCAGAGGGACAAGACCATCACACTCACACCCCCACCCAGGCCATCCTTCGGCGGTTTGTAATCACTGACCACTTGCTTCTGGTTTATGGTTTTTGAAGATTGGGCCCCCCTCCTGGTGATGCAGAGATGCCGCAGAAAACTCGTAGGAAGTTGAGCTCGTTTTCTAGGTGACCATGGAGCAGGGAGCCCTGTAACACTCCAGCCCATGTCATTTCCCCACACTGGTCCTCAGCCTCCTGCAGCATACTGGCCCCTGAGCACCCTCAGGCTGCCTGAGGGCTGGTAGGTGGCCTGGGAATTCTGTGGCTCCCACCTGCATGGCCCAGGCCCCAGGGAATACAAAGAATGCACATCAAAACAAGTGCTATGCCTCATAACATCACAAGAGCCCGTGTGTGTGTATGTGTGTGTGTGTGTGTGTGTGTGTGTGAGAGAGAGAGAGAGAGAGAGAGAGAGAGAGAGAGGCTGAGGGGAACCAGCACTCCCAGCCTGACTCCTTCTTTAGCCGCCCCCCACCCCCACTCACCCTCGGCTGCCCCATTTTATCCTGCGCTTAACCAAGATCCCTAATGACACATCTCCATCACCCTGCTCAGTGCACTGTCATAGCATCATCCATGCGTTTGACCTCTCTAGTTCCGTAAAGTGACAGCAGAGGGTGTGTCTTGTTTGTGGCCCAGGACAGCAAGCACTTGAGAGTTTGTGGAGTGAATCGACTCTTCCGGAGGGTTCTCTAATTCCCAGCTCAGCCATCCACCCCCTCATGTCAAGGAGACATGAGCTAGCTTGGTCTCCTTGGCTCTTCAGCTTTCCTACCATCCACACCCAAGCAAATGGAGCATGCATTTTTAATGAATTAGGCAAGGCCCATGCTTTTAATAGGCCAAAAATGGAAAAACACTTAACTGTATACACAGAATAGGCTTTATTCTCCTAGGAGTTCCACCAGAGAATAGAATATAAGAGGTGATGAAACAACAAAAACCAACAGCAGCAAAAATCCCAACTAAACAGAAAATACAGAAAGGGGAGAAGGAGGGGGGAGGGAGGGAAACATGGAATCTCTCTTTGCACCATCTCCTGCCAGCACTTGGGCCTCCTCAGACATTGCACCCAAGTCCCTGAAAGCCATGGAAACAGATGTAGTGTGCATAGCAGGTGCTCATGCACCTGTGGGAGGAACACTCTCCGGGTGCCCAAAAATCTGGGTACCAATCATTGGATCCATCCTGGGATACACCACCTGACTTCTCTGAACTTATGTTTTGCTGCAAAATCATGATAAGCCGGCCCTGCCTGCCTCACAGGAGGGTGGTGAGGAATAAGTGGGATCAGAACTAGGAGGGGGAGAGCCCAGCACTCCCTTCCAAGGAAAGTGTGGAGGTGGTGAGCCCTCAGAGGCTGGGGTGTAGGAAAGGCCAGGTGGGCCCTCGGACAAGTCTACACACAGAAAGACACTGTCCCTCTCCCCCCCCTTTCCTCTCCTCCATGCTGCCCCTGAGTGTTCCTGCTATGGGAACACTCAGATTTGTGTCATTGACCTCCCCCAGATTTGTGTGTTGACACCCTAACCCCCAGTATCTCAGAATGTGTTTGTATCTGGAGACAGGATCCTTGAAGAGGTAATCAAGTGAAAATGCGGTCATATGGGTGGGCCCTAATCCAATATGACTGGTGTCCCTGTAACAAGAGACTGGGGCACAGATACATGCTAACACACTGGAAGAAGGCGACATCTACATGCCAAGAGAGAGGCCTCAGAAGAAACCAACCAGCTGGCACCACGTCTCAGACTTCCAGCCTCCAGAGCTCTGGGGAAACAGATCTGCGTTGATTAAGCCACTCGGCATGTAGTACGTTGTCATGGCTGCCCTAGTAGACTCACACAGCCCCTTCCTGCCTTTCTACTCATCCTCATACCCACTGGGTGGGGGCATCTCTCACAGAGCCGCTCCCGTAGCCAGCCTAGCAAAGCACCAGAGAAGCAAATGCACGATGCCTGGTCACGTGTTCTCACACCTATTGGGCCGGGACACATCAACGGGGAGACACTGTCAGGTGAGATGTCCACTTCTGTCACACTGCAAAGACATTTAGGACAACCTGTGTCCTGTCCACCTCACGCCCTACACGACAGGCGGACCCCTTGCTGCAATAGGTCCCAAGTGCACATGCTTATATAGCTGTGGGTATCACCTGGAGAACTGATAACAGTATAGACTCCTGAGCTCGCCCACAGAGATTCTAAATCCATAAGCATGCGGGGGGCGGGGGGGGGGGTGGTTCTGAGATCTGATCTCTGACCTGAGGTGAACCTGAGGCACAGCCAGTTTCAAGAATCGCTAACCTAGCTGCCTTTGTGTGAAGAATGCCCCTGTGTCTTGTAGGCCACTGGGAGGTTGGGTCCGATGTGTGAGTGAGAATGGCAGTTAGGATATTCCTAGCAGAGCTCTGCAACATTCACAATGTGTTAACACACAAATGCCCACCAACTCCGAAGAAGTCCTCTGAGAAGCCCTTCTGTGAAGTCTGATGGGCCCTTGCCTCTTACTCCGCCCCTTCAGTGGAGCCTAGTTAAAAATGATCTTTGCTCAGAGTCCATTATCACATAATATTGGAGCGGAAAGGCACATAAGGGGTCATGGAGCTCAAGCCACTCCATCTTCCTATAGAGACTGCTGTCGGGAAGCTGAGTAGCCTGCTCAGACCACACACCCAGCTGGAGCTGGAGCCCGGCACACATTTCCAGATCCCTCGTTGGGTTCTTGCTTTCTCGACTGCACTCTTAAACGCCATTCCAGCTTCTGAATGTGACTCTGACAGAAAAGAAAATAAGATTCTGATACAACGTATTGAGCACCTGTGAGCAGGGCACATCGTATGCATTATGTCATGAGTGCTCATGATAGTCCGCTCTCACTAGACCTCATCTGCCACACTTTTCATTAGAGAGATCTGTCCAACATCACACACACAATAAAGTTGCAGTCAGGACTCATCCCAGGCCTGCCTAACTCCAAGTCCCAGAGAGCCCATAATCTGGGGACAAGAAGCCTGTACTTTTTAAAAAATAAATTTGACATATAAAATTGTATAAGTTTAAGGTATACAGCTTGTTACTTTGATGCATTTTATATATTGTAATGTGATTGCTGATGTAGTGATACTTATCACATTATATAGTTACAGTACAATATTATTGTCTATATTCATTATACTGTGTACTAGATTTCTGTGGCTTATTCTGTACAAAGTACAAGTATGTACCTTAAATGCCATCACTCTTTACCACATCCTCATCCCCAGGTAACCATTTTACTTTCTGTTTTTTTATGGGTTTGACTTTTTTAGATCCAAAATATAAGTGATATCACATAGTACTTCTCTTTCTCTGTCTGACTTCTGCTTAGCATAACATGTTCAAGGTCCATCTTTGTTGTCGCAATTAGCAGGATATCTCCTTTCTAATTGCTGAATAATATTCCATTATGTATACGCATCATGTCTTTTTTTATCCATTCATTCATTCATTGATGAGCATTTGGGCTGTTCCCTTATCTTAAGCCTGTGCGTTTTAAGCTGCTGCCAAAGGGGGCTCAGTCAGTTAAGCGTCTGACTCTTGATCTTGGCTCCAGTCATGATCTCGTGGTTCCTGAGTTCAAGCCCTGCATTGGGCTCTGTGCTGATGGTGTGGAGTCCGCTTGGGATTCTGTCTCTCTTCTCTGTCCCTCCTCTGCTTATGTGTGTGTACTCTCTCTCTTTCTCAAAATAAATAAACATAAAAAATTTTTTTTAACTTCTGCCAAGAACCAGAAGAATACCAGACTCTCCTGGTGGGCCCACAGGTCTTTCTTGGCAGGTGACAGATGACATCCCTGATGAGGTGGGCAGGGTGGCCATACCTACTCCAGGAGCCAGGGAGGCTCTACCAGGAGAGAAGGTACTTTCTGCCCTGATGCCAACAGCATCTGGTTTCCAAGACTCCTTGGCTTTCTCTTGACCCCCTGTTCCTTTAAGATGGGGCCACTTCACACCATCTATGACAGTGGAGGTTACATTTCACACATGTCATCTCTGACATGTCTCATTCTGTTCCTAGACCTACAGAAGGACTTCCTGTGGGACTCCCCAGGCTGATACCAGGTGCTAGGGCCCAGTCACAATGACCCAGCACATGATGGAGGAGAGGGCGTGGGTGATATGGAGGGGTTCCCCCACACCCGCTGCCTTTCATGACATCCATTTTTAGCTCATAGGTCTTTGCTCTCCTCATCCTTCATCATGGCCTCCTTAACGTCTCCTTCAACAACGCTTCTGCTCCCCGCCCTCCCCCACTCCCTGTCCTATCAGAAGATTGTAGCTCCTTTCTGTGACCTGGGGTAAATTGTGGGTCTGTTCATTCATTCATCCCTTTGTTCAGCAAATATTTATTAAGTTCATAACGTGTGCCAATCACTGTTGTAGGCATGGGGAGGGAGATACAGCAGCGAGTGAAAGACACCAGCCAAACAACAACAGACAAAAACCCCTCCCTGCATCATGGAGCCTCCCCTCCAGCTGGGGAGACAGAAGGTGAATAAGAAAAATAAGAAAGTGTAAAATAAGTAAGTGATAAAGATGAAGTGAAGGGGTGTTTTAAATTTCAGATAAGGAGACCAGGGAAAACCTTACTCTAGTTACTGTTACAAAAACAAAAACAAAAAATAAGAACAAAACAAAAACGAAAAACAAAAAAACACCAAACATGAAGGAGTGAGGACACAACCATGTGGATAGCTGAAGGAACAGTATTCTACTTAGAGAGAAGAGCAACTGCCAAGGTTTTGAAGTAGGAGGCAGAGGAGAGATGCGGACAATGGGAGAAGATGGGGGCCCTCAGGTGGGGGAGGATTCATGTAAAGGGAATCCCGGAGGGTTTGGCAGAGGAGTGCCGGGACCTGAGTTCTAACTGGATGTCTGTGTCTGCCTTGTCGAACACAGACTAAAGGAGGGTAAGGGCAGGAGCAAGGAGACCACTCCAAAGATTCAGTAAGTAGTCTTGGGGAGGTTTCATAGTGGCTTGACTACAGCAACGAGGTGATAAAAAGTGGCTGGAAACACAGTTTGAGGATAGTATCAGTATCAACTGTAGACTGCCTGCAACCTGAGCAAATGGAAGAAGGACAATGGTTTTGTCGCCTTCCCAGCCCCATGCCTCACCACCACACACACTTAGGAGCACGCTGGGGCCCCCACATCCCCACACTCTTTGCCCTCCCCACAGACCCTTAACAGTCCACAACTTTTCTGACTCCTCTCCAGTTACCACAGCCTGCATGTCCCGACACTTCCCAGCAGAATGACCTTAGACTAGTTATTTCACCCTCCTGGACGCCCTCTTTTTCTGTGAAACAAGAATAAGGATTATATCCCCCCCTCCCTCCACCCACCACGGTTGTTGCAGAGTTGAGCAAGAACCTATAAATGCAGAGCACGTGTAAGGCACTCCATCGTGGATACTCACTCTTCCTGCAACGGGCCTACGTAACCACGTTTGCATCCCAGTCACGGCGACCCAAGCCCAAGCCGAGGACCAGTATGAGCTGGTCAACAACAGGAGATGGGTGCGCAGACCCCGCGGGAAACAGCCGGCGGCACCTAGGCCCCCCCACCCAGGGAACCGTGCACAGGCCCAGGGGACTAGTTTGCTTCGTGGCCTTCCTGAGCAGCAGGGGAGGGGACAGGCCGCAGCCGCGAGACACAGAGCGTGGGGCACATGGGGCTGCGGGTGAATCTCGGGCTGCGGGGCCCTCCGGGCCTCGGTCGTGGGAAGGCCGCGCTGGAGCCCAAATCCTGGCCGTGGCCCAAAGCCCGGCTCTCAGCCATCTCCCACTCCGCCGCCTTGCTACCCTCCAGCCACCGACCCTTACTTGGGCAAGGCTGGTTCGCTTCCTGCCACCAGAGGCTGTTTCTGTCGTATTTTTATCTGGGACCTTTAGGCCTTTCCCCGCCGGGCACCGCAGACACTTCCTGCGAGGCCGTGAGGGACACCGGTCTTCTTGCCTCGACTCCCACTGCACGGTACCTACAGCGTGGTGCCCAGAGCTGCTGGGCCGTGGGGTCAAAATCCCCAGCTTGATCCTGGCTACCACTCCAGAGCTGCAGGGCCTTGGGTGGGTTACTTAACCTCTCAGCCTCCACTTCCTCTGTCATCCACTGGGCGATTAATGCCCACTGGGTGAAGCAGGCGTGGGATAAAACGAAACTATGCATACAAAGCACTTAGCCCTGAGTCTGCCAGTGGTAAATGCTCAAATGGTAGATGGCTTCGTTAGAATGAGTATAATATAGGCTAGCGGGACCTGGTCCCGCCCATATTCTACAAACAGAATGAAAATGAAAAAAACCATCCTATCCTTTTCATTGCCCAAAACGGCTAAGTTTGTATCCTGTAACTTCAGCTCAGAATTCCGAGCCTTCTCCCGGAGAGCATGCGCATTTTAGGTAAGTTAATATCTTCAGATGGGAAAGAGAGAGACAAGCTCTCAAAGACACCATTTTATTTATTTGTTTACTTACTTATTTTACTTTTTTTTTTAAGTTTATTTTTGAGAGAGAGAAAGAACACGACTGGGGGACGGGCAGAGAGAGAGGGGGTCACAGAAGCGGGCTCCAGGCTCTGAGCTGCCGGCACAGAGCCTGACGCAAAGCTGGACCCCTGAACCCCAAGATCATAACCTGAGCCAAAGTCCTTCACTTAATCAATTAAGCCACCCAAGCACCCCAAGGTGCTTTTAAACTCGCTGTGATTTGGGGGGTTGGCATTAAACTCTGTCCAAATGTATTCAGCGGAGCAGATCTTCCTCCTCCCCGGCTGCGGGCCTGCCTGCTGCCAGCCTCCCTGGGTTTCCCTTCATCACAGGCAACACAGCCCTTCCAGAAGCAGGTGAGGGTGGGTGAGTGCTCCCCCTTATCCTGGCTGGGTATTCACAAGTCTGTGAGCCAAGGGGCTGTCTCGGGGCTGTCTGGGTGGGCGCCAGAGGATGGGAGAGACAATAGGGAACAAGTGCTGGGGCCATTTTCTTTTCTGAAAAGATCTTCATTTCCACGCTAATTGCAATTTCTAGCCTGCCTCAGTTTCAGACTCAGCCTTATTTGCCGAGTTGTCTGGCAAATGGCTCCTGGCGTGCTTCCCCCACCTCCTTTTTCTTGGCCAGACATAGCTAGTCATAAATTGACAGGGAAAAACACAGCTCTCCACATTATTTTGGTGTCTAGCCTGGGGTTCTTACGGAGCTTGGGACAAATCCCAGAGAGGTCTCAGCTGCTACAGAGTCCGACCTCACCTGTCACCTCTCAACTTTCCTACCTCACCTTCATTCCTCTCTGCCGACCACAGATGAATTCCGTCTTCCTCAAACCTTCCCACACGACTCCACACACCAAGGCTAGAACCAGACCCCATGGGAACCAGAGGCCTCTTACCCAGGGCTGGAATAACCCTCCCATTTGAAAGGTTCTCATTCTGGGGTGCCTGGGTGGCTCAGTCGGTTAAGCGCCCGACTTTGGCTCAGGTCATGATCTCACGGTTTGTGGGTTTGAGCCCCGCGTCGGGCTCTGTGCTGACAGCTAGCTCAGAGCCTGGAGCCTGCTTCAGATTCTATGTCTCCCTCTCTCGCTGACCCTCCTCTGCTCACGCTGTCTCCCTCTCTGTCTCAGAAAAAAAAACAAAAACAAAAACATGAAAGGTTCTCATTCTGGTACTTGAGGAGGCAAAAGCAGCAAAGGGCTGAACTATGGGACCCACCGGATGTGAATGGAGATGGGGAATGTGCAGGTGGGGTTCGAGGATTAAAAGGAAGGTATTCTGAGCAGGGCGAAGCATGGAAGTCAGAACAACATCTGCAGTCAGGTTGGTTTCCCAAGACCGGTAGCTCCAGGTCTCAGATGCAGAGGCAGGAGTGTTTTTAGTACATTGGGGCAAAACCAGGAGGTGCCTTAGTTTTTCGAGCACAGAAATCATGATGAAAGCACGCTTTTTTCCCCCAAAGGTGGGAATGAGAGTAGGTTCAGTGTACTGAAAGGCTCGGGCACCTTACCTGAAAGAAAGTGACTCCACAGGTATACATTCCTTCCTGTTCATCCAGTCCCTTCATCCTCCAACCTTCTCTAACCTCCAATGAAATTTAAGCTTACAAACTGACGGATGTCAAATGGGTCAGTTTTCTGCAGGGTGCAGCTCATAAAAGGGGGGTCTGTGTCTCAACAGCTAAAGGAAAAAAGTGAAATTATCTAAAATGATGAGGGAGGGGCCCCTGGATGGCTCAGTGGGTTAAGCCTCAGACTCTCGATTTTGGCTCAGGTCGTGATCTCTCCAGTTGGGGAGTTTGAGCTCGTGTCTGGTTTCCTGCTGACAGCGCAGACCTTGCTTGGGATTCTCTCTCCCTCCTCTCTCTGCTCCTCCCCTGCATTTAAAAAGACTTTTTACAAAGTGATAAGGGAAACAGGGGATGCCTGGAATGCAAGGGATGCAGACCAACTCATTTCATGTCAGCGCTTTGCCTTAATACTGAAGACAGGTCCCAGGTGAGAAGAATTATAACCGTTTAAGACTGACTTCTAATTCTAATAAAAGGGTTCGTTTTTATTTCAGCGTTTTATTCTATTGGTGGTTGCCAGAAGATAGGAGAAAAGTCACATTTGGTGCTGACTGCCACTTTTTGTCATGAGAACAAGGATTGTGAAGTCTGTGAATCGTCTTGGCAAATGGGCATTACCTTGACCTTTAGAGATGACTGCATCCTGATTGGCTAGCTGTGCTGCCCTCTCCCCGAGTGTCAGCAGGGTCGTAGATGCAGAAGAAGTAGAAAGGCAGGTGATCAAACAAACCTGCAGAAGCCTTAGCTGCAGCACCGGACTATGGGAGGAGAAAGGTGGGCCCTTGGTGCTAGGTTCAAGTCCGTTGGGTCGGCCTGCCTACGAGGGAGCACGTAATCCCCGCTAGAGGGTGCTATGGGGCTGAGAGGGAGCTGGAGCTGGATGGGGAGCGCGGGCCCGCGGGCCTGAGACTGGGCGTGGCGGTGAAGTGGCCCTGGCAGTCTGTGTGCACACGTTTGTGTCCCCACTGCTCGCGGGCAGGACAGCGGGGGCAGGGGACAGCGTGCTGGGGCGTAGGAGTCTGGGTTTTGCGGTGGCGCTCTTCGTGATTCTCCCGGGCGAAGCCGCCCCCTGCACCCCTGGCTTGGGACAGATTTCTGGGAGAGGTGGCGTGTGTGCGTGGCTGTCCACCTGGGCCATGACGGGCCCTCACACAGAAAACGATGTTTCTGCTCCATCAAGGACCACCCAAGCGCTTGCATCAGGTCCAGGAGGGTACAGCAGGGCTCGTCCATCCAGGCCTCTAAAGGAAGATTTTCTCTGCCCGGGAAAGCAGCTTCTCTCCGGGCAACATCCATCAAAGTCCTGTCGGGAAACCTCGCACGTAATACTAATGCGCTTGGACAGATTCGAGGACAGGAACCGTAAAATTAAAAACCATAGCAAAGTCCCGGAGTGGGATGGAGGTGTTTTTCAGTCTTCAACAAGCCGCCCCAGCACCTGGGTGGCGGGCGTAATTAGTGTTTACTGATCAGCCGCAGCCTGGGTGCGGTAACCACGGAGACCGCTCGCGGGCTCGCACCGCCCCCAGCCCTTGAACCCGAGGCTCCGCGGCTCCGACCCGCCCCAGGATGCCCCGCCTTCCAGCGCTCCCCATTGGTCTTTGGCTCCGCCGCTCCCTGAAGCCACCAATCACCGGCCGCGTCTCCTTACACAGGGTGGAGAGTCGCCTTCCCGAAGCCATGCTCTGTAAGTGAAAGCTAGGCTGATGGCTTAATTGAGGTTAATGAAAACTCCAATCAGAGAGGCAAAACGCAAGCAGGATTATCTAATCGTTTTTACATAAAGGAGCAATACGAGAACCCGAGCAGCCCCTAATAGCTGTCCCTGGAAAGGTTTCTGCGGCGAAGAGCCATCAGATGCGCTCATCTTAAATACTGTGTACACTCTAGTTCAGTTTCCATCACCACCGAAGTCCATATCACTTCCCGTCCGGGGGTCTCTGTTTCCTCAATTTAGAGAGGACAGGATAGTCTGTCGGGACCCTTCCAATTCCAAATTTCTATGAGCTGCGGAAGCTGAGTCACCCTCTGGGAGCATTCAGGCCTGAACAGAGAATCACCGAAATGGAGTCTGGTTTGATTTTCTTTTTTCTGCCCTTCTGTCTACAGAGGAAGAAATAGCTGTCTCATTCTCCCTTGCCAGAAGAAAAAGAAAAAAAAAATCAATAGGTGTTTAATCTGCAAGGGAGATGAATTTCCCATCCAACCCAAGGAGATGTGGAATGCTCTGGGCTGAGGATTGATTGAAGTGTCAGGTGTCAGAGCCGGCAGGGGTGATAAACAATCTTGTTCATCCCCTCACTTTACAGATAAGAAGTCTGAAGCCCAGAGATGCTGGGAAACTTGCACAAGGTAGCCCAGCTTTCAGAGCAGAAATACTATGCGCTTTCTGTCCCATCAAGCTGGACAACTTGGACCATTTGCTTTCGCCAGGGACTCGGGTTTGCTGTGCCTCGCCCCTTTCTTCATACTCTCATACTGTCCAGTAATAATTGGCAACATGCACATCCAGACCTCAGAAGATGGAGACAAGGACCAAGCTGAGCTTTCTGATACTAGTCTGGGTAGATTCCTTGAAAAAAGAAGAAGCTGCCTTTAAGGCCACAGTCTGAAACCCTGAAGCGTTCCAGTGATTCTGCAACACGTAGGCTTTGATTCTGCAGGACTTGCAGACGATTTCACAAACTTTCCAAACCTTAAAAGGCAGAGTGATGGAGCATTAGGTCAGCAGTATAGCAGCTATTGATTGGATTCTATTAATTTCCAAATATCCCATACCCACAACACAGAATCAATTGAATTGGGTACCTGTAAAATCTTGCAGCCATCCAAGGATAGATTTCCTCATTTTACCAAACCCACCACATCTTGGCATGTTGGGCCACCTCCCTTACCCCAGCATCATGCATTTACTGAACTCCCCTACAATCTCGTCAATGGTAAAGGCTTTTGGGAGCCAAGGGAAGAATCTCAGAAGCTTTCCTCTGGCCTAGTCTTGTCTTGCTGTCTGTGTCCACCTTCAGCCACCTGCCTCCCCACCACATGCGCCAATTCAAAACAGCTTTCAGGCCCCCATGATTTTCTCCTAGTTTTCTGGTTAATTCATAAAATCCAACTTTTCCTTTTGTTTCATAATTTCTCCAATGCTGTTCTAAAATAGTCAAACAGCAAACAGTCAAATTGGTTAACCATCTGCACAGAAATTGGAAGTTCATGGTGACGTCTAGCCAAAGGAAGAAAGGAGGAGGCAGAGGAGAAGAAGGAGGAGGGAGGAGAGAAGGAGAAGAAAAAAGATAAACGGCTAAAATGCACCTTTTTCCACCCTACCGAGCAAAGTTCAAAATCTTTTCTACCACGTTCAAAGCAGAGCCTACTCCATCAGTAATTGCTACTGCTCATTCATTTAACTAACCTTTGAACACCTCTTCTGTGCTGGCACCGAGGATACACCAAACAAGACAGACGAGGAAAGCCCGTGTCGCTAGAGCACGCAGACTCCAGGCTGTAGCAGGAGCTGCTGGCATGGGTTTCCAGTTCAGGAACAGGGTGAAGCATTCAGCTGGATGGTGAAGGAACAGAAAGGAGGGTGGATGGCTGGAGCAAAGTGCTCAGAGGTAGGGTGATAGGAGGAGAAGTTGGAAAGGGGAGGCAGGGCCAGATCTTTCAGAACTTTGTACTCCTATGTAAGGAGCTGTAATTTAATTTTAAGTCCAATGAAAAACAATTGCAGGGTTTTAAGCAGAAGAGAGGTGTGATCTGATTTACATTTGTAAACACCACTCTGGCTGCTGTGTGGCTAATGGACCACAACATTATCTAGAGAGGAATCTTCTTGGCATGAGGAAAAGCAATCCATTCAATTATCTTGAGTCGACATCCCCGTTCTGGAGTTCAATTTGCCCCAGGAGGTAACACTGGTACTGGTTATCCCACCCAGTCTAACTTGGACTACATCGATTTTTGGCCTTTAGGTTTGCAAATCAGTCACTTACGACTTCTTTGGAATGAATCCCTGGGCTAGTAGACAAAAGTGAGTTTCTGGACCTGCAAAGCTCTGAACTAGATTCTATCCAAAGTCCTGGGGGGTCCTGTGGGCAGTGGGTGAGAGCCCTCAAACCCCTCTCAGCCACAGCTATCTGCTTTAAAACAGTCTCATGTTTTTTGACCGAAGGAATAGGCGAAGGAACGAGCAAATGAAGAAAAAAAAGATAAATGGCTGCTTGGTTTGCTAGTTGAATGGATGGATGGAAGTAACCTGTGTGTGTGTGTGTGTGTGTGTGTGTACACATATGTGTAGAGAAAGAGAGAGAATGGGCAAATTGGAGACAGATAGGGTCAGGTCTCAGAGGAGAGGGAGAAGATGGATCAAGAGGACCAGTGTAGAAGCTAATCTGGCCTCTAAAGCCACTCCCTACTTATTCTGGAAGATCCCTCAATAAGCCTTCCTGTCTCTTTGGCTGCCTGGACACCTATCCAAATGACATGAAGCAAGTGGTAACAATCTCCCCAAGCCCTTTGCTCCTGAAGGGCAAGTTCAATTATCCTCTCTTCAGACCCTGCAGCTGCATTGACCCCTCCCTGGGAATACCGACTTTCTACCCACCCACCATGCCCCTCCAGCCCTGGGTAGTATTAGGAGGACCCAGGAAGAAAGAAGAGGTATGGGGCTGCTGACGTTAGGGTTCCATGTGGGGCCACAGACGAAGATAGAAGCAGAACCCTCCCATCCCCCACTGTAAGGCTGGTCCTGTGACTCCCAACGACCCACCTGCAAAAAGGCGAGGCTGTTGTGTGCCAGTGTGGTAAGCGGTAGTATCAAAAGGGCTCATCTGACCAAGTCATTGTCTCCCACTCCCAAACTACCCCTCGAGAAGGGAATCCAAGACAAACAAATAAATGAAGCTGTGAGGTTAACACCTTCTTCAACTAGGAGCCACTGTCTTGGCCTCCGGACAGAGAAAAAAGCTCAATATGGACCAACGTGCCAGCTTAGCAGGACTGGGGACAAAATGCCACTATTTTGCTGTGCGTCCACTCTGCTTGGAAAAATCTTGCTTTTCTGATTCTGGCGGGAAGTCCCAACTCTGCTGTGTTAGCAAAAAGCCGAGAGACGGGCAGCAAGAAGATGCAGCGCCTGAAAGCATTCTGCAAGGTTTGCTTTTGTTCTCATGCAAAGTTTCCAGCAAGAGATAAATGCTTTCCACATGGCCTGAGAGTGGAGGAGGCTTCTTTCCACTCGCTTTTGATCCTTAGACACTGCAGCATGTAAACAATCATCATCCCACAGACAATTTCCAGAAACAGAACCTCACTCCCTGACCTCTTACCCCCACCTCGGAGCAAGATGACCATGTTCCCACACCATCCTGCACCCCACCCTGCTGCCAACCCAAGAGCCATGCCAAGTCCCCAGGGAGCTCATCATCCAGAGAGGAATGGCCTGAAGCAAAGGATGCCCTTGGTGGCCGTTGTCTGTGGTCACTTGGGCTTCCTCCCCAAAACTGTCTTCCCCAGAGCCCCTGGGCAACAGGACTGCCCTGAGACAGACCACAGCCCTCCCCTCCTACTAGCATGAAATCAGATTAGTACAAACCCAAGAGCAAGGGATACACATTCTCATTGACGGCGGTAGTCACATCAATTACTACAGATTTACTATCTCTCTGTAGGCAACTTGTAATACATAACTATAAAAATATTGCCTTCAAATACTCTTTGATTAAGCACTACCACTTCCAGGAATCTGTCCCAAAAAATAAACAGGAATGTGGCAAAAGGGGAAAACTTAAAATAACTTAAGTGCCCAACAATAGGGAGTTAAGTGGTACTTCGATTCAACAATCACATGCTCCTATCAAATGTAATATTTTAGTTCACATCCTGACAAATACATATTTGTTTATAATGAGTTACATGTGGGTATTACTGAACTAAAGACGTTATGTGCACTACAAAACATAGAGTATGGAAATTATAACAAATATTCAAACTTTCTTTATTTTATTCATTAATACTACAGAAACATTTTGGCTTTGAGCAACATGATTTTGGATATGCTCCATTATTTTGTAAAATCCTATCTTAACCTTTGGTGATGCAACAGTTGAAAGGTCAGCATATTTTTATTCTTGGTTATAGTAGTTGCCATAATTGGAAGCAATCTTTTATAAAGACACAGATACAAATAGAAGAAAGGCATAATTGGGCACATTTATTAATTAAGAAATTACTTTTTCATTCTCATATACTAAGTATACAGACTTTTATTAAAATTAGGCTAAGTAAATTTTCTTTTTTTTTTTTTTTTTTTTTTTTTTTTTTTTGAGAGAGATAGAGAGAGACAGCATGAGCAGGGGAGGGTCAGAGAGAGAGGGAGTCACAGACTCTGAAACAGGCTCCAGGCTCTGAGCTGGCAGTCAGCACAGAGCCCGACGCTGGGCCCGAACCCACGAACCGCGAGATCATGACCTAAGCCAAAGTCGGACGGCTCAACCAACTAAGCCACCCAGGCGCCCCAGGCTAAGTAAATTTTCTACTGCTATGATGTCAATCAATAGGTCTTACATTCTTTATATTTTAAACAAATGCATCTAGAACACTAAAAATTTAACTGGAAGGTATTTAAACAAGGTAGCAAATTCTGTTTCCACATTTTAAAGTGAGTATGTGAGAGTTTTTATATACAACCGCATTTTTTTCCAGCAATAAAGTCATATAACATTGGAAATCAAAGTGCTCTATTTCTTTCAAAAAGCTTTATGTTTTATTCATTTTTTAAAATGCCACCAGAATTTGAAGAGACAAATTCCATATAATTGTATATTTTAAGGGTTAAGTAGCATAATATGGGAAGCCACAAAGTTCCTAATTCATTTTTATATTTATTAACTCTTAAGTAATTTGCTACATGATACACATCTAATTTTGTGTACGTAAAAGATGTTTTGCTCATTCTCTATGACCTTACTATTATAACATACTATAAATATTTTATATTATAAAAACATATCATAAAAATGACATATTTATATAATAATGTATTAAAATTATGTAACATATTATGGAGATTCTACTAACATTCTACTATATATTAAAAGCTTCATTTTATTAACTTAACCACGTCATTGATACTCAGTGTAAAACTTCCAGTTTCAAATCCTTTGCTGTAGCCATTTGTCTGCAAATACATTTCAAGTGTGATATAAATTATTAGCTGTTGTTTATTGAGCACTTACTATGTGCCAGGCATAGTTTGAGCACCCTACGAATATGACTTCATTTACTTTTTGCAACTAGCTCTCATGTAGACACAATTATTATCCCCATTTTACAGGGGAGGAAACAGACACAGGGAGGTTAGGTAACTGGCCCAAGGTCACACCCCTAACAAGCAGCAGCACGGGAGTTTGAACTGTAACATCCTGGATGTCGGAACAGCACTATTCTACACCATGCTAGACGTTATCTGTGCAATGACACTCAAGAATCTTGTTCCTGAAGTCAAAGCAGGTGCCGTATCTGCACTTAGTACTTCCATCATTCACTGTTGTTGTTGTTTTAACCATTATTGAAGAGCCCATTTCATATTCAGAATACATGTCGTTCAATTACCCTTCCTGTGGTGGCTTGCAAAAACATAATTCATGGGTTTTGTTTTGAAGCAAAACTTGGCAACTGCCATAACTGAATCATGTTGGAAACATATGTACTTTCATCCAACCCTGTGGCAAAACTCCCACATGACATTATGTATTCTCATACTTGTTTCTTCAAACATTCAGGAATTGCTTCCCTTACACCTTCCAACAGTATTTTCTGACAAAATACTACATTTAAGTTCGTCCCTACATTTTTTTCATGTGTTATTTTGGCCAGTTTTAATATGGTATGTGGCTTTCAAGATGCTGAACATGTATTATCAGTAGTTTAGCAAAAATGTCTAAGTCCTGAAATATTGCACGACTTTAAACATTGGTGGGAGAATGTTGAGATCTACCCTTATATTTTCGATGTTTGCTTCTTAAAATCTTGCCTGTGGTGCTACTCTCCTTCGCTCCTACCTCAGAAGCTAATATCTCTGTATATAATATACAGTTAAGGTAAGCCCATCATGAATGAAATGAATATATAGCCATTATTTACATAATCTTCTCAAGATATGAATATACTTCTGGCTGACTTTTCAGATCTGATCCTAGTGGTTTTTTGTTTTGTTTTTTTTAACATCTACTCAGAATTATGATGAGCTCATGTTCGAAGCTGAAGAAGAACCCACTCTGCAATTTTCTTGTTCTCTTCTCATGCCCTACACTCTCTTTGGAGGAAGATTTTTTTGGTCACCTGTTCCTTTTATGAAGGTTGTTATCTAAAAGAATATAACCTGGCAAAGTCTCTAAACCAGACTCAAAAACTACAGTAAATTGCAATTTGCTAAAACCAAACAATGCTGTTGGACCTGCATTGGCCACACGTAACCAGAGGACTAGCAGACTGGGCGCCAACACCGTGGTGAGTCCAGGTATTAGGGTATCAGTCAACCAAAAGTTCTTTCTTATATTTGGATAAAAATACATATGAAAGGAAGCTGCAGTATTTTCTTCCCTCATCCCAGGGGATTGTCTTTCATGCACCCCACAAGATTATCTTTCATGCGTAAATACTTTGCGGTTCTTAAAAATTATGTTCTAGAAGACTCTATATAAGGACATGGGGAAATAGTCACAAAATACTGAATGGTTAAAGTTTCAAAAACAGGATAGATATGATAATTAAATTTTCTACATGAAAGTGTATACCGCGTATATGACAGTTATTCCCATAAATGGCAGGAGGCAAATCGAAATGTCTGTCTAACAATACTTCATGCTCATCTGCACCTGTACCAACCTGCACCCTTCAGGTGAAGTGGGTGTGGAGGGCACACATCACCCTGGAAAAGAGTGAGAGAACACATCTGACCTTCAGCACTTCCGGGATGAGCTCAGGTGACTGGGGAAAGGAGGAGGGGGAGGCCTGGAGTCAGGACTCAGCTTCATGAGAGCAGTCCAGGTGAGCCATGAGCTGCCTGAAAACTGGATGGGAACCAGGTTCTTGGGTGGAGGGGGGAGAAGAAAGTGTGAGTCAGCAGGCACATTTCCCAGCATCCAGCTCGGTCCTAGGGCAGGCTTTCTGTCAGCTTGGCCTTAAGTAATGACTTGTGTCATTACAGCATGGTTCTTCCAAGGAACCTCACAAGGCTTCATGGCTTGTCCTTCTCACATGCCAGACAACGTGAGTTGGGATCCTCATGTCAAGGGGAAAGAGTTGCTCTTTATGTGCTAACCTGAAGTGGAGCTTCTAGCATCTGGGAAACATTAAGCCTTGGGGCCCGAGGTAACGGGTCCCAAACTGTGTTCCCGCATGTTCTGCTCAGCCCTCAAATCCCTGTGTTCCCTTGTCTCTGGGCGTCCCTCCGCTGAAGGTGGAGGCTTGCTTTGGTCTCTTGTTGATGCTGACACCAAACGGCTGGTGAGTGTGCCTGGCCACTCAACACCAATTTCAGCAGCTCTTCTGAGCCTGATGGGAGCCCAGGGCAAATATCTGAGGTGACTTAGGACTCACCGCCCATCCTTGGCCATGGCCATTCAGAGTCCCCCAGTTCCCTTCTCTTCCTGCGCTTACCACAGTGGAAGGCTGGGTCTCAAACCAAGACACACCAGTGCCAAGGGGGAGCACAGGAACCCCAGAAGAGTTAGGAAATGAGTCAGACAGGAGCCCTGGTTTGCCCACCAGCCTCCATACCCAGGTTTGCTTCCTTCCTGTTACACACACATCGAAAAGGTGAGGTTTTTACTGGCCCTGCTGCTGAAATCAGCCCTGGGTCTGTCAGCATATGTGGCCCAATGCTTGTTTCCTCATCCCGGGATCAAAGTCTTTGGCCAAAGCGATCATAAAATAATAATAGTATTTATTATAGCTGCCACGTATCGAGCCCCAGTAAAACAATTCGCCCTTTACACACACTCTTTCTTTTACTCCTATTAATAGCGCCTCGAAGGTAGGTTCTTTCATTTTCATTTTTTTATAGATGAGGAAACTGAGGTTCTGGGGTTAAATTAATAATTCACCCAAGGTCTCACAGCCAGGAAGTGGGATGGCCAGGAGCTGGTGAGCCCAGGTGCGTCTGTCTGGGAATCCTGCGTTCCTTCCTCTGGGCGGCACTGCCCAGGTGGTGACCAGTCAGCGGGTAGTTTTCCCTCCCGTCCCAAGGCCCACTCTGGTGCCCTTGAGGAACCGGTGGCACTTAGTGACCAGCGGCTGGCTGCAGCAGGCATGACGCTCTCAGACGCCCTGGCCACCTACTCAGTGGGGTTTCACTCCACAACCCCAGGAGCCAGCGCAAGTGTCCCTGGAAGAGGCCTTCTTAAATGATGTCAGATGTTCTTTGAGATGGGGCAGGGGACAGGCGGCAAGCACGGAGATTTGAAAGTAGAGAGAGAGCCATAATGGAGGGACAGAGGAGGCTGTTTCTGCAGGTCCAGCCAGCCGCGAGCCTGCCGGGGCCCCACAGCACGGGCTCTGGGGTGCACGCGAGGGCGTGCGCGTGCGCGTGTGCGCATGCATGGGTGTTCACGTGTCACTGAATGTGTGTGCACGTGCGCGCGTGTTTAGAGGAGCACGCAGACTCTCAGCCCAACTGGGGAGTGTACTCCCGGTTGAGGCATCAAGGCCAAACATGTGCTCTGTACGCTTGCCAACTCGGGGGCCTCTGTCTCAAGGAGCCTATTTTATGGATGAGAAGAAAAGCCGCACACGAATTTAAGAGGCCACCAGGAGAGCTGATTATGATTTTTAAGAGCTAATGCTACCACCCACGACTCACTGTTTATGGACGACCTTTGCTCACTGTCACTATCGTAAACTGTGGGCAGGACACTGTATAGAGGCGGACCAACCAAAGCCCGTGGCGGGCAGACAGTCGTCCTCATCAAGGTGCCGGGAGGAGAGCGGCCCCGCTGCTGCTGGAGGAGAGGAGCGCGGAGACCAAACAAAGGCCGAGAGAAGGCAGCTGCTCCCGCGCGCAGCTGCGTGGCCGTCTATTGAAGGTGACAGATCCCGTTAAGTTATGCAGCCAGGCGCACACAGAGGAGCCGTGTCCCCGTAAATCAACAACAGGCCCATGTCTTTGGGAAGGCTCCTGTAAGCCTGGGGGGTCTGAACAGGCCCACTGCCTGGGTCAAAAGGAAGAAAAAGGAAGGGTGTGTGTGTGTGTGTGTGTGTGTGTGTGCACGCGCGCGCGCGCGCGCACGGTGGCTGTACTACAACTTTGAAGGCCAGGCCTTGAGCCGCGGAGGTGGGGCAAGAACCCCTGGGACCCCCCAATCTCCTACTGCAGAGCCCCCGGGAGAATCTTAGACCCACCTGGTGCAGACAGCCCTGCGGTCTGGCGGGGAGAAAAGTGTGCCCGTTCCCTCCGGGGAGTCTGCCTCCGCTCCTGGGAGGGGCTCAGCTCAAAGGCACTTCTCACTGACAGCCACAATGAACTCATCTGCACAATGGGGCACTGGATCAGTTCCCTCCCGTCCCTCCAGATCTACCGATTCTGATTCCATGGCTGTGCGGAGACTGGGGGTGACATTCCCCCTCCAATGGCGGAAGTAAGGTGGTCCCACCACTGGAGTGGGACAGAGGAGCCCAGGCCCTGAGCCCACCATCTCTGACCACTCAGGTCTCGGCTTTGCGGCTGAGATATTTCTGAAATGTCACTTGCTCCGAAACAGTGACATCGAAATAAAACCTCACAGGTTAATCACTTAAAAACTGATAGTTTGGTAAAAATAAATAAATACATACATACATACATACATAAATAGAGCCTTCAGCTCCTGCTCTTTAGTTTTGCTTTGGCTTCCTGCCCCCCACCCCCATCACCTACTGCAGACAAAAGCAGGAATTAATCACTATTATTCACAGAGCAACACGGGTTCCTGCAGACACCATCAAAGATGCTGATGCCTCAGGGAGGAGGTAAACGACCTCACTTGTATTGACTTCCAATACTGTGGAAACAAAGGGACAGGGAAGGTGAAGAGAGAAGGGAAAGAAGAGGAAGGAGGAAGGCTGTGGCTCTCTCTTCAACAGCCCAGGGTCTGCCTTGTCGCATCTACCTACTCTATCTGTAATGCTGTGCACATTGATGAAAATCACATACCTCGGGGAACATTCTGCTTCCCTAGGGTAAAGGCTTTTTTTAGTATTTAGAAAGGCAAACTCTTTTGACCACAGAGATCTTTTCAAAATCAATGGGAAAGTTGCAGAACACTGTAAAGATGGTCAGAATGGTTAATTTTATATTATGTATATTTCACCACAATTGTTTAAAAGGAAGAAAAATCTAATGGGAATAAAGAGAAAAGTGTTCAATTGTTTCCAGATCTGGCCTCTGGAAAGATCTGGCCGCTGGTGCTCGTAGGAGTAAGGAAAACACTCAGGCCAGCACGAGCTCCTAGCCTTGGCCAGTGATTAGTACCCAGCATGGGCGTAATTCGCTGTGGGTGCCCTGCTCCAGGTGGATCCACCCTCACACTTAGAATCCTCACCCTTAGGGTCTCAGTCGGTTAAGTGTCCAACTTCGGCACAAGTCATGATCTCACAGTTCGTGAGTTCAAGCCCTGTATAGGACTCTCTGCTATCAACACAGAGCCGGCTTCGGATTCTCTGTTTCCCTCTCTCTTTGGCCCCTCTTCCTGCTCTTTCCCTCTCTTTCTCTCTCAAGAAGAAACAAACATTAAAAAAAAGAATCCAGGGCACCTGGGTAGCTCAGTTGGGTGGGTGTCCGACTTGGGCTCGGTCATGGTCTCACATTTCATGGGTTTGAACCCTGCCTTGGGCTCTGTGCTGACAGCTAGGAGCCTGGAGCCTGCTTCAGATTCTGTGTCTCTCCTCTCTCTCTGCCCCTCCCCCACTCATACTCTCTCTCAAGAATAAATAAACATTAAAAAAAACTTAAAAGAAAAAAAGAACCCTCACCCTTAGAATCCAGGACAGATCTGAAGCTCCTGTGTCCACAGGGTGTGGCTGAGCTCAGAGCTTTTGGTCCATATACTCTGGATGAAGGGGGAACTGATTCTCAGAGGCCATGTTCCATCCAAGTCCACAACCCTTGTAAGGCCAGAGTATAAAAACACTCATCAAAGGAATGAATTCCTTCAGCATGCCAGGCACCGTGCTAGACACAGACAGACCGTGTCCTCCCGCAAGCCCCAGGAGATGCATGTAAGTGCCATCTGTGTAGTCACAGGGCAGGCATAGGAGTTATAGGAGCACGTGGGCAGGATGCTGTCTCAGAGAAGCTCAGGTTTGAGGATGTGTGCTGGGAGAGCCCCAGGTCATAAAGTTTATGTCAGAAAGAGTGACTTCAAAAAAATGGATTATCAGTTCCTCCAAAAGTTAAACGCTGATTTATCATATGGTCCAGCAATTCCACTCCCAGGTATATACCCAAAAGAACTGAAAGCAGGGATTCAAACAGATACCTGCACACTAATGTTTACAGCAGCATTATTCACAATAGCCTACTGGTGGAAACAACCCAGTTTCCAGCAATAGATAAATGGATAAACAAAATGTGACATGTATATGTATGATTAGTATTATTCATCCATAAAATGGAAGGAAGTTCTGACATGCTATGACATAGATAAACCTTGAGAACGTTCTGGTACGTGAAATAAGCCAGACACAAAAGGACAAATATTATATGATTCACTTATCTGAGGCACCTAGAGTCATTAAATTCATGGAGACCATAGATTAGAGGTTACTAAGGGCTGGGGGTGGGGAGAATAGGAGTTATGGTTAATGGGTATAAAATTTCTATTTGGAATGATGAAAAAGTTCTGGCAATGGCCGCACAACATTGTGAATGTACTTAATGCGACTGAAATGCACAATTAAAATGGTTAAAATAGTAAATTGTATGTAATATGTTTTTCCACAGTAAAAGCAATTCTTCAGTTACTTAACTCCTCATGGGGAATGAAAAAAATGCCCCATAGCAGTCTCAGATTACATAAGGTTTCCACAGGCCAAGAGAGAAGAAGCCAGTAATAGGCGGATTTTTGATTCCTTCAGTGGCAAGCCAGATTTTCAGACCAAGCTGCCCACTGAGGGGAGGGGGGAACATAGAGGATAAAATAGAAGTAAACTCCTTAAAAGTATCATAACTACCAGGCTGGACTCGAAGCAGAAATGGGAACCCACAGAGGTAGCAGACCATCAAAGCATCTCAGCTGTTTTCAGGGCTAAAAATGGGCAAACTAAATGGGTCTTACTTTAACAGCCTGTTGGGGCAAGAAAATGGAAACCAAGGCCTGGGAATCCACCGAGACAGGGAACCCACAGGACACCCTCCCCACTCCTGGAGGCCACTACTTGGGCCCAAACCGGTTCTCTCCTCCCCACACACACACACCCCAGAGGTCATAGGGTAGGTAGATCACTGCTGCAGCTAGCAGGCAAGGCAAGGAAAAACCCCCCAAAGGAACACATCCCTGGCCACCGGCCCTTGAATGGATTTGCAGCCCAGATTCACAGGGAAACGCACACTCTGAATCTGGTGTAAGGTGGTCCCAGATGGGCCCAGCTTACTTGGTATGCACAGAGTCAATAAATCTTAGCAACCACCCTTACTGCCTCCGATCACCACCTCCACCTCTCCAGTCTCTGCCTCCTCTCTGTCTTTTGTGTCTTTCAGCTGCACTGACTTCCTCCCGTTTCCTGGAAGCTCCCATGCTCTCCCACCCCAGACCTTTCCCTTGGGGCTCAACATTTGCTCCATGATCAGCTGACCCATACTCCTCCTTTTGACCTTGGCCCCAGCGGCACTTCCTCAGGGAAGCTTGCTCTGACCCCAAGTCTTAGTCACGCCCCTTTGTAAATACACCTTTTTAAAACTTCCTTCCTTGCTACCAGACCACTTAAATCAGTTTTGATTTAGACATTTATTAGTGGGATTATTTGATTAATATCTCTGTCCCTTACAAGACTATAAACACCTTGGTAGCAGGAAATATATCTGGTAATATCCATCGTAAATTCTAGTATTTAACACATAGGAAATAATCAAAATTATTTTTGAAAGGCTGAATTGTGGGAGCTCGGAACACAGAGCTTGCCCCTGCTTTGCCACTTCTCTTCTGCCCTTTGTCAGGCACTGATCTTTCTGCAGTTTAGTTTCTCCTCTTGTATAATGGAATAATAAGACCCACCCTCCTACTTCTCAGCATTCTTATAAGGTCCAAATAAAACCCAATATATGAAAATTTCTATGATAGGCTTGTACCTGGAGTAATATCGCATTATGCTGGTATGACTAATAAGTACTTATTGAGTACTTACTGTAAACCAGGCACTATGGGCAAAGTGCTCCAAATACATTATCTCATCTAATCTGTATTTTAAAAACTGTGAAGAAAACATTAATGTCTTCATTCTACAAATGAAGAAATCGAAGTCCTAAAATGTTCAAGAAATTTGCTTTGTCTCCCACTGAGAAATTTGGGAGCAGAACTCAGTCTCTGATCCTGGAGCCTGCACACTCCTAACCCCTGTGCCTCAGTGTCATCCCAGAGCCCCCACTGAACCCAGCACTGTTCTGAGGCAGCAGAGGCCACTCTGGAACCAACTGTCTGGTTGGCTAGGAATCAAGGAGTGAACATCAGAGGTCCTCTCCAATCCACGTCCTTCTCAAGTTCACTAGAATGAATGTACCAGAGCACAGCACTTCCTAGCCTGGAGAACCTGGATCAGCTGGGGAAACCCAGTTCTGCAGAGGGTTCTGACTCTGGCTGCCCCACGGAAGTGTCCCCATGACTATGGTGATGGTGCCACTTGCTTCCTTTCGCCCAAGGTCTGCTTCAGTTCACGATGGCTTTCCTCCTGTCCTCCACTTACAGACACACAGGCCAAGCAGTCTTTGAGTGTCCAAAACATCACGATAGAAGAGGCTGATACTGAAGGAAGTTCTTTCTCATTTAACAAAAGGTTTTTTAAAAAATGATCTTTCAACTTTAAGGGAAAAAACAAAAACAGCTTTAAATTTTTGTCACTCGTCTCCAGATCCCAAAGAACTATTTCCTAAGTTTTTGAGTAGAACTGCACTTTGGTCTACTTAGGAATCAGTTTACGGCTTCCATTTTGTTCTTTGGAAGGCCTTCACGTAGTTATGGCAAAGCTGTTTTTGGCTTCAATCACTGAAGGAGCCAGAAAACAGTGCCTAACACAGTGATATATCCAGGTATGTCTTCAAAATCCTCTGGGTAGTAAAGAGTCACAACCAGAAGAGTTTCCACTATTGTTTTCTAGGACTCCAAGATAAATCCAAAACAGTAAGAGCTTGATGACTATATTTGAACATCGGTTATGAGTGGGTAGCTATTTTATTTTAAACATACACACACTAAGTTTACTTTCTGCAAAGAGGCACTTCCAGCTTCTACTCTAAGCTCAAGTAAATTAAAGCAACACACACACACACACACACACACCATCTCAGCCGTATTTTCACCAAAGATAATGAACAGAGCAGACAAATCAGTCTGACAGGTAATTTACCATTAACGGTTTGATTTCATCAGTCTAGCCACAATGCATTATGAGCTAGGAAAATTAGACAAGTCAAGAGGATGATAGTATCAGTGTTTAATGTTTATTTTCCATTACCTGGCAGCACAATTATTCTCAATAAAATATAACCATTCTCTAGAAGAAAAACTTGAAGCAGTTCAGCTCATAAAATAGTACTATTAAAGTTTCAAGCAGACTCAGCTACTTGGACAAAGAGACCATGTGCCTTTTATTGATGACAGGTGTGACAAGCAGAAAACCATGCAGATTGATCTCTCTGTTTAGGTGAAATGAAGGGAAACAGGGCAGTCTCTGGACACATAACTTCCATATTCACTAAGTGAAAGATGTTTTTCTCTTTCTCTTTTGAATGCCATGCAAAATGTAGTCATTTTCAAAATGAGTTGACAGTTCTGTGTTAGTTATCCCAAACCATAGCAGCAGAGGACAGAGACTTGAAAATCTATGTCAATACAGACTATATCAATAAATGTCACACATATTCTGATGCCTTGAGCCTAGGTATAAACTCATCCAAAAGTGACGGAGACAAGAGTCTGAATAGATCTGACTGCCTATCAGGCTTTTCAGAAATTGAGTTTTCAAAAATAGGTAAGTTGTGAGCCACCGCCTGGGTAGCCCACTCAGTTGAGAGTTGGACTTTGGCACTGGTCGTGATCTTGCAGCTCGTGGGTTCCAGCCCCGCATCAGGCTCTGTGCTGACAGCTCAGAGCCTGAAGCCTGCTTCGGATTCTGTGTCTGTCCCTCTCTCTACCCCTCCCCTGCTTGCGCTGTCTCTGACCCTCCAAAATAAATAAATATTTTAAAAAATTTTTAAATAGGTAAGTTGTTTGAAATTAGCCTCAGATACAAATATCTCTGTCATATGGGGAAGTTTTTCTTCCCAATGACCTGTTTTGAAAAAAAAGTGAAATACAACTTTGGAAAAAACTTAAGATTCCTTACATTTCAAATGTAATTCTACCATTGTGTCCCCTTTAACCAATTAGCAAACGAAGCAGCTGAGAATCCAAGACAAGTTGTGAGATAATGTCTTTTTGGGAGTGGAAAGATAAATAATTACAAGAATTCCAAAGCTGAATGGGAGTAAAACGCAATTTCTAAGGCTTGATAAGGTCCATCTAGCAGCTTCTACCAAGAGAAGAGTGAATTGATGTCTCATATAAGAACAGCAGTAGTAGTAGTAATAACAGAGTTGTAGCAAGGTCTCCAAACTACAGAAACAACTGGGAATGACTGAAAAAAGAGGGTGCTGTGTATCTTCCTTCTCATTCAACTCTCACTCCCTAGTTTAGCATCCACTGATAATGAAACCCTTATTACTTTCATAGTTGCTATTCTATTCTCTTCCTTCCTTTGTTCATTCTTCTACTGGACTGTTGGTCTTTCACTTAATTTCTAAGGGCTCTTTAAGTATGAGGGGGATTATCCCTTTATCTATGACAGATTCTCTCCTTTCTATTTCTTTTGTGTCAGTCTTGGGAAGTTTTTTCCCCTGGAATTTGCCTGTTTTATTTAAATTTTCAAATTTATTGGAATATTTCCATAATATCCTCTTATTACCTTTAAGTTATCTCTAGAATTTGTGATGATGGCCACCTGTTTTTGTGCTTGATATGGTTATTTATTCTCTCATCAGTTTTATTAGTTTTTTTTTTCAAATTACTATTTTTTGGCTTTACTAATCCCTACTCTTGTACACTTACTATTTTTTTTCTTTTAATGTCATTACTTCCGTCCTACTTCTGTGGATTTAATTTCCTCTCCTTTGCTTATTTACAGGAGGTGAACTGGCATATTTCCAATATCATTCAGTTACAATATTTTTAAATTTCCATTGTGATTTCTTCTTGGACCTCTGGGTTATTCAAAAGTATACTGCTTCAGGGCATCTGGATGGCTCAGTTGGCTAAGCGTCTGACTCTTGATTTTGACTCAGAGCACGATCTCCCAGTGGTGCCATCAAGCCCCACATCAGGCTCAGCGCTGGGTATGGAGCCTGCTTAAGATTCTCTGCCTCTCCCTCTGCCCCTGTGCCCCTCTGCCCAACCACTCTCTCCCAAAACGCAAACAAAACAAAGTGTATCCAAGCACATGTGACTTTTATAGCTCCCTTTGATACTGATTTCTTACGTAACTCTACTCCAGTCCTAGAGTATTCTCTGTATAATTTGAATCCACTAAAAATTGTTGAAATTTTCTTTATTGTCCAATATCTGGTCAATATTGGTAAATGTTACATGTGCACTTTAAATGAACATGCATTCTAATATTGTGGGTACAGTGTTCTACACACATCGATTAGGGCAAATTAATTAATGGTATCATTTCTCTTTTTTATATCCTTGCTTTTTTCTCAACAAGCTTTCTGTTATTAAGGGAGGTGTGTTAAAATTTTCCACCATGGTTGTGAATATGTCTATTTCTTCTTTCAGTTCTGACAGTTCTAGCTTTCCATATTTTGAGGCTATGTAAACAGCTGCATGAAATTTAGAATTTTGTATCTTTCTGTAGACTGGCTCTGTTATCAGTATGAAATATCCCTCTTTATCTCTAGCAATGCTTTTTTGCCTAAGTCCAATTTGTAACTCCAACAGATTCATGTTGTTAATGTTGACATGGCATATCTTTTCCATTCTTTTAAATTTTTTTTGTATTTTTATATTTGCATACTCCTATAAATGGTATATTTGTAAGTTTTGGTTTTGTTTGGTCTAGTACGATAAACTTTGAAGTGAAGCATTTAATCTGTTTACATTTCATGCATTACTTTTATGTTTCAATTTATCATCTATTTGTTTTGTTTTCTATTTTCCCACCTATCCTACGTTATTGCTTCTCTCCCCTGTTTTTGCTTTTTAAAAAAATCTTATGGTTTTCAGTATTTCACTTCCTTTACGATAATTTGTTAGCTGTATATTCTTTTACTACTTTTTTTAAATTTTATTTATTTTTTAATTCTAGTTAACATACAGTGTAGTTCTGGTTTCAGGAGTAGAATAGTGATTCATCACTTTCATGACACCCAGTGCTCATCCCAACAAGCGCCCTCCTTAATGCCCTCCTCTCTAGCAACCCCTAGTCTGTCATCTGTATTAAGAGACTTTACTACTTTTTGATTACAAAAGAGATCAGAAATTACAGCAAGTCTCTCGATTTATTAACTATGATATAAATTAGTACTTTCACCACTTCCTAAACAATGTCAATTATCTCAGGACATTTTGACTCTATTTACTTAAATAGTTTCTTGGCATTTGTATCATTATTGCTGTATTTTAGTCATGTGAGTATCCATGCATACACGCATGCATTCGTGCATGCCCCGCACATCGTACCTACATATTTACCTTTTTAGTGCCTTCTTCCTCAATCTATATAGTTTCATTTGAGATTGTTTTTCCTTCTGCCTATGGAGCTATATTTGTTATTTTGTTTATCAAGAAAATACTAGTGACAAATAATTTCCAAATTATTTCATCATTCTGAAAGTTGTCTTAATTTTCCCTCCTCTGTGAAGGATATTATTGTTGAGTATTAACGGGGTTCTAGACATAAGTCCAATATGTGGGAAAGAGGGGGAGTGGTTTCCCATAGCAATAACAATTCTTGGACACCAAGTGGGGTTCCTACAGCTCAACTCAATTCTGACACTACATATCACGAGACAGTGTCAGATCCCACATGTTAAGGATTCAATCCTACAAGAGTATCTCACTTCACCATCTTTAAATGCCAGCTGGCAAGCCCAGGCTATCATCTGGGCTTCTGACAGACTGGCTGTCAATTGGAGGTTCCAATTACTCCCTTTTTGGGTTCTATTAATTTGCTAGAGCAGCTCACAGAGCTGAGAAAAGCATTCTTATCTAATAAGTTACTAGTTTATTGTAAAATGATAGAATTCAAAAACAGTCAGATGGAGGAGCAGGGAGTAGGGTATATGGGAAGGGATGCAAAGCTCTCATGCCCTCTTTGGGTGCACCACTCTCCCAGCACCTCCATGTGTTCACCAACCTGGAAACTCTCCAAACCCTGTCCTTTTGGGTTTTAATGGAGGCTTCATTTCATAGGCATGAATGATCAAATCACTGCCATTGATGATTAATTTAACCTCAAGCCCCTCTCCCCTTCCTGGAAATCAGGATGGTGGGACTGAAAATTCCAACCCTCTAACACATGTTTGTTTCCCATGGAAACCAGCCCTATCCTTTGGTGCTTCAAAAGTCAACTCACTAACATAAATCCAGTTGTGGTGGGAAGGGCTTGTCACTAAGACCTCCATTTCACTCTAAAATCACTCTGATGCAGTTTTAGGAACTGAGGACAAGAGACCAAATATAATAACAAAAGATGCTCTCATTGCTCAAGAAATTACAAGGGTTTGGGAAGCTGTGAGCCAGGAACTATGTGCAAAACCCAAACACATGAGAAATATATATTGGGTCATTTATTTCTCATAAACCATATTACAAGTACTGGATTCTAGGTTGGCATTTTACTTTTAACACTTTACTATTTTTGTTGAGAAGTCCACAGCCAATTTTATTATTGCTTATTTGAGGGTAATATGTCCTTTTCCTTTTGTTTTTAAGCAATTTCTCTATGATGCCCTAAGAGGCAGTTTTCTTTGTGTTTATTCTGCTTGGACTTACAGAGCTTCCTCAATTTATGGCCAATTTTCAACCTATTTTAGAAAATTTCCAGCTATTATCTCTTCAAACAAGGCTCCTGCCATATTCTCTCCCCACTTGCCTGGAACTCTTACTACACATATGTTAAATTTTCCCCCCATGCTCCATATAACCCTTATGTGCAATTCCTTATTTTTTATCCTTTTGTCTCTCCAAGTTTCAGTCTGGATACTTCCTTTCGACATATCTTCTGGTAAAATTCTCTCTTTCGCTGTGTCTAATATGTAAGCTCACCCACTGGGTTTTAAATTTCAGTTACTACCGTTTTTAGTCCCAGGATTCCGTTCCCCTATTATGAACTTCGGGATAAAAGGCCATCTCCCAAGTGTCCTATCATTTCCAGGTGACCAACTAGCTCTTCTTTATTAAAATTATCCACCTGGCTGCTCCTCTTCTGAAAGTGTCAGCAAAGTCAAATTCAATTCCAGGCCTCTACTTTTAGCAGACATCAGAAAAGTTGAAGGTCTTAATTCAATGAATTATTTCTGTGTTATATAACTATATTAAGAAGTCATCATTCAAATTTTCCAAATCGGTAAGCGGCATCATGTATACTAGAGTGCTGCGTATCTCCTTTTAGTTTCTCTTTACATTTCCTTACAAATGAATGTCTTTTTTAGGTTCACACAACTTGCCTTTTCAATCTATTTCCTTTGAATTGAATCTTAAATATATTTCTCCCTTTTCATCTGGTATAAAGTGTTGCTTTAGAAAATTCTGATAATCTAATAGAAATCACATGTCCTTTTAAAACCGATGCCCAAAAGATTTGCTTCTTTCTCTTTACAGTCCAGTAATTTCACTAGATTATGTCTTGGTATTGGTTATTTTAGGTCAATATTAAATTATTTGCTGTGTTTTTCCAATACAGAATTTCAATTTTTTCCCCAATTTCAGGGTTCTTGAAATATTTTTAATGTCATCTGCTTGCCCTTTTTTTATATATAAACTCCTATTAATTGCATGTTTGATCTTCTTTGCCTATCTTCAAGGACACTTTTTAATCTTAAAATGATCTTAAATCTTTATTTTTGATTTAAAATTGTTTTTTTTTTTACACCTATTACCTTTAGGGCATTGTTTTATTGATCTGCTCTTATGTTTCTATTACAATTCTGGAATATCTCCTATTTCTTATTCTTTCCTGAGTTGTCAACTTATTTCTTATAATTCTGTTTTACGTTGTTCTTTCATGTCTTTAGGAGTTCCTTTTGCAATGATAGGTTCAGTTTTCTTTGTGGGCATGTGTTTTTGGCATACTTCCATTTCCCACTTGGGTGTTATTCTGCTCTTTCTTATAACTTAATATGAGACTTGGCTTTGATACTATTATTTTGTTTGTTTTTGTGTAAAATTATTTTTTAGTACTTATATTATGTAATTATTAATAATTTATGTAAAATCAACTCCAACTTTTGAAATAGGATTCAAGAAAGCTTCATTAACAGATTCATTCTTATTTTTGCATTGTGCTTAAAAATTTGACAGCTTGATTCCTGGATTTCCTGGCTCTACTTCCCTTCCTCACTTTGAACTAGACCACTTTTTTGGTCTATTTTCCCTATCCTGTTCAATTTTGATTCCACTCTCAGCAACTTTTCTTCAATGTGACTTGTCTAGGAAGAAAGCTGTGCTAGGTTGGTTTTGAGAATTCCCAGAGGCTAGAATGTTTTAGCCCCTAATTCCTGATGATTATACTGTGGTTCTCCTGTTCTCAGACGTAGCAGATGTTACCATGTCACTTCTTCCTTGTTCCTCCCTCTGAGACACCAATATCATTGCAATTCTTGGAGGTGTTCATGCTTTAATCCCACCTACTAGTAGGTGGAGGGGTATGAGGATACGCTGTTACCTAGTTTTAGGGTCAATGTGATTATATTGTTGTTTTATTGTATGAATTGAAAAACAAGGCTGTCACCACTACCAACTTCCCAGAATCCTCTCCGCATTTAATTTTATATGAAGTACGATGTGAATCTTTTGTGGGACCACTACTGTTATTAAATCCATGCTTTTTTATTTTTTTAACACTTTCATAGAGAATGTTCCAGTTCACATTTTATTGTTTCATGCCAGGGTGATCCATTTGCAGTTTAAAACCACATCTCTTGAAACTATGCTTCATCACAGTCTTCAACATTTCTTGTATTTGAAAAACTTGCCTTACTTCAACTGAACAAATACTCAAGAATTATGTCATTCTCAACACGTTACTCAATTATGTAGCAATAAACACTAGTTCAACCTCAGTAGACTGGCATGACCACAACACAAAGAGCCAAATTGGAAGGCACACTAATAAAACTACTTGAGATTGACCATTCTGAGTGCACCTACTCAAATCAGGTATCAGAATTAAATATATACCAGTTATCATATTACCAATCTCAGAACTGTAAACATGAAAGCAAGGATTCCATCTGTTTGGTTTACCATTTTATCCCCAGAGGTTAACACTATACTTAAATACCTAAAACAAATTCACTGAATTTGTTGAACGAATGGACTTTTAGCAGATTGTATTAACTCTTCCCAACTCTTATTCAGTGAAGAGATGTCTCAGCATTACCCATCATTTAAAAAAGCAATTGCATACTGTCTGATGCTGGCTTTGTAGAACCATTAACTGAATACGCCAACTGAATACACAACAGTCATTAACGAGTGATATGATGGATAAGAAGGTTGTCACTGTTTTGGCAATGCTCAGGCAATCAATTTGGCTAATCTAACAAATCAGGAGACAAGGACATTATCAGAGAGGGCATTCATAAGACATAGCCAGATGTCAGAAATGTTAAACCACTCTGGTCATCTAGGGGCGCCTGGGTGGCTCAGTCGGTTAAGCATCTGACTTTGGCTCAGGTCATGATCTCATGGTTGTCCTGTGTTGGGCTCTCTACTGTCAGCACAGAGCCTGAAGCCTGCTTGAGATTCTGTGTCTCTGTCTCTCTTAAAAATAAACATTTAAAATTAAAAAAAAAAAAAATATATATATATATATATATATATATCTGGTCATCTAGCATAAGAGGTTCAATTCTGGGAATCTCATAGTAAGAACTATGTCATCCAAAGATACTGGAATTGTTCTTTATAAAAGGTTTAGTTTCCTCCTTGGTGCAATTGTGTTGGCTTCCCTAGTGGCCTTGGATTCCTCTTTAAGTCTAACTCCCCTTTAGGAAACCTGGACACTGTGGACACAAGGGCCTCAATAAGTCCCAAAACAGCCTCTGTGAGTAGCACTCACTTGATCATCTAAAGCAAACAGCAACTACTGAGAGGATGAGAAGGGAGATATAAGAGGAAAGACACAGAAAGTATTTCATGTTCCAATGTACTTTGTATTGAAAAGATAGTTTTGTGAGTTAATTTTATTAGATGGCAAAGCTTCTTAACCCTATGCTTTGCTTAAGTCTGAACTGAAGCATTCTGTCAATGAGTTGGTTTAATTAGAATAACGAACTATTATACTCGCTACCTAGAAATATTAAGATACTTCTTAACAGAAAGCCTAACAAGGTTGAAAATACAACAGGACTATCTTCTTCAATCAGAGCATTATATACGTCAGCTATGCACAGAAGTACCATCTCTGAAAGAATATGGCCTGGGACAATGAGAAACAATGAAATCTGGCCATGTGTAGCAACATGGATGGACCTTGAGGGTGTTATGCTGAGTGAAATGAGTCAGGCAGAGAAGGACAAATATCATATGTTTGAACGTATAGGATTAGGAGGAACTTAACAGAGGACCAAGGGGGAGAAGAAGGGGAGAAATGGTGGGGGAAAGGGAGAGAGGCAAACCATGAGAGACTCTTGAATGCTGACAAAAAATGAGAACTGATGGATGTAGGGGGGAGAGGGGATGGGCATGGAGGAGGGCACTTGTGGGGATGAGCACTGGGTGTTATGTGGAAACTAATTTGACAATAAACTATTTGTTAAAAAAAAAAAAAAGAATATGGCCTGGGACCCTTAAACATTCTGATAAAGACAAAAATGAAAAATGCTAATTACCATCTACTCTATAGAACCTATGTACCATGTGACTGTCCAAACTTGAGCAAGCATCTGGTGAAATCATGTACAGACCTACTTACTTTGAGACATCCAAAAATTTCCCTGTATCCATGGCTACATGTCAGCTCTCAAAGAGAAATTTTGTACGTCAGTCCTTCAAAATCTCCACTGCCTCATACAGGTATGAGGTATTAAAAATCACTATTAAAAATCAAAGTAAGTACAAGGTGAAGAAACTTGGATCTCAAGGGAGAGCTCTAATTAGAACAATTTCTTTCATTAATTATTGTTTCTAAAATAAGATTTCATTTTGATAAGTCTGGCTAGGGGGGTTATCAATTTTGTTAATTCTTTCAAAGAACCAGCTCCTAGTTTCTTTGTTTTTTTGATTTTGGTATCATTGATTTCTGCTCTAATCTTTATTATTTCCTTTTCCTGCTGGTTTTGGGCTTTCTTTGTTCTTTTTCCAGCTCCTTAGATTGTGTATTTGAGATATTTCTTCCTTCTTTAGGAAGGCCTGGATTGCTATATACTTCTCTCTTATGACTGCCTTTGCTGCATCACAAAGGTTATAGACTGTGGTGTTTTTAATTTTCATTGGCTTCCATGTAGTTTTTAGTTTCTTCTATAATTTCTAAGTTAACCCATTCATTCTTTAGTAGGATATTCTTTAACCTCCAGTTATTTGTAGTCTTTCCAAATTTTTTCCTGTGGTCAATTTCATGTTTCATTGTGGTCTGGAAATATGCACAGTATGATCTCAATCTTTTTGTACTTGCTGAGGGCTGATTTGTGACCCAGTATGTGATCTATTCTGGAGAATGTTCCATGTGCACTCAGGAAGAAGGAGGGGAAAAAAATGACCCAAATAAATAAAATCATGAATGAAAGAAGCGAGATCACAACAAACATCACAGAAATACAATTATAAAAAAAATATTATGAGCAATTATATGCCAACAAATTGGGCAATCTCCAAGAAATGGATAAATTCCTAGAAACATATAAACTACCAAAACTGAAACAGGAAGAAATAGAAAATTTGAACAGACTCATAACCACGGAAGAACTTGAATCAGTAATCAAAACCTTCCCAACACACAAGACTCCAGGGCTGCATGGCTTCCCAAGGGAATTCTACCAAACATTTAAAGAAGAATTAATACCCATTCTTTTCAAACTTTTCCAAAAAACAGAAATGCAAAGAAGACTTCCAAACTCTACAAGGCCAGCATTACCTTGATTCTAAATCCAGACAAAGACCCCGCTATAAAAGGGAATTAAAGGCCAATTTCCCTGATGAACATGGACACAAAAATTCCCAACAAGATATTAGCAAATAGAATTCAACAATACATTGAAAGAATTATTTACCACGATCAAGGAGGATTTATTCCTGGGCTGTTGGAAAGTTCATTATTCGCAACTCAATCAATGTGATACACCACATCAATAAAAGAAAAGATAAGAACAACATGACCTCTCAGTAAATGCAGAAAAAGCATTTGACAAAATACAGCATCCTTTCTTGATAAAAACCCTCAAGAAAGTAGGGATAGAAGGAACATACCTCAACATCATAAAGGCTATATATGAAAGACCCATAGCTGACCTTATACTCAATAGTGAAAAGCTGAGAACTTTCTCCTTAAGGTCAGGAACACGACAGGATGTCCACTCTTACTACGGTTGTTCAACATAGTACTGGTAGTCCTAGTCCCAGCAATCAGACAAGAACAAGAAATAAAAGGCATACAAATCGGCAAGGAAAAAGGCAAACTTTCATTCTTCGCAGACAATATGATACTCTACATGGAAAACTCAAAACACTCCACCAAAAAACTGCTAGAACTGATACATGAATTTAGCAAAGTCACAATATATAAAATCAATGTGCAAAAATCTCTTGCATTTCTACACACCAATAATGAAGCAGTAGAAAATCAAGGAATCAATCTCATCACAATTGCACCAAAACCCATAAGATACCTAGAAATAAATCTAATGAAAGAGCTAAAAGATCTGTACTCTTAATACAGAACACTATGAAAGAAATTGAGGAAGACACAAAGAAATTGAAGAACAATCCATGCTCGTGGATTGGAAGAACAAATATTGTTAAAATGTCTATATTACCCGAAACACTCTATACATTCAATGCAATCCCTATGAAAATAACACCAGCATTCTTCACAGAGTTAGAACAACAATCCCAAAATTTGTATGGAACCAGAAAAGGCCCCAAATATCCAAAGCAATCCTGAAAAAGAAAACCAAAGCAGGACACATCATAATTCTAGACTTCAAGATGTACTGCAAAACTGTAATTATCCAGACAGTGTGGGTACTGGCCCAAAAACAGACACACAGATCAATGAACAGAACAGAGAACCCAGAAATGGACCCACATACGACCAACTAATATTTGACAAAGTTGGAAAGAACATCCAATGGAAAAAAGACAGTCTCTTCAGCAAATGGTGTTGGGAAAACTGGACAGCAACATGCAGAAGAATGAGCCTGGACCACTTTCTTACACCATACACAAAAATAAATTCAAAACGGATAAAAGACCTAAATGTAAGACAGGAATCCATCAAAATCCTAGGGGAGAAAACAGGCAACAACTTCTTTGACCTGGGCCCGCAGCAAACTGCTTACTAGGCAGGTCTCCGGAGCAAGGGAAACAAAAGCAAAAATGATCCACTGGGGACCAGTCAAGGTAAAAATCTTCCACACTACAAAGGAAACAATCAACAAAACTAAAGGGCAACCAACGGAATGGGAAAAGATATTTGCAAATGACATATCAGATAAAGGGTTAGTATCCAAAATCTTAAAGAATTTATCAAACTCAACACCCCCCTCAAAAAAAAAAAATCCAGTGAAGAAATGGGCAGAGGGCATGAATAGACACTTTTCCAAAGAAGGCATCCAGATAGCTAAGATATATATGAAAAGATGCTCAACATCACTCACCATCAGGGAAATACAAATCAAAACTACAATGAGACACCATTTGACACCCATCAGAATGGCTAAAATTAACAACTCAGGAAACAGATGTTGGTGAGGATACAGAGAAGGGGGAAATATTTTCACACTGTTGGTGGGTGCAAACTGGTGCAGACTTTCTGGAAAATAGTATGAAGATTCCTCACAAAAGTTAAAAATAGAACTATTCTACCAGCCGGCAATTACAATACTAGGTATTTGTCCAAAAAATACAAAAATGCTGATTCAAAGGGGCATATGCACCTCAATGTTTATAGCAGTGCCATCAATAACACCCAAAGTATGGAAAGAGCCCAAATGTCCATTAATTGATCAGTGGATAAAGAAGTGGTGTATATATCTATATATAGATATATACATACATACATACAATATATACAATGGAATATTATTCTGTAATGAAAAAAATGAAATCTTGCCATTAGCAACAACAGGGATGAACTAGAGTGTATTATGCTAAGCAAAATTAGTAATCAGAGAAGGATGTATGATTTCACTCCTATGTGGAATTTAAGAAACAAAACATGAACATAGGGGAAGGGAAGGGAAAATAAAATTAAAACAGAGGGAGGGAAACCTAAGAGATTCTTTTTTATTTTTTAATATTTTTATTTATTTCTAGGAGAGAGAGAGAGAGAGAGAGAGAGAGAGAGAGAGACAGCGTGGGCAAGGGAGGGTCAGAGAGAGAGGGACACGCAGACTCTGAAACAGGCTCCAGGCTCTGAGCTGGCAGTCAGCACAGAGCCCGACGCGGGGCTCGAACCCACAAACCGCGAGATCATGACCTAAGCGAAAGTCGGACATTTAACCGACTAAGCCACCCAGGTGCCCCAAGAGATTCTTAAATATAGAAACTTCCAGGGTTGCTGGAAGGGAGGTGGGAGGAGGGATAGGCTAAATTGGTGATGGGCATTAAGGAGGGCACTTGTTAGGAAGAGCACTGGGTGTTATACGTAAGTGATGAATCACTAAATTCTACTCCTGAAATTAATACTACACTGTACATTAACTAGCTTGAATCTAATTAAAAAATTTTTTTATAAAGATTGCATACAATAATAAAAAAATAAGATTTCAGGAAATCTTTCCCAAGGTGAAAAATCCCTAAAATCTGAATGTAAAAATACTGTGACATAGCATCAGAAATGTTAATTATCTCATAGTTCCTAAATTTCCAGAGAACAATGTCAACTGAAGCTTTTCTTAAGCCAGTTTCAAATTGATTTCCACCAAATTGCAAGCATTTTGATGGAGCTGTACTAGAAGTCTAATCACATTTACCACCCTTCCAGCCCCCTATAATGACAGCATATAATGGGATATTCAGAGCTTGGCAGGCCTTTTATAAAAATGTTCTCTTTTCTAGATTTTAAATTTTTCTAGTGTCGCGTACTTCAGACAAGCATGAGGGAGAATTATGAAAATATAATGCTTTAGATCATGTATTTTTGGAAGAATTTTGTAATTGCTTTCTCCTCACAACCAACCTTCTACAACACTGTCCAAAAGAATTTTCTGTAAGGATAAAAAAGTGTTCTATACCTTCATTGCCCAATATGGTGGCCATAAACTCCACATCACTACTGAACATTTTAAATGTGGCTACTGTGACTAACCAAATTTCACTCTAATTCTAATGAAAATTTAAGTTGCCACATGTGTGCAGTGGCTACAGTACTGGACAGCACAGTTCTAGAATTCAAGTGAAAGCGGATATCCATATTAAACAGAGATTAATGAACACAATGGCAAGTCCAGAATGTCGGCAGACAGAAATACAACTACCGAAATCTGATTATACAACTAGAACTAGGACAGACCAGTAGAAAGCAATACATACCCTCCTGCCATGTCTATATTCATAACAGATGGACATAATATATAAAAGTAAAAAAAAAGTAAGTTTAAAAAATTAAAATAAAAATAGTAAATAAATGAAGTTTCAATATGCCTCATAAATAAAAACTAACTTAGCTTGAAAACCTAATGGCCAGAATAGGTAGAATATTTCTTCTTCAAATGATATTATTTGAACATGCCAGAATACACTTTACTTAAATTGATCACAAAGTTTAAAGAGACATATAATATATGTCACTAATCAAGATAGGTCTTCCTTCCAGCCTTAAGCTTCTTATTTTGTGCTTCCATAAAGTAAGGCTGTGAATGTTAGAGTCTCTATTGGTTCTGTCCTGCTTTATCAATCAATCAGTTTTACTTGAGCGTCTAAGAGTCCCATTGCTCTTGCCTAAATATAAACAATCCCTCAAAATGTCCAGGAGAAGAAAGAAGGCCTTGAATGCTATGCTGAATTTCCACCGGTCACTCCACCATAAGATGAGTGTTTGATGTTCATCTCTGCAAAGGCCCTGCTGATAAGAGCTTCCACAGCATTATCTGTTGGGATGATGTCACCATGAATTTTAGCATTACAAGGTTCATGACATTACAAGTTTCAGTGCTACTTGCAGTGTGAGCCACAACTATTAGAACTACCTGAAAGATTCACCTACTAGCATTAATAATTTTAAAATCTTTACCAAAAACTGTTTTTCTGAAAACACAGAGAGGAAGTAAAATAAAGGCAGGGGGTGGGGGGAGGGCTGATGAGAAAAAAAAGAAATCAGACTTTTCTAAATACATTTTGTAATGGTTTGTTAAACAGTTACCTTGTTCTACAAGTGCTCTGTTTATGAGAGCACCATGAAAGTGCTTTTTTTCCCCTTCCCTTTTTTTCCTGTGGGAGAAGGGAAGCAATGAAGGAAATGAAAGAGTTCATTTAAGTGCCATATTCACATAAGGCTAATTTGTAAAAGCTCAATCCAGCTGAATATATTTGCAGCCACCACTGGCCCACAAAACTTCAGTTGAGAAGACTAATTGAGATTCTTCAGGAGAACTCCCTTGTCTTTAGTAGTTATAGAATGTCTCATTAGGCATTCTGTACCTCCCTCTTCTCTAGAATACGAAGTCTGACTCTGCTTGGCCTGGGTTTGCAGCTTGTGAATTTCCAATAGATTCTAATACACCATTATTGTAAGACTGTTGATTTTGTTTTACAGCCCCCTTTGCTTTTTGTTTTTTTGTGGGGGGTTTCTGGTTTAAAACGAAAGTTGCATTTAACACAACTGTATTAGTTATATTGAAATACTGTTTAAAAAACAAACAAAAACAAGATTATGCCCCACATCTAGGATTGTTACAGGCTATTGTGCCTATTAAGCACCTTCTCTAGTCTTGTACTACAGAAGTGCTTTCTATAAAAGAGGATCATTAGAGCTGATGGCTAGAGTTCAGAGAAACAAGCAAACTCCATAAAATCTTATTTTCTACCCATTTTCAGTTCTCTACTTTGAACATTTGACTTTTATTAGGCCATTGAGAGCATGATGCCCATTTGACTATTTTTATTTTCTTCTTTACTAAAATGACATGTTGTAGACTCCTCTGTGTCTTTTAAAAGCCTAAATATGTTGGAGAAATTAGTGTCATGGGAAACTGCATGTTTACTTTAAATATTTAATTAGAGGAGCTCTCCCATGAGCTGGAAAAGAATCTCTTGGCAAAATTACAGAATAACTCTTTTTCCTCTCCCTGCTGTCTTAACATCTAATATTACAGGCTTACAAAGAATTGTGGGATAGAACTAAAATAGCACAAAGGTTTCCAGATACCTGCATTATTAATGAATTTTCATTTATATGTAAGCAATGGCATGCGTGCACACGCGCGCACACACATACACACACACTTAAATACACATACATGTGTATGTGTATACTACACATCTGCCTAAGTCCAGTTTGGCTGAATTATTCCATTGGTGCTTTTCCCATAAGAAAAAAACATTTGGCAGATTTGCCCCTATCTAAAAGACAACATCATTTTTCTAGAGTGAAAGGCAGTTTCTTCCTGTTGTAAAGTTTGAATAAACATTTTTCTTCTAATTCATATTTGAATATATTCTTTCTTTCAATTTCCAACTACTTTTTAAATGACATTTTGAAGGAGAAGGCCTATTAGCAAATGAAATTCCACTGACAATTTATTTCAGCCTTTAATATATTTTCTACTAAAAATCAAGTTATCAAGACAGGAAAATATTACCGGTTTTGTTACTACAAAAAAAAAAGTGAGAATTTTTAATTCACAAAGGATGAAAACACAAGACATTGATCTCACTGTACATACAATATTACAATAAACTAATTAGCTGTAGACTAATAAAACATTTAAGACTGCACATACACACATATGTACTTTGAAACAAGAAACACAGGACAATTTTAATCTTTGTTATGTCCACAGCTACCAAGAGAAAGAGCATCACTGATTTGAGTCTAATTGTTTTGCTGGCATACAATCACTATATAGGCCAGTTCTAAAGCATATTGTATTGTTCAGGACATTGTTAGGCAAATATAAACATTCTCATTTTGGGTCTTTTTCTCCCTGCCCAAAACAAACTGCTTTTCGCAGCTATCAAGTAGCTTGGTTTGTTACCAGTTTAACAAGAGCACAACAACAAACAATACCAAAACAATACCACAAAACTCAGGTAAGAGATTTTTAGGCAGATCATACAAAAACTATTTGTTCCCAAGGAAGGCAATCTGTAAATTACAAATCCAATTCTAAGAAAACAGTCTGGATTATAAATCATCCACTTTTAAATATTGATGAAGAAATAAAAATTGGAGGGGGGATAGTGGAGGAGGTAATGGCATGGCAGGAAGCAGAAAAGGTGTGGAAAATGAGGAAAACATATCTACCACAGGAAACAGTGGATTCAGTTGATTTTTTAAAAATGAGGTATAAGAGGATGCCAGTAAATGCAAAAACAAGGAAAAAAATTAAAACCAAAATGCACATTTCCAATGGAAAATCTCTAAACCTCTTATAGTTTTCTTTATTCAGATTAGACATTTCATATACATCAGTTAATCTAGAAAAATACATCTTAAAATATCTTTAACAGACCATGCTCTCTGTAACAAAACCTTCCAAACCCTGTTTTATTGTACAAATCAATCTACATTAGTAATGTAAAAAGAAATTCACAATTTAGCAATGTCATTTTCCATCCATCTAATTTACATATGGGTTTCCACTATTCATACTGCAGTTAGAATTCTGTAATAAATTTTTTCTAATGTATTCTGTACATATTAAATTATCTAAAAGGTTCCTCTTGTAGTGCATTTACCATTTAGCAAGTCTATTCAGTATTTTTCCAGTACCATTTGCATTACAGTGATTTGCCTGTAAATGTAATTAAAATCTAAAAGTGCACACAGTTAAGTTTCTCAAATAACAGCCTATTTCTGGAGGAAACCTAATATTCACGGAAAAGAGTACCAATATCATGATTAGAAATGTCAGGTTAGGATGTACTCTGAGACTATACAACAAAATTATATACATAAGCTAAAGGACATTAAGTCTTTAGCTTATATTTACATTAACTAACGTCTGTTTCCACAGGGTCATACCAAGAACTCAGTATGGCACTAGAGAGAATTAGGATGGTTAGCTACAAATCAGTGTAGCACAGACAGCCCAAAAATACTCTGAACTGACTTATGCTACATTAAACTCCAGTATATCACAGTGTGTTAAGTATTATTAGTGTGCTGCCCAAACAAGCAACTAAGACATCCATCCAGTAAGGATGCTATGCAACACAGTAACGGGCAGCAAGGCTGCACAGGGGATTACATCCGGGCTATAGAGACTTGTAGTACAGACTACCACTGCATGCAGAAACCCTGGAAAAGAAGTACACAGGTTTCAAAAAGGATATACTTCATTTTGTTTAGAATGCCCAAGAGCGTCTTCAAAACAACTGATAGTGAGTGCTGTCCTATCAAGTGATGAATCTAACAAATCATGAGAAGAAAGTCTACATTATCCAGTTTGAGGAAAAAGAATGTAGTTTTCTTACCAAATTATCCAGTGTATACGACTGGTTAGAATTGCAAGTTTTGATTTTTACTGAAATTCAGAGTATGAAATGCACACATTCAGGATAAAATTAATTCAAAATTACACACAGTTATATCAACTTGCAACAAAGCAGCAAATATGAGGGCCTTAACACACATCTTGACTCTCCCATTCCCTTGTGATCCCTCAAAAAAGTGCAAAATCAAAGAGTCACTGCTTGGTCCAAAATTAAACACATCATGTTTAAGGGTGTGAAATCTGATGGAATCCAGCTTCTATTCCACAGGTTATCTTCAGTAAGAATCAACGCCCGAAGATGGAATTTATTTCCAGAAGAATTAATTCTACAATCTGATTTTGGTAGACAGTATGAACTGCTATATTACCAGTCTCTTTCTCTGGCTTTAACAAAGTAGGACCAAAAACAATTGCTATACTCTGATAAGTCATTCGGTTTTTTTCTCCGTTTTCTATAACTCTAAGGGGGGAAAAATAAATTGTTAAAAGAGTAAGCAGAGAGGAAAAATTCTCAAATTGTGTATAAACAAAAACAGTTTGCATTTAGAAATGAGAAATAATGGGGTGCCTGGGTGGCTCAGTCTGTTGAGCATCTGACTTCAGCTCAGGTCACAGTCTCACGGTTCATGAATTCAAGCCCCGTATTGGGCTCTGTGCCGACAGCACAGAGCCTGCTTGGATCCTCTGTCTCCCTCTCTCTCTGCGCCTCCCTGCTTATGCTCTCTCTCAAAAAAAATTTTTTAAAAAGTAAAAAAATAAAAAAAAAAGAAGAAACAACAAATAAGAAATAATGCCCATTTTCCTAAGACACATACAAGTGAACCTACTTAACCAAGTAGAACTCAGTCCAAATACCATGTGAAGGTTTCTTTTGGATAAACACAGCTGAAAGGTTCAACTATACACACTCTAGCAAACTTTCAATGTGTGATTATTTCAGCTTAGTGTTTAAAGTAAGACAGATTTAAGCATGAGCTACAATTCAGGTAACAATAATCACTCCACTAGGTTGATAGGGAAAAAAATTTCATTAGGGTACAGATATTAATTTTTCATTTTACTCATTTTACATGTGCTTGTTTTAAATCTCCTTCATTGGGATAATTTATTTTAGTATTCTAGTGTTCTATTAGAAGACAAAAAAGTTATTAAAATGGCTATGCAGTAACTATAGTAACTATAGTATATAGTACTAAAGTAACTATATAAATATAGTGCTGTAGTAACTACAGTAACAACTATAGCAATAAGCTGTGATGGCTTTACTTAGGAGTAATTTAAATGTAATATTCATCACTTAATAACCAATCTCATCTTATTAACTAACTTCAAGAATAATTTCTAGACACATGCTAGGTATTATATAAATGTTTCACATATAATATTTACCTTAAGTAAATATTTTTCATAGCAGACCATTTACCTATGAGGCACTAGGCCCAAAGGAATGGTCTTGTTCAAGTTACAAAGATAGGAAGTAGCTCAGCTGGGATCTGAACCAGTGTGTCAGTGACCTTGGTCTCATGGGTACCATGCCACATCTCATAACTGTGCATTTCTCTTACCTTTTTTTTCTTCCCTATTTACTACTTCTTTCTTTCCTTCCTTCATCCCTCCCTCCTTTCCTTCCTTCCTTCCTCCCTCCCTTCCTCCCTTTCTTTTTTTCCGTGGTGAACCTCTTACCTTTTGAGATGTCTAAAAAGAATCTGCATTGTATCTTGATTTGGCTTTGGCAACTGTCTGATTAGATCCTTAACAGCAGCGACTCGCTGTCTTGGTTCTTGTTCTGGGGTTAAAAAAAAAAGGTAGTAACTGGAGATTCTGTATGAAATTGAAAACAGTGACATATTTTAGAACCTGATATTTGGTAATACACAGTGACATCTGGTGGTCACATTTAAAATGTCTGAAGTAAAACCTTTGAAAAAATTTAAAAGATCGAACAGAATGCAGTAGCTTCATCGGTACAGAGGACTTTCAACATCTAGAAAAACCTTAGTGTATAATGACATACTTACTAATTGCATTAACAAAATCATTAAAATGGTTAAATGTAAAAAGAGGTTCTTGTAATTCTCGAAAAAACATTTTGAGTGCTCCAGTAATAACATGAATATCTTCCCATTTACTATCATTCAAGTCCAACTTCTCATCTGAAAACAGAAGAGGAAATGTTTAAAAATTACTTTAAACCTATTCTAACAGTTATGAGGGTTTTCTCACATAACAGTAGGGAGTACAATCTTACCATGATTGACTGCGAATCTCAGTTTCTGGATCACAGCAAGGTTGCCACTTACTCTGTATATCCCATCAACATCCAAACCTAAGAGAAAATTACAGTATTTTTGTGTTGAAAGTAGGTGTTTGCCTCTTCTAAAGATGCTTGCATGTTTCAGAATCCTTCTTCGTTAACATTAGCCTAAAATCAAATGGGCAAATCCTCTTTTCCTCTAACTGGCTTTTTATAGATGTTTGGCAGAGACAGAGGGGGTGGAGATATTTAATAAACAGCAACAATTCTACTTTGTTTATCATGCAGACTGTGGATCATTTCAGAAAAATCATCTCATCAAACTTGAAATACTAACAATTTAAGATAAACTTCTGCATCTGGGGATAGTTCAAAAGGTAACAGAAACCAGTAAAATCAGCCCATTTTTTTTTTTTTTGCACATTTTATAATGTGGATGTACATCTTATTAAAGCACTCTTTTAAACATGGCTGTCCTATTAAGTTCTTATCATAAACTTAATATAAGCTAGCAATTAAAAAGTAAAGGCTCTATAAAAACTATTGATAATTTGACAGTTTATTAATTTCTTTTATATGTGGAATAGATTCATTTGAAATTCACCCCAGTAAGCCTAAAAAATCCAAATGTTCATTAAATGATAAGGCTGTACACATTTAACAAAGCACACACTATCTAATGTGCTCTTCATATAACTTCAAATAAAGGCATGTTGTCTTTATGGTAACGTTGACAAGAAAAGTCAAATAGACAAGATCTGAAAGTGCCAGAAATTATGAACTATGGAAACATTTTAACTATACTAGTTGTTTTTGATGACATACAGATACAAGTTAAAGTGATTACCATCAAGATATTATTATTTTATTAAAATATTACATATTTATATAATATAAATTATAGATATATAATAAAAGTATAGGTATTATAAACATGTTAAAAATAACCAAAATATAAATTGGTTTAAGTCTTATTTAACAGGAAATGACATAAGGTTTGTCTATTTAGACACTTTATAGTTCATTTAACAGTTTTAAACTGTTATCTCATTTTTATTTTAAAGAGAAGGAAATCTCTCTTGATAAGTAAACAGAACCTCCTACCTTCTACACTATCAAATCACTTCTTAATAAACTCAGTTTCATAATCACTACCTTCTTCATTTCAAGCAAATGCCAACTCCAAATGGCTTCAAAGAATATCATATGCTTAATCAACTACAAGTGTGGAACATTCAATAGGTCTTAACATTCAAAAGATCTTAATTTAAATAGGCACAAACATGTAAGTTTTTTGCAAACAAGATGCTTTTCTTAATATCTTACAACTGTTCCATCACTCAAAATCATAAAAATCCTAAGGATTTTGATGGCAAAACAATAGGTCAGTATGCTTAACATTTAAAAAAAAAAATCATTTTCTTACCATTCTCTTCAACATGTTCAATACATAACTTCACAAATTTTGGCACTGTGCCATTTTCTCTCTGACACAGATTAGCAAGATTGGCTCCAAATACTTGGTCTGAAAGAGATTTATTTTTTTTAAATAAACCATCCTGCTAAAATTTAGTTTGCAACATGGTGAAAACCATCCAGGGTGCTATCAAAGACTTGCAGTGCATCCAGACACTGTCAACTGTGACTTACGCCTTCTGTGATCTGCCTACCCTCTCCAGTGCCACTTGAAACAACTGTCTTGCTTTACTAAACTCCACAAACACCCTGACTCATTTTTACCTGACAGCCTTTTTGTTTTCTACACCTTTGGCAGAGATCCATCCTCTCCCCCAAACATGGCTCCTTCTTTTCACTCCCACCCTAAGCTACAGCATTATCTACTTAGAAAAACCTTAGGAGCAGCGTAAGGCAACCTAGTCACAGTCACTCTCTATTCTAAATTCTTCAGGATAGTTAGTACTATTTGAAATTATCTTGTCCATTTCTCGTTTTTATGTAAGTTTCATGAGGGCAGGGACCTTGTAATTCTTGAACACCAGTAGGTATTCATGGCACCTAATTACACTTAGTAAATACTCAAATATTTTTTAAAGTATTAAAACAAGCATGGTGCATGAGGTGCATGGGATGCCCGGGTGGCTCAATTGGTTAAGTGTCCGACTTTGGCTCAGGTCATGACATCATGGTTTGTGGGTTTGAGTCCTGCATCAGGCTCTGTGCTGACAGCTCAGAGCCTTGAGCCTGCTTTGGACTGTGAGTCTCCCCCATCTCTGTCCCTCCCCTGCTAACACTCTATCTCTTTCACTCTCTCAAAAATAAACAAACATTAAAAAAAAAAAAAAAAAGCATGGTGATACCCATTGTGTACCAACACTGATTTCACAAAGTATATTGTAAAGGCTGTTCCATTAATCTTTCAACCCAATAGTTCTGACATGCCACATTTATGCTCGAAGTGCTAAACACAATCTCATATCACCATAAAGCAGCATAACACTTTAAAAAGCACCAACAGTTTATACTTCTCAGTGAAAAAGCCGGGTGAACAAATTAATAGCAGTTTCTATTCATTGACTTGTCAGGCTTTTTTTAAGGTTCTGAAGTCAATATACTAAATTCATATGCATCATCTGGGAATCTCTGTTTACCAATTACTCTTAAGGTTGCCAATCTGAATCCGTTAATTGGCTGAACTCTACCTAGTTTTAAGTATCTTTTTAATGAAACCCATTTGTGTAATTTAGATGCTTTGCAAACAGATGTTCCAGTGATGGTCTTTGTTTGAAACTTCAGAGACAGATATATAAGTTATGTATTACCTTTACCTATATCTTTACTAATTAACATCCCTGTTTGAGTCATGTACTAGACAATTTTATCACTGAAATTAAAAATGTTTGTAAAAACTAAAGGTGTACACAAGTATATGTGATTTTAAAGAATACTCTCTATTAAAAAGAGATCAGGTTAGTGATCTCTAGTGATATTATTGCTTATAAATGAAATAACAAATATAAAAATTAATTAGGAAAAGACACCTTATACTAATTTTAAAATCACCTGAAATGAGTACTGAAAGCCAAAAATCAAGATAAAATTGTTTAATATTTTTCTTTCTACTATATTAGTTACAGGTTATTCAAAATTTCTTCTGATCTGTGCATCTCAAAACTAAAATCTTTATTTTGATATCTCCTATCCATCCATAACATCCCTGTAGTTCCTCTGGTATAGGGTTTCTAAAAACTTCAGTTTGGTGGTTAGGTCTGTTCAAGGCTTTAGTTAAACCCTTCATGTGCTTTAAAATATCAATTTTAATCATTCAAATGTATTTCAATCGATGAACCTGGTAAACTCTTAAAGAATGAAAACTTATTTACTGTGCAAAAATTTTTCAGTTTTTAATTTAAAATGTCTTATTTCTGATTTTGGCCAAAGTTCATTATTATAAACATCACTTCTACCTACCTTTAATATAACCTTTTTCACGAACAGCTTGCAAAGTGGGGCGCCGTGTAAGAAACTTCTTTAAGTTTTTCTTCGTTTTTTTCTGTTCTGAAGAATCTATGCTAGACACTTTCATGGCTTAAGAAAAACAGATATTAGTCATTTCATAAAATAACAACTTTTTGATAAAGAGTTTTTCCACCTAGCACTCAAAATATATTAATCTCAAAGGTAAAAATCAGTTATAAATTCAGTTATTATAACTTTAACATAGTTTAAGAGTAATATTTGAAGAATCAAAGTAACACAGAACCAATTTCAAAGTGATAAACCAAGCAAAACATTTCATTTTTATCACTAAACACTGACAATCAACTGTACTTTCTTTGGTATATGTGCTAAGACACTGGTTGTTCTAATTTATATTATTTCATAAATGATACTACTTACCTCCTTTGACTCTCCATCACTTTTAGAAGGTAAAATGACCAGAAAAAAATATCCATAAAACACAACAAGGCCCTATCCTGCAGTATCCTTACTGGAGTCTGGATACTGGAGTCTGGAGATATATATATATCCATCATAATTATTTGTACTTTAAGCTAATGACATATCGTCATAATTACCTCTACACTAAGAATACAACCACGTGAATGATGTCCTATATTCCCATCAGTCTGATTTCTTTTTTGGTTACCATAAAAAGTACCCAAAAAGTAAATCTCTTGAAAAGAACTATATTTGAGGAAAGTTGAGAGCACAAACAATGTATTAGTAAAGAATTAAAATAATCAAATCTTCATGTGTTTACATTGTTATATGTCTGTGACAATGTCAGTAACAGGCCTAACCTTCTTCAGAATGTGGGAAAACAAAAACAGTAATGATTTTCTAATCAGTTAATCTGAATGCCTAAAATTCTCAGTTGAATGTGAATCTGTTAAAATACATTTAATAAGTTCAGAGCCATAGCTAATGGCCTATTTAAACAATGTAATTCACAAGTGCAACAGAAGTACATTCTAATACATTTTTTTTCTCTTAAAGTACCAGAATATCTTAAAATGAAGGACTCTGTACGGGCACATATAAAGAGGCTGAAAACTGACGAGTTAACAAAAAGAGAGTAATCCTGAAACACTGAGTTTGTAACTACCTAATCTTACAATTTTCTTATAACACTGGAGATTCCATTCAGCCTTTATATATTTAAAATACTTGAAAAGCTAAGAGAATATGCTTTCAGTCAAGCTACTAGCAAAATAGGTAAAGAATAACTTACCACGAAGTTTCTTAGGATCCTTCTCTTTGTCATGCTTTTCTATTCCTGGTGAATCTGGTATCTCCTCTTCAATTGCTTCATCATTTTCTACTGTCTATTAATTAAAGATTTCCCAAACACATATTCTTTTGAAATTATTTTAGATGTGACAGCATAATTCTCATTCTAATCAGTAAATGATCCTCCCAAATGATTTTAGTGAACCAATTAGTATATAATATATATGATTTAGATACTTGATACCGCTTTACAAATATTCTTTTTCCCTCTAAATGGGGGAAATCAATTCCGATTTCAAAAAAGAAAAAATGCTGATATTCACATGACAATGGGTTTATATACTGATGATGAGGCTATCTTCCCTCGTGTAGATCGACTGCATAAGAATCGTGGTAACAAGAGTTAAATCTATGGTGATAGAACAGGATGAAGCTACATTCTGTGCTAATACTGCAAGATAAAGCTAACTAGTCAATAGCACATTAATTTTTCATACCAACAAATTTTGCAAATTATGCTTTGTATCAACAGTTAGTAATTACTCAGAGATTCATTGATTTTAGGCATTGATAGAAATCCTAGAGCTCATGTATAGCCTAATCAAAGTCACTTTTATGGATTAAAAAACTGAAATGAGTTTTCAAACCTAAAAGCATTGTTTTGCCTTTCACACTGATGTCTTTACTCCACTTAGAACTTATATTTGTGTACAGTGTAAAGAAAGGTTCTAATTTCTTGTTGGATATCCAGTTGACCCAGTACCATTTATTTTAAAGTTTATTCTTCCTTATGTTTTTACAGTGCTAAATCTAGCATAAAGTGTCCAAAGGTATGAAGGTTTCTAGGTTCTTTATTCTGTTCCATAGATCTGTATATCTATCCCTGTATGGATGGCACGTTCTATTAATTAATTCAGCTTTATAAAGTCTCGACATCTGAGAGAATAAGTCCTTCCACTTTCTTCTTCCAGAGTGTCTTGGATATTTTTACAGACTTTATATTCCTGTATGAATTTTAGAGTAAGCTTGTTAAATTCAACGAGAGTTTGAAGGAGGTTCAAAAATCTCAAATCTATAAATTTATAAATCATTTGGAAGAATATATCTTTACATTATTGAATCTTTTAAAATTTTCTTTTAATGTTTACTTATTTTTGAGAGAGAGAGAGAGAGACAGAGACAGAACTGTCTCTGTGTGAGCAGGAGAAGGGCAGAGAGAGAGGGAGACAGAGAGTCCGAAGCAGGCTCCAGACTCTGAGCTGTCAGCACAGAGTCCCACACAGGGCTCAAACTCATGAACCATATTGTGGCCTGATCCAAAGTCAGGTGCTTAACTGACCAAGCCACCCAGGTGCTCCACATTATTGAATCTTTTAATCCATAAACATGATAGACTTCTCATGTAATGAGATTTTCTTCCAAGTCTATCAATCAAGTTTTATAATCTTCCCTACAGGCGTCTTGTGCATCTTTCTACATTTATTGCGCATATTTCTACAGTATCTTTTGCCACTTTTAAAACAGTATATATTTTAAATTTCATAGTCAATAATATGTTAGTCTCTTTTCACTTGGCTTACTCCCTGATCCTATAAGCTTAAATGAAAAAAATCCTCTCTCTCCTGGCTCTCCTGGACTCCTACACTAGGTTAGCCTCTACTTAATTGGTATTTTCATAGTAAGTTGTATATCCCTTACTATCATAAACCTCATCACATTCCACCGTATTAGCTATTCAGTCATCTGTCTTCAGTAATCTTCTGTCTTTGGCTGTAAACTCCATATAGAAAGGTGTAGCATCTGGATGCATGCTGCTATTTCTCCCCAGTGAATAAAGTACTCTCACATTTGTTAAATGAATGCAGCCATACTTGCTTTTCAAGGGATTGAAATTACAGTGACTAGAACTGAAAGCCCATACCGGGTAGAGATGAAGGTACATTTGAAAAGATAGACTGGGATTGGGTTGTTGAATTTTAATGAGAGTCACAGAAGGTTTCTGAGCAGGAGAGGACTGTAAAGTTAACATTAGGAAGTCTCATACAGCAATACTATTAAGAGCGTATCGATGGGGGATGAGGTGAAATAAGAAAAACTAGAAACAGACTCTTATCTAACATATAAAGTCCTGATCACGGTTTCAGGAATAAATGGAAAGGAAGAGACTAGATTCAGAAATATACAATATTACAAACAGCAAAGGAAGAATATATATATCTATATATGTGTGTATGTGTAAATATATATGTGAATATATATGAATAATTGGCTACAAGAGGTAAAAGAGGAGGAAGAGTTAATACTAAAGATTGCAAAACTGGCTGTTTTGAACTGAGTGCATTATAAAAACTTTGAAGCTTAAAAGGATACTGGGAGACAATCAAATCCAATCTATTTTATAAGTGAAAAAATGGAAGCCCATAGAGATAGAATACCTCAGTAAGATCACAAATCTTATTAATAATGAGGCTTCACCTACAGTCTCTGAAAGACTTCTTAGTCTTCACTGAAGCCCGTGAGTCCCAACTATTTTTCAGTCTTGGTTTAGTTTAAAACCATAATACCCCCCTGTAAGAATTCACTTTCTTTTTTGTCACTGACCTATGATCCTTAATCAGGAACCATGTCAGGGCACCTGGGTGGCTTAGTCGGCTGAGCGTCCGACTTCAGCTCAGGTCATGATCTCATGGTTCATGGGTTCGAGCCCCGTGTCGGGCTCTGTGCTGACAGCTAGCTCAGAGGCTGAAACCTGTTTCAGATTCTGTATCTCCCTCTCTCTCTGACCCTCCCCTGTTCATGCTCACGCACTCTCTCTCTCTCTCTCATAAATAAATAAAAAACATTAAAAAAAATTTAAAAAAAAATCAGGAACCATGTCCCCAAACAGTGAAGGGTAAGAATATAGTCTGAAAAAGTAGAGTCCCTATTCTGTTTCTCCCTGCTCTTACTAAGACAGCTACAGAATACAAATTTGAGGTTCTTTTTGGTTATTATATATATAATACATATATTCTATAATGTACTGTATTATATATCTACTGCATATATATAGTATATTACACACACGCGCGCGTGCTCACGAAGATTACCAGGAATGTGAGAGTACTGAACAACTCCATGATTGGTGGTGGGGTGAGGAACTAGAACATCTAAGAGGTAGCTAGAGAGGTATCATGACGAAAGGAAAGGTGCTCATGAAGACAAGATAGCTTTATGCATTTTAAAAATGTGCGTAGGACCTGCCTCCACCAAACAGCACTATCCCCAACTCATCAGTCATTGAATAAATACTATGAACTAGGAAATGGTTTCTTCCTACTCTTGAATGATTTCTTTTAGGACCAATGGCTTAATCTGAAAATTATTTAAAATCCACTAATAGCAAATATTATATAATTGAGAAGGAATGTTCAGTCTTCATGAGTCCTGGGGAATTGCTAAACTGACCACTATCTTTCCCACCTCTGTTTTATCACATATAAATTGGAAACTAGATACAATAGCCAACTAGAAAGCAGAAAAGAAAAACAGCTCTGTAGTAAAAACATTTACCTAAGTCAAACACATACCTGGTTACTGATAGTACTACTAAGAACTTTAAACCAATCATTAATAACTGCGTCATTATCAGACTGAATTAGCAGTTCTGTTCCTTGACGGGTTTTCAGCTTTAGAGAAAAGGAAACAAAAAAGAGTATGGTTAGTGCTTTCAACCAAATGAATGCACACATGCACATATATAATTATTATTTTAGAGAGAGTGAGAATCCCAAGCTGGCTCCATGCTCAGTGCAGAACCCGGTGCAAGACCCAATCCTACAACCTAGGATCCTGACCTGAGCTGAAATCAAGAATCGGACACTCAACCGACTGAGCCACCCAGGTGCCCTGAAACAAAATTCATTTGTAAAGAAATAAAATCTGTGATATTTTTATGTAAATCTGAGGCATGTTTTTCTCTCTCCAGTTAAAAAAATAAATGTTGAAAAATATGAGTTAAATATTATCTCTTATTTAATAGACAAATATAATGGCTTGGTGCAAAGAGAAAGTCTATGCCCAGACAAATGTTATATCACTTTTGGGCAGAAACAGTACTAGTAAGTTAAGTGTTGAATCATGAACTAACTCAACTAAGGACACTATCTATTATTCTATATGAAGGCAGTAACCAATTTATGTATAATTTCTTTTGTTCAAATTTTCTTCTACTTGATTGAAGAAAAATTTTGAGGTATTAGGGGAAAGCCTTCCTCCTATTTTCTGGTTAGCAACTGATTTATTTTTTTCCTTGAGGAACATATGGCAATGTTTCCCAACATTCTGAGACATATGCCTCAAACATAGTTCCGAAAGCAATGCTTTTTTTTAAAAGTATTCCTCAAAACAATAAATTAAAAAAGGTTTATGATATTAATTTGGGAAATACTGGATTACAGAAAGTTAAACAAGATTCTCTCCTTCAAGATATCGCAGGGCTTTGATATCCCAGTGTGCACTGATTTTCTAAGGAAAGAATAACAATATATACCATTGCCTACATTTCTTTGACCATGGATTCACCTTCACTCTGAAATTACTTCTTAAAACTACAAGGTTAATTCAGTAAACACTGACTTCCTTTCTTGTACTCCTTCTGAGAGTGGGTGAAGCCTGTCTACCAATACTGAGTATTCACTGCACATAAGATACTGTCAGAGGTTCCTACTTCAAGATAAGGAAAATACAGTCTCTCTGCTGAAAAAATAATTATCTAGTGGGAAGAGTACAGATGATGGTAACCTAAGAGATATTAAGTTAAATGCTATTTTAAAAGCATAATGAAAAAAAGAAGCCCTCAGTGGTGGTGTCATATTTCTCATGGGTCTTGGAAGACAGGTAACATGTGACAAGCAGAGAATGCCATAGGTACTAGGAAACAGTAAAGTCACAGGAGCAGGAAAACCTAGGTCTCAATTGGAAAACAGCAAATGCCTGAATGAGACAGGAAAGGACTGACACACGATGGTATAAAGGTAGGTTGGGATTGGAAAGACTGTTTGCAAGGACAGTCTGAAAAATTCCTCTGATCTCCAAAGATGCACCCTTCTGCAATGTGCCTTTACTGTTCCTCCATCAACAGGTGTGTTTTCGCTCCGCACAACCCTGAACACTCGTCTGGCTTTCGGACTTGCTTTAACCAATGGAATCTGCTGGTGTGTGACTCCTAAACCTAGGCCTCGGAATGTCTCACAGTTTCTGCTCTCCCCCTCTTGGAACCCCGACACGGCCCCATGAAGAAGCCTGGCAGAGCCTCCCGAAACATGAGCGAACCTGGGGAGAAAGAGGCCTGGCAACCTGCCGGCTCAAGAGGAGACCATCCAGACCCAGTCAAGCCACTACTAAAGCCTCATGAATGGTCCCAGTGAGATCAGAAGAATCACTCAGCTCGGCACAGGCCAAATCCAACTAACAGAATGATTCTTTGCTCCTAAGCTACTGAATTCTAAGGTGGTCTGATATGCAGCAGTAAATAACAGATACAGAATCATGTATCCCCCATGTATTACTGTGGGGGATTTTTAATGACAAAATGGAAAGGTTTCAATTTAGTTTTCAATGTTAGATCTGGTAGGTAAAGGAAACTATACCCTTTTTATTGTTGGTAGGGAAAGGCAAGACTGTGGAACAGAAGCTTGCAATATATAGTCTGACATCCAATAATTTATGCAAATGAAGCCCAGATCTTTATATCAGCTTTTTATCCCTTAAATTATGACACCAAACTGACTTAATGACCAACTTTGCTTCAATCAGTTGCACTGAAATACAGCTCAAAATAACTCAAAAAAGAACACTCGATTACCATGGTTAAGAAGGTGAATTTTACTTAGGAAAAAAATGTGTTACCTCAAATACATTCTTTTTGCTGGATTTATCCTTTGAAGCCATCTCCACTGTCGCCCCCTTAAGATCCACTGTGAACTCTGGCTTGGACTGATTACTCCCAAACTTCATTTTAGAAAAAAGGAAAAACCTTGTGATATTCATGTACACAAGTGTACCAAAAATAATTTACACCAATTTTGTATTATGAACAATAAATCAAGTAGGTGATTACCTCAAATGCTTGTCTTTATTATAAAATAACAGTTCCTACTTTAAAACTGAAATATGTCTATAAGATATGAATATATCATTCACAGAAAAGAAAATGGTTTGACTTCCATCTTGATAAGAAAAATACAAAAAAAAAAAAGCCACACTAAAATCTTTTCTTCATCCATCAGTGTACGAAAACATTCTAAAAGTTAGATGAAAAACTATGTTTTACATTGAGAAACAGGCCTTCACATCTAAGTGGAGTATAAATTGGAATAATGCCTAGAGAGGGAAAATTCTAATATTGTATTTGGAAATTTGCAAACGCATGTATCCTTTGGCTTGGAACTGATCCTAGAATATACAGGACTAGGTAAAATGATGTGTTCAAAAGGCAAGGCATTATTCTTACATATGTATAAATAATATCTGGCAGATATCAAGTTGTTTTCCACCTAATAAACATTCTCTAAACCTGATTTTGTGCTTTCAAGAGTTATTTCCTTATCGACTATTTATGCTGTCAACAACTAACAGTAACTTATAAAAACAGAAAACTCTCAAGCTCCATGTTCTTTTATTCAGCCTTTGTTAGAAATTATACCTGGAGCCAGATGCTATAAAGCCTCAGCAATTTAATAAAGAATTGTGAAAAGAACAGGAAGACAGCTGACATGGGTGGTTTGAAAAGAAAAAGCACTTAGCTAGCTATTAGATTTTGTTAACCAGATAAGGAAAAGATTAGCAAGTAGCAGAAAATTCGTGTTAAATACGGATGTACTCTGCACCTTGTCATCATTAACTTAAATTTTTGTTTGGAAATTTAAGAATAGAGAACAGAACTAAGAGTAAGAATAGAAAATAGCATTCCCATTTATTGAAAGGTTTAAGGGTTTTAAAATCTTTAAGGGCTATAATCTTAAGGTCAAAGATTTGGTACAGAAAATTTCATTTCTTAGAATATTTTCAAGTCAAATTATGCTTATAATTGGTAATGGACATTACCCATCAACCTAGCGATATCTTAGTCACTGTTCATAACTTCAGTAACTACTCAGGAGCTTCACATTTAACGAATGGTTCAACTTCATCTGTTCCCTTTTACTTCACCTTTTCAGCTGGCAATGCGGATTTAAATTATTTTATTGTTATAACAAAACAACATTTAGGATATTATATGGAAGTTATTAGTGGAATCAAAACAAAGCTTAGGGCATTATATGGAATTTTTATTAATGGAATCCTAATAACAATCACAAAAATTGTAACTAATTTACAGAGTCTTGGCCTTAAGTGCCTTTTGTCATTCAAAAGATATTTAATTAACCATAAGAGCTACAATGGGCAAAGAGAACTTTCTGAGAAATTTAAAATGATATATCTCAAAAGTTGTAAAACTTAATGTATACATTTAACTGAATGATAAAAATCAATACAAATTGTCATCACATGCCTGTGAATGGTTAGCTATAAGCTGAGATACAAATAACTAACCAAGTAAGATACAGCAACCAAGTAACAAATGCAATGACAGGACATGGAATGCTGGCTGGTAGAATTGCATTCAATGTGGTTCACAAAATTTTGTGTTTGTTATTTATTCTTTTTCAAACTCTAGTCCCACTTTATCATACATCCCTCCAATGAATTCATGGCAAAGAAAATGGAATAATTGTGGCAAGGGGCATGCAACAAGAACACATACAGTGACGGCTGAAACAGGATCAGATTTTACATATGCAGGCCGACGACTGACAGAATTTTTCCAAGAAGAAAGCAGCGAAAGCAAGAGCTCGGAGACCGAGCCCTGTTGGCAGAATGACTTGATGGAAAAAGGGAAGAAAATGATGATGTCATAATAATGCACAACAGCAAAATGACACACAAGAGAAAAGCATATGGAACAAAATGGGACAAAAATACAATTCCACAAGCAGACACAACACAGAGTTAACCTCCAAATATTTTTGCAAAGGCCCTACCTAGCATTTGTATCTCAGAATATTTTCTGACTCCGTTACTACAGAATTTGATGCTTTATGTTTACGGTGAATGCTTTACAGAAATTACATTAAACAGACTCATCTTAGCCTATATTCACAATAGAAAACTCGAAGGGTCACAGATGGGAGTCACATCTGGCCCAACACTACCTTGCTCAGCCTCCTACCCAGGAATCAGCAGCTTCCTCCTTGTGACCTGCTGGGCAATGTCCCCCTGGCGGCCCTACCATCCAGTTTGCCTTCCCTTCCTCTGGGACAGTGGTTCTCAACCACAGGCAATTTTATCCCCCAGGGGATATCTGACAATGTCTGGAGACATCTGTGGTTGTCACACCTACAGCTGGGGATGCTACAGTCTTCTGCTAAATACCACAAAATTTATAGGAGATCCCTGACAACAAAGAATTACCCGGCCCTCCCAAAATGACAATTTTTAGACATTTAAAAGTGCATATAAATAAATTTAAATAATTACTAATATTTGTGGGGGTGATTTTTATAATACTCAAGGAATATGATGAATGATACCTGAAAGGGAGCACAATACATGTCACAGTCATATTATAACTGCACTTATCAGTCTTCCCCACTGCAGTGTAAGCCATGGCGATAGAGATCACGTTACGTACTTTTAACTCCCCAAACTAACGCAATGCCCAGAAAAAAATAGGTTTTAAAGTCTGTTGAACAAATTAAGTGAAATGAAGTCAGAGAAAAACAAGTATAATTGATGTTGCTGATATCACAATCCAGTGGATAACCAATATTATACAGAAAACAATTGGAATGTATCTTAAAGAAGAGAGAAAGTCTCAATGATAATGCACCATCTATGTAAAATTTATCTTATATAGTGGAGTTGCATGGTGCGTATGTATTTTGTTTACTTAATATTAACTATCCATGGAACCAAAAATAAATACAAAGTATGAATTAGTTAAAAGAAAAAACAACTTCAAATAGTGTGGGTGATTTCGCTCAGCCTTCAATCAACCAGTATATGCCCTGGAGTGAGCATAAGATTTGAACCTACTCTTTCTTTAAGTAAATTTAGGTATAGGTTTTAGCACTACTTGTGAAACTAATTTTTAAAGAACCAAACTTCTATAATATGGTTCCTTAATGTTTATGTTAACTCCAACTGGAGGCAAGCAATCTTCCAACATCAAGGCAGAAAATAATTCTAACTTCTAACCAACACCTTTTCTAAGAGATAGTCAAGGACATTTTCACTATAGGTGATTTTTGTCTTTTTGATCCAGCCTTAGAATCTTATCCTCAGGTAAGGTGTGATTTTATTACATAAACAGAATACAATTTACCTACAATAGATCTACTTGGTGGCTGAGCAGACAAACAAAGCTGTGATTTTTTCAAATCCTTTTTAACTATCCTAATTACAGAGTTAATTAAGAAGCCTCTCACATATTTCACCATTTTAAAAAATATTTATAAATGCTGTATGTGCTAAAATATATTGTACATACTCATGTAGTTTTTATTTGAATAATCTTGACTTGCTTTTACTTAGACCATTTAAATTAGTTTTCATTCTCTCCATAAATGTTACATATGGAAAGAAAAAGCAAGACAGCCTGAATTTTAAATTTGCCATAAAATTAAGAATTAACTGCATAGGCAACCAATTTACCATCTCACATCTGTTTAATTATATGAATCTGAAATGATTATAATATATTCATTTCACTTAAAGGCAGAAGTTCAAGTAGTGAATCTCTAAAATTAAAAATTAATTAAGAATTCTACAATTTGAAAATTGACTAGCTCACTGAATTTTAAACTGTTTCCGTTATTGCCACATGGTAATACAGTAACACAACTTTAGCTGATGAACAGAAATACCTCACACCCTTTGTCAAGATCAGATTTAATTATGAGTTCTGAATTATGTAAGATCTTCAAGAGTGAAAACCTTAAATAAAATGCAACCAGTGTGCACTAACGATCATAAGCTGAGGTATTCACTTAACATCTTTAAATTTAAAAAGAAGTTTTCATTTTCTTTAAATAACATACAAATCTGCCTACCTAAATGACACCTCTTACCACAATACTCTCTACTTTATCTGTAAACCACAACTTCCAATCTTTAAGTATCAGAAAGTATCAAATAAATGACCATTACCCAGCTTGCTTTAGGTACTTTTTTATTACTTATTAATCTTTAATTGCTTCTCCATTCCTCTTCTTGCATTCATTTCCTGCACTCGATTTCAAATAAACGTTGAGCCACAAGTAGGAAGAAGAAATAATTGCATAACCCTCTAGAAATGCATTAGCTCAAACAAAAAGTACTATATGCTTTACCTCAGAGAAAAAAAGGAGAAGCACATAATTATCCATTTACTTTAAGATAAGTCAACCCAAAATTTGAATCTTTAAATATGGAAAAGCAGATCACAGGTTGGTTCCACTGTACTGGTTAAACAATTAAGCAAATCAAAGAATTGGTGAACAAAACAGAAGAAACATTCTAGAATGTTCATATTAGTGCCCAATCCGGAGGATTTTTGGTTGTTGCCATATTAGAGTATTTGATGACCTGTTCATGCATTCCTGGTTCAGAACAATGTTAAATGGCTGCATTATAATGTAAATGAGTAGAATTTGAATTTTATAAATGGATTTTTTTTTCATCAAACATAAGGTCCATAGGTCCTGTTCATTTAAAGCAACTCAGTAAATATAAGAAAATACTGGTTAAGGTAGGATATAGAGCAGACTAAAGACATTAGATTGATTTCATTTTAAATTCTATTTAAGCTTGACTTTTCAAACTCAATGACCAAAGATGTTTGGAAATATTCTGAGCATGGACTCTGGAGACAAAATGCCACCTAGTTCTGCCACTTAGCTAGCTATATGACCTTCAGCAAGCCCCTTAACTGTTTTACACCTCATTTTCTCATCTACAACAAGGGAAGTGGGGATGATAAACAGTAACTATCTCAGACTTAAAAGGACCATGTATGCACAATCTTCTGCCTTTGAAACAGCACCTGATACATATTAAGCATTCAAATAGTGTTAGCTATTATATGTCACAAGTTGTGATTTTTAATATTTCTATACAAATTAACCAAGGAATAACAATAGCAAACACTCAGATATACAAAAAACTTCAAAAATCCCACAAGTAATTGGACATTTACTTATTCTTCTAAATGCTGGCTGACATACAGATATATAATCACTGACTAGTAATCCAAGGATCAGATCACAATTCAAGGTGGGGCTTGAAACATTACTGTTTATTTTCTGACTAAATATCTGAATTGGCAAAGCCACAAAGCATAAGAGAACTTTTACAGGTGTCCTCTGCTTTTCTGAAGTTGTGTTACACCACTTTGCTTTTACAAAAGACCTACATGAGTACCTGTTTTTGCTAACCAATACAAATCTGATGAGTATTTTCACTTTCATTAAAAAAGGTGGAAAGTGAAAATAGCGTTCGGCATTTGTTGTCAGTGAGCAATTGTGGAGGCAGCTCACACCCCCGGCTCCTTCTCAGGGAACCACACTAATACCTGAGCATCAATTTACAATGGTTTTGACTGTGTGAGCATTTGTGCTTTAGCGTGTTTGTGCATCCATTAGCAAGATATTTCCTAAGGTATCAGAAAAGCCTAAAAGATGTTTTTTTTGAAAGGGAAGGAGGACTAGGAATGCTCAAATTTTTCCCATATAAATTATGCTTTAGGAAGGTTTCATTGGAGTGCTCTGGTTTTGGACAGCAGGGGAAACCTATAACATCCCAGAGATGAATCAAGAGATATATTTTGTTCTATAATGTCCAAGTAAAAGCTCACCTTTCAGTTCGATGGATAAAACAGACTTTGTTGATTTAAATAATACAACTAATCAGACTTCTAAACAGCCCTCTTATTAATGAATCAAAATGTATCTTTTAAAAAACTTCATTTACTTTTATTTGCATACCAGCCACAGATAGAAGAACTTTGAAATACTTCATGAGATTCAGGTACAATACCTTCCACATATACATTTATAAAATGTATAAAAATGTATAAAGCCTTCAAAGAGAAGAAAAACTTACCCAACTTGTGCTGCTTCCTTGAGTTTTGGTAAAGAGTAAAGATGAACCTTGCAACACAGCCCAAGAAGACAGCCAGTTCTTTCTGTAATTATAAAGATGACCAACTAAAACTTTGCTACTCAGTTTTTCCAACTGAATTTAAAATATTAAGGCCTATTTAAGTTAACAATGTTTTCCACAATTCACACTCATTATGACATTCTAACTGTATTTACTGAAGATATACTGCTACTGGAATTACATACATTTTATGGTCCCAAACTGACCATAAAGGCCCCCCATGAATGAAGATAATAGAAATAGAAAGTTATCAGAATAACTATATACCTAATTATGTTCACATGGACTAATCCAGCACACTTGTGATCAAGGGTATGAATTCATTTTTAAAGTAACATGAACTAAACCCTTTATTTGGCAAGAATTATCCATGATTAAAAGTTAGGCAAACATGCCCACCTCACCCAATTCTTTATAGATACACATTGTTTTATACTTATTGGTATTCTCCCCTCCCCTAAGAAGGCTACACAATGTGACAGATACTAAGTACACTATAAGTATACAATAAGTTACATACTCATTGATCAATGAGGTTACTAAGATGAAATTATTATCCTAAATTACAAAATTAACACATATATAAAACTCTAAATATAAAAATGTATAAAGAAAAAAGTATAAAGAGAAAAGTCCCTATTTCTTCTTTAATCCACATTTCAGAAACAACCAATATTTACCTTAGAAGGGAATTCAATTCCTGGCAGGCTAAAATGAATGTCAAATATGTCTACTAGGCCTACCTTATTGCCAAACATACAGCCAATTTTGTGAAAACTCTATGGGTACTCAGAAGAAGGTTTACTCTCCTTTTTCAGAAGTAGAACTCAGTATCTATCAATTAGACCTATTTTATTAGTTTTTATGTATACTTGAACTTCATGGATTCAAAGTAAAATAAGTTTACTACTACTGAGTTTCTATTTTTCCTTTTATTTCCTGGTGTTTTTGCTTATGGTTGTTAATGCTACTTATTTGGCAAATGGCTATTCCTAAGTATTAGATCTTTATTGTGGATTTAGCCATGGTTTTTATCATCTTAGGTCCCCATCTTTGTAATGTTTAATTCTTTTCCCTCCGAACTGAACATGTGTGCTATCAAGATCCCAATTCTTGCTTTACTTTTTAATACTTGGACATGTTTTTTGTTTTTTTTGTTTTTTTTTGTTTTTAAGTTTTCTGAATTATTTTTCAGATATCTCTTTTATAATATTTAGGTAGGTTTTGTTTTGTGCTTCAGTCTGAGTATCTTTTTCTTTTAATAGAGGAGCAGAGATATTGATAGACGTTTGATCCTTATGTCATCACTTTATTTTCATTTCATTTTATTATTTTGTGTGGATCTGGATATTTTGAAGAGATTTATTTTTATTTGTAAATTTATTTTATACTCAATCTTCTATTTCTACAGAGAACATCTGACCCTCTCTGAAAAATACAAAAATTAGTATATTTCTACTTTAAATAAACTTTTTGAATTTAGTTATCAAAATCTGAAAAACTGTACAACTAGTAAACATATCTAAGAATACTGGATACATATTAAACAGTGAATTAACAACAGTTGTATACAAGACTGAAGCACTCGTGGGACTGAGTTACAAGCAGAATTAGTCACATGTTTTCCCCCAGGAAATTTTTCCTGGGAAAAAAAACAACAAAAAAAGACTGATGATCACCCTATGATTATTTAGACTTGAGCATTTGGCATGTAGACATTATCTCAAAAATAAATAAAGTGAGCGTGTCATTTAAATGATAATATTTGTTGACAATAAAAAATTAAAGCTTTCAAAGGGAAAATAGAATTTTGGAAAACCTGGCCTGTCATTTTGAGTTGACAATTTTCCAATACATAATGATTTGTGATTCTTTGGTATTATAAATATGTCAATGTTTGAAAAAAATCAGCAAACTTTAGTGAATCAGTATTTTCCAAATGATCCAAAAGATGCTACAAAATTGTGCATGGGTAAAGATTCATTCAAAGTGCAACACAGACTGATGGAATTTGACATGACGAAGTAAGAAAGTTCACTAACTGCAACTAACACTTGTGGAGTCTGGGTGTAGCAGAAACTGTGTGCAATTACCTAAGAAGACAATTAAACTACTCCTCCCTTTGCCAGCGTTCTATATGAAAGGGAGGATTCTCTTCATATACTTCAGCCAAAACAGTGTGTCACAACAGATCGGCTTCCAGCAGAGAGGGGAATCCAGCTGTTTTCCATCAAACCAAATATTAAAGATTTGCAAAAATGTAGAACAATGCCACACTTCTCATGGAAAACTTTTGTATTGGAAAATGCAGGCATTTTCCTTCATAAAAATGTTATTCATGTTAACACAGAATGGGTTATTAGTTTTAAGAGTTACAATACTTAAAATTTCTTAGTTTTAACTTCTCAAAGTAAATATCTATAGCTATAACTACATAAACAAAAGTTCTCTGCAGCGTTAAGTAATTTTTAAGAGTTTAAAGGGGTTCTCAGATCAAAATGTTTGAGAACTCTTGATATACACAAAATTAAAAAACTATTTTCCTCAACTCTACATAAATAAATTTGAAGATGATGAAATGGATGATTTTCTTAGAAAACATAAATCACCAAAAGTATTCCAAAAAAAGTAAAAAAATCTAAAAGACTAATTACCACAGGAAAAACAACAAAAAGAGAAAGTGGCCAAAAAACTATCAACACTACACATGCCCAAAAGGGAGAAAAGGGAAAAATAAAGACCCAATTAACAAGTGACTCCACCCAAAGAACAATTAAGGAATAACTGTAGTATTTGTAAAGCTATTTCAGAGCACTTAAAAGAAAAACTTCCAAGTACTAAAATGGGACAAAGACAGTTCAGTTAAAGCAAATTTTAAAAACTCTACTATATGTAAATTTTAAGCTCTTCTTTACACAACAGACTGATCTCTGTTGACTATAAAATCATAGCATTTTAGTAGTTTTTAAAAACTGGGGAAAATCCAACTTAGGTTACAAAGAGTTCATTTCCTTGACTTATTAGGAGTTACTACACATTAACCAAAAAAGAGGGCAACCTAACAGATAAACAAAGGTGATGAAGTAACAATCCAACAACAAAAAAAAGACCTACAAATGGCTTATGATATTCTACCACATTAGAAAGTAAGACAAAAATACCATTTTCTCTCTAATCTCTATTAGCAAAGATCAAAGAAGTAGGCAATATATTGAACTGGCAAAGGTGTGGAGAAATCCACTGCTATTAGAGGTATGGACTGATTCAATGCCTTAGAGCATAATTTGGAACACTATCAAAATGACCACTGCATATGGCTTAGCAATTACACTTTTATAATTTATTCTATAGGTATATTTACATACTTGCAAAATGAACTATGTATGATGTAATATATATGTAATACTGTTTGCAATAGCAAAAAAAAAAAAAACGTAAACATTCTAAATGTCTATCAACAGACAAGGCATATTTACCTACATGCAAATAAAGGTTAAATAAACTAGGGTACAGCCACACAATATTTCAGCAGTTAAAAACAATGGGTAGCTCTACATGAATGAAATAGAACCATCTCCAAAATAAACGGTTCAAAGACTGTTCAAAAAATTAATCTATGCATATACAGATGTACATATCTTCTATTTCTGGAGGAAAACACTACTTCTCATTAGAATTAACTAGTTGCCTCTGGGGAAGGGAACTCATGACTGACTTTTGGCTAAATATTATGTGTATCTTTGTTTTTTCTTTTAATCAGGTGCACTTATTACTTATTGAAAAAAATTTTAAATGAAGCTAATGCTTGTTCAGATTTCTCTGCTTTATCACCTCTGAATCTGGTATTACCTTCAAAAATGTCAAGACAAAAGGAGACTTTCATATATTTCATGACAATCCTCCATACATTATACTAGAAAATACATTATTTAAAATTCTTATGAACCTTTTAATCATTTCTACTATAACTATATTCATAGACTTTAATTATTTCAATCAAATAAAACATGTCAGAATATTAATGATTTTTGTACTCACCGAACTTTTTTCCCATTTTCAGTTATTTTTGTTACATTTAATAATCCATATTTTTCTTGACCCTATGGAACAGAACAATACCATTTATACACCACTCATCTAGACAATAAGATCCATATTCTTATATATGATTAAGTCAAAATGATCTGGTACTCTAAAAATCAGCTTAAAAAAAGGGTAGTATATAATATGCTTAGTTCTAAAGTACGTTAGGAATACAATTTCCTAATACTTCTGTAAAGTTATTTTCAGCAATTTTACAATTAAACCTTTCTTCTTCTCAAGTCATAGCAGCCATAAAGTACTTTGCTATCAAATTAGGTTTCACATGAACACCACTAGTCAGCACTGGGAAAATGATTTATGACTTCCTATTCAAAGAAAGCAATACAATGCTATAATGATAAATACCACAAAAAGAAATTACTTGCTTTGCTATTATTTTACAGCAATATGGTCTGAAAATTATTTAAGATACTAACGTGTTCTGTCAGAATACAAAAATAACTAAATAAAACAAATGAAGTAACTGTATAAATAAATTACTCAAAAGTAAATGTTTCTATGCATAAAACTGGCCTTAATGTGGCATTAAAAAATTCAGTATGTGCTTCATTAAACATACTACCAGATGGTGAATTGGGCTCTGGACAAACCAGATATAGTAGCTGATGTCAAATAGTGACACAGCTTTATCATCAAACCCCATGAAGGCAAAAAGCCATTTTGCTGAAGTTAAATGTGATCTTCCTGGTGGAAGAAAGGGAACACTTTCTCATTGCTTTAGCTTCTAATCTTCAACTGGATTTAATCAAAATGAGTTGGTGTCCACAGCAATCATCCAGATTAGTAAGCATTGTATGTATATGACTAGCAAATTACTTCAACTGAAACACACACACACACAGACAGAATATTCCCATTCAGAATTTATTTCTACTTAATTTATCCCTCAGCTATTTTCTCAAGGTACTTCCATTAGAAAAAGATAAATCTTTCTAGTATGGGTGATAAACATAATGTGGACTATTTTCTCAATAATGTCTAAAAATAATGTTTGAAAGTTTTGTATAGTATGCTAAAATTTCTCATCTATAGACAAAGCTGATAAAGTTAGTTAATGTTCATCAGTTGCAGTATACTGAAAACTTGGGAAACACCATCTGAAGTTTTACTATAATTTTTTCATGAAGCATAGGTTAGATCTCCTTAGATTCTAAGGAGCTCTCTGTTTCCTCTTAACAAAAACATCAATTACACAATTTTAAGTATGCACATGTAAGTAAAAACATTCCCAATTTACTATCAGGAGCAGGGAGGGGGGGGGAAACTCTTTCAATGATACAGAAACTAATTAACAACATCTGCCAGGAGGGCACTGTTTATCTGAGCTAGGGGATACAAGAATTAGAAGAGCAGAGGAGAGGGAGTCAAGCCTATAAAAATGCCAAAGCTGGAGTTGTGTGGAACAAAAGAGCTGAGGCATGAGGGAAGCACAGGTGTATTCAAAACAGGAAGAAAAATGAAACAGCAACAGTGACAGAAGGCATAAGCCGAAGGATGAGAGAGACATTCTAAATCAGAGATTCTTACCTGAGTCACTGGATGGACTGAAACTGGTATAAAATTGTGTGTGGATAGTCTATACATTGTTCAAGGGTCCAGAATGTTCAGGAAATTCTCACAGGGATCAAGACCCAAGTAAAAATGCTCTAACCAAACTTGAACATAAAATAAGAACAAAATTTGCCAAATTCAAAATATATAAATACAAAAATACTATCACACAATGTGGTAAGTGTTATGAAAAAGCTGTTTCTAACTTAACCTGGGAAAGAAAGGAGGAGTGAAGAGGCTTCCTGGAGACTCTCGAGCTAAGGAACAGGGGTTACTTAGATGGTTAATAGTAAGACATAAAAACAACAGAAGGTACAAAGGTACAGAAACCTAAAGAGAGCATATCATATTTGAGAGCGTTTAAGTTCCCTCAAAGTACTTGGTGAGGTGAAGTAGCAAAGAAATGAGGCAGTGGAAAGAATGAACTAAGAAAGAATGGCGAAACTGGGAACCAGCCAGAATACATTCTATTAATTACCACAAGAAACGGTAAAGGCCTGACCTAGGGCAGTGAGTGAGTGATGAGGGGCCAAATTCAAGAGACTCAGAAGACAGAATTGACAGGGACTTACATATGAGGGTAAGAGGAAAGATCTGAGGAAAACTCTCAAGCTTGAACAACTGGGCAGATGGCAGTATCTCAGTTTCAAGGACACTTTTGTAGAAAAGCTTTCCCAGACCACTCTTAAGTAGGAGGTCCCCCACCCTCCCATTATTTACCACTGCCACCAGTCTGTTCCCTTCATTGTACTTCATGCAAAGTACAATTACATATCTATTACTTATTCACTGTCTCTGTCATTAGGCTGTACGTTCAGACCACATGTATTGTGTTCCTCAATGTATGATCAGTGCCTACAGCATGTAGTTGGTATTCAAGATGTATAACCAGTGCCTAGCATGTAGTTGGTGTGTGATATGTACCTGGTTGAGGCAAAATTAACCAAAATTAGCAGTGCTATCACAAGAAAGAAATATAAAAGGTCAGTGATAGAGAAAATAAAGCTTTAACTTTTAACACTAATGTTTCTGAATTTAACATAAAAGTGCTGGGTAGGTAGATGAATAATATAGGTTTGGCTATATAAGTTGAGAGATTTGGGGAAAATTTAGACAGATTTTTATCATACTATTTGATATATTTTCTCTACGTAATAGGATTCAAAAGCAACCAATGTTTTTGTGTCATTTACTAAAATGACTCCATAAAAATATCTTAAGTATTACAAAAAATGTCCATATCCACACACAAACATTTCTGAATCTAAATATAGTTTATACTTCAAAGGAAACTTCATACTGAAAATAAGCAGATGTGTTTTAATAAAGAACTAGCAAAATATAGTTACATTTTAATCAAAAACTATACTTACATTACCCTATCCTATAAGGCAAGCAAACAATAAAATATCAGTCCTAGGGAGTAATCTAGGAAAATTTCTAAACGTTCATAGTCACTTTGCAGCATACAGAATATTTTCTTTTTGAAAAATTTTTTTTAAAATATTTATTTTTGAGAGAAATTGAGAACAAGAGACAGAGTGCAAATAGAGGAGGGGCAGAGAGGAGATACAGATCCTGAAGCAGACTCCAGGCTCTGAGCTGTCAGCACAGAGCCTCATGCAGGGCTCGAACTCATGGACGACGAGATCACGACCTGAGCTGAAGTCAGACGCTTAACTGACTGAACCACCCAGGTGCCTAAGCAGGATACAGAATTTCTAATCAATGTTGCATTCATTTTAGTAAAACAGACATTACAAACAGACATTCCCAATCTAACAATTATTATATACCAAACTCAATATAACCCATCAAAATCCTTACCTTCAGTTATTCATGTAATAAGTCTTTTTCATACAGAGTAAAGTAACTTTGCACAATGATACAGTGGTTGAAGAACCAGGGTGATGAAACTTCCAAAACGGGTAAACTGACACAGAGGGAAGACAAACTAGTGGTTACCAGGGGAGAGGAAAAAGTGATGGGGAAGTGTGGGGTGAATGTGTGGGTTACCCTCTGAGGTCATGAAAATGTCCTGAAAACAAGGCCGAAGTAATCACTGCACACACTATAAATGTATGTATGCCATATAATCGTATATTGTGCTTTAAAATAGTTAATGGTTAATTTTCTGCTATATGAATTTCACCTCAATAAAAAATATTTTAAAGAACCATTGTTTTTTAAAAAAAAATTCCATGTTCAGGGGCACCTGGGTGGCTCAGTTGGTTAAGTGTCTGACTTGATTTTGGCTCAGGTCATGATCTCACGATTCGTGAGTTCAAGCTCTATGTCAGGCTCCATGCTAAGTGTGGAGACTGCCTGGAATTCTTTCTCTCCTCTTTCTCTTCCCCTCTCCTTTCTCTCTCAAAATAAATAAACATTGTTTAAAAACTTGATGTTTAAGTCATGTTTTTAAAAATGCTTTAGAATAGTATTATTCAATGAAAAAAAGAGCAAATATGTCCACTAATATTTTAACTAAAGTGTTGAAATATTCTTTTCCCAATGCATTTTAATGCCATAATTAGAAATACAGGATCAAAAACTTAAGTTTCCAAATTATTTATTCTAAAATTTTATTCAGTATTCAGAATGCACGTTTGTCTAGAACATTACTCTGCCACAAAAATAAAATCTTGCCATTTGCAGTGACATGGATTGAGCTAGAGAGTATTAGCAAAATAAGTCAGTCAGAGAAAGACAACATGATTTCACTTATGTGGAATTTAAGAAAACAAAAGAAAGGGAAGTGAGAAAAGAGAAAGTCAGAGAGAGAGGCAAACCAAGGAACAGACTCTTAATTACAGAAAACAAACTGACGGTTCCCAGAAAGGAGTAGGTGTGAGGATGGGGGCACTTGCAATGAGCACTGGGTGATGCATGGAATTGTTAAATCACTATATTGTACACCTGAAACTAATATTATCCTGTAAATTAACTCAAATTTAAATAAAAACCTAAAAAAATAAAATGCACATCTGTCACAGACACACGGGGAAAGAGATTGGGTTCTTAGATCAGCCCACACCTATTTAATCCATACTGTACTTATATTACACAGAAATAGAACATTGGTCCTTTCAAAAAGCCAAAAAAGGATTTGAAGGGGCCATGAAAAATAACAATAATGCGCTTGAATGGAAATGAAACAAGAAAAAAAATGAACATGTTTAAAATTTATGAGGGATGGAATTTTAAATCTGGTTTAATTAGAAGAGATTAAGTGAACATATCATGCTAAGTGAACAAAGCCTGTCAAAAATGACCACATAATTTATGATTCCATTCATTAAATGTCCAGGATAGGCAAATCTAGGGAGACAGAAAGCAGATTCCAAGTTGTTCAGGGCTGGGTGAGACATGGAGGTAGAGGAGTGATTCCAAATAGTATGTGGTTTCTTCCTGAGGTGATGAAAATATTCTAAAATTGACTGTGATGATGGCTACACAAATCTGAATACACTACAAACCATTTAACTGTATACTTAGGTGGGTAAATTGTACAGTATATGAATTACATTTCAGTAAAAGCCTTTTATAAAAACAAAACAGGGTATGAAGAGATAGATGGGTAATTTGCAGAGATTTTAAGATGACATCAGGAAGCTAACACTGATTACACTATTATTTTCATTCCTAAATTTGTAGCTTTCTTTTTTTTTACTGCTAAGGCGTTATACTAACCAGATTTTAACTCACAAAGAGGGAAAAGATATCTCCTGTATTAACCCATTAAGAGTGGGAAAGGCAGGTAAGACTTGGTGGAAAGAACACAAGTTGAGGAGAGAGAGTTGGGGGCCAACAAAGGTTGAAAAGTCAAGGAGGGCAAAGCCTCAATGGAAAGGGACAAGATGGCATGGAAGAGGTGTACTCCTGTTGTGTGATTATGTGAAAAAAAGAATGGAGTCACACAGGATTAACAAACCTATTCAACTTTTCACTGGAAGATAAAAGAATGAAAGAGCAAAATGCTGGTGAGACAGTTCCCTGTGATGACCATTGGGGGGTACCGTAAGTCCAGGATGGTCTAGTGTCTCTCAAACTGGAGAAAAGGGGTAAATTGTTTGGTAAACAATTTGCAAATTGTTCTTTTAACTCTATGTGAAACATTTGCAAATTCGTGTGTCTAGTCTAACCTAGAGACTGGCTTTAACCAAAATGTAAATAATTTATTAAAAGGTCTCAACAATTATGTATTACTTATATTTAAAATAAGTTAGAAAGGGTTTTTGCTTTTTTCTAGATGCACTGATAAAGAGTATTAGAGTTAACAACACCTTAGATTCATACACTAATCCTGACACCAGCACTAAAGTCACTTTCACTTTTATCTTTAATGTTTATGTGTCTAGTACTATGTTAAATAATGCAAAAGGAAAACAGAAACTAAACAATGTAGTTACTATGTATCCCTTGGGAGTTTAAAACCTTAGTAGGGAGATGAGGGATATAGGAGGTAACATTTACACTATTCGATGCAGTAAGAAATTTGGAAATTCAGGAAAATAAGAAGAGATCACGGGGCACCTGGGTGGCTCAATCAGTTGAGGCTAAGACTGCCTCAGGTCATGATTTCACGGTTTGTGGGTTCGAGTACTGCATTGGGCTCTATGCTGACAGCTCAGAGCCCGGAGCCTTCTTTAGATTCTGTTTCTCTCTCTCTCTCTCTCTGCCCCTCCCCTGCTCCCTCACTCGCATGCGCTCGCTCACTCGCGCCTCTCTCGCGCTTGCTCGCTCTCTCTCATAAATAAACATTAAAGTAAATAAATAAAAGAGAAGAAACCATTATTATGCTAAGGTTAGTCTGGCAAGCCCTCTTATACAGTCAGTCTTGACTCTGACAATGGATGTCAGATGGAAATGTGTGCAACATGTGATATGAAACATAAAAGATCAGGGAGGAAATGGAGAAAGAGTTACAAAAATAAAATGGCATCTGTGGAAGCCTTTGCCTCTAAAAAAAATCAGAAGTACCCTAGAAATAAGTCTACTATAGTTTCATAACATAAGGAAGTAACAAGTTTGTCTTTGAAAAACTTTTAAAAGTTTCACGTATTCATTCAATAAATATTTACTGAAAATCTACTAAATGGTACACAGAAGTACTGAGGTTACTCTATTCCTGCTTTAATAAAGCTTTTGTCTAGCAGGGAAGACACACACAGAGGGTTTAAGGTTTCTACAAGAAATAAAATATGAAAAGTGTTATTCTATTTTCTATAATCAAGTAACATATAAATATACGCTACAAAGAGTATTACAGAGAAATCTGACCAAATCTAGAAGATCTGAATGAAATTCTCTGAGGACGCAAAACTGGAACTGAACTCTAATGAAGGAACAGAAGTTAACAGGCAAAGACATGGGAGAGAAACGGTTCAGTGGACAGAGGAATGACATGTGGCAGGAAGGACCTTGAGCTGAAAAGCAGGCTCTTCTGAGGAAAGAAGTACATTGCAGCGGAGGGAAAACAAGCAAGGAGGGAAGAGGAGGACACAGAAGTATGAGGTGAGGCTGGAGCATGCTCAGTCTTGGAGTCTCATTAAATGCTGATCTTCCTTCTAAAAGAAAAGAAAAGCCACTGAAGGGGTGGAGCAGGACCAGTCCAATATAGAAAAGACTAGGAGAGACTGCAATACACAGATTAAGTAGACTTTCATCCAGTTAAACCAGGTCTCGGAGGAGAAGTCACCAGGAGCTTTCGATTTAGGGCAAACTTAAAGTTGAGTTACAGATCACTAATATCCTTCTGGCACAGACCCAGCACTGAATTGTACGGCACAGAACAAAGGTGGGATCTATGCTCATTAGGAAGAAGGGAAACACTGCTTACCTTTGGACTGCTGTCCTGAGGAAAAAAGAATAAAGTATAATTTGACAGTATTCTCCAGGGATTTTATATTTATTTTAAAAAACCAAATATAAATTTGTCACCTACTAATATGGTACATATTTAATCATGAAGATACCATATTTTGCATAAAAAGGGGGCTTTTAAGTCTGTAAAATCTGATTAAATTCTTAATTTAAACCTATTTTAATTATTATTATTATCTGAAAAACCAAAGAAAGTTAACAGAAGCCCAGGAAATATTTAAGCATTACACTCAGAGAAAATTAATTTATCGAAACTGATCGAAATTACTGGACTATATTATACTATACACTATCATACTAACTGTATCTTGGTGCTTTGGTGAAGAGGGAGAAGTTTCATTTTCAGGAAAGCAGGGTTTTGAGGCAGTTGGAGATTCCTACAAGAAATAAGTAATGAAAAATGTTACTCTATTTTATACCATTATATTTCTCCCTCTATTCACAGTGGGAGAGCTTAGTAAGGGAAGATCAAAAATTTTTTTCCTAGTTATTTTCTTTCTATATTCAGCTCTGAAACTAATATGGTACTGACTTGTAAACTATAGATATCTTAAAGTTAATGAAATATGGCATATTTTATTCTAATTACAGTTAAGTTTAAATACTGCATACAGAATTACTCAAAAGAAATGATGCATGGTGTCTTAATACCATGATGCTGTATCAGCTTGAACGGACCACATTTAAAATAGGTAAAAATCTAAACACTTATGGATAAAAATGTATTAGTCACCCTACTAACTGACTCTTGGTATGATAGGTAATGAAAACCCAGGATTAGGTTAAGTAACAGTCACAGGAGTGATGTGGCAACTGCCAGAATGCAACCTTTATTTTGGTTAATGGTTATGTGAGAAATTAAAACCTGCTATTAATATTTAAAGTAACTTACAGCTAACTCTCCACAATTATTAGAAACAAACAAGATTTTTTAAAATACAAAAAAACTTTAAAGATTAATAACTTATCAGAAAAAAAATGTTTTAATGTCTAAGCCTTCAAGGATATTTAACAGGAACAAGTGAATAATGTGTATTTTAAAAGCAATTCTCATTTGTCAATATTAAGACACATTATGTGATTTCTACCACAGATGCTTATTAAGACTCTCGATGAGGTTTTAGTAAAAAACATACATAGTAAGCAGGAACAGTGCACCCACACATATATATACACACAGATATACACACATCTACCTTCTCCAATTTTGTCTGACATTCGAATTAGGACTTATAACATCATTTGCTACATAGTATTAGGTTTCTTTATTATTTCTTTTTTTTCCTCTTTTCAAAGTCTTTTCATTCATTTTGAGAGCAAGAATGAGTGGGGGAGGGGCAGAGAGAGCGAACCCTAAGTAGGCTCCAAGTTGCCAGCACATAGCCCAAAGCAGGGTTTGATCCCATGAACCATGAGATCATGACCTGAGCCAAGATGAAAAGCTGGACACTTAACCGACTGAGCCACCCAGGCCCCCCACTTTATATTACATTTCAGGTGACACATCCTTTAACCCTCATTAGTCAGCTAGCTGTTCTGGCATAGTTCCTCTTTCATAACCTCAAATCTTAAAAACGTATATACGAGGTGGTGATAATAAATAGAAAAGCTTACTTGGTGAAGTTATTATCTATGATTCCATTTACAAAGTTTATGGTGTGGATCCAAAAAAAGACATTTCTACCAAAAATAAGTAAATCTCTGGTCTCAAGAAAATCATGCTATCACAACTCTGAAACAATCAGGTGAAAAAAAGAAATGTCTGGGGCATCTGGGCGGCTCAGTCAGTTAAAAGTGTCCGACTTCAGCTCAGGTCATGATTTCATGGTTCGTAAGTTCAAGCCCAGCATTGGCTCTCTGCTGTCAGCACAGAGCCCACTTGGGAATCTCTGTTCCCCTCTCACACAGACCCCCCCCCCCCAATCAATAAACATTAAAAAAGAAGGAATGTCATAAGAACTTCAGGCAAGCTATTCTAACAACAGACTGAAAATAAATGTCAAAAAAGATTTTAAAAGAATAAGAAATTTTAAGTCTCCATTTGCAAAATAATCAACCCTTTTGTTCAAGAATGAAAAATCAGGGGCGCCTGGGTGGCTTAGTCAGTTAAGCGTCCGACTTTCGCTTAGGTCATGATCTCGCGGTTCGTGGGTTCAAGCCCCGAGTCGGGCTCTGTGCTGACAGCTCAGAGCCTGGAGCCTGTTTCAGATTCTGTGTCTCCCTCTCTCTCTGACCCTCCCCTGCTCACGCTGTCTCTCTCTCTCTCTCTCCTAGAAATAAATAAAAATATTAAAAAAAAAAAAAAAAAAGAATGAAAAATCAGTGGAGTTATTTCAACAATGGCTTTTGGGATGCCTAGGTGGCTCCGTCATTTAAGTGGCTGACTTTGGCTCAGGTTGTGATCTCGCAAGTCCCTGAGTTCTGAGTTCAAGCCCCCACATTGGGCTCTGTGCTGACAGCTCAGAGCCTGGAACCTGCTTCAGATTCTGTGTCTCCCTCTCTCTCTGCCCCTCCCCCAGTCATGCTCTGTCTCTTACTCTCAAAAATAAACATAAAGAATTAAAAACAAAAACAAAAAAAAACTATGGCTTTTGCATTAAAGCATTATATATGACAACATTTACAAGCTTTTTGTCTACACTGAATTATAATCTGGCTTTTGGAGTTAAATAAATTTTTCTATTAAAAATCTCTAGGAATCTCCTACTCAACATTAATCTCAATGCTAAAATATTAAAGCATTCTTCAACAGCACAGATTCCAGAATTTTATTCCTTTGATATGCTCTTACTTTCAAACCACATAATATCCTTACAAATATAAATTACAAACTGGTCTTTCATTGTTGTTTTATTAGTTTATCTTATAAATACAATGTGTGTAGAGTGTTTCTACAGCTGCACAAAAAGCTTTCCATTTAATGTCACAAAAGAGAACATTGAAGTCACTCAAAAAAAAAAATATATATATATATACTTGTTCTGACTGATTGATATAATTTATAAAGGAATTTACATCTGAAAGAAAGTACCTAAACAGAGAAATATTCCTTAGGAGAGTTAATTCTTGTTTTTACTAACACACCTGAAAATGCAGGAAATCTGTTAATTATGCTAAAGAGAAGTCTGATTATGGTTAAAAAAAAAAAAAAGTCCCCAGTGACAGATAACTTTTTAAAATACAAGTTTTAGAGTGTTACTACCACCCTCGCACTTTTACATTAGTATGGTTGATATTCAACAAATTGACATGAATTTCCTATTCCATCCCCAAAATGAAGACACAACATAAAGAGAAAACTCATAAGGAAGTTAAAAACATTATGGCTTTTCCATGTCCGCACCAAAATTTATCCCTTATTTGAAACAGAGAACATCACTTATCAGATTGATAAAAGAAGTCCTTCCTGCAGAGAACAATTAGGGAAACAGAGGAGTGGGATTCCGATCTTCCCAAGGGAATAAAGAAAATTAATTAAATGTGTTTACTCTAAAACCTCCTGAAGACTGAAGACAAACAGTAACAGATACATGATTTTAAAAAAAGGTTATCAAAAGTATCTATCACCCAGTAGGCTCAAATGTATACATTATTAAGCCACAGATAAGTCAGTGCAAAAATCAATAAGCTTCAAAACCAAAACCCATTCCAGGACAAATTGATGCTATCTATATATAATAAAACAGTAGTCCCCAAAGTAGGAGATCCAGCTAAGAAAAAAATGAAAGTTTAAAGAATTAAGAACCTGCCAATATTCTCAACAGATTTTCTCAAAAAGCCCTACCTTGTCATTGGTGTCCAACACAATGGTGCTATGTCTCCACTTTGTTAATACTATCGGTTCTTGCAGCCGCCTGTCCAGGCTCCTACTTTTAATTATTTCTCTTTGCTGCTGGGATGAAGCATTATACTAAAAACAAAACAAAACAAAAACATTATACCTCATAAATAATAGAAACAAAAGTGAAATCTAAACATACAGTCTCCAAATGACACCTAATATTAGGCAAAGTTCATCACAGGAATTTCTCTGGTCATGGTTTGCTCATCTTGGACCACGCTGTGGCAAAACTGAGATGACCAAAGGTTTTGGTGGTGGACAGACAGTTAACGTTAGTTTGTCAAAATATTCAGTCTCCCAGGTCTCCGTTTCATCAACTGTAAAACACGCACAACAGAAATACCATCTCGTTCACACAGGTGTTATAAAAATTAAGCAGTATGCAGGCACCTGGGTCGCTCAGTGGGTTGAGCGTCCGACCCTTGATTTCAGCTCAGGTCATGATCTCACAGTTTGTGAGCCCAAGTGGGGCTATGGGCTGACAGCATGGAGCCTGCTTGGGATTCTCCCTCTCCCCATCCCCTCCCGCCCTGCCTCTCCCCTGTGTTTTCTTTCTTTCTCTCTCTCAAAATAAACTTAAAAACAAAGTTAAGCAGTATAAAAAGTGCTATTGCCCTCACAGTAGGTTCTCAATAAATATTGGTTATTATAATTTGTAGAATGAGGTCATTGAACAAATTGATTTTTTTAAGTTTCCTTCTAACTCAAAAATTCACATGAATTCAATTTTTGGTTTAGGTTTTTAAAATAATGACTACATATGAAACAGTATCCTCACATTTAAAGGGTTTTTTGTTTGTTTTTATTTTTGCTATCATTTATAGGCCAAACATACTATTATCTGTTTCTCTGAAGTGGTAAGACATAACCAGACCAGAAGATAGAGATGATACTAGTTGGAAAGATCATTCCTGAACATATCAGTTGTGTACAAAAAATAGATAATAACTACCCCCCAAAGTTATATATAAAATTAAGAATATATTAAGGTATAAATCATGTGTTTGAAATGTTAAGTAGATCAGCAAGCAGAAACATTTCAGAAGTGTGAGGTTTAGAAGTTATGCTGCTTTATACAGCCAATTTTAATAAATTATAAAATTAAATGACAAAAAAAATTTAGATGCTACATTCCTCTCCTGAAAGCAAAGGACATCTAATACCTATCTACTTCTCCCACCCCTAAAAAGCTCAGCAAATCTTAAAATTTTAACAATTCATTATAATTCCAGTAAAATTATATTACAGAAATGTTTTTAATATTAAAAAATCTTCCAACATGTTTTTCTATAATATGCCATTTCTTTACTCCCCGAAAGGAGCCTATAGAGACCCCCCCCAAACTATCTCCCAAATCTGTTACTTCATTCTCCACATTAAAATTTGCCAAAGCTAGGCAGTTACATATGGCATTTGTTTTTAAATCACTGCTGCTTAACAATTAGCAATCTTAAAATCTGTCACAGAAGTTCATAAAGGGATCATTTCCAGAATGAACAAAGATGAAACTGAAAGACTACTCCCAAAAAAATTCTTTGCCAGAAGTCTCTAAGTGAAAACAGACCTAAACAAAAATATACTTTCCCTTCAATACAAACATCATTAGTAAGAACTAAAATATACAGCTGTGTGGAAGTATGTGTATAAGCCATTACAGACACCTACCTTAGCTTATGAGTTTTAAAATTACTATAATTGCTGAGAAATCCTTTCTACGTGTTATCAAAAGTAATGTAAAACCAAACTGGGCAATAAACACAACTGTAAATGTGCTGGTGGTTTTACTATGGCACAGTAAGTTCATAAAAACAAAGCATAAATAAAATGTCAGAGAAATACTGCATAGACAGAAGACAAAAACAAGGTATTATTACATAATTAGAGAAAGGAAAAATAACAAGACCCCACAGTTAAAACACATGCATACACACATGTCTAGTTAACAAGATGGCTACGTTTAAAACTTTTCCAATCCCATTAAAAACACCTTTTTAAGAATCTTAAATGAACTTTTACTTAAATTATTTCAAACACATACAAAAGAATAAAGACTATAATGAAAACCCACCATCAAGTTTTAGCATATCTAATAGAAGATACTTGCTTTAAGGTACCCTTAAAAAAAAAAAAAGGAAAATATTATAGACATACTAGAGACCCTCTGAATATATCTTCGAAATTCCATTCCTCTCCCTCTTTTCCCAGCAGCACCATATAATTCAGTGGTCATCATTCTCATCACACTTTATATATACTTATGTATCTATAAATATGTTTACTTGTGGAGTTTCAAACTTTATATAAATGGAATCATATCACATGCATTATTCTTCAATTTGCTTTTTGCATTCAATATGTTATTTTAAAAAACATATCCATGCTGGTGAGTATGCAGCACTTATTTTCACTTTTATATAATAATACATTATAAACATAATTTAACCATTTTGCTATAAAAGGACATGTCTACTGTGGTAGTACTAATTTACTTATATTTCTATAGCAGAACATAATGCTTTGCACTGCCCTACTTAGTACTGCTGAATTTATATGCATTTGAGTATATAAAATAAATGTTAAGTACATATACGCGTTAAAAAATGTATTTGAAAGGTGAAATGCTAGTCATCATTTTAATTTACATTTTCTGATTATCTGTAAATTTCGATATCTTTTCACAGACATTTCTTCATATACTTATTTCATGTATTTCCTTTCCTGTGTATTGCTTGGTCATGTATTTAGCCCAAATTCAACTGAGCTTTCTCCTACTATTACGTACAGAAAGATCAGGAAGTTCTTTATATATTTTGTTTCTAAATGTTTGTAAGCTACTTGAGTTGAATTTATCTTTTCCTAGTCCACAGCTCAGCTTTTCCTCTAAAAAGTACCTCTTTTATTAGAAAGTGTTTTGTTTAACATGATGTAATCACACCTGCCAATCTTTCCTTTTATAGGTTTTTGTTATTGCAGTCTTGGTTTAAGAAATCCTTCCTACTCCTAAGTCAAAGATTTTTATATATTCTTCCATAGCCTTTAAAGTTTTGCTGATTAAATTTACATCTCTCATCTACCTGAGTTAATCATTAAGTGTGAAGTGAGTAAAGATCTACATTTCATTTTTTTCATAAGAGTAACCAATAATCTTAGTAGCATTTATTGCATAATCCATGCTTAACTCATTGATTTGTAATGCCAGATCTGAGCTTTCTATCCTGGTCTATTTCTCTCTATGTGTGCTCTTACCACCCCATCTTAATCACCGTAGCATGAACCTCATCCCTCACATTCCCCACTTCCCATTTTCAGGAATACTTTGGTTCTTCAAAGACCTTTGTTGTTAATAAAATTTAGCATCAGTTCCAAAAAAGGTGGAGGGGGAGAAACTAAATGAAAATGCAGTGAATTTATAGATTAATGTGGACACTGTAATAACATTGAGCCTCCTGGTCCAAGATCACAATGGCATATTGCACCTTTTATTCAGGTTTTATGTCCTTCTATTCTGCTCTGAAATTTTCTTCATTAAGATCTTACAAACCTTTAATAGATGTATTTGTAGTTGCAACTTTTCTTGTTGCTACTGCTGCTGATGTAAAGAGGATCTTTATTTCTATCACATTTCAAACCTGACTTTTTACCAGAGAAATAGTAGGGTTTTTTTTTTTTTTTAAGTTTATTTATTTTTAGAGAGAGAGGGTACACTCATGAGTGTGGTACAGGCAGAGAGTGAGGGAGACAGAGAATCCCAAACAGGATCTGCACTGTTATCTCAGAGCCTGACGCAGGGCTTGATCTCACAAACTATGAGATTTAAGTCTGCCATTTTATTTGTTTTTTATCCTGTTTATCATTCACGTTTCTTCTTTCTTACCTTCTCATGGACTACTTGAAAAGTTTTTACTATTATATTTTAATTCATCTATAGTTTCTTGAATCTATCTTTTGTTAGTTTTTTAGTGATTGCTCTAGGGATTACAATTTACGTGCTTAATTTTATCACAGTCTACTACTATCAACATTTTACCATTTCAAGTGAAAGGCAGAAAACTTACTAACAGTGATATCACTTTACTCTCCCCTCTTTCTGGTACCGTATATAGCTGTTTTAAGTATCATCTCTACTGGAGCGCCTGGGTGGCTCAGTTGGTTAAGCACTGACTCTTGATTTTGGCTCAGGTCATGATCTCATGGTTTGTGAGATCAAGCCCCACACTGGGCTCTGTGCTGTCAGTGGGGAGCCTGCTTGAGATTCTTTCACCCTCTCTCTCTCTGCCCTTCCCTTGCTCATACATATGCACTCTCTCTCTCAAAATAAACTTTTAAAAAAAGTATCATTTCTACTTCTAAGGAGTTCTTCTTCAGAAATGTTTTAATTTTTTTTGAATGTCAAACAATTTTTAAAACTCAAGACAAGTCTCCTCAGATATTCACCCTTTCTTGTACTTTCTCTTGATGTTCCAAATTTTCTTCAGTTACCATTTTCCTTCTGTGTAAAGGACTTTACACAGCAATTCTTTGAGAACTGCAATAGAAATTCTTTGAGAACATGATACTGGTAATAAAATTCCTAATTTACTTTCATTTGAAAATGTCTTTATTTTACTTATATTCCTGAAAGGCATTTTTGTTGGATGTACAATTATAGGTTTAGTTTTTTCTTTTAGTATTTCAAAAATGTTATACTACTTCCTTCTAGCTTCATAGTTTCTAAAAGACACTCACTGCCATTCAAACCACTATTATCCTATAGGTACTGTGTTGTTTCACTGAGTTGCTTTCAAGATTATTTTAGTGCGAAAGGGAAGTCTTTAGTTTACAAAACTCTGACCACAATGTGTCTAGATGTGAGTTTCTTTGGGTCTATCCTGTTTAGTGTTGTTCAGCTTCTTGATTCCTGCGGTTTGTCTTTTGCCAAATTTAAGCTGTTTTCAAACACTGTTTCTGCAAATATTTTTCAGCTTCACACTCTTTTTGCTCTTCTTCTAGAACTCCAATGAAATGAATATCATGAATATCTAACACTTTGGTATTTTCCTCACAGGTCTCTCAGACTCTGTTATCTTTTAAAACTCTATTTTTTGGTGCACATGCTCATTTCAATACTATACTTGTGACATGCTTGCTCAAAATCATTACGGAAAGCTGGGGCACCTGGGTGGCTAAGTCTGTTGAGCATCGGACTCTTGGTTTCAGCTCAGGTCATTATCTCATGGTTTCAGGAGTTCAAGTCCTGCATCGGGCTCTGTGTTGGCAGCACAGAGCCTGCTTGGGATTCTCTCTCTCTTTCAAATAAAAAAAAAAAAAAACAACTTTAAAAAATCATCTGGGAAAGTAAGTCACATGACTGAACTCAGACTACAGCAGAATATACCTCCTTTGACAGTGGGAGGCCTCTACAAGGCACACAGCAAAGAGCACGGATACAGGAGTGGGTTCAGAACGGATCCAATAACGCACTCTACCACAGCAGGTAACATGGTCCTTTACCCTTTGATGGCTGTTATGACTGTCTCCCTCTATTGAAGTTCTGAATATCCAGTAAAGTTTGTCAACACGGAGATTTATTTTTATATATCCTGGTCAGTATTTAAGGCATATTTTCTATAAAGACTCTTGCCTTCCTTCAATTTGAGAAAATTTCTAGAAATTATATTTTTAAGTATTACTTCCCCTATCTTTCCTCCATTCTCCTCTTCTGGAATTCCTATTATATGAATATAGGAAACCTCCCATCCATCTTCCATTTCTCTTAACTATGCTTTAGTATTTGTTATCTTTCTGCTCTTCTGTCTATAGTTTACACTACTGACTGCATTTTTATTGCACTATCTTTTCATCTGAAATCTTTCTTTTTTAAAAAATGTTTTATTTATTTTTGAGAGAGACAGAAAAGGTGCACATAAGTGGAGGAAGGTCGGTGGGGAGGGAGGGGACAGAGGATCCGAAGAGGGCTCCATGCTGATAGTAGAGAGCCTGATGACTGGCTCAAATTCAACGAACCATGAGATCATGACCTGAGCCAAAGTCAGACTTTCAACCAACTGTGCCACCTAGGCACCCCTCACCTGAAATATTTCCAATTTATTTTTTATCATATTCAGTCAGCTAGGTTTCTAATATGTATCTACATTGGGAGTTACAAGACTATCTGACAGAATTTATTCTGGATTTATTAAGTGGTACATTGTTTAGAATACAAAATTTAACCTATAATTTCTTTATATACAGTAAAAATCCTTTAAATAGTGGTTCTAAAACATTTTGCCTTATTTCCTAATTTCACTGTACCCAAATCAAACCTCCCCACATCCAATTTAATTAGAAGTTCAAGAAATTGCCCATTCTGACTTTGTCCAAGTGTTGGCAGAAAATGAGATCATACCACAAAACTAATGACTCAACCCTGGTCACAATCAGCACTCATTTCCATTGTTGTGGAACTACCCTTAAAGGTTTTGATATCACTCAGTCCCTTGCCTCTCTTCTTTCTTTCATCCAGAACATCTCCACAAGCAGGTTTCCTAATACTGAACCTTTAAGTCTTCAGACCAAGTATACGAGTTAATACAAAAACAAATAGAAATATTTAGCTACCAGTTAAGTATAGTTTCCAATTGCTCTTTACATAAGGTCACCCTGGAAGCCTCTTCTCTCAGTGGACCCTGACCTAAGACAAATCACTCAAAAGAAGGCTTGTGTTTGATCTCATTACTCCAGGTAATTAGAAACTACTATGAAGGAAGATGCAATACAGTAAGATTTTTCTATAACTCTAATGATATTTGACATACTGATATAAGCTACAATGAGAATCTGTCAAGTAAAACAAAAATTTAATATATGTTTAAATTATTTAATTACTACTATATTAATAAAATATTGGCCTTCTATAATCTAAATCATTTTCAGTGAACTAAACTTTCAGCAGGTTTATCTTCTGGTATCTTTAAGTAAAATCAGATCTCAAATTTTATAAGCCCAATACAACCAATCACTGTTACATAGGTTTCAGTACTGAATAACTGTCCCCAAATATATATTCTTTTCCCAGCACAGAGGTATTACATATTTTGGCTGTCACCATCCATTCTTTCCAATTTAATCGCTAAATAGGATTATATTTATAAATGGTAACAGTTTTGCAAAATAATAGATGATGTATTCTATAATTTCTCTTTTCTCCTAAAAGTTAAAAATTTTAACTCTATTTTATTTAACTTGGAATACTATCTCCCACTAAAAATTTTACTGAAAGAAAAATTAGGCCATTTCATATTTAATTCTTGGTAAAACAAAACAAAACAATAACCTCACAAACAAAAAAATCCTAACTATTACTAGAGCATCAGTCAACTGCTATTATCTGGTTTATAAAATATTACAGGGTTCTGAATGGCTGACACAACTTCCAAATTTAAAAGGTAAATATGGTTTTACCTTCAGAATCAGATTTCAAACATATCAGTGATGATGAAAATGAAAAAAAAAAATGAATGCTTTACCAAATTATATTTCATAATTAAAATTTTTTTTAATGTTTTATTTATTTTTTGAGAGAGAGGGAGAGATAGCATGAGCAGGGGAGGGTCAGAGAGAGAGGGAGACACAGAATCTGAAGACAGGCTCCAGGCCCTGAGCTACCTGTCAGCACAGAGCCCGACGCAGGGCTCGAACTCATGAACCGTGAGATCATGACCTGAGCCAAAGTCGGACGCTTAACCGACTGAGTCACCCAGGCACCCCTATATTTCATAATTTTAAAGAGTTATAATAGAAAACTTTCAACCATGACATATGTGGGAGCAGTTTTATGGCATTTTATACTAAATTTTTATTTCAATATTTCTTCATTCTTGGCTTCTTTTATGGTTTATTTTAAATAAAAACAATGTGACCAAACTACAGATATAATAAAAAGATCAGTGGCTGCTGGGGGATAGGAGAGGTAGTAACAGAGGATCTTGAGGGCAGTGACGATACTTCACATGATATCATAATGATGGACATGTCAGTATGCTTTTGTCCAAACACACAGAATACATAACACCAAGAATGAACCCCAGGGTAGACTACGGACACTGTGGATTATGACGTGTCAATGTAGATTCATCCTTAGTAAAAAAATATATCATTCTGGTAAGCAATGTTGATAATGGGGGAGGCTATGAATGTGTAGGGGATATATGAGAAATTTCTGTACCTTCTCTCAATTTTGTTGTAAACCTAAAACTGTTCTAAAAAAATTAAGTCTTAAAAAAAAACCCACAATGTGATATTTTCATAACTCTTTGCATATAGGAGTTTTATAATTAAAATATGAAACTTATCATCACTGACACTATGAAACCCCCTGCCTTTTAAGCTCAGCCCTAGTGCACTTACCTGAAAGGAGATATTCAGTGAGACCCCAAAAGATCTTATCAGCACATGTTGCTAATCTGACAATTACAACACATATTTACATACGAGAATAAACTAGAAATATTGAGTTGCTTTTTTTTCCTCCTAAAAAAAGAAGATTAGGAGCACCTGGGTGGCTCAGTCAGTTAAGCGTCTGACTTTGGCTCAGGTCATGATTTCAGGGTTTGTGAGTTCGAGCCCTGCATTGGGCTCGCTGCTGTCAGTGCAGAGCCAGCTTTGGATCCTTTGTCCCCATCTCTCTGCCCACCCCACACTTTGCGTGCTCTCTCTCTCTCTCTCAAAAATAAACATTAAAAAAAAAAAAAAAGATTAAATGTAAAACCAACCTCATGTAGAAAATTCAATACAGTCAAGATAACTAGATATATGAGGTCATTATTAGCACTCAAGGAGATTCTTCTATCCTAGGAATGATGAAAAATTGGTTTCAAGTTAAAACCAAAAGAAGTTTTGAAAAGGAATTATCAGTACTCTATAGTATTATCAAGATAATACACATCTTAGAAAAATGTAGGCAAAAGATTCTCAGTGAATTCTGAAAACAAGTCTTATTTTTTAAAAGTTGAATAAAAATTTTAAAGTAAATCTGCTAAGCCATTTTCAGATATTATTTTACCTACTATTTTAAAACAGAAATTCAGTGTTAAGGTTTATTACCTTTGGCAATTCCCATTCTGACCGAGATCCATCTGCACTGTAGTAATATTGTCTCCCTTGATCATCAACATGCTTGAGCCACTATAAAAACAAAACAGGTGTCACCTTTTAAATTTAAGTAAAAGTGAGTTAAGCTTATATAATCAGAGATATTAGATATTTTCTTATGAATTATATTATACTTGCTCAGCAACACTGTAAAAGAAATTTACAAACTTACACTAACAGATTTGTATTTTAAGTTTGGTAAAAATAACTACATCCAATACTAAATGTGAATTTCTTTTCCCTCTCTTTCTTACAGTGTCAAGCTAGTTCCAATGCCAAGCACCACTTAATGTAAGAAATATGTAACATAAAGATACATAGATACACATATACACTGGACACAGAGCCACACTTAGTCTGAAAATAGGTTGAAAAATTAACAAGAGACTTTTTTTTATATCTTCAAATATAAAACTATTGAACAATTTAAGCCAAACTTAATGCAAACCCTTAGGAATTACCTCCTGTAGCCAACAAATTTCTAACCTCATATGACTTAAGTGATACTAATAAAACTTCATACAATTCAGGGAATATGAGGGACAAAAGACTAAGTACTGCTAACATAAACATATGATCTTTATTGTGAAAAAAATGAAAACTAATGTTTCCTTATGTTCTAGTGTGAAATAATTTAAAGCAGGAATGAAGGATATAAACCCATCTCCATTTATTCCCAAATGTCTATTCTCTAGGCAAGCACAACCTTACCTTCTCTGATGATACCAGATGTAAATACATAAAATTTCAATGAGCATTCCCAAACTAGTTAATTAATCATAAAATACTAGATTCATGGTTTTTGTTTTACATAACTTGCTTATAAAAGAAAAAGGAGTATATAAAGTGAGGTGATATATCATAGTGACACATGCTGAGAAAATGATTCCCAAAAACCATTCCTCCTCCCAAAAAATAAAAAGAAATATGCTTATTGAAGAAGTCTAAACAGAATGACATTCAATAGGTCTACTCTTATACAGGTCTATTTTAAATGGGTTTTGACACCACAAGAATCATTGTAATTATAAACAGTTTAAAACCATGAATCAGTAGTTATAGTGAATTTTCATGCTGTCAATTGCCAAGACAAAAAATTACAATAAAGAATGTTTTCATGAGTTTCTAAAATACCAAACTTCAGTACACAACTATTTTTATGAGAGGATTCTGCCAAGAAAACTAGATGAGAAAAAAAGAATGTACCTTTTCATTAGTATAGTCACTGGTATATAAGGTATGCCCACGTTCATCCAACTCTTCTGACCAACCCCTTGGAGGAGAACCACACTGACTATCTGACTGGCTGTAACAAATGCTGTGGTAGTTTTCTTCTGATGAAAGAAGCTATAAACAGTCAGAAACATAAGGATTTTTCTTCTTTGAATATACAAATATATATATGCAGCAATTGCAAATCTAAGCAATAAACTATATTTGGCTGAAGCACTAAGATATCTTGACTATATCTTAATGTTTTCAAAACAAATTGTTAGTCTTTCAAAGGGTACACTATAAGTGGTAAGGTGAAAGTAACAATAGTTATTTTAGCACAATGATACAACCCTAGAAAAATTCACCATAATAAAACTGAAAACAATGTTTTCAGACTGAGAGATAAAATGCTGCTTTCTATTTAATGCCGCTTCTGAGCCAAAATCAGGTTAAAAACTGACAGGAACGTGTGTATGGGTATACACATCCATCTGTAAGCAAAATAGGGGACAAGGGTACTTCATAACTCTGAGTTTGTTGAAAATTCTCATTCACCATAATATTACAGGTTCCTAGCCAAATGTCTGGCCAACAACAGTGCTCAATAAATAGGTCTTGAATTTTTTTTTAATGTGTGAAACTGAGAGAGGAGAGACATTAGTTTTATATTACTGTATTTTATGTTCTAAATTATTGGCAAGATTTCCTAACTCATTCAACCAAATGTTTATTAAAGATGGTTGGAAACTAAACTTCAAAACATGAAAAAATGGTACTGAAAAATTCAAACATGATAAAGAGATGAAAACATTCAGTATGGAAATAACTTAGGTATACTTTACTTTTAAAAGCATGAGAGAGGGGTGCCTGGGTGGCTCAGTCAGTTGAGCTCCCAACTTCAGCTCAGGTCATAATCTCACATTTCGTGAATTTGAGCCCTGCATTGGGCTATGTACTGACAGCTCACAGCCTGGAGCTTCAGATTCTGTGTCTCCCTCTCTCTCTGCCCCTCTCCGCTTATACTCGGTCTCTCTCTCACTCTCTCTCTCTCTTCTCTCTTTCAAAAATAAATGAACATTAAAAGATAATTTTTTAATAAAAATATAAAAGCATGAGAGAATCCAGACACAGAAGCGATTAAGACTTAGAAAGCCTAATGTCTGCTTTTTTCAAACAAGAAGCACCATAATGTGAGCAGCATTCATTCAACAAATATTTACTAGATTAACTCTCATGCACAATGACCTTTCTCAGGTCACTTTTAGGTAAAATAGTTTCTGCAATTAAATCTTACTTATTCTGACTACATTTTCTACCATCATAATTTGGTCTAAAATAGTAAAATGTGTAGATTCTCAATATTTTAGAAGTAACTTAAAGACATAAACATACTAATAACATAACACAAAAACTGACATAGACAGCTTTACAGAAGCCTTGCATAAAGTGAGCTATATATGTTCTGTAACAGGAATGTTGTTGTTTTTTTAATGGAAAATTTATTGCAAAAATCAGGACTTATTTTTACTTAATTGAGACTACTTAAAATATAAGTTCATGTGGGCAAAGTACAATAAAATCTTTTAGAAAGAGAGAAATCTATGCAGTGGAATATTATTCAGCCATTAAAAAAAAAAAAGAATGAAATTTTACCATTTGTGACATGGATGGACCTTAAGGCATTATGCTAAGTGAAATAAGTCAAAAAGAGAAGACAAATACTATATGATCTCACTTAAGTAGAATCCTCAAAACAAAACAGAACAAAACAAAACAAGCTCACGGATACAGAGAACAAACTGGTGGTTGCCAGAGGTGGGGAGGGCAGGTTAAATAAGCAAAGGAGACAAAAGGCATAAAATTCAGTGACAAAGTAAGTCATGGGGATATAATGTACTGCATGGCAATCACAGTTAATAATACTGTATTGCATATGTGAAAGTTGCAAAGAGAGTAGATATTGAAACTTCTCATCACAAGACCAAAAATTCTTAACCAAAAGTGGTGACAGATATTAACTAGACTAACTGTGGTGATCATTTTACAATATACACAAATACTGAATTATTATGTTATACACCTGAAACTAACATAATATTATATGTCAAATATACCTGAATAAACAAACTGGTAAAATTAATCTATGTAACAAAGTCACCAAATCATTTTTTTCGTAAATATGACTTTCTAGTTGACAAAATGCTCCCATAATTTCCCAACTTTTGTGCAGTAAGATACTCTTTTCTTCCATGAAAAGAAACCTCTAGTATCTCAATGTGTTTTATTACTCTATAGAACCAGGAGTACCTTTAAGATCCTGATTGTTTATTGCTAGAAAAGAGATATTTAGTGGCAACTAAATAAAATTAAGATTATTTTTGGCAAGCATTATCAATGTTAACTGCACTATACTCATAATTCCATTCAACAAGATACTTGGCTCAGTAACTTTGGGGTATGTATTTTGCAGCAAAGATGGCCTAGTAGAAATATAGGGGGCTACATAGATGTTCCATATACAGGGAATGACATGTAGGTACTAAAATGGGTACCTGGATTAAAACAATTTAAAATGTTAATTTTTTTTAAGTTTATTTATTTTGAGAGAGAGAATGAGCAGGGGAGGGGTCAGAGAGAGAATCCCAAGCAGGAATTGTGTCAACACAGAGCCTGACTGAGGTGCCCAGGCACCCTCAATATATTAAATTTTTTAACACATTCTTTAAAAAAATGTTTATTTTTGAGAGAAACAGAGAGAGGCAGAGACAGAGAGAGACAGAGAGAGAGAGCGCAATCAGGGTAGAGGTAGAGAGAGAGGGAGACACAGAATCTAAGCAAGTGAGCTGTCAGCATAGAACCTAACTCAGGGGTCAAACTTGTGAACCGTAAAGATCATGCCTGAGCTGAAGTTGGACACTTAGTGGACTGAGCCACCCAGGCACCCCAAATTTTTTAAAACATCATAAAGAAGCCAACAGATAGACTAAGAAATACTCAGAACTAAGAACTAAGTAGATGCAAGAATCAAGACAGGTAGATATAAAGACCAGCTTTCTCTATGAAGGCATTTCCCAAACCCCAAACTAGAACATTAGTTTTCAAAGTCATAAAGCATTGGGAAACAGAATTCAAGACTACCAAAAGTAGGGAGTCTAACAGGATTCCCCTCTGAAAATAAATAACTGGGACCCCCAAGAATTATACCCTCAGATTATCAAGTGAACCAGAAACAAATTTTGTCCCTTTATCCCACACAAAGGAAATCATGGGGATCTTCCCAAATAAATGAGGGAAAATGGGAGAATCTCCACCCATAAATCAGTCTTCATGCAATCCAAATTACTACTACCTAGGTGGCCTGTAAACACGAAAGCTGAAAATTCAGTTTCAAATGTTCACAGGATACTAACTTCCTGGCAGAAACAAAAGCAAATCTGCTCTGATGGAACAGACTGTAAATCCCAGCATCAAAGACTTCCTATATATGAACTATAATCTCATCTTAAAACACACATACTTGGACAAGATGTGAAACAAAACACCATAAGAGTCAGCAGAAAAGCAGCATAATCCGACTCTTAAAGACTGTATATACTACAATTATAAGAAACAAAAGACTAAAGAACAAAAAAGATAGGACAAATTAAATATCTGATCCCTTACTGAATCTTTTATTGTAGGAAAACAACTATAAAGGATATTACTTGACAAGTGAGAAACACTGAAGATTAACTGTATATTAAATAATATACCAATTGATAAATTACTTTTCACCAAAAAACAACAAAGCAAACAAACAAACCAAACAAAAAAACCCAGAACAGTTTTGCTGGGGAATGTCCTTATACTTAGAAAATAAAATATTATGTTGGCTTATCTAAAAGGTTCAGAAAAAAATTACTGGAGGGTAGAGGGTAAAAGGAGAGAGAGAAATAAAGCAAATGTAGCAAAATTTAAAACTGGTAAATCTTGACAAAGGCTATCTACTACATGGATGTTCACTATTCTACTCTTTAGGTTTAAAACTTTTCAAAGTAATAAGATGAACAGCTCCCCCAGATAAAAACTAGCATGTTTTTAATATTCAAGGATTGGTTTAATATCAAATAAAGAAGGGGGTGCCTGGGTGGCTCACTTGGTTAAGCATACAACTCTTGATCCCAGCTCAGGTCATGATCTCACCATTTGTGAGTCTGAACCCCTACTGGGCTCTCAGTGCAGAGCCTGACGGGGATTCTGTCTCTTCCTCTCTTTGTCCCTCCCCTGCTTGCACTCTCTCTGTCTCTCTCAAAATAAATAAACTTACAGAAAAAAAAGATGTAAAAACAAAGATGAAGAATAGTGAACAGGAACTATATCTAAAAGTTGAGAATGAAACACAGAGAGACCTAGAGATAAATTACACCAGTATAAGGAAAATCAAGAGACATGACCAACATAAGCAGATTAAATATTCAACCAATCAAAGTTCCAGAACGAAAGGAAAGAGGAAATGGGGCAGAGGCTATATATAGATGACCAAGACTTTTCTAGAACTCATAAGGCTCCTCAAATTCAAGAACCTCCAGAAAACCCTGGCAGGAAATAAAGAAGATACCCTCACCTAATCACAACATAGGAAAATTACAGACAAAGAGATTTAAGAGCTGCCAGCAAGAAGAGATGAGCTGCTCTTCTCAAGGAATGACAATCAAACTGACAGCTGAACTTCCAATACCAATAATGGAAGCCTGAAGACCGGAGAATAAAATATTCAGTGAACTAGGAAAAAACAGTCAACTCAGAACTGTATATCAAGTAAAGGTATTCTTAAAAAATGAGGAAAATTAAATTTCTAGACAAAACTAGATTCTATCACTAATAAATCTTCACTAAGCAAATTTAAAAGCACATACTTAAGACAGTAGTTATCCAAGACAAAAGTTATCCAAGATATCTAATTTGCATAAAGGAGTGTGAGAAAAAGAATATGAGGGCAAATTTTAAGAGTTACCACGTAGAACAATGAGGGAGCTAAAAACAGAAATAAAAGACAATAGCAAACAGCACATGGTTCTCGTATGGCTTTAAAGAGCAAGAAGATACTAACTTTAGACTTTGATAAGCATGCACGTTATTATAAGGCAGGGTTCTCAACAGAAGCACTATTGGCATTTAGGACCTAATTCTTCATTGTGGTAGCTTTCTTGTATATCATAAGGTGTTTGAAGGCCCCTCTGGCTTCTACCCACTCAATGCCACTAGCCCTCCCTGAGTTTTAACCACCAAAAATGTCCCCAGACATGGAGACTAACTGTCTCCAGCTGAGAACAACTGGTTCTAGCTAAACACTAAAATAGTAAGACTGAATTAGATGGATGATTGAACACTTATTTCCTCTCAATCCCCACTAGAAGTACTGAAATATGCTTTAATAAAAGACCTAAACTCCCAAGAAGAGGGAGAACAGAAGAGACAACAGTCACAAAACTCTGGAAGCTGAGACTCAGATGAACAAAGGACTAAATTATCTGCAAAGAGCAAAGTCTAAAATGGTGGGGGTAGGAGGTGGAGTTGGAGAAGGAAGTAAAATCCAACCACTTTACAGATGAGAATCTTCAAATGGCTCAGGAACTGACAGTATTAGGTCCTCTTTGAACTGGGGGGAAGGCAGGGTATTGCAATGAGCACTAAAATTGCCAGAATCCCTTTCCTTCAGGCCTGAATGCTAGATGTTCACCCTTCTCTTTTCCCAGCAGAAGTACAGGGATTTCATTCCCTCTTAAGACGGAAAAACAGTAAGACTCTGATTTGGAAGACAACATGCACAACTGGGACATTGGTACCAAGCCGAAAGGGGAGAGACTGAGGGACTATACGCAAACTAAATGCTGACTACCAAGACCCTTGCAACCTTGGCTTTCCTGCAGACTTTAAGACCTCTATGAGGACTCATTAAGTCTAAAAGGAAAGACCTAATGGTTCTGACACTGGAGACTCCCTGCAAGCAGCTGACCCATATCGCCATAAAGTGAAGTTCAAAGTGTTTTTCCAATTATGAGAAAAAATGATTTCCAACCTAAAACTCTATACTCAGGCAAGCTATCAATTAAACATAAAAGCAGAATATAAACCTTTTTGGGGCGCCTGGATGGCTCAGTCAGTTAAGCAGCCAACTCTTGATTTCAGCTCAGGTCATGATCTCATGCTTTGTGAGATGGAGCCCCACGACAGGCTCTATGCCGAGAGTGCTGAGCCTGCTTGGGATTCTTGCTCTTCCTCTCTCTGCCCCTCTCCCTCTCGCTCTCTCTCTCTCAAAATAAATAAACATTTAAAAAATATATAAACATTTTCACACACATAGTCTCCATATTACATCCTATATGCAATCTTTCCTAAGAGGTTACTGGAAAATGTGCTCCAGCTACTATGGAAATATCTATTTTGAAACATTTTTTGTTTTTTTTTCTTTAATGTTTTATTTATTTCTAGGAGAGAGAGAGAGAGAGAGCGTGAGCAGGGGAGGGTCAGGGAGAGAGGGAGTCACAGACTGAAACAGGCTCCAGGCTCTGAGCTGGCAGTCAGCACAGAGCCCGACTCGGGGCTTGAACCCACGAACCGCGAGATCATGACCTAAGCGAAAGTCGGCCGCTTAACCGACTAAGCCACCCAGGCGCCCCCTATTTTGAAACAATTTGTGTAGAGACTAGTAGTATAAGTTGAGACTGATATACAATCACTCTATTTATTAAAACAGAAAGCTAAAATCAAGTTTAAAGTTCCTATGTGTACTTTAAATTATTCTATAATTTAATTCAATCCTTCATTCTTCCAAATTATTAAATTTTACTTTTTATTCATACACAGGACAATGTAATTTTAAATCTTTCTAGGTCTACAATTCAAACAATTTTCCCAACACTTTTCTTATTATAGTAACACATGAACAAATTTCTCTCACTATTCTTGATCACATTCTTGAACACTAAAAAGTACAAGTTACCACCAAACCAAAGCTATAAATAACCTACTGAAAAATAGGACAAGAAGAGGAGTTATTAACTACAAAAAGCTTTCAGATCCTGCTAAATACAACATTTGCTACCTGATTTTTCCAGTTCCTATGTGACTGGAGTTCTGTTTTTATTACACAATCCAGTTTCTTCCTATAAGACCAAGGTGTTCTATGCAGGTATAGGGGCCTCCATCTATCAAACAGGATAAATTCACTCTGTTCTATCAATTCTACCCAAGCCTCTCCTGCATGTCTGAACAGTCCCAAAGAATCCTTCCAGACTTTGTACATGAGAGTTACTCAAAACATGGCTGGCCAAGTTCACAGCATCAGCCTCAAAGAGCTGTAGGGGGTCATGTAGTATGAACATTTGATAGAGAAAATAACGATTTGAGAGTGAATGGTCATACTTTACAGGGGTGGCCCATTTATAGCAAAGGAATTATATTTATTTATTTTCCTTACATATAAAAAATAAGTGACCTTGTACCTCTGACAAAAGCTGAGAAGCATCTTAGTAGCCATAGCAAACCAATATCGAAAACTGTCTGTTTTAACCAGTTAATAACTTTACTTTTATTTATTTGGCTAAGTCATATCTGTATTTTCTTTCCTTTTTTTAAAAAAAAGTCACTGATTTAGCAATAACAATAATTGAATTAGTATCTTTTATAACGTGAGGGAAGCTACTGGCACTAAGCCACTTGGAGTTAATTCTGGAGCTTGTAAGCACATTGTAAGGTTAGTTACTGTCTATTAGTTAGACATTAGAAAGTAACAAGCATTAATATAACGAAACCTGAAAGGAACATTTAGTATCTTAGAGGTTTCAAGTGTTCTACCATTTTAATACCAAGAAACAAACCTATTCACTTCTTTTGTCTTGAATAATAGAAACAGAGAAAGTTTGGTTAAGTCACCGGTTGATTCCTTAATCACTCATACCTCTTGGTCTCCCAGACTTTGGAAATCTCCTTTGCTTATGCTTGTGTCCCGGGTCCAACGAGGTGGTTTCCAGGTTCTTTCCTGTGTTCCTCTGTTATAGTAATAACAACGCCCGGAACTATCTTTATGAGTTTCCCATTCTCCATTAATCTGAATTGCTGGGCTCCCAGGGAGCGGGGGAAGAGCAGACTGGGATATTTTCAGTTCTTGTAGATTAGCGTAGACAGGAGAATCTGGACGTCCTTGATTTGGAGGTGTCGTTGCCTGTGGAAAATGTGAAATATTCATGTTTAAACTGGCATAACAGTTACAAATAAAAACTAAATAAAACATGAGACACAGAAAATACATACAAATCTATTTAAAACATGCATACAGGTGTATATGTTCTTTCTAAAGAAAAATAATATAATAGTATTAATATTCATGATTTGGTAAAAAAAAAAAAAAAAAAGAAAAAAACATAAAAGCTTCAAACAGAATCCAAAGTGTACTTAGTAACTTTTCCTCACCCTAAAAGAATCATGCACTAAAAGTCAGGATCTGTGGGTTCCAGTTCAAGATCTGGCACTAACAAGTTGTAATACTTGGATTAGATCACTTCATCTCTCTGAAATTGAATTTTTAAATGTCTATAAATGAGGGAATCAGATTAAACCACACAGGTCTCCTTTGTTTCTAAAAGTCTATCATTTTAGGCAATTTTTTTAAAATACAAAAAGTCTTACACCTGGGTAACTCCAAAAACTATCAAAAGAAAGATTTTTATGTTCTAAGCTCTAATATTAAATCAGGAATATATAAGTGAAAGATAAAGGAGATGTAATTCTTCAGCTAAGAATTTACTACCTTATACAGCTATAATTTCTCAGTTGCCATAAACAAATCATTTAATCTCTTTCTAGGTTCCTTATTTGTGAATTTCCTAACAGTGGGAAAAATACGCATTAGCAGTAACTGATTTACATGCCTAATCTCAACCTCCAGCTTTACCTTTTATTTTGAAATGTCTCACTAGATGTCAGTCAAGAGCAGAATATTCTTCATACACTTTGCATAAGGACAATATTACTGTATTAAGTTAGAAGTCTAACAACTGTAGAAAAAAGCACATGTCTGAGAACACCTTTTTATACTGTGTATTCATATTTGTATATTTATCTTTCCTTTTACAACAGGGTTGCTCAACCTGGGCACAATATTTTGGGACTGATAAGTCTTTGCTGTGGGGGCTATCTTGTGTGTTTTAAAATGTTTACTAGCATCTGTGGCCTCCACCCACTAGATAATAGTAGCATTCCCCTACTGTGTCAACTAAAATGTCTCCAGACATTGTCAAATGTCCCCTGGGTACAAAACTGACCTTGCCTGAGAACCACTGCTTTACTATATAAATACGAGAATTATATTCAGATGTTTAATTACAACTATAATGTACCCAGTTTTATGAACACTTAAAAATACTGAATTTAAAAAGGGAAACGTGAATGAATACACTGAGTCAGAGTACTTTAACTTCTAAAATATCACTTACCTATAAAATAATTATAATGAATCCAAATCACAGAATAAGATTTAAAAGAGAGAACAGTAAAATAACTCCAAACATGAATACATACATAAAATGATTACCCTTGGTCATTTTACACAAGGTAATTACGCACAATGATACAAATTAGACTGTTTTCCTTTAAATGCTAGCTGTGAATTTAGACTACCACCAACAGCATCTTTCTCTGAAGAAAATCTATCCATGAAGACAGATTTCCATGTAGTATTTCTCTTCCAGAGAAATTCCATACCCTGGTGAATCAGCCAAGGTAACAATGTTTCTCTGACTACAATGAACTCTGTTAATACAACAAACCTTATCTAGAGAATCATTTCCTAGAACCTTATCTAGAGAATATTTATTCAACAGGTGTTAAAAGAATTCTTACTTTGCTCCTGATAAGTTACTAGACTTAGGGAAATAAAGATGCCAAGAAACAGCCATTTTCTGAAATGGAAAGATGTTCATGGAAAATTCTATTGCATCTTTAAGAAATGACTAATTCCGGTTATTTAAACAGTTCAAATCTGAAGTTTTTCTAATTAAAAAAACTGCCAACACCTAGGGGCCTCCAACCTTAGAGTTCCCGGTTACAGATGGCCCAAGGGTCTTGAGCCAGCCGAAGAATGTGTTGAATATGATTTTTTGGAACACCTGGAATGTTAGCCTCATAAGACAGAATTTGTTTAATCCTTTTACTGATACTTCAGTCACAATCAGGATACATTCTAAACAAGAAAGGAGCCAGGGATAGAGCTTTTTAAACAAGTTGATTTCATTTTGAAGGTAGGTTTCAGATAATTTTCTGTTGGGTAAGAAAACACACCTCCCTAAATGCCTTGTAATATATTTGTATTACATATTTGTAATAATGTAATCCATATAATATGGATCTGATTGTATGTTTTCTCCTCAATTTATGTAAAGAAAATAACAATATATCATCTAATGCGAGCAAAAAAAAAAAAAAATGCTTCAGGGCACCTGGGTGCTACAGTTGGTTGGGTGCCCAACTCTATGATGTCAGCTCAGGTCATAATCTCACAGTTTTGTGAGTTCAAGCCCCACATCAGGCTCTGGGCTGACAGCGTGGAGTGTGCTTGGGCTTCTCTCTCAACTCTCTCTTTCTGCCTCTCTTCCACTCACGTTGTTTCTCTCTCAAAATAAATAAACATTAAAAAATTGAAATGTTTTAACAGTTTATAAAACTAGCATTATTCTAAAACAAAAACAGAGATGAAATAAATGGAAGAAAATTATAAACCAACCTCACTTAGAAATTAAAATATAGTAAGTAAAACATTAACAATCATATCCAGCACTGTATTAACTAAACCAGAAAAATCAGAAAATTCTGTAAATCAGAAAAAAAGCCAAAATGCTGGCATCTCAGAGCCTGGAGCCTGCTTCAGATTCTTTGTCTCCCTCTCTCTGCCCCTCCCCTGCTTGTGCACATGCACTCTCTCTCTCTCTCTCTCAAAAATATATATTTAAAAACAAGTTTAAATAAAATATCAGGGTTAGCAAGGATTGATAAGAAGCATTTTCATTAAAAGAATAAAAGTAGGATGCCAAGTATCACTGCTTTATTCAACACTATACTGGAGGTTCTAAGCAATGTACTAAGACACAAAAAATGAATTAAACTCATAAATACCTAGAGAAAAAAAACTCTGATATCTTTCAATGACATAACAAATAACTGGAAATCCATGTCGATATAAACTACTAAGAAATTTAATAAGTTGGCCAGATAAAAGATCATCTGAAAGTTTCTCATGCATGAGCAATGACAAAGTGGAAAATGTAACAAGGTAAAAAACCTCATTCACAACAGGAAAAGAATATAAGCTTTAAAGGAAATGTACAAAACCAAAAATGAGGAATACGAACTTACAAAATCTTCCTCAGGTACCTAAAATTATATTTATCTACTCAGATAAACCTGTTTCTAAATGAAAAAGTAAACTTGTAAACATGCAATTTTTGCAAAAATTAATCCATAAATTCTACAAATTCAATGCAATGTTAAGCAAGCAGTATAGTTAATACACTGCCTAGAACACAGTAGCACTTAATGAAATTTGTTGAATGAACAAACATGTGAACAAAAAAATACAAACACATAATGCCCAAGTGAAAGCAAAATTCAAGGACTTGGAACTGGCTACATGTGATAAAGAAAGAAGAAACTAGAAAAACATCCATATTTCTAGTCTTGGGAAAGGATGGACAGTTTTATTACCATTTAATATAAAAACTATCTAGGGGCGCCTAGATGACTCAGTCGGTTAAGCAACCAACTCTTGATTTTGGCTCAGGTCATAATCTGACCCGTTTGTGAGTTCAAGCCCTGCACTGGGCTCTACGATGACAGTGCAGAGACTGCTTGGGATTCTCTCTCTCTGTCTCTCTCTCTGCCCCTTTGCTGTTCATGTTCTCCTCTTCTCTCAAAAATAAATAAACTTTAAAAGAAGTGTAATGATAATAATAATAATAAAAGAAACTATCATAAAATGAACTGGGAGTCAAGTACTTAGTTAGGTAGGTGCTCCGGTTAGAAACATGAACTAAAAAACGTACTGTCTTCTAGGATGTCGTGATACAGCAAAAGAAACAGAAACAAAAGCTCATTTATGTTCATAATCGACACGACTCTAGAGCTATGCATAGGACGCTGCAGGAGCTAAAAGGAAAAAGACTTGGAAACAAGTGACTGAGTTCTAGAAATGAATAAATAAGAGTCAGCCAGGTAAAGTTGGGGATTCAGAGGCAACACAAACAAAAGTTTGGGGAAAGAGCATGGTACAGTCAAGGTATGATCTGACTCCTAGTGTGTGTAAAAGCAGCAGCAAGAGGGAGATCTAAGGAGAAGCAATGACAGAAAAAGGAGGGTTGAAGACTTTAAGGCAGGAAGTACATTCTGATTTAAAATTTAGAAACATTACAGAGGGACACAAGTAGAGGCGGAGCGCAGTTAGGCTGGTACAAAGGTACAGACAGAAGATGAAGAAAGCAACAATGAGACCAGGATGGTAGGAATGGAGCAGCTGGGCCAGACTGAAGAAATAATGAGGTTACATTAACATACAGACTGTATGTTTGCTTATGCGAAGTATATTTTTGTTTTGTTTGTGTGTTTAACTACAGATTAAATAATGCAAAGATAAAGAATAGGATAAAAAGAAGCAAAGAGGGATTCCATTCAGATTGTATTAGACTGATGCGCCTTTTGAAAATGCTTACAGATTGTTGGATATAAGGATGGGGAGTTCAGTACAGATACAAGGGCTAAAAATACAAATGTAAGTCATCAGCATACAGGTGGGGTCAATAACTTAGAGACTAGAGTATACAAAATGTGAGGAGGAAGAAAACAGAGCCCTGGAGAATACTAAGCAGTTGCTTTATGAATTAAAATGCAAATATAGGTATAAAGTTCGCACAGGATTTGATATGGTGACCTCTACTGTTGTTGTTATTATAATTATTATTGCAATTACTATAATTAAAGTACCAAAGTTAGAGAATCTAATAAAAAAGGAAGAAAGGAAAGTCAGAAATAGAAGAGCTAAACAGGAAAAAGTGGTATTTAAAAAATCAAGAGAAGAAAATTTCAAAAGAAGGGGAATTTGACAGTATCATTCCAAAGAATTTGATTTAAGGGCTCTGGAACAATCACTGGATTTAACAATTAAGGAGTCATTAAAAGACTTCAACATCTAGCCATGAGGATCTCAAATTATCTCCCTGCCACCAGCAACTAGAAAAGGAAATAAAATATGAGAAACAGGTATTTTCAGGCATTGTAACAACAAGCAACACAGGACTGTGATCTCAAGCAAGAAGAAACAAATGAGGTGTGCCCTCACCATTCCAAGGCTTTCTGCCTGGAGGCAGCTTCCAGAAATCAGCACAGGAAGGGGAAACCCATACATACAGTTTCGGTGACTAAACAGGACAGAGATAAAGGTTTACATTTCTTATTTAAAAATAACAAAGGGAAAAATACAAGAAATGAAAATAATTATATAAGTATCAAATACTGCAAAGAGAGGACAAGAGGAATGGTCTCTAATTTTTCCAGGATATCTCCAAATTTTGTTGGTGTTCCTGAAAATTGATAAACTAAGAAATCAAGGAGAGTTATGTCTGAAATTAAGAAATATAATAGTAATTTTAAATAGAAGAATATGTAGTTAGAAGAGGTTTACTGACAATGAACGAATGGTAAAATTTTAATATTTCACATTCTTACTACCAGTTAAAATTTTTGACAGATGTTCATTTGAAATGTTGCTCATCTGTGCAGAAGACTTTTGTTTTCTTAATTAAGAATTAACTTCATAATTAAAATCAGCTTATAGTTTAACTTCCAAAGTATATGGAAAGAAAACAGAAGATTCAGCATTTTTATTAATACTCTCATCTCTGGGAAAAAGAAACTGTGTATATTTATCATCAATTGCTCAAACCATTGAGAAAAATTGAAGAGAATGGCCATTTCTCTAAGGCATTTCCTTAGAGATCACTACGGATTTTTCAAGAACTCTTAAAAATAAATTCTTGAAAAAATAGTATAAAACATCAAACTAATTTTACACATAAACACAGATTAACTACAGAGATGAATGTAAGTAATAATATACCATCTTGTCTAGTAAACAAAAAAAAAAAACTTTTTTTTTAATTTTTTTTTTTTTTTTTTTTTTTTTTAACAAACACACTCAATGCTGGTGAAGGTTGAATCTGAGAGCTTCAGGTTACTGCTGGTGACTTTAATTAGCTGACCCTTTTTGGCAAACAGTCTGGCAAGTATGTTTCAAAAGCTTTAAGAAATAATTTTAGAACCCTGGGTGGGGGGTGGAATCCTAAGTATAGACACAAGTTTTTCCCACAAAGATGTTCATTCCAATCTTATTTATCAGAAATAAATTAGAAATCACCTAAACATCCAGCAACAGAGGAATGGTTAAGTAAATAATGATATATAAGGGAATAATATTTATGTGTTTTTTTCAGGGAGTCACTGAAAATGTTAATGATTTTTAATAACATGGTAAAAAAATTGAGGTTAATGAGAATAGCATAATATAAAGCTGCTTCTAACTTCCAACTAAGCTCCAATTAAAAATTTTAAAGTATGAAGAAAAATCAACTGAACACTGTCATTTTTCTCTGGATAATAGGATTATATATGACTTTTTATGTGCTTTATTTCCCAATTTTATTTTTCTCAATAATCTGGGGCACCTGCCTTGTCCAAGGGACCTATAAAAGTGAGAGTAACAGTATTAACACTACGTAAACCAGTGTTTAACAGGTGGTCAAAGGATAATTTATATCAGACTCATTTAGGAATGCTTTTTAAAATTTAAAATTCTTGATTCAGATCCCAGAAACACTGGGAAGTGGTAGTCAAGAATCTGTATTTTTAAGTACTCTATGGGATCCTTATGTATTCTATTGTTTGGAACACACTGATGAAATTAAATCTTCCTGAATGGACTAGGGCAAACTGGTCACCTTCGTCCAATAAATTTGTATTCTAAAAAGCTTTAAAGACAATTCTGAAGTCCACACCACCAGTTGCTTCTTAGTCTGCAGATAAGACAATGAATTAAAAGAAAAAGCAACAAGAAGTACTTCCAATGTATGAATCACATAAAAATTAGTTTTCTAATATTTATAAAACTTATGTACTGTACACTTAAACTGAACAAAGAGTCTTATTCATGAATTGTAGACCACAAAAACAAATGACTTTTCATACAAAAAAATCCTTAAAAGGAGAGCAAAGAAACAAAGTTAATTTTATGGGCCATATCTGTCATTAATTAACAACTGAATTGGGACTAGTACCTCTGCACATGGCCCAATTTTATATTTAAAAAAAGACCTGGCCTGTTCTACTTTGTCTATACATAGACTAAAATAGTCCTCCCACTATGCACAGAAAGAAAAAACTGGGGAACCACACATATATATAAGAAGGTAACTTTAAACTTAGACTATTCCTGAATCCTTACTTTTTTAATACCAAAAACACAGAGATTTGTTCTCTTTTTACTTTTTAATATTAGTTAAAGTATTGCTTCTAGAAAAAATTTCAGACAATGGCAGAATATGTATTAACTAAGGAGCTATGCCTCTTGTTTCTTAAATAGCATATGCTACTCAGTACTAATACTTAGTATCTACCTTCATCATCATCATAATAAAAATAGTAATGAATTACATTTATATAAATATATTTATATTTATACTATTTAGTAATATAATTGATTATTCAATCAATATAAGTCCCTTCAGCCTATAATCATATCTGACTTCGATTTGGGTAAAATAAAGCAAAACACTTACCAAAGTATCAGAATCCAAAATAAAATTTAAATTATTTTTTACCTCTAACTGATGTGGAGAAAAAACATTTATATGCCTTTGGTAATTTAGCTGCTTAAACTCTGCTTTACTATAACTGCCAATTATCGTAACATTGGTCTAGACAACAGAATAGAGGACAAAAAATAGTCAACAAGCCAACATTCAGTTAAAATAATGGTAAGGTGCACCTGGGTGGCTCCAGCAGTTAAGCATCTGACTTCGGCTAAGGTCATGATCTCATAGTCTGTGAGTTCTAGCCCCATGTCTGGCTGTGTTGACAGCTCAGAGCCTGGAGTAGGCTTCAGATTCTGTGTCTCCCTCTCTCTCTGCCCCTCCCCCACTCACGCTGTCATGAGCTCTCTCTCAAAAATAAACAAACATTAAAAAATAAGAATAAAAAATAAAATAGGTGGTAAAATTTTAGTTTCACAACTGAAAATTGTGTATCAATTTTAACTGGAAAATGTTGTTTTCCAAAAGAAATCTAGTCACTTAAAGCCAAATTTTAGGGAGAAAAACATATATTATCCTTCGTTTGATAATTTTAAAATATAAAAACCTACAATCTCTAATGTTTATGTCTCTTAAGTTTTATTTATTTTAAGAGAGAGAGACAGCATGAGCCCAGGAGGGTCAGATAGGAGGGAGAGATCCCTGGCAGGCTCCACACCATCAGGGCAGAACCCAACGTGGGGTTGGAACTCATGACCTGAGCCAAAACCAAGAGCCAGATGCTTAACTGCCTGAACCACCTAGGTACCCCTCCAATGTTTCTATCTTAAAGCATGCCTGCATTAAGATTTCAGTATCTACAGAGTATACTGACAATTTCTATGATTTTACTTACTTAACTAACATTCAAGAACTAATTATGAGCTGGATGGAAGATGAAATTATGACAGTCCCTATCCTTAAGGGCCAGCAACCTAGTAAAGAAGAAGAGACAGATGATAAAATTATTCCAATGGTATGAGCTAAGTGCTACAGACAGCTCTGTGTACAGGATACTCTAGGAGCACAAAAAAAGTAGCGATAAACAACGAGGAGAGGGTGAGACGTGGTGTTAAAGAAAGGTTCACAACACAGGTTTAATTGGATCTATAAAGGGAAGCAGCGGGAATCAGGAGGAAGCCAAGGAGGTCAAAGAAAGTGCTGAAGGGCTGTCCAAGGACACTTAAAATCTGTTTTTAGCTAATATTAACACAAGAAATAAAAAGCAAACTTTCCATGATGAAATACTGGAAAGTCAGTACTGTGAAAAACTTTAACAAATATTATTTTCATGGTTAAAAACAAAAATCTCTTTTCTGTAGTTTTTTTCCTATTTATCGCACCTCAGGGTTGTTCAACTCCTCTAGGTTTGATACCTTATATTCATGTATTCTTAGCTGCTCATCTTTCATCTTGTTTCCATCCTCTTCCCCTCCTCCTGGATCACCTTAACAGACAACTTCAAAAACTGCTTTCCAGCATCAGGAATCTGTCACCATTTCTCTCTCTCCCCTGACAGACAGTAAGAAGGCAGGCCACAAGCAGGGGAGCTGTGAGGTCCCATAAAGGCTTACTTCTATGAAGCCATAAACAAACATACTGATGAAGTCATTTCTGTGCTACTGACCTGCAAAACCAGATGCCAACTGAACAGTGCAAACGTGCTGTGCTGTAAACTAAAATCGCTGGGAGGTAGATAATCAGAGAGTGGACAGATAAGAGCTGACAGACACCACAGTAAAAGGGACCCATACAGACATAGTCATAAGGGTGTGCACAATTAGGAAGTTTATCACACGTAAAAGATTTGCCAAGAAAGAACAAATGACCTATTTCCCCTTAAAAATTAAGCCCCCCACACAAAACATAATAAGCCCATTATCTCTTTCAGTAATTCTCTGTTGTGCCCTCACATTCATCTCTTCCTGCAGCCTTACTATGCTGTAGATGTACTATGATCCCAGATTTACTTGTCTGCCTTTCCTTCTACAACATGATGATCTTCTAGGCAGCAATGTCTGCCTTGATTATCTCTTCATCCACAGTGCCTAATATAGCACCTACACATAGTAAGCACTCAATACACCCCTTGATGAAAATTACTTTCATATAACTAAAGAAGCTATCCTGGAATCCACTGAAATGAACTCCTTACTCCTGTTTTAATAGTTTCCTTGGGAAATCTTACCTAATTTTACTGCTTCATTAAAATCAAACTCCCTCTCTTAACATCCATCTCTCTCCCCTAAATGACAGACATGTATTTTGAAAAACCTACTACCCTGGATCCTCCACGCATACCTTAAATTCCTTATATCTTCTTCCTAAACTTTTTTTTCCTGTAACACACTAGCTGTGAATATTTGCCAGTTCAAATAACAGCATCATAAGCTACTCAGAGATCTCAAAGTCATCTTGTGTCTCTATTGTTTACTCCAGAACATTCAATGAATTCTTCCTAATATACCTTAAATTCTTTCCTCTCTTGCCCTAAGTTAACTACCTTAGTCTAGGTGCTCTTCATTTATTTTTCTAAATGATTACAAGCATCCTTGGGGGTCAACTGCCTCCATTTCTTCACCCTGTCCAATTGGTCTTTCACAGTACCAATAATTATTCTCTAAAAACACAAATTTGATCCTGTTACTCACCTGCTTTTAAAAACATCAATGAATAGTTCATTGACTGTAAAAGAAGTTCAAATACATTAGCAGAGAATTTAAGACTCCTGAATACTTACTTCAGTCCCAATCTTTTCTGCCTCATTTATTTTCATTCTCTTTACATTCTTTGCTCCAAAACCCCATGTTAGTCACACACCTATTATGAATGTCATGCTATGCCCCCACCTCCAAACATTACCTTCAAATATTTCTTTATCCTTCTATCTGCGATATCCTGTCCCTAATCACAAACCAGTAAACAATATATAAAACTATAAAGAGCTGGTTCAAAGGTCACCTTCTCTCTGAGATTCTCCTCTCTTCCTCAATGCAGAATGCACAGGTTTCCTATGTATCTACAGTAGCACTAACACAAATATGAGAGCAAGGTATGTCATTTAAAATTTTCTAGTAGCCACATTAAAAAGGCAAAAAGAAAGAGCTGAACAGAATTCTAATAACATATTCATTTAACCTAATATATCCAAAATACTAGTGTTTTACCATATAATCAATATAAAAATTCTAAATCTTTAAAATTCAATATTTTAGGGGCGCCTGGGTGGCTTAGTCGGTTAAGGGTCCAACTTTCGCTTAGGTCATGATCTCACGGTTCGTGGGTTCAAGCCCCGCGTCAGGCTCTGTGCTGACTGCCAGCTCAGAGCCTGGAGCCTATTTCAGAGTCTGTGTCTCCTTCTCTCTCTGACCCTCCCCTGCTCACGCTGTCTCTCTCTCCTAGAAATAAAAATATTTTTTAAAAAATTCAATATTTTATAGCATATCTCAATTTAAATCCCAAATTTTCAAAGTACTTGATCTTTATTTAGATATCATAAGATTTACAACTGAAAAAGCAAATTCACATATGCAAATTATTCTCTATCAATTTTAAAATTTAACTTATAATAACTGAAACTAAAATAAATTCCTGTCTCATTAGCCACATTCAAGTGCTCAATAACGACACATGGCAACTGGCTACTGTATTAGACAGTATCAACCTACAGTGTTTTGTAACCACCTCTACTATAGTCTCCATCACATTACATTATACTTAGTTATTTTTCAGTCTCTCCAACTAAACTTGAAGTCCACCTCCCCCTCCCCCCCCGCCAAGAGTTTAGAGCAAGATCATGTCTTAATTACACTGTATTCTCAAAGTCTGGAAACAAATGAATAAACTGAAGATGGCCTCTCAAGCCCTGACTCAAACACTGATAATTTTCCCAGTAATCGCTTTCCCAATACATAGAATATTTTAAAAAATAGAAAGGTAAATGGAACAGCTAAGAACTAATATGACTGATGAAACCTCATTACTGCGTTGAAAGTACTCAACCAGATATGCCTGTCCTTGGTCAGTTAAGCAAATAAAATTCTCCACTAGGACATTATGCTGAAATAGCAAGACTTAGCTACTAATTTATACTGATGAAGCAATATGCAATGGCCTGGTATGCTGCCATTCACTATCACAAATCTCTCTCCCTAGGGACTTGAATGGTAACCGTATGATCAGCATTCAGAGGATGACTAAAGAATAAAGAATACTCTGTTGTGAAATTTCTAGAGAGTAAAAAGTTTACGGTACAATAACCCATGGGGTAAAAATGCATCTGGGTTTACTTGTTGAAAGCATGTAATATATATACAAGTTTAAGCTTAGAATCTGAGGTTTCTGATAATAACCCAAAATATAACAAATTAAAAAAAAAACAAGATCAATCCAAAAGTACATGGTATACATTTAAATAGCTGACATACCATCCTGTCATTTTCATGCACATTCTTTTGTTTTATCAAAAATGTTTCTGAAGTAAAATATTCTGAACTCATTAACTAAGGAAAATTTAAATTTTCACTTTAAAAGGACACAACCAAATAAATGGGTTTCTACTTTACCTCATGTACCAATTTGTTAAGAAGTCTTCATGACAATGCTACAATACAGGTACTTGGACAATCTATTATTATATCAATTCTAAACTGAGTGCACAGTTTACAAGGTTTAAAGTATTATGTCCTTTTTAAAAAAATCTTTCATTTATTTTTAAGAGACAGAGAGACAGAACAGGGGAGGGGCAAAGAGAGAGGGAGACACAGAATCTAGAGCAAGCTCCAGGCTCTGAGCTGTCCGCACAGAGCCTGACACTGGGCTTGAACTCATGGACAGGGAGATCATGACCTGAGCCTAAGTTGGAGGCTCAACTGACTGAGCCACTAAGTATTATATCCTTAAAGCTGTATTAAAAACCTTATTCCTATACAAAGTAAATAAAAAGTAGATGATTTTCCATAATCTTAATGGCCACTTTATACTAAAATAAGAAACAAAATTTAAGCCCTGAATTCCTTAAAAGATATTCAAAATAAGTATTTAGACACATATAGATGAATCTATAAATATAAAATATATCCATACGTTCACACACATATGCATGAAAAAAATCAAGACTATAGCTTTGTAACTTATTTCAGGTAATTATGGCTGGTTTTGTTTACCAGCTGGTATTCTCTTATTTATTCTGAAGTGAGAATAAAAAGAAAAAATCTGTGGAAGAATAAAAGGCCATTAGCTTTAAATCTATATAAAAATTCTGGAATGATCTTTAAGAAATTCTACAACCTAAGCTATAAAGGCAGGAACACACTGATGATGCCCATGGAGTTCAAAATTCAAAACTTTAAGTGTACCCAGAAAAGGCAAGGAAGAAGGGCTAATTTACAGTCATAAATATTTTGGGTTCATTCTAAATGAAAAATGTAGTCACTGTCCTTAGAATTAAAATCCTTATTAAGCCACAAGGAGAATACGGTTCCCATTAGCAAGTTCTCCGAGTTGCTGAAGGATAAAACAGGACAGAGTAGAGAAGGGAAAGGTAAAATGGGTGAAACAAAATGAGAATGTTCTATAATGACAGCAGTCAAAAGTCTAATACTAATACCTCTTTGAGCAGTTCATCCTAAAGTTTCATAAATTGAAGCCTGTCTAGACACTAGGTAATCATTCCCAGCCATTCTCTCTTTGTAACCATCACCACCATCCATTTCCAGAACTTTCTTCATCTTGCAAAACTGAAACTCTGTACACATTACACAATGTACATCCTCCATCCCCTCACTCCCCAGCCCCTGGCAACCAATGTTCTACTTTCTGTCTCTATGAATCTGACTACTCTAGTAAGTGGCATCATACAAAATTTATCTTTTTGTAACTGGTTTATTTCATTTAACATAATGTCTTCAAGATCCATCCATGCTGTGGCAGGTGTCAGAATTTCCTTCTTTTTTAAGGCTGAATAGTATCCCACTGAATGTACATACTACATTCTGTTTATTCGTCCCTTGATGGAAACTTGGGTTATTCTACCTTTTGCTATTAAAAATAACACTGTTGTAAACATGGACATACAAATATCTGTTCAAGTCCCTGCTTTCAATTCATTTGAATTGACAATTAATTATATTTGTCAGCTTGATTATTTGTCAGCTTGACTGGATTAATAGGATGCCCAAATAGCTGGAAAAATATACTGGGTGTCTCTGGAAGAGATCAGAATTTACATCAACACACTAAGTAAAGAAGACTATCCTCACCAAAGGAGGCTGGCATCTTCCAAATCTGTTAAGGGCTTAAATAGAACAAAAAGGCAGAGAAAGGGCAAAATCACTCTCTTATCACGACTCTCTTGGTTCTCATGTGTTAAGACTTACACTAGGACTAGGGCTCCTGGGTGGCTCAGTTGGTTAGATGTTCGACTTTGGCTCAGGTCAGGATCTCGTGGTCTGTGAGTCTGAGCCGTGCATCGGGCTGTGCTGACAGCTGACAGCTCAGCGTCTCCCTCTCTCTCTCTCTGCCCCTCCCCTGCTGTGTTTGGTGTCTGTCTGTCTCTAAAATAAACAACAGAAAAAAATTTTTTAAGGCTTAGACAAGGACTTACACCATCAGACTTCCTCAGCTCTCAGACCTTCAGCTTTGGACTGAATTATGCTACTGGCTTCCCTGGTTCTACAGGTGGAGGTAACAGATTTGGGGCCTGTTAGCCTCCATGACTCCATGAGCCAATTCCTATGGTAAATCTTGTATATATAGCTATATATACCCTACTGGTTCTTTTTCTCTTGAGAACCCTAATACTAAGAGCCCTTTTTTTTTCTGAAATTCCTCACTAAACTTACCATCAGCTCTAAAGGTCATCATTCAAAAAACAACCTTGATACCTTGAATGTTTTCCACTTCTGACATCTTACATATTTATATATGAAAGACCATTAATCTAAAAGAAGGACAATCAGGGGCGCCTGGGTGGCTCACACAATTAAGCGTCCAACTTCGGCTCAGGTCATGATTTCATGGTTCAGGGGTTCGAGCCCTGCATGGGGCTCTGTGCAGACAACTCAGAGCCTGAAGCCTGCTTCGGATTCAGTCTCCCTCTCTCTGCCTCTCCCCGCTTGTACTTTGTCTCTGTCTCTCAAAAAATAAATGTCAAAAAAAAAATTTTTTTGAAGGAGAAAAATCAGCAGCTAAGTTTAAAAGCAATTTAATTTTGTTCCTCTTGACCTCTCATATATCTTCATTGCAAAAGAGAAAAAATATAAAACATTCTACTTATATTTCAAAGTACACGAAACAAAATTTATCTAGTAAATGCACTTGAATTCTACAGAGTTAATGCTTACCAAAACTGCAGTTTGTTTTCCAAGAACCTTAGTCTCCTTGCAGGGCCTTCCCAACCTCTCTTCCCCATCAAAACTAGTTCTCAGTTTGGAATTTTTAAAAAGCTCTTAAATACAAAAGATATGTTTCCCCAAAGTCTAATCAAGTACTGACTCTCATCTAAAGACTCACTATCCTGTTCCAAGGCTCACTTGAGACATGTCAGTGCCCTCTGCTTCCAAATCAGTTATTCATATACTTGCTCCTTTTTATCAAGTATCTGAACGTTCAAGGAGAAATAAAAAGATTTTCATTCAGGCTTCAGAAGTCTCTACATATAAAACAGACAATTGAGAAAATCTGCGAGAGATCTAAATTAAGATTTACTAACTTCTTGTTTACGGTGTCTGTTTAGGATACTGTTGCTCTTCCAAATGACACATACTGAAAGTGGCATAAAGATGCCTTGTTCCTTTTAATAGAAGAAAATGCTAACCGTAGGAAGGAACAAGTCTGGTTATCACAGTTTTCAGTCTTTATATTCTATTTCCGTAAATGCCCTAACATGAAAGCTATTTCATAACAATAGTGATACAGCAGAGCAACCATTACAATTTGGTATTTGAGCATTTTCTTGTATTTTACACTTATTAAAATGAGGCAAAAAAATATTATAGCATTCCCCTAGATTTCCTTATGATACAGAGACAGGCAAACTATAACCCAAATCCAGCTTGCAGTCTATTTTTGTAAATTAAGTTTTACTGAAACATAGCTGTTTTCAGTAAAACATAGTTTTATTGAAACACACTGTTTCCATATGGTCTATGGCTATTTTATGCTACAATGCGAGATTGATTCTTGTAACAGAAATCATATAAGCTCACAAAACGTACAGTATTCACTATCTCGTTCATCAGAGAAAAAGTTTGCCAACTCCTGTGAAAACGCCCTCCCCGTATTAAGCTAGATTTTCTTAAAACCAAGTACACAAGAATTAGATATGTATTTTACTGCGTTGTTCCAAAGTAATTAGTTTAAATAACTACAAAATTTAGATCCGTTCAGCATTGACATTCTCCTATAAACCTCAGAATGTATGAACAAAAATTACAATCTTCTACATACAGCTTTTATGTTACCAGTGAGTTTCACCTGATTTTCGTAATTCACACATTACCTATTTAAAAGACAACATGGGGCTGGAACTCATGAACCAAGTTTTAATAGAACTTGTCTATTTAAAAGACAAGTATAGTTCTCTTAGCTACAGAAATAGTTCTCAGCAAGGCCTTTAGTGATTTTCCTTAAAAATTTTATTTAAAAATATTTTTATTTTAAAAATATAACTTGGGGTGTCTGGGTGGCTCAGTCAATTAAATGTCTGACTTGGGCTCAGGTCATGATCTTGCCGTTCGTGAGTTCCAGCTTCAGGCTGAGCTCTATGCTGACAGCTCAGAGTCTGGAGCCTGCTTCAGATTCTGTGTCTTCCTCTCTCTCTCTGCCCCTCCCCCACTTGTACTCTGTTCTCTCTCTCAAAAACAAACATTTAAAAAAAAACTAAAAATAAATAATAAAAATACCACATTAGTACCTAGACCAAATCAGACACACAAATTAAGTGCAGAATCTCTAATTTTAAAAATTGTTTAACTTATTCTTCCCCACATATTTTCCTTCTGACCTCATATCTTATCTTACTCACTGCTTATCCTACTAATTACCTGCATTCCAACAAATCACCTAACATGTTCACACCTGGCTCTAGTTTAAAGAAAAAAAAAAAGTCACTGACTCTAGGCTGGTGGGGTTTTTCCCCCCTAGCTTATTTATTACTAAAATTATATTAAGTGGCAGTTTCTATTTCTTACATGTCAGGGATTTTTTAAGACAATGAATATGTACTCTTCATATTTTGGATCTAATTCTTTTGTACTCCTATATTTTAGTTCTTTGCATTTGCAGAACAGAAAATTAGAGCTGTGGGGCACCCAGGTGACTCAGTTAAGTGTCCGATTCTTGATTTCGGCTCAGGTCATAATCTCACAGTCTGTGGGTTCAAGCCCCACATCTGGCTTCATGCAGGATTCTCACTCTCTCTGCCCCTCCCTTTTTGCTCACTTCTTCTCCCTCTCTCTCTCAAATAAATAAAATAAACATTTATTTAGAAAAAGAAAGAAAATTAGAGCTCTGAGTTACTGGGGGATGAAAAAGTTTGTAGAGATCAAAATAGAAAGGAGTTGAGACTTGAATGGAAAATAAGAGTGGCAATTACAAAAATCTGAAATACACATAAACACACATTCTTTAAAAGTTTATTTATTTGTTTTTAATTTATAAAAAAAATTTCATGTTTATTATTGAGACAGCATGAGTGGGGGAGGGGCAGAGAAAGAGGGAGACAGAATCCAAAGCAGGCTCTGGGCTCTGAGCAGTCAGCACAGAGCACGATGTGGGGCTCGAGTGATGAGAACATGACCTGGGCCGAAGCTGGATGCTTAACTGAATAAGCCACCCAGGCGGCCCTATTTATTTTTTTGAGACAAAGAATGGGCAGGAAGAGAGGCAGAGAGAAAGGGAGACACAGAATCCCAAGCAGGCTCAGCACTGTGAGTGCCTCAGGCCAACACAGGGCTGGAACTCATGAACCAGGAGATCATGACCTGAGCTGAAACCAAGAATGGGACACTCAACCAACTGACCACCTAGATGCCCATACACAGAAATTAAGAAGCTCTGCAGTAGGGCCTCTGGGTGGCTCAGTTGGTTAAAATGTCTGACTCCTGTGCTCACTTCGGCAGCACATATACTAAAATGTCCGACTCCTGATTTTGGCTTAGGTCATGATCTCACGGTTTGTGAGTTCAAGTCCCGTGTCACACTCACTGCTGTCTGCACAGACCTTGCTTTGGATCCTGTCTTCCTCTCTCTGCCCCTCCTCCATGCATGCCTCCTCCATGTTCACTCTCTCTCAAAATAAATAAAAAGACTTTAAAAAAAAGCTCTATGGTAAGAAATATTACAGAGTATAAATGATTTTGTGTTACAATTTCATTTCCTGATTAACAATGGCATTTTCCTTCATCTAAAGAAAGTTGAGCTTAACTGTCTATTCAAAACCATTTAATAGTTTTCCAAATAAGCTGAGGTCACTTGATTATTCTGGTTTTCCAAGCACTCCACCTCTCCCATTTCCTCCATAGGCTCCTGGAAGAGTCAATAAAAATTAATGTGTGTGAATTGATTTTTCCTATGATTTATATAGAGAGACAGATACACTCAAATTGTAGTGACCTTTAAACCTCTGAACGCAGGGAGGAACACCTAAAACATCAGAGCTGTATGTCACTGCCAAGCACAGTCTAGCAGTTTTTATAAGTACCATAACTTAAATCATCTCCACTTACAGTGCCAGAAACATATTGGTATCTCCTATATTAGTTCCTTGATGTTTGTTAACAGTAATGGCTCCTACATGTTTCTACAAGGTTGCTGGTCATTCTAGTTTCTGCAGGTACTTTTAACCCCTAAATGTCAGTGAATGTCCAGTCAATCTTATGGGAGACCACTAGGAAGTAGCAGAAATGATCTACTATTCCACAATGGTATCTAGTATTCATTTTTAAAGCATGGTTCTATTATGAGACATGATCCTTTACTCATCACCATATCCCTAGAACTTTGCACAATACAAAGTATGTAGCTAATGCCCAATAAACATTCAGTGAATGCATAAATGAATTAATTATTCCAAATCTATGGAAGTCATGCGTTTGCTTTATTTTATTCTTCCCCATCAGTGTTTTCTTTCCCTTCCTTTCCAAATAAAAAATATTCAGATATTTAACAAATATGTATGGGGAAAAAAACAGTTCTCTTAAAGCCCCTAGTTGACAAAGGGTATTAAAAAACTATTGTTTCGCTTGATGAGTTCAAACTTCTCTGAAACACAGGGAAGATATTGCAGGTTCTATTTTCAAACACCCTGTCTTGTTATGGTCTCAGAAAAATGCTTATCTAAAAAATATAGACTCACATCTCTTCATGTAAAATAACCAAATACAAATACAGATGAACATCAATATCAAAATATCCCCAGGAATTAACTAAGTTCCACCTTTAGTGCTCAACCAGAAATATAACAGTACTTCTATGACTTTCATATATTTACTTGGTAGGTAAATATCATTTCCTAAGTAAATATTAAAATAAGCTTTAGATACTTTTCCTTTCTTCTATTTTTAATTAAAATGTCAAAAAATAAGTAGTTCTAACCTGCAAAAAATCTACACATAACCTCTAACAACTTAATGGTGAGAAACTGAGTTTTCCCTGCTAAGACTGGAATAAAAGCAATCATGTTCCCTCTCACCATTCCTGTCAACATCATACTTGAAGACCCAGCTGGTACAACCACACAAGAAGACAAATTTTCTTGTGTACAGATTGAGAAGAAAAAACAAAATTGTCTTTATTCACAGATGAAAAAGAAAACATATATATAGTTCTAGCTCTATGCTTGAGATCAAAGTAACAAAAGTATATCTACACATAAAACAGAAATCACTTCTACAGTATATCTTATGGACCAGGCACTAGTCTAAGTCTTATATGAATTCATTAATCTTATAAAATCCTATGACATAGGTACTATATTCCTACTTTACAGTTGAGGAAATACTGCCAGAAAACTACAGGTACTCATTTAGGGTCAGACCACTAGAAAGTGACATTTGAACCCAGGCCACCTGGCTCCAGAATCCATGCCCCATGCCGCTCTGACGCGACGCCGCCTGCACACTCTGCCATGCCCCGTGCCGCTCTTACACAACGTCCACGCTTTTCCATGCTGCATGCTGCTCTGAAACAACGCTGCCGCTACACTTTGTCATGCTGTGTCGCTCTTACCCAAATGCTGTTTCTACACTTTATTAATGGGTAAAAAGTGTATTAAAGTTACAAATAAAATACGGAAAATTTAGACATGGCTAACAGTTATGAGTTATAGAAAGTAAACCATACCAAAATTCAAGTCTTCTTCGGAATAAAGACTAAACTGGAAAACCAAGAAAGGACTTGGCCCAGTGTATAAAATAACATTTCTGTCTGGCAATGTATATATTAATTAGGAAAAAGAACTGAGAAATCATATTCTTTTTTTTTTTTAATGTTTTATTTATTTATTTCGAGGAGAGAGAGAGAGAGAGACAGCATGAGCAGGGGAGGGTCAGAGAGAGAGGGAGTGACAGACTCTGAAACAGGCTCCAGGCTCTGAGCTGGCAGTCAGCACAGAGCCCGACGCGGGGCTCGAACCCACGAACCGCGAGATCATGACCTGAGCGAAAGTCGGACGCTTAACCGACTAAGCCACCCGGGCGCCCCAAGAAATCATATTCTTTAACGTCCAGATCTTTTTATTTCACTAGTCACCTTTTATGCTCTCCATCATTCACTTATTCATTCAAGAAACATTCAACACATCCCTGATTGAAATGATAGGAAAAAGTAACAGACAAATCACTGTCCTTGAGAAGTGTGGCAACTCATGTATGGGAAACAAGACTCAATGCAATTGAGTATACTTCCCAGACTTTACATCGTTAAGTTCCTTCAAAAAACTATATCAGTTTTCCATAAGAATATTAAAATTGACAAAAAATTATCTAAAATAATGTAAGTGTAGGAAGCAATACTACATTAAAAAATAAAAACAAAAACCTGCTTAAAGCAGTAACACTGTCCTTATAGGTGGAAAAACACAAATGCCCTGGGCCCAATGATATATTACAAGAGGCTCAATATACTATACAAAATACCTAAGTATACACTCCAAATGAATCAATTCCACACCAATATACCAATAACACATTTAAGAATTTGTGCTTGTTGGGATGCCCGGGTGGCTCAGTCGGTTAAGCATCCGACTCATCCCCCCACTAGTGCTCTCTCTCTCAAAAATAAACATTTAAGAAAATCTTTTTTAAAAAAGAATTTTTGCTTGTCTCAGAAATGCTCTTTTGAAGGGTCTTAAATAGAAATCCACAAAGTTGGGGCACCAGGGTGGCTCAGTCAGTTAAGCATCTGACTCCTGATTTCGGCTCAGATCATGATCTCATGGTTTGTGGGATCAAAACCTGCATCAGGCTCTCCATTGACAGCACAGAGCCTGCCTTGGAGTCTCTCTCTTCTTCTCTCTGCACTTCCCCCTTCATCTCTCTCTCAAATTAAACATTTGAAAAAGAAAAAGAACAAGAAAGAGAGAGAGAAAGACAGAAATCCAAAATGTTTTGTACTTTAAAATTAAGCACAAACTCTGTTCAAAACACTTAACTCATCTCGTTAATCTTCTCAACACCCAGGAGTTTAATTACTCCTCCTCATAAGGAAGTTGCTGAATCAAGATCAAAACTAGGTCTATTTGATTTCAAAGTCTGGGTTATTACTTAGTACCTGTATTATTGCTACCAAGTAGAAGTAAAAGTAATCACTTCGTAGAGCTGTGTTTAATACTTTCGGGTTACCACAGTGTAAAATAGTTTCAAATTTAAGAACAGACACACTGTCTTTCCCTGAAACTACAAACAGGAAAACACTAACAGGAAATTCTAAGTGCTAAATTATTCCACTTTCATTTCAGTTTGCCTATATTTTAGCAAAAGATGTGAAAATACTGTTCCATACTTTCTAAAACATGACTGGCACAGCATAAGTAATCAATAAATATTTAAATCATTAAATAATACTCTATGAGGATGGAAACCATACAGTTCAGATTTCAGCGCCTCCCACTGCCCCCAGAAGTTCATTCTCACTTCCCATACTTGTCACAAGAAATGTTCTGATTTTTGGTTCCTACAGTATGGTTACCACATCCATGACACTACCAAAAATCCAAGCTCAAAATTTTTTAATGCTTCAAATAATTTTGCTGTGCACAATAAAAGTAGGATAATTAATGGTGCGAAAGTGTATTCCACTAGGAAACAGATTACTACATGATTCATTACACAGAGTCATCCAACTTATTGCCTGTAAATAAAGGGCATCAGGTAGTTTTGAGCAGAAAAAGACCATTCTCAAGGTTTATATTCATTGTTCTCTGGTACTTTGGAAATTATAAAATAATGGTCAGGAAACACCCACTGATTTCTTTTTTAAAATAAGAATACATTTCTGAATACAGCACATATTTCTGTCTACCCTCCCAAAGTAAGGGACTGGATACCTTCCCACTCTATCAGTTTTCAAAGAGAGGGTGGCAGAACAATTCTCTTACTGTGAACCATTCAGCTAGATTACGTGCTTAGGTACTTCTGAGATTTTAGCTAACATATGGTCTTCATTTGCAGAGAAGCTACTAGATACCAGACCAAAGAAGGCCAGATGTATGCTCTGGGCTCTAAGATGCCAAAAATGGTAAGTAACATTCAGAGGGTAGAATCTCCAAAATAAGACTAAGTCTAAATCTACAGGATTTTAAATGAATGTCAGAAATAATAAACACACTAAGAGTTCATACAGTAGAAGAAACAAGTGTTTCAAAACTTAGAGTTTTATCTAGATTTTGTTTTAATCAGATAGAAAGGTGAAAATCCACATTAAAATATTTATATATATAATATACATAATAAATTATATGCAATAAATATAATATATAAATATATAATAAATAAATATATGTATTTATATATAAATAAATTATTGTAGTCAGAGCCTACCTAACCAAAACTGTTACCTGGAACTTCTCAGCATTTTAGAGGATGAGGCAAATGATATCTGATAGTATAATTATTTTTCCCAAAAAACTGCACTGAGTCTTGGAAACACTACAAATTAACATATTACTATGAAGATAACTAATAGTAATAATTATGATGACAACAGTCTTCGTTTCTTTAAAGAAAGGTTCAATAATCTTTCATATACTACTATACTAATACACTAAGCATGGCTTACAATACACTAAATTATAAGCCTCCTACAGGCAGAAAACTAGACAAGACTTCATTTTTATCAGGCACAAAGAAAGTCTTTAGTAAGTGGAGAATAAAACATAGATACTGGGCATCCCTATCTTCCTAAGGGAAATTAGGCTAAAATTTCTGTACCCTAGGAAACAGACTGAGGTTTCATTACATTAAGAAATAATTATTCCCTGGGGCACCTGGGTGGCTCAGTCGGTTAAGTGTCCGACTTCGGCTCAGGTCATGATCTCACAGTTCGTGGGTTCGAGCCCCTTGTCGGGCTCTGTACTGACAGCCAGCTCAGAGCCTGGAGCCTGTTTCCGATTCTGTACCTCCTTCTCTCTCTCTCTTCTGCTCACACTGTCTCTCGCTCTCAGAAATTAAAACATTAAAAAAAAATTTTTTTTAAAGAAATATTTGTTCCCTAAGACTTATATTAATTATCCCCTTCCCAAACTTGCTTCAAAGTTCAGCTCAACAAGCACAACAAATAAAGGAAGTGCTATGAATTCATCTCATAACAAAGAGTGAAAAAGTTCTATCACTAATTAAGGGATCTCTCAAACTGCATACTATGCTTAAGGAAGAACCAATATAGTAGGCAGGCCTTTTTTCTTTTCTTTCTTTTTTTTTTTTTTTAACAAGTTTTCCCTTTTCTAACGTCAGCATAAAAATATTTAAAGAGTCCGACTTCGTCCTCTTTTCTATCCTTACTAGATACATTAAGTCTTTCACTTCTTGTCATTTCCATTTCTGCATATTCAAGGTTTTCAGGTCTTGAAACTGAGTATTTTCACAATGCTTTCCTTGTAGAAATGTGACTTTACCTATATACAATAACTGATTTAAGTATAAACTACTTCTAAGGCATGAAATTTCCAACATTTTAGTATTACCATAATTCATAATATTTCATATGGGTTTAAAACAAAAAAATTAATTCTATATATTGTTAAAAGACCACTGAATATATGCTTTCTGATCTAACTGATACAGATTTTTACAAAGGATTCACCTACCAATTATCTAACTGAAAAAGAGTTTAGCCAAAAAGTGCATAGTCAAATTTTATAACATTTTTATCAAAAATGTTTATCATCACCAACCACTAAACCATTCAACATATACCCTTCACCTTCTAAGAGGAGAATCCCGCCAGGCCTCAATCAAATGCCATCTCACAAAATCAAATGTAGACTTTCACCAAAACAGCAATTCTCAAACTCTTTGGTCCCAGAGTCCCTTTATACTTTTAATAATTACTTGGGGACACCAAAGGGCTTTGGTTTATCTATGTTCTATTGATTGCTATTTAGTTACTAGGAATTAAAACAAAGAAATTTTGAAATTATTTAAATTCATTTAAAAATAAGCTCCATTTTATGTTAACATAAGTATATATTTATGAAAACTAAAAATAGTCTCACCCCCAAAACAGTGAGAAAGATGGCATTGTTTTACATTTACAAATCTCTTTATTATCTGGATTTACATATCTACTTCTATGTGAAGTCTTTTGTAATATGTTGTTTTGAACCTACATGAAGGGGAAAATGGTCTTATACCGATACGGAGATGGAATAGGGAGAAGTATTTTAACAGCCCTTCCAGATGACTATGAACATTCTTCTCTGTCACTCTACCAAAACTCAACAAGTGGTAGTTTCATAAAGATTAGTTGCAATGTGGACTCTAAAATCACAACGATCAATTATTTGTTCTTTGGCACATTAAAAGTCCATTGGTCTATCTTGCCTTTGAAAGACTCTTGTATTCATCATGCTTTGGTCATTTGAAAAATACTAATTCACTGAGCTACACTTATATTCCTAATGTTGAAACATTTCATTAGACAATATCAAAAAAAAGAATGAAAGAAATCTCTTAATATCACCAATGTTTCATCAGAAATGTCTTGAGATGGGCGCCTGGGTGGTTCAGTAGGTTAAGTGGCTGGCTCTTGACATCGGCTCAGGTCATGATCTCATAGTTTATGACCCTGAGCCCTAATAAATAGTGCAGAGCCTGCTTAGGATTCTGTCTCCTTTTCTCTCTGCCCCTCCTGCATTCTCTCTCTCAAAATTAATTAATTAATTACTTAAAGGGAAGGAAAGAAGAAAGGGAGGGAGGGAGGGAGGAAGGACGGGAAGAAGGAAGGAAGGTTGGTCTTAAGACTGAGAAGTTATAAGTTCATGGCGGCAGATATAAAGATGTAAGTTTTTTAAATTCTCATTTTCGGAGTGCCTGGGTGGCTCAGTCAGTTAAGTGTCCAACTCTTGACTTCAGCTCAGGTCATGATCTCATGGTTCATGGGATCCAGCCCAATATCAGGCTCTGCACTGACAGCATGGTGCCTACTTGGGATTGTCACACTCTCACTCCTCTCTCTCTCTGTCCCTCCCCATTTGTGCTTGCACACTCTCTCTTTCAAAATAAATACATAAACTTTAAAAATATAAAATAAGATAAAACTCTTAATTTTCACTTTAAAGTTGAATTTTATCATCTGCAACAAATATTGTTTTCCTTAAAGTGATGGCCTTACTTTGTTCATATCTGAGAAAATATCTAATATATGCCTTAGAGTGAATACCACATCTCATTCTTTCAGGTAAAACTGTTTCATGTTGTTCCATGAAAAGTGACTGGTTCAAATCCTAACTCAAACAAGAATGTCAGATTTTTGACATAGTTACATTCAAGTATTTTTTAAAAGTGTTAAGTGTTCTCCCGACTTTGCAAACTGAGAATACAGAATTGTTTCTTCGGTGTAATAAGAAAGTATTTCCTACCTAGCTTTACAAAGCAGTGGTGAAGCAAGTGCATATGGACGCATCTCTCCTGGTGCCTGACACATTAAAGACACTCAGCAATGGCTAGATCCATTCACCTTCCTCTCTCTATGATATTGGTTATTTTCACGGATGCTCTCTATCTTTGTACCTCTCATTAAAAATGAAGTTGCCATTCACCCACTTTCCAGTCACTTTTGAACTGCTGAATTTTACACTGCTCTGAGGCAGAAATGCAGGCAAGTAAGTAATGTTCAATCACAGGTTACAGAAAGAGGACTTCAGAAGTCAAGCACTTGCATAAAGGCTCTGAGACAAACATTTCTCTGGTTTGGAAGCCTATTTCTGCACCTCTTTCTTTAATGTACCAAATTACATTCATGATTTTCCAGAAATCTGAGTGGTGTTACTATACCCACTTCAAAATAATTATGGTGATAAAATTATTTAGTAGTCATTCTGAGTCTAAACCATCTGTCTGGCATTTACTGAAGCAATTGCTAAAGATATTCTGTGCATACAGATGAGAATTTTCTGAAGAAATATGCAAAAATGTTTCCACATCTGTTGTTTTTGTTGATATGTCACCTAGATTAGCAAATTCTTTCCTAGGAAGAAAACAGGGTGAAAACACAGAACATTTATAATGTACACATTTTTTAATGGCTCTATTAAGAGGATCTTTTCAACCACATTTTCTATTACTACTCTACTACAATCATACTACAATTATATGTATGCATACACACACACACACACACATACATATATGTCAAGAGATAAAGAAATTCCCAGTACCCCAAGTCAATTGACAGTGACTTTAACCTTTAAATACGTCTGACTTTTTAAAGTCATAGACTAGAATATTCAGACATTTAAGTCTTTCAGAATCCATCCACAGATGTAAAAAAAAAAAAGTGTATGTAATTGATCTTACAGAGTATCCAAAAATTCTGAAACATAAATACATTAATTCCATATTCCAAAAGATAGATCCCAATGTACAGCAAATAACTGTGCTATATGAACACACATTGTTTCTGACTATCTAGCATTCTCCTTTTCATGTACTACCACCACCTCCTTTCCTTTCTTTGGTTGTCTGCCCTCCCCCAAATATATGATTCTACCCTGCACACATCACACCTTTGTGAAGGGACTGGCACAAAATGCAGTTCTGACAAATCAGTGTACTCAACGTACCTAACAGAGTAATCAGCCCAGAGATGAGCACAGACTTAATTAAGCTAGGTTAAGATGTCCCTGCAAAGGACTTTGGATATGAACTTCATGTCTTTCTTCTGGATCTAACTGTGATGACGAAAGCCTGGAATATTCAGCTACATACCTGGTGAATTAGTCAGGGTTCTCCAGAGAAATGGATCCAACAGTTTATGTGTATATATAGAGAGAGAGATTTACTTTAAAGAACTGGCTCATGCAACTGTGGAGAATTGGCAAATCCAAAATCTGCAGGGTAGCCTGGCAGGCTGGAGACTAAGGGAAGAGTTGTGGCTCAAGTTCAAAGGCAGTCTGCAGGAAGAACTTCTTCCCATTTTGGGGAGGGTCTATTCTCTGTTCTATTAAGTCCTTCAACTGACTGGATGAGGCCCATCCGCTTTATGCGGAGTAATCCACTTTACACAAAGTCCATGACTTATATGTATATCTCATCCAAAAAAAATACCTTCACAGAAATATTCAGAATAGGGGCGCCTGGGTGGCTTAGTCGGTTAAGCGTCCGACTTTCACTTAGGTCATGATCTCGCGGTTTGTGGGTTCGAGCCCCGCGTCGGGCTCTGTGCTGACTGCCAGCTCAGAGCCTGGAGCCTGTTTCAGAGTCTGTGACTCCTTGTCTCTCTGACCCTCCCTTGCTCACGCTGTCTCTCTCTCTCTCTCCTAGAAATAAATAAAACATTTAAAAAAAAAAGAAATATTCAGGATAATATTTAACCAAATATCTAGGCACCATGGTCCACCAAGCTGACACATAAAATTCAGTTCTTCATCACAAGTTCACCTCTTGTCAACTGTAGGCAATATCCTATTAAGGTGCTGGTGTTTTGTTTTTTTTTAAATCAGTACTGGCTTCACTATACAGATTATTTACTGCATTATTTGCTGTCAAAAGTTTACTGGAAGAAATAGATAAGACACAATCTTTGGCTTTAAAGACTACACTCTGAAGTGAACAATATATGCACAAAAATTTGCTCTTCCTATTTTAGAGCAGAGAATTCCCCTCCACTTGAAATCTGTATCTTCAAAACTTCCTATGCTGAACCAGAATCAGTCTGGGTATTCCATCCTTGCTAGCTCCATCCCTGGCCTTCAGAGCAGATGGTGTCAATGACTGACCTGATACAGAACAGATACAATGTGGGAAGACCCAGAGAATCAATCTCAGAAACAGAGAATATGGTTGATAACTATATTGACTGCCGGGCACCTCTCCCTTATTCTGCAGCATACCTACTATTCTTTGGGAGAACCGTTTCTCTCTAAATTCCAACTATGTAGTTTATCAGGCCCAATCATGCCCCTGGACATAAGCACAAGCATGTCACAAGCCAACCCCAACTCCTTCTCTGAGATTTTCTGAATTAGAATTAAAAGAAAAAAAAATAAGATACTCTAATACAAAAACTGAGGCTGTGATCTAGTAGTTGCTAGCAACTCATCTAAAGCCATGAAGAAGTCTGTTTGGAAGAATAACAAAATCATGGAGACAGATGCAGAGATATGAGACATAAGTGATAAAAGGAATCCTGACAGTGAACAAGGCCCTAGCTCTAATGAATAAACACTTCCTGTAGTCTGGTTACATGAGCCACTAAATTCCCTTCTGCCTCACCTAGTCACAGTTGGTTTCTACCACTTACAACTACATTCTGACTAATCACAGGGATTAAAGCAGAAAAAAGTAAATGAATATAAAATAAAATAAAGGCCAAATGCATTAGGAATCAAAGTAGAAGGACAGGTAGAGTTTAGAAGAAAGTTAAAAGACCCCTTAGAAAATGAAAAGGTGAGGAAGAGGTGAAAGGGAGGTAGACATAAAAGGTGAACTATGAGCCCAATAAAACTGTATGCATGAATGCACATGGAGGCAAGTTCTTAGAATGACGATTCATTCCTTTCACTAGATCCTCAAAAGATCAAAACAAAGAAACAATTAGGGAGGAAGGGGCTTAATAAACAGATCTATGGTAAAATAAAACAGGCTCTTTGTTCCGGAAGGAAGCTAAGACAAGTTATCCTAAAAGATCTCAATCAATTTTGCCTTCAGCTTTAACCCAAATACAATTTCAAGCTCATCTAGCTCCTCTGCCAAATTGCCATCTACCTAGACATTTATGCCTAAATTTCCTTAAAGAAGATTTACCAATTTTTACTCCATAATTACTCTGCCTAAAACTTCCACTTTAAGAATCTAGGTCTCTTGGGGCACCTGGGTGGCTCAATCAGTTAAGCATCCGATTTCGGCTCAGGTTGTGATCTTGAAGTCCATGGATTCAAGCCCTTCATAGGAGTCTGTGCTTACAGCATGGAGCCTGGAGCCTGCTTTGGATTCTGTGTGTCCCTCTCTCTCTGCCCCTCCGCCACCCCCACTCTCTCTCTCTCAAAAATAAACTTTTAAAAAAATTGTTTGAATAAAAATAAAACCAAATTTTAAACCTATTTTTCTTTTCTATTTAAGTAGAAAGGTGTGACGAGAAGATGATCCTGTGAAGCAGAAACAGATGTCATTCAGGGAAGAAAACGTAAACAAAGGAAAGTTAAGGACACTAAGTAGTTTTAAAATTTCAACATTTTGCTTAGATGCAACTAAGTAATGATTCCACTGGTTCCAGCAGTGTGGCAGGGGGAGGATTTCACAAAAAGATCTATTAACAGTAAGCAAGGATTTGGATGACGGGGGACAGTATTAGTTGTTGCTATATAAAGCTAATTTATATCTGTTTTTAGAATCAGCACCATCTATGTGGAAACAGATTTAGGCAAATCTGTAACAAACTCTGAAACCTTTTATGCCTAATCCTGTATTAACCAGAAAATCCAATTAGCCTGAAAAATTACATCCCTCATGCATTCTTGTTTGTGTAACAGACATTCTATTTGTATACTACATAATTTTTAAAATATTCCCTATAGTGAAACTGCACATACAGCATGATTCTTACTTTGTGAATATACAAACATACATATGTATAGTTAAGTTTGCATTTTTAAACACAATAAACATCTATATTAACAGTCAACACAATTTGGGAATAAAGGGACTAAAAGGAAATATTTAAATATTTCTCGGTTAGAAACAAAGGGTAAATCTGTAACAAATAAGGGAACTGATTTTGTGAACCCAGTATAGAAAAGTAACACCTCAAAATGTTGATGAACTGTTCCATATATAAAATTTTCCAGATTAATTGAAGATTAGGTTTCAAATGCATTGGCTTATCACGGTCAGTGAAGACACTCTTCTGTAAACATATCTGCCAACCTAAAAAGCTAGAATTTAATCCAAACATTTTTAGATTTATGGTCATCGTTATAAATATTCATATTATATTTTTAAAATAATGATTCTAGGCATTAGAGAGAAAGGAAGCAGGTGAGGGGAAGAAAGAGGGAGAGAGAGAGAATCCCAAGCAGGCTCCATCCACACTGCCAGCATGGAGCCCAACTCTGGGCTCGAACTCATGACCCTTGAGATCATAACCTGAGCTGAAATCAAGAGTCAGATGCTTAACTGATTGAGCCACCCAGGCACCCCTTACTCTCTAGTTTAAGACCATATTTTCTAACTATAGGGAACTGGGAAACTTGATACTCAAGTTTAATTTAATACGACTGGTAAGTCATATTAAAGGAATATTAAGTGAGATCATGAAGGGAAAATAAGATATCAGGAGCAAAATATACAGCTTTTAAGGCTATTTAAAGTATGTTAAAAGTTTTAACATACTGATTTTCAAAGTTTCATATTCTAATCAACCATTAGTATGAATTTTGAAATGACCTAAAAACTTGTTGCTCTAAGGAATAAATATGTGTCCATTTTACTGCGAGTGAAGGGCCAAACTTAATTTTATAATTTTTGACTCCAATTTTGGAATCTCCAAAAACAACTCCTCCAACTCCATCTCCCTAATATTCTTTGATAAAACCTATGCTGTAGGCAAGGGTCAAAATACTTCTAGGTTACTGTTTTTCAAAAAGTAACATGTCTTTGATGAGATGTTAATCTAGGTTTCCCTTTCCCCTTTGATTTCATGTATTTGTGGCTAAATGTTTCATTCCAGAAACATTCACCATATCTATTATGTACCATGTACTATATTGGGCACTTGATATGCAGAGACAGACAAGACATAATAACTAGTATGGTCTGGAGATTACAGACTGACTAAAGAAAAGGAAGAAAATAATCATAAATGCAGTGAGTACAACAAAGGAGGAGTACAGGATGCAACAGAAGTTTATGATGAGAGGATATCCCAGAGATACCAAGACTAACAAAACTGTTAAGAGGTCAAGAAAATTAATACTTGGGGCACCTGACTGACTCAGTCAGTTGAGCATCTAACTTTGGCTAAGTCATGATCTCACAGTTTGTGGATTTGAGCCTCACATCGAGTTTTGCACTGACAACGCAGAGCCTTATTGGGATTCTGTTTCCCTCTCTCTCTGCCTCTCCCCAGCTCATGCTCGCTCGCTCGCTCTCTCCCAAAAGTAAATAAACATAAAAAAATTTTAAGAAAATTAATACTGGGGCACCTGGGTGGTTTAGTCGGTTAAGCGTCTGACTCCAGCTCAGGTAATGATCTCACAGTTCGTGGGTTTGAGCCCCGTGTCGGGCTCTGTGCTAACAGCTAGCTCAGAGCCTGGAGCCTGCTTCAGATTCTGTGTCTCCCTCTGTCTCTGACCCTCCCCTGCTCACACTCTCTCTCTCTCTCTCTCAGAAATAAATAAAAACATTAAAAAAATTTTTTAAGAAAATTAATACTTAAAAATTACCATTGAAAACTTATGAATCACCTCTGAAAATACTGGATGTAATAGAAAACACAGGAACACATCTGTCCACCCACAGAGAATTGGATAAAGATTTGGTACACACACATGCATGCACAGGCACACACACGCGTGTGTGCGCACACACACACAGCCATGAGAAAGAATGAGACCTGCCATTTACAACATGGATGGACCTAGAGAGTGTTACGCTAAGTGAAATAAACCAAACAAAGACAAATACCATATGATTTCACTTATATGTGGGATCTGAAAAGCAAAACAAATAAACAGAAACAGACTCATAAATAAAGAACAAACTAGTTGTTGTCAGAGGAGAGAGAGTCAGGGGATGTATTAGGAATTACTATTATTAAATTATTAAAACACACACAGACTCTGAAGAGTAGAGAGAGGGTAGAACAACTAATTACCTCAGAACCCAAGGAACAACATGGTGGTGAGTTTCCTATGTTTAATTCTGGCTTCATATATCCCAGAGTTAAAGGGGGAAGACCGCAAAAAACAGAAACACTAACAGACACAGACTAAAAAGGCCCAACAAATCCCTGCTCTAACAAAGGGACCAAAAAAGGGGAAGATTTAGCAAGACTGAAAACTTTTATACATAACCATTCTACACCAGCCAAATGCTACATGAAAAAAACCCAACATCCCACCACACATCACCAATAATGGCAAACAGGTAACCTAGATTTCCACAGTTACAAGGCTGTACCAAGGCACTCCAAAATGCCCATCTGAGTGGTATCAGAGAAGGCAGAGGAAGGAACTAACAGTCATTACCAGACAGTAACAAGGTAACCTCCACCTCCCAACAACACACACACACACACACACACACACACACACACACACGCTTTAGAGAATCAGAACTTACACTACTGCCAAGCAGCAAGAAAGCCATCCTCTAATTCAGGGTGTTAGTGGAAGCCATGTGGACAAAGTAATGAGGTAATTCAGCCCCTTCTAGCCAGGGAGATAGCAGAGAGATTTAGTGGGAAACCAGACATTAATGAGAAACTCTTAGAAAAGTCCCCAGACATGGATATTTGAGAAGTTTAAAGCCTCTGCTACCTACAACCACAGGAAAATTTAAACACAATTCAATTTCTTGCCAGATTAGCCTAACATTTCATACTAGAGGTTTATTTACTTCAGTTCCCAATACCCAATAGAACATGTCTGGCTTTCAACAAAAAAATCAGAAGATACACAAAAGATAAGAAAAAATTTGAAGAGATAAAGCAAGGATCAGATATGGAATAGACCTTTGAATTGTCAGAGTTTAAATATTATTAATATCTTAATAGCTATAAAAGAAAAACAACCTTCAAAAAGAAATAAGTAATGTAAACAGAGAGATGGAAAAGCTAAAACAGAATCAAAAAGAAATGCCAGAAATTAAAGCACTGTTAAAAAAATTGAAAATGCCTTTAATGGGATGATCACTAGAATCGACATGGCAGGGAAAAGAAATCAATGAGCATGAAGATATGTCAAAAGAAATGTCTCCAACTGAAAACAGGATAAGTATCAAAAAACCTATAGAAAGGCAGATCATATATAAACTGCAAAAAACAAAGATAAAGAGAAAAACTTGAAACCAGCCAAAGGAAAAAAACACCTGCTCTATTGAATAATTACAGCATAATTCTCATCAGAAACCAAGTAAACAAAGAGAATGGGTCAAATATTTCGAGTGTTGAAAGAAACAAAATCACCAATTTTCTTTGTATCCAAAGAACTATGCGGCAAAATGAAGGAGAAATAAACACTTGCTTTAACAAGCAAAACTGAGCGAATTCAGCACCACATTTGCCCTGCAAGAAACATTAACATTGTTAAAATGGCATCATTCTCCAAACTGATTTACAGACTTAAGACTCTTCTTTATCAGATTTTCAGCTGTCTTCTTTGTAGAAATTGACAAGTTGATTCTAAAATCCAAACAGAATTACAAAGGAGCCAGAATAGACAAAACATTCTTGAAAAAGAATAATAAAGCAGAAGGAACAATACTTTGCACTTTCAACACAACAGCAATCAAGACAATCTATCAGAGGCATAAGAATACACACATAAATCAGTGGAGTTGGACAGTACAGAAATAAACACATCTATGGTCAAATGATTTTCAACAAAGGTGCCAAGACCATTCAACAGGGTAACAAAATAGTCTTTTCAATGAACAGTCCTGGAAGAACTTGACAGCTATATACAAAAAAAAAAAAATTAAGTTGGATCCTTACTTTATAGCATACATAAAAATGAACTCAAAAATGGATCAAAACTAAATTTAAGAGCTAAAACTATAAACCTATTGGTAGAAAATGAAGGACTATCTTCCTGACCTCATATGTAGCAATGGAGTCTTAGAAAAGACACTAAAAGCACAAGCAACAAAATTTTAAAAATGGGTAAATTGGACTTGATCAAAATTTAAAACTTGTACTTAAAAGGACATTATCAAGAAAATGAGAAGACAATCCACAAAATGGAAGAAATACCTGCAAATCATATGTGATAAGGGACTCTATCTAGACTATATAAAGAACTCTTACAACTCAATAAATAAAAAGACAACCTAATAATGGGCAAAGGATCTGAACAGACATTTCTCCAAGGAAAATATACAAGTAGTCAATGAACATATGAAAAGATACTCAACATTTTTAATCATGAGGGAAATGCAAATCAAAGCCACACTGGGATACCACTTCACACCCACTAGGACAGCTGTGATAAATCAGATAGTAACTAGTCCTAAAGAAGACATGGAAAAATTGGAACCCTCATACATTGCTGGTGGGAATGCAAAACAATACAGCCACTTTGGAAAATAGTCTTAAGTTACCCAAACAGTTAAACATTGAGTTACCCTATCACCTAGCAATTCCACTCCTACGTATTTACCCAAGAGAAATAAAAACATATATCCACATAAAAACTTGTACACAAGTGTTTATAACATTATTCATGGTAGCACAAAAAGGGTGAAGATAACCAAAACACCCAATAAGTGATAGATAAACAATAGATTATTACATCATAAAAAGGAATCATGTCCTGATACATGCTACAACATGGATGAACACTGAAAACTAAGTGCAAGAAGTCAGTCACAAAAGAGCACGTCGTATATGATTCTACTAAAATGAAACATTCAGAATAGTAAAATTTACAGAAATAGGAAGTTGTTTAAAGGTTGTTTGGGGCAGGGGAGGATAGAGGGATAGTCAAGGGATAGCTAAAGGGTACAAAAAACTACAAAACTCTAGTGGAAAGATATCAAAAGCAAGTCTAAATAAATGAACACATATTCCTTGACCATGGATGGGAAAACGTAATAGTGTTAAAACATCAATTCTTCCAACTTGATCTATAGATTCAATACAATTCCAATCAAAATCCCAATTACCTTTCATAGATAACAAACTGATTCTAAACTTAATACGGGAAGGCAAAAGACCTAAAAGAACCAACACAATATTGAAGAATGATAAAGCTAGAAGACATGCACTCCCTAGTTTCAACACTTACTATGAAACTACATTAATCCACACAGCATGTTATTTTAGCAAAAGAATAACACAAAGATCAATGGAACAAAATAGCCCAGAAATATATACACACACACAGTCAACTGCTCATTGTCAAAGGAACAAAGACAATTCAACGCACAAAGGCTTTTCTGCAAATAGCAGGAACAACTGGAGATATATAAACACATGTATACACAAAAAATCTAGACAAAAACCTTACACCTTTCACAAGAATTAACCCAAAATGAGTCACAGACTTAACATAAAATGCAAAACTACACAAATTCTAGAAAACAGAGAAAAATCTAGGTGATCTTAGGTTTGGCAATGAGTTTTTGGATACAACAGTAAAAACATGGTCTGGGAGAAAAAAATAATTAAATTTTGCACTTTATTAAAATTTAAAAATTCTGCTTTGTGAAGGTCATTGTTATGAAAATAAAAAGATAACCTACAGACTAGGAGAAAGTATTTGTAAAATATATGTATCTGATAAAGGATTTGTATCCAAAACATACAATGCAATTTTAGAAAAACTTCCTAAAACTCAACAATAAACCCAATTTTAAAATGAGCAAAAGATCTAGACATCTCACCAAAGAAGATAAAAAGACAGCAAAGCAAGCACAGGAAAGGATCCTCAAAATCAATTTGTCACTGGGGAACACAAATTAAAACAATCAGATCCTACACATCTATTAGAATGACTACAATCCAAAAAATTAACAATAACAATTGCTGGGTCACCATCTTCATGTTCATGTAGAACAGAAACTCTCCTTTACGGCTGATGGCGATACAAAATGGTACACTCACTTTAAAAGATAATTTGACAGTTTCTTACAAAAGTAAGCATAGTCTTACCATACTATTCAGCAATGTTAGGTATTTATTTATCCAAGGTACTACCCAACTGATATCCGGTATTTCCCAACTTATCTGAAATTTATGTCTACACACACACACAAAACTTCATGCAAATATTTACTGCAGCTTTATTCACAACTGTCAAAAATTGGAAGCAACTAACCTGTCCAAAAGAGGGATAAAAAAAATTGTGGTACATCCCTACAATGGATCATTCAGCACTAAAAGAAATGAGCTATCAAGCCATGAAAAAACATGGATAAATCTTAAATACACACACTGTTTATTAAAGAAGCCAATTGAAAAGGCTACCTACCTATTGTAGGACTCCAATTAAAAGACATTGCAAAAAAAGCAAAACTACAGACAGAGTAAAATAATGAGTGGTTGCCAAGAGTGGAAGGGGAGGGAAGGGGAGAGAGAGTGAATAGCCAAAGTACAGGGAATTAGGGCAGTGAAAATATATTCAGTGTGATACTGTAATTATAGATACACAACAGTATGCATTTGTCAAATCCCACTAAACTTTACAGCACAAAGAGGAAACCTCAATCTCTCAATGCATGCAATTTTTTTAATACAGAAATTCAAGGTGGGGTGGGGAATCCCAAAACAGAAAGCAGAATATGACTTTATATATATATATATATATATATATATATGCATGCATGCAGGATCCTCATTAAACCCGGGGGGAGGGAGGGTAGGGTAGGAGGGGAGGGTGATTAACAAAGAAACTTTGAAAATGAGTCTGTAAAACTAAAATAAAAAAAAAAAAAACTGCATTTGGGGGTGCCTGGGTGGCTCAGTCAGCTGGGTGTCCAACTCTTGATATTGGCTGGGGACAAGCCCCAAGACAGGCTCCGTGCTGGGCATGGGACCAGCTTGGGATTCTCTCTTGCCGCCACTCCCCAGCTTGTGAGCTCGTACTTCTTGCTTTCTCTCAAAATAAACATTAAAAAAAAGAAGAAAAACTGGGGCACCTGTGTGGCTCAGCTGGTTGAGCATCTGACTCCTGGTTTTGACTCAGGTCATGATCTCATGGTTTCATGAGATTGAGCCCTGTGTGGGACTCTGCACTGGCAGAGCAGAGCCTGTTTGGGACTCTCTCTCCTTCTCGCTGCCCCTCCCCAACTTGTGCTATCTGTTTCAAAAAAATTATAATAATAAACTTTAAGGTTAAAAAAAAACTGCATATGAAGTACTATATTCTATTCAATAAAGTTATTTCCACAGGGATACAAGTTAACAATTCTAATACTCCTATACACTTCTACTGAAACTGAACAATTATGCAAAAGGATGGTGGAAAACATATCTCAGTGTTGGGGAGGAAGTTTATAGATAAGCTATGATTCATGTAGGAACAGATTACAGAGTTGAAGACATCAATATGAACCCCGGTTTAGCTCAACATAGATGTAGATGGTTACATGTGGAAATAATTATAGATTGGGTGTATACAATCACCCAATATATACATACACATATGCGTTAGCATACCTACGTTTATTTCCTTGTTCTGTCAGCTCAGAGGGCCTGGAAGCCATGACATCCTAGCAGTATTAGCACGCTAACACCCAGAACTTGGTTTCTAATACCATTCTCCAGGTAAAGAAACAAGGGACTCCTTGGAGAAATGGCGGATTCTAGGGCTGGGACAGAAAATACAGAAGATGAGCATGGAGTGGATATCTTGAAGTGCCAGAAAGTAAGGAATGACTAAAACACACATGCACACACCTGAAAGAGTTCTCAATGGCCAAAACTGAAATAACTGAGGAACAAAATATAGTAGTACTGATTATAATGCGAGGTATAAAAGGACCTATGAGTCTATACAGATATAAGTAATTGAATAAATGGTGTAAAACATACAAATCTCTCACATAAAATAATTCCAAGTAATTAATGTAGACCCTGTACCCTTAAAGAGATAGGGCATAATTCCTCCACTTCTTAAGTATGGGCCACTGTAGCGACTTCCTTCCAAAGCCTATGGTATGGAAAGAGAGGGAAAAAAGTGGAAAAATCTGACAAAAATACCTATCACGTGATCAAGGCCAATATCAACAATGATAAATGATGCTGGTCATTAATTACCCTTAACAAAATGTGATGAAAATGACATTTTACCTACGTGTCTTCCTTCCCCAAAGTCTGGAACTACAGTTCAATCATGAGAAAAACATGAGACAAATTCCAACATAGGGTCATTCTACAACACTTGACCAAAACTCCTCCAAATTGTCAAGTTAATTAAAAACAAGGAAATGCTGAGAAACTATCAAAGCCAAGAAGAACCTAAGGACACATAACTACTAAATGTAATGTGGTATTCTGGAAGAGATAAAAAAGAAAACTAGATAAAAACTAAGGAAATCCTGAAAACAAAGTACAGACTTTAGTTAATAATGTATCTATATCAGTTCATTAATTATGACAAATGAATCATACTAATATGTTAACAGTGAAAACTAGGTGTGGGGTATATCATAAGTCTATAATTTCTTCACAGTATTTCTGGAAATCTAAAAGTATATTTTAAAAAACTTCAAAAGTAAGAATGAAAACAAACTGTAGCTTGCCTGGCCGGCTGTCAGTGGCACATAAGATTCTTGATCTCAGGGTTGTAGGTTCGAGCCCCACGTTTGGTATAAAGATTATTTAAAAATATATCTTTAAAAAAATAAATCAACTGTATTTCTATATACTAGCAATAAAATATGTGAATACCAAAATTAAAAACACAGTAACACTTACAATTGCTCAAAAAATTTAAATACTTAGGTGTAAATACAATAAAACACATACAGGACTTTTACTGAAAACTACAAAATGCTGATGTAAAAAAATCAAATTAGATCTAAATAAGTGGAGAGACACAAGATATACACAGATTGAAGACACAACATAGTAAAAATGTCGATTTTCTCCAAAATAACATGGGGTTAATGTACTTCCTATCAAAATCCCAGCAAGATATTTTATAGATATGGATCAGACTCTTCTAAAAGGTATGAGGAAAAGCAAAGGAACAAGAATAGCTGTAGTAGTTTCCTGTGGCTGCTGTAAGAACTTAATACAAACAGGCTTAAAACAACAAAAATTTATTCCTTCCCAGTTGTGGAGGCCAGAAGTCCAAAATCAGTATCACCAGGCTGAAATCAGGGAGCAGGCAGGGCTGCACTCACGCCAGTCTCTAGAAGACAACGCTTTCTTTGCCTCTTCCAACTTCTAGTGGCTGTCAGCGTTCCCTCGCTTGTGGCCACATCATTCCTATCTTTAAGGCCAGCATCTTCAAATCTCTCTGGGCCCCATCTTCACATAGCCTTCTTTGTGTGTGATGCCCCCTCTGCTCTTCCCTTGTAAGGACATTTGTGATTGCATGCAGGGTCCAGGATAACCTTCATCTCAAAGTCCTTAAATTAATCTTACCTATACAAAGACCTTCTTCTTTAAAACAGTAACATGTACATGTTCCAAGGATCAGGACCTGATATCTCTAGCAAATATTATTTAGACTACTACAATAACTAAAACAATTCTGAAGAACAAATTGGGAGGAAATCAGTCTACCAATTTTAAGACTTATAGCTACTGTAATCAAGGATGTCTGAGGGGTTCATGGAGGAGCTCAGTCGGTTAAGCATCTGACTCTTGGTTTCGGCTCGGGTCATGCATGATCTTGCAGTTCATAGGTTTGAGCCCCACACTGGACTCTGCACTTACAGATTGGAGCCTGATTGAGATTCTCTCTCCCTCTCTGCCCCTCTCCCCCTCCAACTTGCTCTCTTTCAAAATAAATAAAATTAAAAATTAAAAAAAAATCAAAGATGTCTGATATTAGAGTAGGGAAAGACACAATATGAATGAAACAGAACAGAGGATCCAGAAATAGATCCATACAAATGTGGCCTACTGATTTTTGACAAAGATATAAAAGCAGTTTACTGGAGGAAAGTCTTTTCAACAAATGATACTGTAATAATTAGATATTCACAGGCAAAAAACAAACCAAAAAAATCCCACCTTGATTTAATCATCTTACACTGAAGTCTTACATCTTACACAGAAATTAAATCCAAAATGACCATGGATTTAAATACAAAATGGAAATCCATAACCTTAAGAGAAAATAAGAGTAAAAATAAGCCTACTGTGATGGTTAATTTTATGTATCAACTCAGCTGGGCCAGATATCTGATGGAACAGTATTCTGGATGCTTTTGTGAGGGTGTTTTGGATGCAATTAACATTTAAATCAGTAGACTTAAGAGTAAATCAGATTGCCCCATCAAATCAGTTGAAAGCCAGAATAGAATAAAAGGCTAACTACTTCAAAGCGAGAATAAATCCTGCCAGCAGACAACCTTTGGATTTGAATTTCACCACTGGCTCTTCCCTGGGTCTCCAGCATACTATCCTACTCTGCAGATCTTGGATTTGCCAGTCTCCATTATCACGTAAGCCAATTCCTAAAAATAAATCTCGTTCTGTGTGTGTGTGGATATATACACATACATACACACACACACACACACACACACACACACTCTCTCTCTCTCTCTCTCTCTCTCTCTCTCTCTCTCCTCTCTGGAGACCCCTGACTAAACCAGCTATGGTGTTAAGAGTAAGAAAAGACGGGTGCCTGGGTGGCTCAGCCGGCTAAGCATCCGGCTTCAGCTCAAGTTATGATNACTCTCTCTCTCTCTCTCTCTCTCTCTCTCTCTCTTTCTCACCCCTCTCTCTGGAGAACCCTGACTAAACCAGCTATGGTGTTAAGAGTAAGAAAAGACGGGTGCCTGGGTGGCTCAGCCGGCTAAGCATCCGGCTTCAGCTCAAGTTATGATCTCACAGTTCATGGGTTGGAGCCCCACATGGGGCTCTGTACTGACAGCTCAGAGCCTGGAGCCTGCTTCTCGTTCTGTGTCTCCCTCTTTCTGTCCCTCCCCTGCTCACACTGCCTCTTTCTCTCTCTCAGAAATAAACATTAAAAAAAAAAAAAGAATATGAAAAGACAAGCTATAGACTGGGAGGAAATATTTGCAAGCCATATTATCTAGCAAATGACTAGCATCTAGACTATATAAAGAACTCTACACTCAAGAGTACAAAACTTTTGCCCAGTTAGAAAATGGGCAAAAGATATGAAGAGACATTTCATTGATGACATTGACGACAAATGAGCATATGAAAAGATGTTCAACATCATTAGCTGTTAGGAAATCAAATTAATATCACAAGGTATTATTACACACCTATCAAAATGGCTTAAGAAAAAACACAGTGCAACACCAAATGCTAGCAAGCATGCACAGAAACTGGATCACGTACATTGCTGGTAGGAATATAAATGGTACAGCCACTCTAGAAAACAGTTTGGCAGTCTCTTTAAAAACTTAAACACATATTTACAATTCCATTAGCAATACTCAGGAGCACTTATGCCAGACAAACAAAAAGTTATGTTCACTCAAAAACCTGTGCAGAAATGTTTATATATAGCAGCTTTATTTACAGCAGCAAAAAACTGGAAACCTAGATCTTCTTCAATGGGTTACAATGCAGGTTCTACCTTGCTCTGTCTTGGACTGCTCCTTCTGAGGGAGAGCTGGTCTACAACACAAGCACCTGTGAAGAGGTCCAACTAATTTCATGTGAGTGAGCCTTTTTAGAGGCAGCTCCTCCAGCCCCAGCCAAGCCTTCACAAGACTGTAACCCCATGACACTCTATGCCTTTAAAATTAGTCATTTAACCAGCTTCTGAATTATGGACCACTGAAACTCTGAGAAGATGTTATGGTTTTAAGCCACTAGACTTGGGAGGGATTTACAAAACAGCCATAGATACATAATGCACTTATGCACAAGGCATAGTTTTAAGCATATTAGATATAGTAGCCCACTTAATCCTCAACAACCCTGTGATCCCCGTTTTAAAATGAGGAAACCTAGACACAGAGGTTAAGTACTTTGCCCCAATTATGGCACAGCTGGTAAGCGGTATGGAATCAGATCCAAATCTAAAGCCAGTGCTATTAACTGCTGTGCAATACATGCTCCCCACAGCTGGGGTGTTTCCATCCTAAAGCTTTTATTTGGGCTGTAAAATAGAAGGCAAGGTTATCTGACCTAAGAGAGCAGGGGAAAAAAAGCAGGTGATTGAGAGAAATGAAAAAGTTTTGAAATACTTGTCATGAAGACCTGCTAGAGAAATTTAACAGGATTTCCAAGTAGTGTTAGGGCTCCGGAGAGCAGGAGCTTCAACTTCCGTGCAGTGAATTTAAGATGACCGTGATGAAAAGAACATAGGATTGCTGGAGTACATACATATAAAACATACCATGAACTGTCATGGCTATCAGTAATAGAAAACACCTTTCCCAAGTCCCACTAGTTCAAAAAAGAAGCTATGAACAGAAAAATTCCAGGAAACACTATACACCCTATGTCAAAGTATCACATAAAGACTAAAGAAATAGAAGCCTCCTAAGACACATGATGATAAACTGACAGGGCTACTTCATGTAACTGCCCTGATCTCACACATCAGAAATTTTTCTAGAGAATCTTCCCTTTTCCATTCAAAATGTCACAAAAAAATTAAAAGCTATAGGAAGAACAAACTAGTTCCATCACAGTCAGGCCACATCTAAGACCAGTCTTACAACTACTGACTTAACTTGATGAATAAATCTTACAACAGAGGTTTAGGCAAAAATTTATCAATTTTCAATTTCTCTTAAAATTAGACTTATCCAGGATACCTGGGTGGCTCAGTTGGTTAAGCATCCAACATCAGCTTAGGCCATGATCTCCCGGTTTGTGGGTTCAAGCCCTGTGTCAGGCTCTGTGCTGACTGCTTGGAGCCTGATGCTTGCTTCAGGTTCTGTGTCTCCCTCTCTCTCTCTGTCCTTCCCCCACTCATTCTGTGTGTGTGTATGTGTGTGTGTGTGTATGTGTGTGTGTGTATCTGTGTGTGTCTCTGTGTGTCTAAAAAAATTTTTTTAATTAGGCTTATCCAAATACATTCAAGTTTCAATTTCATACAATTGCTTTTAATTTTTATTTCACTTTACTTGACAAGCTTTATGCATAAACTAAACTCAATATAAAGTTAGATAAAGAGGAAAAAAAAAATCAAACCATCTACACACAATTTTTTTCAGGCCAATGTTCCACGCAAACAAGTATGTATATTTAAACACTTAAGACACAAAAGTGCATGAATGAAGGCAAAGATTTGTCAGCTCCGTATTTTCTTTAATATTAAAGGTTAACAAACAAGTTTGAAAGAACAAGAGTTAGTAGCTAACATTCCAATGATACCTTTCCTCACAGTCCCACTATTACCTGAAAACTTACCAGAAACAAGCCAAATGAGTACAATTAGAAAACAAACTTTGTCTAGTAAAAGAAATATCACTGGGTAGTATAAGTAAATCCTTTCTACTTTAAACATTATCAATTGAGATGGAGAAAAAAAAGGTTTCTACACGTGAAGCAGTTCTAGTCCAAAAAAGTACAAAAACTATGGAAACCATAAGGCCAACCTTTATAAACTCCACAAGTTCTTCCACTATTCTCCACCTCATTAAATCAGGATAGAACCTATTCTAATAACAAAGCAAAACAAACAATTCCTAACTCCTACAAAGATTTTAATTAAAATAAAATCTGCAGTATTATTGTTTCGGTGGTACAAGTGCTGCACCATTATACTTTTCATCTTACCCGTATCTGTTCAGTGGAGCTGCTGCTAAGTTCATCACCAGATTCAGAATCCTGATGCACTCTTTCTGAGCCTTCTCCTGCTGAATCACAAGACTGTTCCTGGGAGAAGCTAGTTTTCTCTATGTCCAAGAACTCCGGACCAGGAAAGTGACCAAATAAGCGCGTCCTATTCTGGCCAGAAACTTTAGGAGAATGTGAATCACTGTTAAACTTTCCATTATTATGGGTCAGGTCCAGGCTTAGGTTCATAGTCTGACATGGATTATAGTTGGGTCCAAAATTCTGATTGGCATCACGAATAAGACCTGTTCCTTGAACAGACGATGATGGCTTTCCAAAGCTCGAAAGCTCAGGCAATTTGTTCACATTTTCTGTTGACCTCTGAAGATGAAGACTCTGTATCATTTTCATAGAATTATTTGGCAGTCCCACTGCCTGTTTAACAGGCGGCATGAGAGCTTTACGGGTGACCTCCTTAACATACTGAGCTGGCACATAGAACGCTTTGGAGTTCTCATCTAGTTTGACCTGCCACCAGTCGTCATTGGTCTTTTTCACCAAGATGTATCGTTCCCCTTGTTTTATCACGATCTTTCTGTCCTTTGCTTCATATTCATAATCATATTCCACTTCAATATACACTTGTCCTGGAACAGTCTTCCCACTTCTGTCAGCCATTTTTATTTGGTAATGTTCACCTCTCAAACGGGATGGTATGCCACATTATGGCTTTACAGCTTATTGGATTAATACAGCTATTTTTATTTAAATGGAAGAAGAGAATAAAGAAAAAAGTTAACACAGCCTGGATTTTTAATATTTATCCAAAAGCATCATATAATAAAAGGCATTTAAGAATATTACCAGGGTGCCTGGGTGGCTCAGTCGGTTAAGCATCCAACTTCTTGATTTTGGCTCAGGTCATGATCTCATGGTCCATGAGCTAACAAACTGTGCTGACAGCACAGAGCCTGCTTGGGATTCTCTCTCTCTCTCTCTCTCTCTCTCTCTCTCTGCCCCACCCCTGCTCACATGAGAGTGCACTTTTTCTCTCTCAAAATAAACACACACTTTTAAAAAATATTACCTTCAATTTCCAGAAAGTAAACATGTATCTAATATCATATGTACTGTCCTATATTAAAAACATTCATTCAACTGTAATCTACATTTTCCAGTCATTTATGAACAAAACCAAACCAATTACTGGAACAGTAAATATCCTAGCCAGCCAGACAGAAAAAAATAATTAAAAGAGGTGAGAACTTTCCTTCTTTTCATGACTACCTCAAACCTCCTTCACTTTCTTAGAAAGGGTCACAAATAATAACAAATACATATTAGGCATTTACCAAGAGCCAAGAACCGAGCTAGGTTCACTTATCTAAGACCTTCTTTGAAGCTGGAGCTGAATTGCAATAACCCTGTACTTTTCTAAAATGGTCAAGAGTATTAATGAGCTTTAAAAAGTTATCCAATTATACAAGTTTCCTTTCCTAACATAAATGGATAAAAAGGATAACACTGTTATTCTCAGGCAAAGTACACACAAAAGAAAACAAAAAAACCCCTCTACTTTGTTACTCAGGAGAGCTACGTCCTACCTCAGGAGAGCCACGTCCTACCTCAGGAGAGCCACAATCCTTGTCAGGCTGAATCCCACAAATGCAAATAAATAACCAGTCTTAAATGTTTTCTTTTCTTTTCTTTTTTTTTTGAGAGTCGGAGCTGTTAGGGTGGGTGGGGAGGGGGAAGGGGAGACTCTTAAGCAGGCTCCATGCCGAGCAAAAGCCTGACGCGGGTTTCCATTCCATGACTCTGGGATCATGACCTGAGCCAAAATTCAAGTCAGAGTGAGCCCGCCCAGGCGCGCCCAGGCGCCCCCAGTCTTTTTATGTGTAAATGTTAAAAATTCTCATCTCTTCTACCACTCAAAGTCTGTTGTAGAACAAGCTCTAACTTGCCTTGAGAAATGTAGGGATTCTCTTTTATTTCTATATCAATTACAAAATAATTTAGTACCTCATAGAATACATTATTCAAACATCAAAGTGATCGTGGCATCTCAATACTGCTACAACTCCATTCAAGTCCCAACCACTATGAGATGAACTGTGTTCCCCAAAAAGATATGTCTAAGTCATAAACCCAGGACCTATGAATATGACCTTACTTGGAAACAGGATCCTTGGAAGATGTAATCAATTTAAGAGGAGGTCATATGTGATTAGGGTGGGACCAAAACCCAATGACTGGAGTGTTTATAAGGAGAGGGGATCTCAAAGCAGGGAAAGGAGACACAAAGAGATAAGACTATGTGAAGACAGAGGCAGAAAATGGAGTGAAACAGCTATAAGCAGGGAACCCCAAGAACTGCCAGCAGCAACCAGAAGATAGGAAGAGGCAAGGAAAGAGTGTTTTCTAAAGCCTTCACAAATGGTGCACAACGCTGCCTTTATTTGGGACATCTAGCCCCCAGAACTGGGAGAGAATAAGTTTCTATTGTTTTAAGCTACCCAGTGTGTGGCACTTTGTTATAGCTGCCCTAGGAAACTAATATTCAATCCAAGGCTCAAGGATCCTAAAGCAAACCTAAGCAATTCTGAATACTGAGATGTACCACAAATGTGTAAACCTAAGGTCTCATGATAACCCACCAATTTTCTTCAGCACTCAAGTGCTGGGCATATTATTACTAGGTGCTGTGTGTACAGTAACAATCATTCCCCTGAGGACATTTTTCTTCTCTGTAATAGATAAAGCCCCTAAGCCCAGATGATAAATTAGTGACACAATTCAGTAACTAAAACTTACTTTCTAGAAAAAGTACTTGGATAACAAATTTAATAATGTTTTGAAAAAGATGAAAAATAAAAAACTTACCTTAAGAAATAAATATCCAGTATTGCATTTAAACCTATAAAAAAATAATAAAGTTCATTAACTTTAACCAGGATTGCTTCAAGAAGGCTAATAACGTTCATGTTTTAGAATAGCTATAACATGTTGCTCACATTTTTATAACAGCTCTATGAAGCAGTACAATTTTTTACCTCAAGACTGTGTTCCACACCGCCCTCCAAACATGGACAAACACAAGGTATGCCTCACTACTGCCTCTCCTACTTCACTTTCACATAGTTTCAATTTCATTTCTACCCCTTTTTTATTCTAACAAACATCTTTTTAAATTTCTAATATGAAGAGCCACCTTTGTAAAACTGTTAAAATGACAGAACTGGTTTTCAAGTTTATGGTACTGAGTGGATAAAGAGAATGATAACAAACACTACAAGCTATTGGGAGTCCTAACATATTTATTCCCTAACAACAATATTCCCTTTACAACAGAGAAATCTGGCAGTCATGAGCTTAATCAAGTGATCAAACTTAGTAACACCAACAGTGGGACAACCTTGATGATATATGCCTCTTAATGTGATGTACACAATGTTGCCTAAGTTGTATTCTTGTCAAAAACATGTTAAATCTTAAGCTAACTGTTAAGAAACAATTAATTCCAAGTGTAAGACATTCTATTAGATAACAGACCTGAACTCTTCAAGAAATTCAATTTCTTGAAAAAAATGAATAAGAGGAAGATTCTTCTACGTCAAAAGAGACTACTGAACCACAACAATGAAATCCACTTGGTATTCTAAGAGGTACCTAAAACTTACCATATGCAAAATCTACTTTCTATCTCTATCCCACCCAAGCTCCACCGCATCTGCATGATCCTTCCTACTGCAGTAAACAGAACATCTAACCTTCCAAAAATGTTCAGCCTTTACTTTCATGAGTTACCAGGAAATTAGTATGTGCTTTAATCCTTTTACCTACATAAAAGTTTTTCACTACAACTTTTTAAAATTCCACACTGAGGGGCACCCGGGTGGCTTAGTCGGTTAAGCGTCCGATTTTCGCTCAGGTCCTGATCTCGCAGTTTGTGGGTTCGAGCCCCACGTCGGGCTCTGTGCTGACTGCCAGCTCAGAGCCTGGAGCCTGTTTCAGAGTCTGTCACTCCCTCTCTCTCTGACCCTCCCCTGCTCATGCTGTCTCTCTCTCTCCTACAAATAAATAAAACATTAAAAAAAAAAAATTTTAATTCCACACTGAAACACTTTTCCTCGGGTGATTTTTTTTCCTTTCCAGGAAGTAATAAAATAACTTAAGCAAAACCTCTAAGCTCAGACATACCATAATTAGTCAGGTATTTATCAACGGCAATGGAGAAAAGGAAAGTATGAAGAATAACAAGAAAATTGTATGTCATGTTAGTAGGAGAGAGGCTGGGCAGTGGGGACCAACAATAGGTTAAAAGTCAAACCATGCTCAGTCTCTTTCACTGCCAGGCTTTAGGGCTACACCCTGCCCAGTGACTACAAAGATAAATATGAAGAAGTTAGATGAAGTAGTCAGTTCACTATGTTCAATATGAGACATGCAATCTCAGGTTGTAAAGAAAATGAGATTGGGAGGACAAGGAGGATGGAGAAGTAGTCAAAAGACTTCTACATAGAAAAGGTAACTGGATATCAAGGCAGACAACACGAACAGGAGTAGACACATGGGCTAAGGAATAGAAGAAATGGACCTGATATAGTTTTCTAGATATAATACTAGCATGACATGGTGGAGAATGAAACTGGGAAGCCCCTAAGAGAGACTATTAAAATTATAAACTTCTAGAAATTCACATAGCAGAAATTATGTACCACAACCCAAGGTCTAGGAAAAGTTACATAAAATAAAGTCTTACTATAAGCTATGGGTTAAAAAAAAAAATTAAAACAATTATGGGGTAGTTCCAAAAATTTAGATCTAAGTGAAAATTATCTGCAAATGTGTTATATTGCCTAATTTTATTTAAAAACATAAGCTATATTAAAACAAACATTTACCTTTTTAATTTTTCATTTGCTTGTTTCTTTCTCTTTCTCCAAACTTGTGTATTCTTCTCTTTAGACTAGGTTAAGCACTGTTTATCCTATTTTATCCTCTCAAGTATTTTGATCAGAATCTTACTCATCCAACTATAACACTCTGAGTGCAACTCTCCTCAAACTGAAATACATTCTGTACTCATCACCACACTCCCCCATCTATATTCATCACACACACAAACATCTTACAACTAAGTACCCAACCACCAATGTATATAAAATGTTTTTGCATATCTACTGCCCAGTACAAACCACTGCTTTACTTGACAGCTTCAAAAATACCCATGTAGGCTTTCCTTGCCCCTTACTAGTTTTCTCCCTCATGTTTCAACAAGGACAGATATACACAACTGCTTACATCTTTTACTTCTCTTCCCCCACATCAGCTTGAGAACTTTCTACCATGCTATTTTAAAATCTAATAGCCTCCTCCTTTCTGTCTGCCTTTTTTTTCCTCATTTTCTTTCCCACCACAAATTACACAGCTCAGCACATGTTATCTTCCTCCCCCAGGACATCTGTTTTAATCAACTACATCTCTCAGCATGATATCTTTACTAGGTATATCAAAAAAGTAAACAAATAAACACAATTTTAAGAGAAATATAGTAAATGCATCCATAATTAATGAGTCTGTAATTTTTTCAGAAATAGTCTACAATTTAAATCTAATACCTATATGTACAACAAGTATAGCAATTGTAATGCCATGAACAAAATATTAATATAGCTTCACATACATGAATATTAACCAACTTCGGAGCACCTAGGTGGCTTAGTTAGTTAAGCATCTGACTTTGGCCTAGGTCATGATCTCATGGTTTGTGAATTCAAACCCTGCATCAGGCTCTGTGCTGACAGCTCAGAGCCTGGAGCCTGCCTCAGATTTGAAGTGTCTCCCTCTCTATCTGCCCCTCCCCTGTTCGCTCACGCGTGCATGCTCTCTTTCTCTCTCTCTCTCAAAAACAAACATAAAAAAAGAAGCCATTTAAAAATATAAATAAGTAAATATTAACCAACTTAAAAAATACAATTTAAACAATTATTGTTGACATGAAATCCTCCAAGTAGTTTTAAAAGTACTTGTTTAAAATGAATAACCCCCAGGGCCCCTGGGAGGCTCAGTCAGTCGGGCGGCCAACTTTGGCTCAGGTCATGATCTCACGGTCCGTGGGTTCGAGCCCCGTGTCGGGCTCTGTGCTGACAGCTAGCTCAGAGCCTGGAGCCTGCATCAGATTCTGTGTCTCCCTCTCTCTCTGCCCCTCCCCCACTCAAGCTCTGTCTCTCTCTGTCTCAAAAGTAAAATAAACATTAAAAAAATTTTTTTTTAAAAATAACCCCCCAAAATTAAAAATAAGTAAATAAATAAATAAAATGAACAATTCCTAAAGAGGCCTCTACTAAAGAAATCAGTTAAACTTAATGAGTACAATAAAATAGTTAAGAACAATTCCAGAATTAGGTTCCAGCATAAAGAATTATACCACCAAATAATTCTGTAAACTGTACACTTGTACAACAAAAGATTAATAGGCCACTATAGGGCACTTGGAGTTTTTCAGAGTGCATGACCCCTGTTTTCTAAGAATAAAAACGTGTAGAAAGAAGACATTTTTTTAGGCCCAAAGAAGAGAAGAAGAATATAGTAATTAGTATTATCAACTATTTTGGCCATGAAAAAATAACAAAAATAGGGACAGAAGAAGGATAACAGGAAATAATTGGGTAACTGGAAAGTAGGAGAGTCACATAAACTAGTAAAAGAAATTTAAAACCAAGATTTAAATCTGAAACAAAAATGAGGAAACAACAAACAAAGCATTTGCGGAAGCAAGCATTTTTTACTAAAAATGATATTTGCATAGGGTATTTTAGAACGATTGTGCCATAAAGTCTTAGTCAGAAATAAGGGTGCACATAATGACTTCTTGTATTGTTATAAGAATGGAGAAAATATTCCAGTTTAAAAGGGAAGAAATATGGCATTGGGTTTTACATGGGTTTTTAGATATACCACCAAATATAAAATCCATGAAAGAAAAAAATAGGCGTTTATTAAAATTAAAAACTCCTTTGTGGAAGACACTGCTAAGAGAATGAAAACAAACCACACACAAGGAGAAAATGTTTTCAAAATATGTATCTGATTAATATACAAAGTATATAGTATCCAAAATATGCAAAGAATTCTTAAAAGTCACCAAAAATAACCTAATACTTTAAATGGAAAAAGAATCTGAAAAGACAAATCAGATGGCAAAAAAACCAAACAGATGGCAAATAAGCACATGAAAAAGTGCTCCACATCATGCCATTAGGGAGTTACAAATTAAAACAAGACCCCACAGCACACCTATTATAATGGCTACAATCCAAAAAATTGACAACACAAGTGCTAGTGAGGCTGTAGAGCAACAGGACTTTTCAATCACTGCTGGGAGGAATGCAAAATGGCTCAGCCTCTTTGAAGACAGCTTAGCAGTTTCTTACAAAGCTAAACATAGTCTTGCCATACATAGGGTCTAGCAATCACACTCCAAGGTATTTACCCAAATAAGTTGAAACCTTATGTCGACAAAAAGTCCTGCATGCAAATGTTTACCGCAGCTTTATGTATCTCTGCCAAAACCCGGCATCAACAAACATATCCTTCAACAGGACAAGGATAAACCAACTGTGAGACATCCATACAATGGAATATTTTCAGTATTAAAAATAAGGTATCAAGCTAAGAAAAGATACAATTTAATCTTAAATATATTTTGCAAAGTGAAAGAGGCCAGTCTGAAAATGCTACACACTGAATGACTTCAGTTATATCACATTCTGGGGAAGTCAAAACCATAGAAACGGTCATCGCCAGGGACGGGAGGAGAAGATGGAGGGTTCTACATGCGAAGCATAGGGGATTCTTTTAGGTCAATGAAACTATTTTATATGATACTGTAATGGTGGATGTATGACAATGTACACTTGCCAAAACCCATTAATCTTTATAACACAAATGATGAACTTTAATGTATGCAAATTTTAAAAATTCATTTAGGCAGTTGGGGGAATCCCAGGATTTCCCAGGAAAGCAGATAAGATAGTCTAATAGTATGACAAATGCATGGAACAACTTCACTGAATGGATGGAGGGTGGGAAGAGGATGCTGATCTAACTTATTTTGAAAGTAAGTGAAGTCTACAAGAATACAGGCAAAGGATGGGCACCTGGGTGGCTCAGTCGGTTAAGCATCCGACTTCAGCTCAAATCATGATCTCCCAGTTCATGGGTTCGAGCCCCGTGTCGGGCTCTGTGCTGACACCTAGCTCAGAGCCTGGAGCCTATCTTCAGATTCTGTGTCTCCCCCTCTCTCTGACCCTCCCCTGCTCATGCTATCTCTCTCTCTCTCTCAAAAATAAATAAAACGTAAAAAAAATTTTAAAAAAGAATATAGGCAAAGGAACTGCACATAAACACTATATTCTAAGTTGATAAAAAAGCACTTCCCATGGAGGTACAAGGCAAATATATTATTAATATCCATATATTAAATGGAACGTGGATGATGGGAACCAGGTTTCTCAATGATGGAGTGGAAATTTAGAATCATGGGGGAAAGACTAGAATTATCCATGGATTAAACTTGGAAACATCAATATGAACTCATTTTTAGCTTACTACAGATTAAAAAACCTAAAGGTGATTTTGTAATGGCAGAAGACAGGAACAGACACTTTTCCAAAGAAAACATCCAGATGGAAAACAGACACATGAAAAGATGCTCAACATTGCTCATCATCAGGGAAATATAGATCAAACCACATTGAGATACCACCTCACATCTCTCAGGGTGGCTAAAATTAACAACTCAGGAAACAACAGATGTTGGCTAGGATGTGCAGAAAGGGGAACCCTCTTGCACTGTTGATGGGAATGCAAACTGGGGTAGCCACTCAAACAGTGCAGAGGTTCCTCAAATAATTGAAAATTACCCTACAACCCAGCAACTGCACTACTAAAAATTTATCCAAAGGATACAAAAATGCTGATTCAAGGAGCATATGAACCCCAATGTTTATAGCAGTGCTATCAACAACAGCCAAATTATGGAAAGAGCCCAAATGTCCATCAATTGATGAATGGATAAAAAATGTGGTTACATATACAATGAAATACCACTTGGTGATGAAAAAAATGAAATCTTGCCATTTGCAACAATGTGGATGGAACTGGAAGGTATTCTGCTAAGCAAAATAAGAGATTCAGAGAAAGACAGATATCCTATGATTTCACATTTGAAAACTTAACAGACAATCATAGGGGACAGGTAAGAAAAATAAGATTAAAACAGAGAAGCACACAAACCATAGGAGACTCTTAAATACAGAGAACAAACTGTGGGTTGATGGAGGTGCGGGAAAATGGGTGAGGCATTAATGGAGGGCACCTGTTGGGATGAGCGCTGGGTGTTGTATGTAAGTGATGAATCCCTGGAATCTATTCCTGAAGCCAACACTGCACTGTATGTTAGCTAACTTGAGAATAAATAAAATAATAAAAATAAATTTAAAACAATAACAATAAAAATAAAGGTGATTTTACAAAGAAATACTACAGATATGCATCTATATATTGGTTAGTATATACATTCTGCTGTCAGTAAAAATGACACCCTCACAGCAACAAGTAAACCTATATGGTTTCTAATATCATTCTCCAAATAAAGGAACCAAGGCTCTTTGGAGAAATAGTTGATTCAAGGACTGGGGCAGAAAACATACAAGATGAGCCCTGAGCATCTTGTAGTGCCATATTGACCCTTCCCCCTCTGAATTTTAAGGACTAAATTTATTTTCTTTTTTAAGGACTATCTGGCCCTTAGATTTAAATGCTTATCATTTTTTCAATGCTTATTATTAAACTACTATCTTCTTATACTAAAATTCAAAGTGATATTGTGCACATTTTATATTCATATTAAAACATCTTAAAAGGCACCTGGGTGGCTCAGTAGGTTAAGTGTCCAAATTTAGCTCAGGTCTTGATCTCACAGTTCAGGAGTTCGAGCCCCACATCAGGCTCTCTGCTGTCAGCACAGAGCCTGCTTCAAATCCTCTGTCTCCCTCTCTCTGCCCCTCCCTGCTCATGCAGCTCGTGCCTCTCTCTCTCTCTCTCTCTCTCTCTCTCTCTCTCTCTCTCTGAAAAATAAACACTTAAAAAAGTAAAAATAAAAAAAATTTACATCATGCTGCCCCATGTTTGAATAATTTAAATAAAAACTCACATTTCGTTAATTCTTTACACACTGCACTTATAGAGAATCACAGTGCCTATTTTTCTCATCAAAACATAAATTATAATCATTTAAGAAGCAGTAGGATTCTCCATTATCAATGGTTGTTATATTTTCAAAATCATTCTAAAATAATCTCTTATATGTGGGGAGTAAATACTGAACCAGCTGATATATGACAGAGCAGAAAATGAGGAGCCTACGGTATTAAATTAAAATTTTCGCACACTCACTACTTCAGTAAACCGTCCTGATCAAGCCCTTTCAAACCAAAAAGGGTTAAAGATTAAACTAGAATTTAAAACCTTTCAGATCCATTTGCACATACCAGGAAGACAGTCTATAAGGTAAAAAACAAAAACAAAAAACTCAGACCTAGTAAAAAATCTAAGAAACAAAAAATTTTCTTGAGCCAATAGGTTAACTTCGTTTTCCTTCAGATTCTATTTCATAAGCTACCTATATGGATAACGGCTCCACGTTAGCCTTTAAATACCACCCTTCTATGAGAATCAATCCTGCTTCTGTATTTTTCAGGTTTCTTTTTACTCCTTTCTAAATGCACTCCAAACAATGCACTCTTCCTTCTATACCCTTAACACCTGAGTCCCATATTTTAACTTCTTACTAAGAAATTTCTAAAATAATCATTTTTAATTTAGAAAAAAGAAAGTATCCTTTTTTATAGGTCACATAAATTTGATCTTGCCTTGGTGGTATTGAACCTGCGCCCCCTTATAGTAACAACACCTTGATCCTTTGGGAGAGCGCCCATGCTCACGGTCTCAAAACATACCATTATATAAGTTGTCATATATTAAGAAGAATATTGGGGCGTCTGGGTGGCTCAGTCAGTTAAGTGTCCAACTCTTGATTCCAGCACAGGTCATGATCTTGTGATTTGTGAGATCCAGCCCTGAATTGGACTCTATGCTAACAGCATGGGGTCTGCTTGGGATTCTCTTTCTCCCTCTTTCTTTCTCTGCTCCTCCCTTGTTCATTCTCCGTCACTCTCTTGCTCTCTCTTAAAATAAATAAACTTTAAAAAGGCGGGGCGGGTAGGGGAGGCGCCTGGATGGCTCAGTCGGCTGAGTGTCCGACTTCAGCTCAGGTCATGATCTTGTAGTCAGTGAGCCTGAGCCCCACGATGAGCTCTGTGCTGACAGCTCAGAGCCTGGAGCCTACTTAGCATTCTGTCTCCCTTTCTCTCTGCCTCTCCCCCGCTCACACACTGTTCTGTCTCTCAGAAATGAATAAACATTAAAAAAATTTTTTAAAAATCATAACCTTGACCTTTATAAAGTTTAATAGGATTTCTAATCCTCTAATAATTTACTCTAGAAGAAAAACTTCATTCACTTCACAATTCTATTGATTACCTAAGTATTAACAACCCTCTCCCCCAAACCATTCAGGTATTTATTCCTCCAAAACTATACACATTACCCTCTTAAGCAAAATCTTTGAAATGACTATTTACATTCAACTACTCAAATGTTTACCAAATCCTGTGCTTAAAAAAAAAAAAAAAAAAGATACAATCTACAAAACAAAGGGAAATACAAGAGTAGTGATTATTAACATCTGGCCTTTGCAAAGCTCTAGGTAGACATCAGTAACTTTTCAAAAAAGAAAAAAACTATTCTTTTTAATGCTTACATTATACCAACCTATTCCAAATTAACATCATGATAACAGCCACTGTTGGCAAAGGACTGGAATAGACATTTTTCCAAAGATAACACAAGTGGCCAATAAGAACAAGGATAGACGTTTTTATCCACATAGCAATAAGCACCTGGGTGGCTTAGTCAGTTAAGCTTCCAACTTCAGCTCAGGTCATGATATCCTGCACTGAAAGCTCTGAGCCTGAAGCCTGCTTTGGATTCTGTGTCTCCCTCTCTCTCTCTCTCCCTCTCCCTGCCCCTTCCCCGCTCATGCTCTGTCTCTCTCTCTCAACAATAAATAAATCTTAAAGAAAAAGAAAAAAAAAAAAACATGGAAAAATGCTCAACATCACTAATCATTAGAGAAATGGAAATCAAACCAAAACAACCAAAAAAAAAAAAAAAACCAAAAAAACAAGGGCAGGTGAGGATGTGGAGAAATTGCAATTCTTGTGCACTGCGGGTAGAGATGCAAAAGAGTAGCAGCACTAGGTAAACAGTACCATGGTTTTTCAAAACACCCAGCAATTCCACTTCTGGGTATATATCCAAAACCAGGGACTTGTAAACATATATGTACACCCACGTTAACAGCAGCACTAATCACAACAGCCAAAAGATGGAAACAAAAACCAAATGTTCCTAGACAGATAAATGCCCAAACAAAATGTGATATGTACATATAATACTACTGTGTATATATTACCACAATAGTCACTACAGAATACAGTTTAAATCACCTTATAACTGCCTACCCCACAACCACAAAAGTCACTAAAATCCTCACATAGCTTTTACAGATACTCTTTCAAAGTAAATTTTAAAAGGCAAAAAACATTCAAACTTTTAGAAAACTGAAAGTAGCCCTTATGTAGCACTCAAATGATGAACTACTACAACTACCAATCCCTCAGACTGAAAAGGAGAAAACACACCATGATTCTTAATTTTTATTCAGATTTAAATTATTTTACAAAACACTGAAAATCCAATCATGCAAGTTAAACCACAACAAGATCACTACACACCAACCACAATATTATTATTTTCAAAAAAAATAAAAAATAAAAACAATACAAAATGCTGATAAGTATACCAACAACTGAAACACTCAACACAGTGCTAATGGAAATACTAAAAACAGCACAGCCAGTTCAGTAGTTTCCTATAAACATAGATTTTCTGCAGCCTGAAACAAATTGTTTCTGGGCCATGAAACAAATCTCAATAAATTTATAAGGACTAAAATCATACTAAATACATTCTCTAACAACTGTATTAAGCTATAATTTAATAAAAAACAGCTGCAAATGTGTTGTTGGAATCTAAACAACATACTTCTAAATAACTCAGAAGTCAAAGAAGAAATCTAAACTGAATAAAAAGGAAAACATGACATCTCAAACTTTTGGGATGCAGCTAAAGTAGTGCTCAGAGAAAATTTATAGCACTAACTGGCCACATTAGAAAAGAAAAAGTCTCAAATCAATGATATACTTCCACTCTAAAAGGCTACTAGACAAAGAGGAAATTAAACAAGTAAGCAGAGAAAAGGACATGATAAAAATCAGAGCAGAAATCAAGGAGAAAACAGAAAAATGTTAGATGAAATTAGAAGCTGGTTCTTAAAGATGATCAGTAATACCTCTAGTTAAACTGATCCAGAATGAGAGGGGGAAAACCCCAAATTACCAATATCAGGAATGAGACAGGGAACAAACTACAGATTTAATGGCATCAGAAAGATAATACTATGAACAACTTTAAACCAATAAACCCAACAACTCAGATGAACCAGACAAATTTCCTGAAAGACAAATTACCAACACTTCAGAAGAAATGGATAACCTAAATAGCCCTTTATCTGTTAAATAAATTGACATCTCTTTAAAAATCTTCCCACAAAGTCCTAGCCCAGATAGCTTCACTAGAGAATTTTACCAAAAATATAAGGAAGATAATACCAATTCTACACAAACCTTCTGAAGAAAATTGCAATAGAGGAAAAACATCCCAATTCATTCTATCGGGTCAACATTATCCTCATAACAACACCAAAAACATTATAATAAAAACTAAAGACCTAACATCCTGCATGAATATAGACACAAATGTATCTCCAAGAAAGGACTCACATTTAAATATATAGAAAACTGTACAAGTCAATAAGAAAACCCAATAAAAAATGTGTGCCTGGGTGGCTCAGTAGGTTAGGTGTCCAACTCCTGATCTCAGTTCAGATCATGATCTCACAGTTCGTGGGTTTGAGCCCCATGTCAGGCTCTGCACTGACAGTGTGGAGCCTGCTTGGGATCCTCTCTAACTCTCTCTCTCTTTCTCTATCTCTCCCACACTCTCTCTCTCTCTCTCCCACACACACTCGCTCTCTCTCATTCTCTCTCTCTCTCTCTAGCTCTCTCGCTCTCTCACCCTCTGCCCCCTACTTTCTCTCAAAACAGACAAACATTAAAAAAAGACAACCCTATGAAAAATGGGTAAAAGATATAAACACTTATCTAAAGAGGATCTATAGATGGTAAATAAGATGCCCAACATCTTTGGTTATTAGGGAAATGAAAATTAAAGCCACAAAGAAATAACACTACACATCTACTAGAATGACTAATATTTAAAAGACTGACCATACATCAGGGTTTTCTAGAACTCTCACACACTGCTGGTGGGCCTGTAAAATGGTAAAACCACTCTGGAAATAGTTTGGGAGGTTCTTAAAAATTTAACTATATGACCAAGGGATTCTACTGCTAGGTATTTACCTGAAAGAAATGAGCTCAGGTGTCCACAGAAAGAGCTGTGTGTAAATGTTCACAGCAGCTTTATTTGTAACAGCACCAAACTGGAAACAATCCAAATGTCCATCAAGAGGTGAATGGACAGGGGCACCTGGGTGGCTCGGTTGGTTAAGTGTCAGACTGTGGCTCAAGTCATGATCTCACAGTTCATGGGTTTGAGTCCCGCATCGGGCTCTATAGTGAGGGCTCAGAGCCTGGAGGCTGCTTCAAATTCTGTATCTTCCTCTCTCTCTGCCCCTCCCCTGCTCGCACTCTGTTTCCCTCAAAAATAAACATTAAAAAAAATAGGTGAATGATAAACTAATTGCAGTATACCCACACAACGGGATATCACAAGGCAACAAAAAGGAATGCACTATTAATACACACAACAAACTGGATCTCACAATAATTTTGCAGATTGAAAAAATCCAGACAAGAAAGACTGCATACTATATGGGTCCATCTACATAAAATTCTAGAAAATGGAAATGAATCTAAAAGGCCAGAAAAAAAATCAGTATTGACCAGAGAACAAAGGAATGAAGTACCCTTGAGCTCAAGAAAATTTGGGGGGGGAGACTAGACATGTTCCTTATAATGGTGATGGTTTCTCAGGTTATATATACGTTAAAACTCATCAAATTACACATTTCAAATATATGCAGTTTATTATACAGCAATTATACCTCAATAAAACTGTTAAATGCAAACTCAAAGTACCAAATATCACTTCCTCCTATACTACAATGGCTTTAAGTATATATAAAGGATATTTTGCATGGTAAGAACACCAGCAACTGGAATTTTCATTCACTGCTGATGGGAATGCAGAATGGTGCAGCTACTGTGGAAAACATTTTGGCAGTTTCTTATAAAGTTAAGCATGCATTTACCATATAACCTAGCCATTCGTTTTCAATACCTCTCGGTATTTACCCAAGAAAAATGAAAGCATAAGTCCAGGGGCGCCTGGGTGGCTTAGTCTGTTAAGCGTCCGACTTTCGCTTAGGTCATGATCTCGCGGTTCGTGGGTTCGAGCCCCGCGTCGGGCTCTGTGCTGACTGCCAGCTCAGAGCCTGGAGCCTGTTTCAGTCTGTGACTCCCTCTCTCTCTGACCCTCCCCTGCTCATGCTGTCTCTCTCTCTCCTAGAAATAAATAAAACATTTAAAAAAAAAAAAAAAAGCATAAGTCCATGCAAGGCCTTACATGAACATTTGTAACAGCTTTATTCATAACTGCCAGAAACTGGAAACAACTCAAAGGCCTATCAAGTGGGGCACCTGGGTGGCTCAGTTGGCTAAGCATCCGACTTCAGCTCAGGTCATGATCTCACAGTTCGTGAGTTTGGAGCCTCAAGCCTGCTTCATATTCTGTTGTCTCCTCTCTCTGCCCCTCCCTCGCTCACACTCAGTCTTTCTCTCTCTCAAAACTTAACATTAAAAAAAAAAATTTTTTTAAAGGCCTATCAGGGGTGCCTGGGTGGCTCAGTCGGTTAAGCGACGGACTTCAGCTCAGGTCATGATCTCACGATTTGTCGGTTCGAGCCCCGCATCGGGCTCTGTGCTGACAGCTAGCTCAGAGCCTGGAGCCTGTCTTCAGATTCTGTGTCTCCATCTCTCTCTGACCCTCCCCTGCTCATGCTGTCTCTCTCTCTCTAAAATAAATTTAAAAATTTTTTTAAATTTTAAAAGGCCTCTCAATTAATGAATGCCTAAACTAATTGTGGTACATCCATGTGTAAAATAGGAAAGAATGCAAACCTTAAGAGATCGTGGGAAGGGAGGAGGAGTGGAGGGGGATGGGCAAAATGGGTGAAGTAGACTGGGAGACACAAGCTTCTAATTATGGAATGAATAGGTCATGGAATTAAAAGGCAGAGCATAAGGAATATAGTCAATGCTAATAATAATAATGTTGTTCGGTGACAGATGGTAGCTACACTTCTGGGCGAGCAGAACATAGCATATAACTTTTCAAATCACTGTGTTGTACACCTGAACCTAATGTAACACTGTATGTCACCTACACTCAAAAACTTTGAGAGATCCTTGTGAGAATGGAAAGACAAAATGTGAAAAAGTACTTAACAAACTATAAAGCTTGATAAAGAGCATCACATTAAGCACTGCTTCTGGAGGAAACAAAGTGGTGACAGAAAAGTACCCACGAATCATACTGTATGTTAGCCTTCTACATCTGGTTTGTTTCACTTAGAACAATGCTTTTGAGATTCATCCATGTTGTTGCATGTATCTACAGTTCACTTCTTTCTACTGTTAAATGTTATTATATGTTAATGTATACCAAAAAAAAACAGATTTTTAACAAACCAGTAATATATAGCAAAATATTGGTAATTTTCAGAAAACTTTTAAAGATACCACTCAAACTGTAAAATGTATTCTAAATTCTCCTGTGGCAAAAAAAAAAAAAAAAAAAAAAAGCACAGGAAACAAGGTTAGAGGTCTGAAATTTAGATCTAGGATTTGCCATTTATAAGCACCTTAACTTACCAGTAAAATAGAGAATACAAACCTCAAAAGATCCTTGTTGAGAATCGAAAGGGAAAAAGTACCCTGTCAACTATAAGGCATGATACAGAGCATCCACACTAACCACTTATTCAAAAATGGCAAGTTGCAGGGCACCTGGGTGGCTCAGTTGGTTAAGTGCCCAACTCTTGGTTTTGGATCAGGTCAGGATCTCCGAACTCATGGGTTTTGAGCTCCCTGTCAGGCTCTGCTCTGACAGTGAGAGATTCTGTCTCTCCCCCCACCCCTCCTTCCCTCACTCACTCTCCCTATCTCAAAAATAAATAAACATTTTAAAAAATTTTAGGTGAGTTCTACATTTACAGAATTATTGCAAAGATAGTACAGAGAGTTCCCTTATACCCTGTAGACAGCTTCCTCTACCTTTAATACCTTATATATGTATGGCACATTTATCACTGACACATAATAACATCCATGCTCTATTCAGATTTCCTTAGTTTTCCCCTAATGGACTTCTGCTCTAGAATCCCATTCAGAATACCACATACACAATTTGCAATCATATCCTGTAGGCTTGTTTTCTTTAAACACTTTTTTAATGTTTCTTTTTGAGGGAGCAAGGGAGCAGGGGAGGGGCACAGAGAGGAGGAGACACAGAACTTGAAGCAGGCTCCAGGCTCTGAGCTGTCAGCACACAGTCCAACACAGGGTTCAAACCCATGAACTGTGAGATCATGACCTGAACAGAAGTCAGACACTTAATCAACTGAGCTATCCAGGCGCCCCATATCCTGTAGCTTTTAAAACACAAGTTACTGGGGAGCCTGGGTGGCTCAGTTGGTTGGGCGTCTGATTCTGGCTCAGGTCATGATCTCATGGTTCATGGATTCAAGCACCATGTTGGCCTCTGTGCTGACTGACAACTGGGAGCCTGAAGCCTGCTTCGAATCCTCTCTTTCTCTTTCTCCCTCTCTATTCCTTCCCCCTCAAAAAAAAGTAATCAACATTTAAAAAAAATTTAAACACAAGTTACCGAAACCCAGACAATCTAATGAGAGCAATATGAGGTGGGGCCCCAAAATTTGCATTCCTATCAAGTTCCCAAAGGATGCTGATGGGGCCAATGTAAAAATACACTCAGAGGGGCAGCTGGGTGGCTCAGTCAGTGTCCATCTTTGGCTCAGGTCATGATCTCACAGTTTGAGAGTTCGTGCCCTGCATCTGGCTCTGTGCTGACAGTTCAGAGCCTGGAGCCTGCTTCGGATTCTGTGTCTTCTTCTCTCTCTGCCCCTCCCTCACTCACACTCTGTCTCTCTCCTCAAAAATAAATATTTAAAAAAAATTTTTAAATACACTTAGAAGAGCAGTGGTCTAAATTCTAGACTCCAGAAGTGATGTCCAATGCAGTAGCCACTAGCCAAATGTGGCTACTAAGCATTTTAAGTGTGGCTAATCTAAGCTGAGATGTGGTATATGTATAAAATACACACAGGATTTGAACACTTAGTCTGAATAAAAGAATCATGCTGATTACATGATAAGATGATAAAATTTATTTCACTTAGGATTCCTCCTCCCCCTGCCTTTTTTTTTTCCATTTTTTATCATGTGACTACTAAAAGCTTTAAAATTACACAGATGAGGTGCACCTGACTGGCTGGCTCAGCTGGAGCAGCATGCAACTTTTGATCTCGTGGTTTTGAGTTCGAGACCCACGTTGGGTGTAGAGATTACTTAAATAAAAAATGACATTAAATTAATTAAGTTAAATACATAGGTGACTGGTATTATATTTCTATTGGACAGCAGTTTGTGTGGCCTGGGCAGAAGAGCAGCAAGGGTATCACCTGGGGGATTCTTAGAAGTTCAGGTGATTCCCATGCACATTAAAGTTTGAGAAGCACTAACTGTCAACAGGGGAGGAGTACTTAGAAACATCAACATTTGGCAGTTTGGTTCAAATAAAAAGCTAATCAACTGCAAACTGAAACTGCAAAATATTTAATGAAAGTAAATGGAAAATGGCTGAATCACAGCAAAGCCATCCACAATTGAGGATGTAGCATAATTAGACCAGTTAACTAAAAAAAAGAAAAACCACAAAGATAGTAGCCCAATGGGTTCCTCAAAAGAGTAAGATTTGAAATGCATGATTTGAAGTACAATGATTCTATGTGATACCAGCATACCTTTTCAGGTCTGATTCAATCCACGAAACACTGCACATTAAAACTAAATTAAAACTAAAGACGTTAGACACAAGGTAAAATAAAAGTTTAATTTCACTTTTCTCTCCCCTTATTAGAAAACTGTAATGCTCATTTGGGGCAGATTCACCTTAAGTTACCTTTTCTTAGTACCAATTTTCTCAGAAAAGCAAAATACTGGTACTACCACTTACACATCACTATATTCACTGTTTTATTTCAGTCAATTTAAACATTTTAGTAAGCTCGTATTCTCAGGAATGTCAACTGCATAACATCACCCAGCAGATACTCTCTAATTAATGAAATGAAAACCAAATGATTAACTACAAATAATATGCTGTTTTTCTACAGCATAGTACACGTTTTCACTTGTGCCACACAACTGGTACAGTAAGTAAAAAAGAAACGTAAGATACTGTCTATATATGAATAACCTTTACAAATGGCATGTATTACAAATAGCAATTTTTTCCAACTTTTAAGTTAGCAATTTTTTCCAACTTTTATGGCTGATAAAGTATGAACGAAACCTATCAACAAATCCTGGGCATATACATACACAAACACATAATCTGTTCCATTACACTTCAATTTTTTTTTCCCCTAAGGACAAACCCCATCCAGAGCCGGGAGCCAGCTACATGCAACCGCGGGTCACACATGTGCGTCGGGCTTGCCTGGCTCTTCAGGGTGCACGGCTCAGGGTTAAGACTTCACAGCCTGATTTAGGCACTGCTCTGGGCTCCCAAATCCCTATTTTGAAACCCTTCCAAACCATTTCAAAACAGAGAAAAAGAGAAAAATACTAGCACCAGCAGCCAGAATGTCTACTCAGACAAGAAAAGGTACACAAAGATGACCCATTCTTTAACACACCCTCCTACAGATCAGGGAAGGAACTCTGGATACGGACAAATAAATAACAGCTCTAGGCCACCGTTTCCCAACTTTTCAGTAGCAAACAGGCGTGGCCAGGAGCTAGATACTTTTTAACAATCATCCACTCTAACACCAAATCCTCTGAGGCCTCACCTTCAGAAGGGGTTGCGGAATCTGAACCAGAAGCCTCGCTTGCTGCTCCTTCCTCCACATTTCCTCCCCTTTGGAATATGTGCATAAAAGCTCAATAAAATCTTCTCTCATATGTCATAATTAACCATAAAACAATTCGAGCGTTAGGTGCCTTTATCCATAATAAAAACACTCCACTTGGAATGGCATTAGAACTTTCCTAAAGGTGTGCTTTAAACGTTTTGCTTTAGCCTTTGCAAATGCATTCATCACCGCTGCTGCAGTCAAAAGGAAAACATCGCAAGCCTCTGAAACTGAAGGCCGTGCGTTTTCCTGTAATGATGACCCTGCGGACATTTCTTCTCAGAGGGTCTGCCGTAACTTAAGATCCGATACGTAAAGGACAGCCGTTCTTGGAAGACAACCAACTGCGTTGAAATGGGAGGAGAGCAGCACGCTTGTAGAGTATTTTGTTTAATTCAAGGACTTTGAGGAGACTGCTCCCAGGAGAGCTAGAGTAGCAAGTGTCCATTCAACAGGGGCGGAGCACCTCTAAAGACTGCGTAGACCAAAGTGCCCAGTGTAAGGTCAGCAGTCCCCGAGGGGAGGACCCAGGTGGGCTGCCTGGGTGGGCGGAGGTTTACACACCCCACAGCAGTTAGAGAGCGGGCACACGCAGCTGCAGAAGGCGAGGAAGGAAGGAGGCACCAGCCTGCCTCTTACACTTACACACACACACACACACACACACACACACCCCGACGCCCTCCTTCCTAGGGGCGGGGCGGGCGGGCGCTGCTCTCACACAGGAAGTCAGGAAACCCGGGGGGCAGTGGAGCCACAACTTCGAGCCATTTAAACCCTCTCGCCCACGTCAGCCAATGGGCTGGCCACGGCCCCCCTGTCCCCCGCGCCCACCCCGCGCCGCGCCCCCTCCGCGACGCTCCCGGCCGCACCTCGCGCGCACCTCGGCGCCGAACCGCCTCCCGCACACACCTCCCCCTAACTCCGCCGCCCTCGGCGGGCACAGCTCCGGCCGCGGACGCCTTTGTGCAGCACCTCACCAACCTGCCCTCGGCCCGCGGGGACCCGCGTCCCCCACCTTACCGAGAGCACGGCGGCCTCGCGGGAGGCAGCTCCCTTTTGTACTAGCACGGGGTCTGCAGGGCGCCCAGGCGATCCCGAAGGGCGCTCACACCGCAGCAGCCGCGGCCAGCCCGTCCCCGCAGGCTGGTCTCCGAGGGAGGGTAAGTTCCAGGGCACGTCGGAGCGCGCCGGCGCGGGGGCGGGGCGGGGCTGGTGGCTCACGTGACGGAAGGGGGCGGGGCGAGGCTCACGTGATGACCCGGGCGGGCACCGGGTGAATCGGCCGAGGTGGATCCGGGAGGGGAGGGTTCCGAGGGACTGGTTGAGGGATTCGGGCTGGCGAGGTTGTTGCCTGCCAAGTGGGCGTAAACACTTTGTAAACATGGAGTGGGAAACGCTGAGAGAAAACGCTCGGGAGAAAACGAGGGAAGGGCGAGCGGGAAACGGAGCCAGCACTAGGGTGACAGGAATGGAGCCCAGGGAAAGACAGCGGGGCGGTGGGCCCTGCCCGCTCCCTTTCTCGGCCCACTGGCCTGCTGGGAGCTGCTGCCAGGCGTAGGTCAGTCGTTCACCGCCCCGGAAATCCCTCGGGGAGACTCGGAAAAAGTGCCACAGGCTACCTCCTGGGGACGAAATGGAACACTGGAGACACTGAGTCCATTTACTGGGTCCATGAGGAGCTGTCCTTCGCCGGGGCCACCAGGGCAGATTGCTGCGCCAGCTGTGCACACTCAGGGCTGACGAGAGCCCTGGGGACCCGAGAACGGCCGCTCCGTGGTCAGGCTGCTGCAAAGCAGCTTGACCCCTCTTTCAGCGCTCAGCTGTCGCGGGGCCAGCTTGTGTGCAAGCTCCGGGGCCACAGTGTCATTGGCCAAAGTCGTCCCAGTTTGCAGCGTTTGCAGTTTGGCAGCACAGAATCCAGAAGTCACAGGCATTAAAGGTTTTCCGTGGTGATCCTATGGCAGGAGTTGTACTCGACTGAGAGCCCGGAAAAGACACCCAGCTTCTGCCATTGTCCCTTCACCTTTCTCGACTTCAGCTGTCAAAGGAGTGTGTTCACTGAACTCAAAGCCTCCTTCTTCTAGCCCTAAATTTAATGACTGTGAGGAAAACTGATAAGTATTAGGTCATAAGAAACCACTCATTCAGTAACCAATTGTTGTGTCTATTATGGTGCCGGGATGAAATTTTAAGGATACCAGAATTTAAAAAATAATATAATAAAGGAAGGATATGGTCGGAAAGTCACTCTCTGGAATTGGTTTATTTCTGTTCTTCACCTCATACTTGAAGATGCCGTTGTGTTTGGCTTCCTTCTCATAAGCTGAATTCCCGTTTGTTCTTGAATGACTGCAGAGAACCCACTGGGTTATTGGCAAGATTTTAACGCGGTAGTTTTCCACCTTCTTATAAAATTAAATTTAGGGTGGGGGGCACTAAAGCTTTAAAACATCTTTACTTTAGAAAGGAAAGATACTTTCTAAAAAAGCCAGAGACTATACTGTCTGTATCACTGCACTTGCCACCACTGCTTCCTTGGCCAGAAACTAATGGTTTTTCCTGTCTCCCTCAGTTTCTAACACGTTCTCTTTTTGATGCCCTTGTTCAGCATACAGAGTATGGCTGCTGTGTGCTTCCGAAACTTTTCCATAGAATCCCTCGTGATCTCTTTCTAGAACCTAAACAGGGACAGACTGCGAAAAGTAAACTGTGCCCTGATGGGAATGTGCTGATAACTTTATCTTTCCTACTCCCCAAGCGTGAACCGGGCACCCTTGGTTTCAGCAAGAGAAAACTCAACAGTTTGCATACTTGCTGATATGCCTGTAACTCTACTTCCTATTTCACAACATAATCTCAGATACCACAGTGCCCACAGCATGCTGATCACCACCAGCAGCAGATGGAGTCAGATAAAAAGAGCTCTCACCCAAGTGTGTTGTTTGAAAAGGACCTGATGGAGAGCTATGAAATCATTTGCAACACTGCCTCTAGTTAGTTTTTAAATAACACTAGTAGCATATGTCTGGCGCCTGTGCTCAGGATCTCAACAGATCACTTTCAGGATATTGACATTTAACTGACTTCTAATGAGGTAGCATAGAGTTCCAAAATGTAGAATTCACATGTAAGCTCCACAAAGGCAGAGATTTGAGTTTGGGGTGTGTGTGTGTGTGCAAAGTGCCTGAAAGTACTTGGGGTGTGATAGGTGCACAACACATTTCTGTTGAATGTATTTTTGAGTGAAATGTACTCTGTAAATTGCTGGATATGCCCTGCTTTCTAATTATTTAGTAGGTAACTGAATTTTCATTGTGTATTTCTAAATGAAAAGGCATAAAATTGAATCTGGCATCCCTGCTTTGGCTAGGCTCTAGAGAAACAAGAATTTGGCAGTACCTATCAAAATTACAAATTCATACATATTCTGAACTCCAACTCATTTATAGGGATTTATCCCACAGATGTATTTCCATACATGAGAAATGATAAGATATTTCTTGTAGTGCTGTTGAGAATAGCAAATGATTGGGAATAACTAATTAAATTATGATACATCCATACATTCAAACACTGCGTGGCTGTTTAAAAAAAAAAAAAAGACAAAGTTCTTTATGTTTTAATCTCCAAGATTTTTTTGTTAAATGAAAAAAAGCAGGACAACAGTGCAGAATAATGTATTGGCTTGGACAAATGCGTTAAACTAGGACAAACTGTTGAGGTATAAGAAATCTGTGGATGGAAGGCATGGGAAAGACTCTTCACTGGATTCATATCCGAACTTTTTTTGTATCTAAACTTTATGATATTCAAACCACATGAGTGATTTAACTACTCAAAAATTTAAACAAAAATATTTAATTTTTTGTTATCTTTATTTTATTACTTAAACATTCAGGCTTCATCTATTTTATCAAAGTTTACCTCATCAAATAAGCATGTCAGGTAAACTTGTACATAAATAAGGGAAACTTTTTTAATTTAAATTATTTGTTTTTGAGAGAGGGAGAGAGAGGGAGAGAGAGCACGAGGTGTGGAGGGGAAGAGAAAGAGAGGGAGACAAGAACCCAAACCAGGCTCCAGGCTCCGAGCTTTCAGCACAGAGCCCAACACAGGGCTCAAACTCATGAACTGTGAGATCATGACCTGAGCCAAAGTCAGATACTTAGCCGACTGAGCCTCTCAGGTGCCCCTGTAAGATAAATGTTTTTAAAATTCAGTTATTTTCATTAAGTTTTGATTGAACAATAACTGTTCCTTACTGAAATAATTTAAGACCCAAGTTCTATACTTAATTTGAAACATGGTTACATCATTTCAAATATATGTATATTTTCTTTTTTTTTTATTTATTTATGTATTTTGAGAAAGAGAGCATGAGCAGGAGAGGGGGAGAGAGAGAGGGAAAGAGAATCTTAAGCAGACTCCTCACTGTCAGCATGGAGCCTGATGCAGGGCTAGAATTCACGAACTGTGAGATTATGACCCGAGCTGAAACCAAGAGTCAGATGCTTAACTGACTGAGCCACCCAGGTGCCCCTGTATGTTTTCAAAAGAATTTTACTTTTCTTGAAGTAGAGCCTTATCTGAACATGTTTTAATGACTTGGATCCTCTGATTTCAGTAGTAAAATTTGAATTTTGTGGATCATTTATTCATCTCCTAATTTTTTTAAGCTAATAAAAAAATATTTGGGAAAGAAACACTGAAGACGTGTTTCTATGTATATCGGTTAATTCGCCCACTTTGTAATGTCAACTACCTTCTGTTTTCCAAAGGTTATCTAGATGCCCTGGAAATTGCTTTGCCTACTATGTTTCAGCATTTTATTATATTTATTCCTAGGCTTAATTTCCAGAAATTTCAAAAAGAATTATAATCATAGACTACAGTAGCATTCAAATTTACATAACACTATCTCCTTAAGGATTTTAATGGATTTGTTAATATTTCCTTGTGAAATCTCAGTTTTCACAATATAAACTTACATGAGCAATGTTTTCACACTTTTGTTAAAGACAAATTCAGGCGTAAGTCATCAGGACTAATGAGCAAACTGCCACCTCGATTCCAAAATTGTATAGCCAGGGCTGCCTAACACCAGAAAATTAGTAATTGACTTTAACATTTAAACTATGTAATCAGCCAATCAATAATTAAAGATATATTTTAATTTGTTCTGCTTATATCTTTTAAATTAAATATGTGGCCATTTACGCTTGGGTACAACTCAGATATAGGCACTAAGAAATTACCTTTAAATTAATAAAAAATAATGACCAATAATTCATTATTAAAGTCTATTTACACTACATGAAAAACCTTTAGTATTTGTCACAATTAAGCAGTAGTGCAATGTTTCAGTGTGAAACACAGCTAATATAGGAATAGTATTTCTTGTTTAAATATGAAGATACTTCTCTAACTTTGGAAACGAGGCAAAGATATCTGCTTTCACCATCTTGTCAACATTGTACTGGCAGTGGTACACGTATCTGACAATAAGTAAATTTGTAGATAAAACTTTATGTATGTTTATACAATTTGGTACAGTAGATAAAACACCCAAACAAATCACATTACTAAAATCCATATGACTGGGTAGAAGGATTAAAGAAGATAAAAGCACCTAGCCCCAAACCTGGCATTTGGTAGGTGGTCAGTAAATGATAAAGTTGAAGTTCGGTGGAGTTTTTCAACTCTTTTTAAAAGAGTCATTTGTTATAAAGTTGTGGAAGTTAGACCTTTACAGATTTACACAGGCAGGGATGAAAATACACTTTTCTTAGTATAGGTTTCCCCAGAAACTGACCTTGAGGCAAGAATTAAAGTGTAGAAAGTTTATCTGGGAGGGGATAGAAGCAGGGGAGTGAGGAAAGGAGACAGAGAAGAGTGCAATTAGTAAAGGATGCCTACGGTGGGCAGTTGGAGGTTAACCCCACCCTGGAAATTCTGGGAGCCGAGCAAAATAGCTTCTCTTCTATTTTCAAATAAAACTGATAACAGCCCTAAGTGTGAGTTTGTGAGATTTTCTAAATACATGCGCAAGATGGAACTAGCCATCATAACCATATCTTCCTGAAGATGCTAGATGAATTCTCCAACTCCGTGGTAGCGGTGGCCTATGCTACTTTTAGGTGAGCATGTGAAATCTACATTGCTTGCAGTGTGTGTCTACCAATTCACTCTTATAATTGTGTATAATAATAGCCTGAGGAGTCAATCCTGGAGAATTTTCTCTGTCCCATACTTAGGAAGAAACATTTGTTTTTGTGTGTCCAGAATTATGTTTAAAATATTAGAATATTAAAATGCATATTGTCATCTTTATTGCTACATGAAGTAAACCTTTATAACTTCCCAGTATGAATCCAAATGCGATGATGTGACTACAAAACTGTAAGTCAGATCAACTATAAATCAAATATCTGACAATATAGACTACCCAAGTAGCTGAGAACCGAGAAATTTTTTTTAAAAAAGCAGAGGTAATTGGTACTCAGAACAGAATTCATACACAAAATTTGCTCAATCTAAAATTCTAAGTTTAATAGGCTGGTTATTCTCCATACCCAATCACCATCCCCAGATTCATTCTCCATCCCTCTTTGTCCTGTATTATGCCCTGGAGGCCAATCCCTTCCAATTGTATCAGAACGAGGCTCCCTTGCCCTATTGGTTTTTGGTTGGGAGGCACTGTCAGAAGATAGAAGGTGGAAAGAGAGAGAAGTCCAGGGTATTTATTCCCCTCCATTCCCTGTCTTTCCAAGGCTCTAGTGGTGGGGAAGCTGCTCACCTCCACAAATGCGGCTCCCTTTAAGAACTGTTCTCTCATGGTCCTGGCTCTCTCCAGGCACTGGACCATGGATTGGTCTGTCCTCCTCCACCTGGAGGTGGGAGTCTGGATGGTGGGAATGACTCCTGCCTGCACTAATCTCTGAGTGCTTCACCACCCCCTTGTTGGTTCCTTTAACCTTCCCACACCTCTGTGAATAGTGCCGTGATTAAATTAACTTCCATTAAATTCATTTAAGTGGACCCCTTCCTGATAGGTCCCTGACTGACACATTTGATTAAACACATTCCTGAGGAACAGTTTAGCCTTTGATAATTTTGATAATTTTTTGTCCCACTGAAATTAGGAGGGTTCCTAAGGACACTCCTGCAAAGAAAAAAAGAATAAGTAATTCCCTGAGGGCAGGTGAAATGAAAGGAGAAAAACACTCTATCAAAAGCGGCAGCAAATTCTCCAGCCGAGAGTTTTGAAAACATTTAGTAAAGGCATTTCAAGAACCCTCAAGGTCATTGAACTTTTCATGCTGTTCATTGTAATGACTCTAAGTGCCCCTCAGTAGTTGAGGCTTCGTGGTAATCCCAAAAGATATTGTAAACTTCCCCAAAAGTAAGATTTTTAAAATAAAAGTAAGAATCTGTTGGTGATTCTCTAATCATTGGAACCGAGGGAAGAGAGGGGCAGAACATCAGCCTACCACATACAAACCCTCCACAGTCAGGTTTTTACATGTTATAGTACGCATAAAGCGCTGGCACATGTAAAAAACAGCCCATTACCGCAAGATGCTGGCTAATGCTTAAGGTATTCAGATTTGTTTTTGTAAATTTGATTTTCTAGACTTTACGAAAATTGATAAAACTTTATTCTTATTTCTAAGTTGATATTATTTATCTTAATTTCTAAACATACAATAGGCAACATCATTTATCAATCACTGTTCACTAGATGAAATACACTGTAAGTAAAGAGATGAGTTGTATCTTAATACAGCAACCTATCTAATTAAGAAAGAGACTACTAATTCTTTAGACCAACTTTGCATAGTTATTAAAGAACTTCAATGATTAAAATTATTGAAGTTTTTGAAGGGGGTAAAATAAAATTTCAACTTTCAGGGAACACTGTACTACATCTGTTGATATTATCATGACAGCATTTAGATAGCTGTCATAGCAACCACGATTTAATCCTCCGTTATTGTCTTGGAACATTCAGGCACCCCAGGAAGAGAGGAGGGTGATTCAGCAGGCAGCACACCCCTGTCCTTGTGAGTCACGAAAATACCAATGTTCTCACTCAGCATAGAAGGTATAAAATGCAGCCACTACATGATCTGTGACAGTTTCCACAAGAGCAAGGTACTGATTTCCTTAAATATTCATTTTCACTTTGTGCTCATGTGCAGCCTTTATGTCTCTTCCTTTTGTTCTTAGACAATCCAAAAACATATTCTTCACTTTCTTTTGGGTGCAAGGTAGCAAGAAAGTAAAACAGCTCTTTTTGCTGCCTTACCAGTTTTGTTAGAAAGCAAGAAAAGAGGTGGCTCCTTGGTGGCTCAGTCATTTGAGTGTCTAACTCTTGATTTTGGTTTAGGTCATGATCTCATGATTGTGAGATAGAGGCCCCACAGCAGGATCCGCACTGGGTGTGGAACCTGCTTAAGATTCTCTCTCCCTCTTCCTCTGCCCCTTCCCTGCTCATGCTTTCTCTCTCCGTGACTCTCTCTCTCTCTCTAAAAAAAAATTTCTTGCCACATAGACTTTCTTACTGTGTTTTTCTTTTGATTAACTCATACTTTCGTGTGTGTGTGTGTGTGTGTGTGTGTGTGTGTTTACATGCATGCACAGAATGAAAGAAGAGAGATTCTTGTATATCTAAATATATATTAAATCCTACTTCAGTTGGGGGAATATATAAAAGAAAGCAAAAGTTCTTTAATATTTAAAGAAATTGGGGAGGGAAAGAGATACTTTCTCTTTTTTACAGTTTGTGTCCACTCTATCTAACCATGTAGCTCCATGAGCACCACTTACAATTACAAGTTTGAACTCTGGATCATTAGAAGTATCTACTAATACAGAGGCGCCTAGATGGCTCAGTTGGTTGAGCATCAGACTCTTGGTTTCCACTCAAGTCATGATCTCATGGTTTGTGAGTTCCAGCCCCATATCAGGTTCTGTGCTGACAGCTCAGGGCCTGCTTGACCTTCTCTCTCTTCCTCTCTCTCTCCTGCTCACCCCCTCTGTCTCTCTCTCAAAAATAAATAAACTGTAAAAACAACAACAACAACAAGAAAAGAAGTATCTACTAATATAATTTCCCTTAGCTTCACACAAATAAATCAGCTCGATGCCTGTTTTCCCAGTCTTTGATGAAGATGATTCTCTGAGGTACTGATAAGCAATTTCCTCATTGCAACTTACATTATTTCCATAGAAAGTTCACACATTCACTTAACTGATCAGCGGAAAAGAAGGTGTAGCCTCTTAAATCACAAGGATTCCAGAGCCTTTTTCCTTAGTGTAACAAATTTATTTCTTCTGATAGTAATCAGCTGTTGAAACCAGATTGAATGCTCTCTGTCAAACTGGTTCCACTTCATTTCAGTGACCTTTGTCCTCCTCTGTTTACAGCAGCGCACAAGCTAAAAAGATGGCTCGGTTTGATTAAAACCTGCTCTTTGATGCCTATTTCTTAAGCTTTTAGACATTAAATATTTTATCTTTAAATAAACTTACATTCTTTGTCAGAGAACTTTACATACATATTTTAGCCTATTTGAAGCACTTACATTTTTTTTAAGTAGGCTCCACGCTCAACATGGGGCTTGAACTCATGACCCTGAAATCAAGAGCTGCATGCTCTACCCACTGAGCTAGCCCGACACCCCCTAAAGTAATTATTTTTACTGTGAACAGAAATCAGCTTTCAGGGGGCACCTGAGTGGCTCAGTTGGTTGAGCGTCAGACACTGGAGTTCGACTCAGGTCATGATCCCAGGGTCGTGGGATCCAGCGGCTCCACACTCAGCATGGAGCCTGCTTGGGATTCTCTCTCTCTCTTTCTCTCTCTGTCTTAAAAAACATAGCTTTCATAATAAAGAGGGAGGTTAAGACACCTCTATTAAAGATGATGCTTGATGCTTAACACCTCTCTACCCACAGGATGAAGGGAGGAAGGCAGTAGAAATATATCTAGAGAGAAGTCAGGACTCCCACACTAGCATGCTAGTTCTGTCATTTATTAGCCATGTCACTGTACACAAGTGTCACCGTGGCTGAAACCTTTTAGAGCCTCGGTTTCTTCCTCTGTCAAAGGAGAGTTAGCTCTGATGACTCCATGACCCTATCCATTTCCAAATTCCTGGATTCTCTTTATTATCTCAAGATATTTGACAAAGGAGATCCTTTTTGAGTCTTGACTTATGTTTTAAAAAATAACATTTACTGCAATATAGTAATACTTACTGCTACTCCTTTCAACCTCAAAGATTTTTCTCTTGTAATCTTTAAAATATTCATTGGATAAGAGGAACTATTATTATCTGGATATTTCACCTAGGGAATTTAGGCGGTTTCAAGTCAGTATCAGCATTAGAGTCCTGTTTACTGGTCTTAGGCTCTGTCATTGCCAGGAGGAGGGCTGTTCTCAGAGCCTGGGTCTGGATTGTCACCCATGCATGGGATAGTTCAGCTCATTCACCATTACTTCAGAGACAGGGCTCAGTATTTATGCCCCCTTTCAGAACTTGCTCTAGTTGCATCCCTATAAGAAAAAATATACATGGAACTGCCATCCTCCCAGGAAGTGGCTACAGAATAAAGGATAATAGCTTGGTTCCAAGCTAAATTAAATTTAATTATGTCTAATTAAGTCATTTAAAAGAGCCTGGAACGGCAACAGTTTGTGGAACCACAGCTCCACAGCGACTCATACTGACGTGTATTTCTGGTGTTATATAAGGCATAAACATGATATTTGAAAAGTGGGCAAAACTTATTAGAATGCAATTTTCAAGTGAGTACCAGGTTAAGTAAAGAACAGGGGGATTTCGCCACGGTAACATGAGCTTTTACTTCACTTGTACAGCAGACGGAAATATATCACAGGAAATAGACATCTTTCCTGCCCTTCCTGGATTCCCCTTCACATGCTGTTCCAGTGCTGCCTCTGAAAAGACTTAAAGGGGAGGAATTCTACAGTGTTGCATACAGAAGACCTTTCTCTGGATAGCGATTGTTAGTTCTTTGTAAAACAGAGATTACAGAGACACTAAGAGATGAACAGACAAAGGACATAAGTAAACAATTCAAAGAAGAGGAAATTCAACTGCTTAACAAACACTGGGAAAAGGTTCCATCTCACTAGTAATCAAAGATATGCAAATTAAAGCACTAGTAAGAGTCCATTTAGTGAAGTGTTTGGTTGCTTGTTTTTTATGATAATACTCAGCGATGGCATCAGTGTGAAAGCTACATTCTTGCACACCGAGATTAGCAGTGTAAACCGACTTAGTTCTATTGAAAAGAAAATTGGCAGTGATACAAATCATAATTAAAGCATTAAAATATTTTATTGTTGTTGAACTACTGATTTCATTCTTGGGAATCCATTCTAAGAAAGTTTAAATATGGAAAATACTTTGTATACAATAACATGTTCATTACTGTGTTATTTGTTAAACCAAAAAGGAGAAACTAAATATCCAATAATAGGTTAAAGTATCCTTATCAAAACATTATGAAGCAATTCAAATTATTTTAGGGGCACCTGGGTGGCTCAGTCGGTTAAGCTCAGGTTGTGATTTCACAGTTCCTGAGTTCAAGCCCTGCATCGGGCTCTGTGCTGACAGCGCAGAGCCTGGAGCCTGCTTTTGATTTTGTGCTCCTCTTCTCTCTCTGCCTCTCCCCGGCTCATGCTCGCTCTCTCGCTCGCTCTCTCTCTCTCTGTCTCAAAAATAAATATTTAAAAAATGTTTTTTAAGGGTGGGTGACTCACTGGTTAAGCGACCAACTTCAGCTCATGTCATGATCTCATGGTTCATGGGTTTATGCCCCTGTCAGGCTCTGTGCTAATAGCTCAGAGCCTGGAGCCTGCTTTGGAATCTGTGTCTCCTTCTCTCCACCCCTCCCCTGTTCTCACGCTCTCTTTCTCTCTCAAAAATAAAGAAACATTAGTGGCACCGGGTGGCTCAGTCGGTTGAGCATCTGACTTTGGCTCAGGTCACTATCTCACAGTTTGTTGATTTGAGCCCCACATTGGGCTCTGTGCTGACAGCTCAGAGCCTAGAGCCTGCTTTGAATTCTGTGTCTCCCTCTTTTCTCTGCCCCGACCCTGTCTCTCTGTGTCTCTCAAAAATAAATAAAATGTTTAAAAATTTTTTAATAAATAAATAAACATTAAAAATTTTTAATGTTTCTTTAAATAAAACAAAATAATTTTATTGTTTCTAATCACATAGAAAAATACATGTTATAATGCAATGTAAGAAATCAGTTCATGAAAAACGAGAAACATTAAAACAGATTTTTTTCAAAAGATAAAAGGAGATTTATTACTAGAAAAGACAATGGAAGAAAATACACAAAAATGTTAATAACAGTTGTCTTCATATTGGTAACTCTTTACTCTTCTGCATTCTTAATATTTTTATATTGATCACTTATAATGAAGATAAAAATGTACTTACAAAAGGATAAGAGCTTTTTATTGTAGCCCCCCTTAAAAAAAATGTCTAAAGGAAAAACTGAATTCCCTGGATTTCATCTCTTCTCACTGTTATCTTGGTCTTTTTCTTTAAATACCATCCTTATCTACAGTAAGTAGATAATTGATCTATTTCCCAAAACAACAACAACAAAATGTTCCTAACAGTTTCCTTAGAAATTTTGTATGATTGTGCTCCAATAAACAGCTTCATTTAGATTCTTTCCAGTTTACTTTGAACTCTATATTGTTATTTTTCAAAAGGAAAGAAAGGAAAATAGTAAAAACAATGATAAAAGTTAGCACTATTTAGTCTTCAAAAAGAACAGTCTGGCCTTTATTGCAAGAATACTCAGTGCTTAGAAAAAAGAACCCGGAGGAGAAGAAAATGACAGATACCCAGTGGGGGAAAGTCCTTTCACAGGAAACGTGCCTATGTGTAGAATTGTATAGTAATTTTTCACTATAACACTGGGAATTATTTGAATGAGATGGTGTAGCATTGGGTTGGGTTTGTATGATACCCCCTAAAATCAAAACCAAGAAGGAATGTTCAGTTAAACAGACTGTGAAAGACTCATGAAGTGTCAGCAGGACCCCCATCAAGCCATGGTGCAGGGGAAGAGAAATGGCCTCCAGGTTTCCTGAGCAGTTCCTGCAGATTTCTTTCTCCCTCCCTTTTCTTCAAACACTCTGAATTTGTGACTTTTTTTTTTTAATGAGGGTATGTGTTTATTTATCTTAAGTAAACTCAACACCCAATGTGGGGCTCAAACTCACAACCTCAAGATCAAGAGTCACATGCTCTACTGACTGAGCTGGCCAGGCATCCCTCAATTTGTGACTTCTGTTAGGAATACACTGTTCTCTTTGGTGCTAAGTTTGAGAAACTCTACTTGAAAATCTGCAACTTCTCCACTCTATCAGCTTTTCTTTCCTATGTGATTCTAAAAACAAACAAAAACATGTAACAATGCTAACAACCGGTTCTATTCTTAAATTTTACACTAATAAATTAAAGATGAATGATGTGATCCCTCTTATGATGGTTGTTAGCTTTTAGCATGCCAGATTTAGCAACTCATTATTTATCCTGTTCTCCTGGGACTCATCATTTTTCCTACATTACCACATTGCAAGCTCATAGCCCTTTAATGCTCACGCCCTTGTGTACATTCCATTCGTCCTGCTCACCCATTATGGATTATTGCCATCTGGTGGAAAAACAGGGCGGACTACCAGATGGTAGTTTTGAAATATCCGGAAGTAAAATGAAATACTTTTCATCAGGGGAAAATATGCATTTATTTCTCTCATGCATATTCTGGGGTTCCAAATCAGTGAGCATTCTCCTTTTCCATTTTACTTGGGGGAGAATACATGTTCAGCTGCTGAATAGATGAAAGATTTGACTTTCTGTAACCATCACCCAAGAAGAGTGCTTGTGAAAAAGTTGGGCCACATTTTAAACCCTAGTACTATCAAACAAAAATGACAACACAAAATGAAGCTAAATGTCTCAATTGCTTTTCCCTTTCCCAGGGAGAAATGTACTATTAGATATTTTCCACTTCTAAATTCTATAATAGCACATTTGAGTCATTGAGCAACTTTCAAGTATATTAGTTCTTTAAATGAGATTAATTCATATTCAAAATTTAGCATAGTCTTCAAAGTGACAGGATGAATATAACTCTAGAATAATGAGGAGTTTCTCTTTCCCAAGTTGTCATAAAATATACTAAGACTATCACAATTTTTAAAAATTGAAGTTAAACAGGATAGCAGGCCTGAGCTCCTCAAAAATGTTAACATAGTAAATAACAGAAAATAGCAGGGCAGTTGTTTCAGAACAAAAAGAGATTACTGAGAGAAAATTCCCAAATTCAGTGAGTAATTTTTGATTGGATTGTGATTCTGGAAAGAGAAAAGGATAATTACAGAAATTCGAATATGGACTATGTATTACCTAATATTATTGTGTTGGTATTAAATTTCTTTTTAAAAATTTTCATATTTTTTTAATGTTTATTTATTTTTGAGACAGAGAGAGACAAAGCATGAGTGGGGGAGGGGCAGAGAGAAAGGAGGAGACACAGAATCCTAAATTGGCTCCAGGCTCTGAGCTGTCAGCACAGAGTCTGACACAGGGCTAGAATCTGTCAACCTTGAGATCATGACCTGAGCTGAAGTTGGACACTCAACCAACTGAGTCACCCAGGTGCGCCTTGTTTAATTTTTTAATGTTTGTGTTTTTTTGTTTTTTTGTTGTTTTTTTTTTAATTTCTAGAGAGAGAGAGAGCGTGAGCAGGGGAGGGTCAGAGAGAGAGGGAGTCACAGACTGAAACAGGCTCCAGGCTCTGAGCTGGCAGTCAGCACAGAGCCCGACGCGGGGCTCGAACCCACGAACCGTGAGATCATGACCTAAGCGAAAGTCGGACGCTTAACCGACTAAGCCACCCAGGCGCCCCATTTTAATGTTTGTTTTTAAGAGAGAGAGAGAGAGAGCATGCACATGCACACAAGTGGGGACGGGGCACAGAGAGAGGGAAACAGAGAACCCTAAGCAGACTCCAGGCTCTGAGCTGTCAGCACAGAGCCCAACATGGGGCTCAAAACCATGAACTGTGAGATCATGACCTTAACCAACTGAGCCACCCAGGGACCCCTATTAAATTTCCTAGGTAAAATAATGCTATTATGGTTATGTATGAGAATATCCTTTCCTTGAAAGATTAAAGATAAATATTTAGGTGTGAAACTTACTTTCAATTTATTGAAAAATATACAGAGATAAAGCATCTGCAGTAAAACATTAATTTGTGAAGCTAGATGAAGACTTATGGATTTTCATTGTTCAATTTTTTTCAAATTTTCCAAAAAAAGTCTTCACATTTTTCAAAATCAAAAACTGGGAGAGAAAAAACCCAAAACTGAAGAGAATATTCTTTTTATTAAACCTTAAAGGGGGCAGTGTTTCTTTGTCAGCACATAATAAAAAATGTCAGTGATACTCAGTGAATATTTGACTTAGTGTTTTACTCTCATTATAGTCTTGTTTGTCTTATTACTAGTTGTCAGGCTGAATAAGTCATTTAGTAGAACCAAAAAGCATCAAGTGGTTCCAAATATGATGGAACAGGAATTGGATTTGCCCTCTTACCTCAAATAACAAATTGGACAAAGTAGGGGCACCTGGGTGGCTTAGTCGGTTAAGCGTCCGACTTTCGCTTAGGTCATGATCTCGCGGTTCGTGGGTTCGAGCCCCGCGTCGGGCTCTGTGCTGACTGCCAGCTCAGAGCTTGGAGCCTATTTCGGAGTCTGTATCTCCCTCTCTCTCTGACCCTCCCCTGTTCACGCTGTCTCTCTCTCTCCTAGAAATAAATAAAAAAAATTTAAAAAGAAAAAGAAATTGGACAAAGTATATGAAACATTGGTTTAAAGATATTGGACAACAGAAAGCTCAGGACAGTGTTCCTAAGAAAAGGAAAACAGATGAGGTGAGCCCTACCATTGTCTGAGCTTACTGTCTATTTCCAGGCCATAGCTCAAAGAGGGATAAACCCAAACAGAGCCTGAGTTGAAGAAACAGAGTTGAAATGACAAGATTGAGGTGAAGGTGATTAGAATTTGCAGGGTGAAGTACTGGAGAAGAAAGATTGTATAGAAAGAGAGCTACAGGGAACTGGAGAGGGGTCCTCCCAGGCCTCAGCTAAGTACTGATCAGCACACACCTGTGAGGAAACTATTTGAAGCTAGAGAAAGGACCACCTGAAGGGAAGAGGCTGAATGATCCTGAGAGATCAAACAGGGTTAGGAATGGTTATTGTTTCCACCAGCCAGAATGAAAGCTTCATAATAATTAGACATTAAATAGAATGCTCAGAAGGGTATTGCCTCAGGAGAAAAGCCAAATTAGCTTTAGAGTAAAGGCTGTTTTGGTTCCACCTCACAAGTGTAAAAGTAAGTCTTGACAGGATAAGACGGTTTCAGGTTTTACTACATTGCATCCCAGGGCAAAGCTCAAACATATTTAGGAGAATTTAAAAAAAAAAAAAAAATCCAGCACTTAACAATTTAACATTCACAAAGTCTGGCATTTAACCAAAATTATAGCATAAAAAGAAACAGGGAAATACAACCTATAGTGAGAGGAAAAATCAATCAAATAGAAACAGATTCACATATGGAACACATGATAGAATTGGGAGAAAAGGACATTAAAACAGTTATAATAAATATTCTACATGTTTTAAAGAAGCAGGCAAAGAGATATATAGAAGAAATAACCCATATAAACTGCTAAATGTGGAAAATACAAAAAATTATACAGGATGGGATTGACAGCAAATCAGACACCACAGAAGAAAAGATTAGTGAATTTGAAGACAAAGCAAAAAAAAAAAAAAAACTATCCAAAATAAAAAACAAAGAGATAAAAGACTGGATATGAAAATGAACATAGTTCAGTGAGCTGTGGAACAACATCAGGCAACCTAATATGTGTGATTACAGTCTCAGAAGAAGAGAATGTGGTGGGATGGGAGAGTGGAAGCAGAAAGACTATTTAAAGAATAATGACAACACATTTTCTATATGTGATGAAAAGTATATATCTACAAGATCTATGTAGCTCAACGAAGCCCAAGAACAAGAAACACGATTCAATTTATAAGACTTTATAGCTAAATTGCTTAAAACTATTGATAAAGAGAAAAAAAAATCTTAAAAGCAGCCAGAGAAAACTGACATTAAGTACAGCATCTCATTGGAAATAATACAAACCAGAAAACAGTAAAGCAATATCTTTAAAGTAATGAGACTAAAAATTAGCCAACCTAGAATTCTTTACTTGGTGGAAATCTCTTTCACAATGAAAGTAAAATAAAGACATTTGGAGGCATATAAATGTTGAGAGAATTCATCACCAGTTGAACAACACCAAGATATGAGAAAGTCCTTCAGGCAGAGGGAAATGAAACCACATAAAAATTTGGATGAAGAAAAAGGAATGAAGAGCACAGGCTATAGTAAATATGTGAGTAAATATTTTTTACTCTTTTTTTAAAAGTTTAATTCTTTATTTTGACAGAGAGGAGTGAAGGGGGAGAGAAAGAGAGAGAGAATTCCAAACAGATTCTGCACTGTCAGCAAAGAGCCCAAATGGGTCTTGATCTCACTAACTATGAGATCATGACCTGAGCTGAAATCAAGAGTTGGATGCTTAACCGACTGAGCTACCCAACCACCCCCCCCCATTTTTTACTCTTTAAAGAAAAAATAGTAATAATGAATTTTGGCATTTATTACATATTTACATGTAAAATGAATAACTGTAATAATGGAAAGATTGAGAAAAAAGAAATGTACATAAATTATTGTAAGATTCTTAAATTTATGTGAAATTCTATTTGAAGGTAGATTGTGATAAGTTAAAGATATAAATTGTAGCCCCTAGTAGGAAACACTAAAAGTATTTTAGATGTTATATATTTATATATATATGTATATGTAGTTTATATATATAGTATATATGTTAATTTTTAATTTTCCTTGTGATTTCTTCTGTAACCCTTTGGTTAAGAATGTGTTTTTAAATTTCCAAATATTTGTAAATCTTCCCATTTTCCTTCTACTATTGATGTCTCATTTTATTCCTTTGTGTTCAGAAAACATACTTTGTATAATTTTAACCTTCTTAAGTTTGTTTTTTTGGTTTTTTTCTGAGAGAGAGAGAGACACAGCGTGAGCGGGGAGGGTCAGAGAGAGAGGGAGACACAGACTCTGAAATCGGCTCCAGGCCCTGAGCTGGCAGTCAGCACAGAGCCCGATGCGGGGCTCGAACCCATGAACTGTGAGATCATGACCTGAGTCGAAGTCGGACGCTGAATCAACTGAGCCACCCAGGCGCCCCGACCTTCTTAAGTTTTTTAAGACTTCTTTTGTGGCCTAACATGTAATCTATTCTGGAGAACGTTCCATGTACACGTGAAAAGGTGTATTCTTTTGTTGGAGGGATTGTTCTCTATACATCTGTTTATTATAATTGGTTTGTATTGTCGTTCAAGTCCTCTGTTTTGTTATTTATCTTCTGCCCTGGCTTTTCCATCCATTATTAAAAATGAGGTATTGAAAACTCCTGGTATTTTTGTGGTACTATTATTCCTTTCAATTCTGTTGATGTCTGTTTCCTATATTTAAGAGCTCTGATGTTAGGTGGAGATAGATGTATTTTTTTCATTATGTCTTCCTGGTGACTTATTATATAATGTTCTTTGTCTCTTGTGAGTTCTTTTTTCTTTTTTTTTAATGTTTTATTTATTTCTAGGAGAGAGAGAGAGAGAGAGAGAGACCATGTGAGCAGGGGCGGGTCAGAGAGAGAGGGATTCACAGACTGAAACAGGCTCCAGGCTCTGAGCTGGCAGTCAGCACAGAGCCCGACGTGGGGCTCGAACCCACGAACCGCGAGATCATGACCTAAGTGAAAGCCGGACGCTTAACTGACTAAGCCACCCAGGTGCCCCTCTTGTGAGTTCTTGACTGAAATTATATTTCATCTAGTGTAAGCGTGCTACCCCTGCTGTCTTTTGGTTAGCATTTGTGTGGAATATCTTTTTTCCATTCTTTCACTTTCAGCCTGTGCATGTCATTAGATCTAAAATGAGTCTTTTGTAGATAGTGTATAATGTTTTTATCCATTCAGTCAATACATGTCATTTGATTGTGGTTTGATACTTTCATATTTAAATAGTTACTGATAAGGAATGATTTAATATTGCCATTTTGTTAATTGTTTTCTGTGTGTCTGAAGCTATCCCTTCTTTACTTCCTTTCTTTGTGCTTCATTTATTTTTTTCAGTGACATGCTTTGTCATTTACTTTCTTTTTTATTTGTTTGGAAGGGGGTTAGGTTTTTATGGTTTTTAGGTTCTGCTTTTATTTAAAAAAAATGTTACTTTTTAGAGCATTTTTAGGTTCATAGCAAAATTCAGTGGAAAGTACAGAGCATTCCCATATACTCCTGTCCCCAGACAGGCAAAAGTTATACTACAATTGATATGCTGCACCACAGTGGTACATTTGTTACAACTGATAAACCTACATTGATACACTATCATCCAAAGTCCATATTTACATTAGGGTTCATTATTGGTGCTGCAGTGTCTGAGTTTTGGCAAGTGTATAGTGGCATGTATCCACCAATATAGTATCATACAGAATAGTTTCAGTGCCCCCCAGAAATCCTCTATTTTCTGTCTATTCATCCCACTCTCCCCCCACTAACTCTTGGTTACCACTAATCTTTTCACTGACTCCATACTTTGGCCTTTTCAAGAAGGTCTTATACATGGAATCATATCGTTTGTAGTCTTTTAAACTAGCTTCTTTCACTTAGTATTATGCACTTAAGTTTCTTTTCTGTCTTTTCAAGTCTTGATAGCTCAATTCTTTTCAGCATTGAATAATATTGCATTGTCTCGACACACCACAGTTTATCTATTCACCTACTGAAAGATAATCTTGGTTGCTTCTAAGTTTTGGCCATTATGAATAAAATCCCTATAAATATCTCTGTGTAGGTTTTTGTGTGAACGTAAGTTTTCAATGCCAAGAGGCATGTTTGCTCTATCATCTGGTAAGAGTATGTTTAGTTTTGTCTTTTTGTTTCCTTTTTTAAATATTTTTATTTTATTTCTAGGAGAGAGAGAGAGACAGCATGAGCAGGGGAGGGTCAGAGAGAGAGGGAGTCACAGACTGAAACAGGCTCCAGGCTCTGAGCTGGCAGTCAGCACAGAGCCCGACGCGGGGCCCGAACCCACGAACCGCGAGACCATGACCTAAGCGAAAGTCGGACGCTTAACCGACTAAGCCACCNGCACAGAGCCCGACGCGGGGCCCGAACCCACGAACCGCGAGACCATGACCTAAGCGAAAGTCGGACGCTTAACCGACTAAGCCACCCAGGCGCCCCGAGTATATTTAGTTTGGTAAGAAACTAAAGTGCCTGTACCACTTTGCATTCCCATCAGAAATAAATGAGAGCTCCTGTTGCTCCATGTCCTTATCAGTATATGGTGTCAGGTTTTTTGGCCATTCTAACCAGAATGTAGTGGTATCTCACTGTTGTTTTAATTTGCAGTTCCCTAATGACTGATGTATAATGTTGAACATCTTTTCGTATACTTATACTTACCTGACATCTGTTTAACTTCTTTGGTGAGTGTCTGTTCTGGTCCTTACCCTATTTTTTAAATCAGATTTTTGTTTCCTAGTGTTGCGTCTTAAGAGTTCTTTGTATGGGGTTCCTAACTGGCTCAGTCAGTGGAGCCTGGGACTCTTGATCTCAGGGTCATGAGTTCAATTCCCACATTGTGTATGGAGTCTACTTAAAATAACTTTTTTAAAAAAGAACTTTTTGTATGTTTCGGATAATAGTCCTTGATCTTATATGTCTTATATGTCTTTTGCAAATAGTTTTTCCCCAGTCCGTCCCTTGTTTTCTCATTCTCTTGACATTGTATTACACAGAGCAGAGATGTTTTTTTTAAATGTTTCTTTATTTACTTTGAGAGACAGAGGGGGAGATAGAGAGAGAGGTTGGGGGGAAGGGCAGAGAGAGAGGAAGAGAGGGAATCCCAAGCAGACTCCACACTGTCAAGCCCAACATGGGGCTTGATCTCATGAGCCACAAGGTGATGACCCTGAGCCAAAATCAAGAGCCAGATACTTAACCAGTTGAGCCACCCAGATGCCCTCACAGCAGAAGTTTTTAATTTTAATGAAGTCTATTGTTTCTTTCACGGATTGTGTTTTTGCTGTTGTATTTGAAAAGTCATTGGCAGGGGCACCTGGGTGGCTCAGTCGGTTGAGCGTCCGACTTCGGCTCAGGTCATAATCTCACGGTTCGTGGGTTCGAGCCCCGCATCAGGCTCTGTGCTGACAGCTCAGAGCCTGGAGTCTGTTTCAGATTCTGTGTCTCCCTCTCTCTCTGACCCTCCCTTGCTCATGCTGTCTCTCTCTCTCTCTCTCTCCGTCTCTCTCTCTCTCAGGAATAAATAAATAATTTAAAAACTTAAAAAAAAAGTCATTGGCATACTAAAGATCATCTAGAATTTTTTATATTATCTTCTAGAGGTTTTATAGGCCTGAATTTTATATTTAGTTCTATGATCCATTCTGAGTTATTTTCTGTTAAAGGTGTGAGGTCTGTCTAGATTATTTTATTTGCATGTAGATATCCAGTTTTTCCAGCTCCATTTGTTGAAAAGACTGTTTTTCTCTATTGTGTTACCTTTGCACCTTAGTGAAAGATTAGTTTACTATATATATGTGAATCTATCTCTGAGCTCTCCCTTCTGTTCCGCTCATCTATTTGTCTATTCTTTTATAAATACTACACCATATTGATTACTACAGTTTCATAGTCAGTCTTGAAATTGAAGTGTCAGTCCTTTGACTTTGTTCTTCTCCTTCAGTATTGAGTTAGCTCTTCTGGTTTCTTTGCTTCTCCATATAAACTTAAGAATCTTGCCATTTGCAACTACATGGATGGAACTAGAGGGTATTATGCTAAGCGAAATTAGTCAGTCAGAGAAAGACAAATACATGACTGCATTCATATGAGGACTTTAAGATACAAAACAGATGAACGTAAGGGAAGGAAAGCAACAATAATATAAAAATAGGAAGGGAGATGAAACATAAGAGACTCTTAAATATGGAGAACAAATAGAGGGTTACTGGAGGAGTTGTGGGAGTGGGGATGGACTAAATGGGTAAGGGGCATTAAGGAATCTACTCCTGAAATAATTGTTGCACTATATGCTAACTAACCTGGATGTAAATTTAAAAACTAAATTAAAAAAACCTTTAGAATCACTTTGTCAATAATCACAAAATAATTTTCTGGGACCTTTGGTTGGGATTGCACTGAATCTATGGATCAAGTTGGAAAGAACAGAGAGCTTGATGATATTGAGTCTTCCTATCCATGAACATGGAATATCTCTCCATTTATTTAATTTTCCTTCGATATCTGTTATGGATTGAATGTTTGTATCCCACCCAAATTCATATGTTAAATCTCTAATCCCCAATGTTATGGTATTAGGAAGTCTTTGGGAGGTAATTATATTTAGATGAGGTCATTAGTTTGGAGCCTCATGATGAGAGCAGTGCCCTATATGAAGAAAAAGAAAATCAGACCTTTCTCTTTTCTGCATATGAGAATACAGCCAGAAGGCAGCCAAGAAGGCAGCTGGGAAAGCAGTCATCTGCAAACCAAGAAAAGGGCTCTTACCCAGTACCAAATCTGTTGGCACCTTGATGTTGAACTTCACATCTTCCAGAACTGTGAGAAATAAACCTGTCCATTTCTGATAGAGGAATGCTAAAGTCTCCAACAATAATAGTGCATTTATCTGTTTCTGTTTGTGCGCCTATCAGTTTTTGCTTCACTCATTTTGATGCTTTATTGTTAGGCATGTACATGTTCAGAATATTTATGTCTTCTTTGAGTATGGATCTCTTTATCATTGTGTAATAGTCTTCTTTATGCCTGATAACTTTCCTTGCTTTGAAGTCTACTCTGTCTGAAATCAATATAGCTACTCCTACTTTATTTGATTAGTGTTAGCATAGTAAAATTTTCTCCATAAGGTTTCTTCTTTTGTGTGTGTGTCTCAAGTTTTTATTTAAATGCTAGTTATTTGACATATAGTGAAATATTAGTTCCAGGAGTGGAATTTAGTGATTCATTACTTACATATAACATGCAGTGCTCATCACAAGTGCCCTCCTTAGTGGCTGTCACCCAGTTAACCAATCCCCCTGCCCACCTTCCCTTCAGCAACCCTCAGTTTATTCTTTATAGCTAAGAGTCTGTTTTAGGGTTTGCCTCTCTCTTTCCCCCCCACTATTATTCATCTGTTTTGTTTCTTAAATTCCCCATATGTGTGAAATCATGTGGTCCATACCTTTTCTCTTAATCTGTTTGTGTCTGTATATTTAAAGTGGGTTTCTTTTTTTTTTTTTTTTAATGTTTTATTTATTTCTAGGAGAGAGAGAGAGACAGCGTGAACAGGAGAGGGTCAGAGAGAGAGGGAGTCACAGACTGAAACAGGCTCCAGGCTCTGAGCTGGCAGTCAGCACAGAGCCCGACGCGGGGCTCGAACCCACGAACCGCGAGATCATGACCCAAGCAAAGTCGGACGCTTAACCGACTAAGCCACCCAGGCGCCCCAAAGTGGGTTTCTTGTAGACAACATATAGTTGGGTCTTGCTTTTTGATCCACTCCAACAATCTGTCTTTTAATTAGTGTATTTAGACTACTGACATTAAAATTTTGTTAATGTTTATTTATTATTGAGGAAAAGAGAAAGAGGGGGGAGGGGCAGAGAGAGAGGGAGACACAGAATCTGAAGGGGACTCCAGTCTCTGAGCTGTCAGCGCAGAGCCAGACACGGGGCTTGAACTCACAAACTGAGTGATCTAGATCTGAGCCAAAGTTGGACGCTTAACCGACTGAACCACCCAGGTGCCCCTAGACCATTGACATTTAAAGTGCTTATTGATATAGTTGGATTAATATCCACCATATTTATTACTGTGTTCTATTTGTTGCTCTTGTTCTTTGTTTCTGTTTTTATCTTTAAAACTTCTTCTGACTTTTATGGTTTTAACTGAACATTTTATGAGATTTCTTTTTCTCTCCTTTTTAGTATATCAATTATACTTAATTTTTAAACTTTTTTAGTGTTGCTCTAGAGCTTGCTATAAACAACTAATCCATGTCCACTTTCCAATAACACTGTAAAATTGTACTGATAGTGCAAGTGCCTTATAATAATAAAATACTCCTAACTCCTCCCTTCTGTCTCTTGTATCATTATAGTAAGTGGTTACACATACATGATTGAATACGTTATTGCTATCATTTTGACTGTTATCTGTTAGTTAAATTAAGAATAAGAAAAGTCAGGGGTGCCTGCCTGGCTCAGTCAGTAGAGCATTAAGTACAAGAGTCAAGGTGACTCTTGATCTCAGGGTCAAGTGTAGAACTTACTTTAAAAAAAATAAGAAAAATCAAAGTTTTAATTTTTCTTTTACTTATTTCTTGTCTAATACAATTCCTTTATTTATGTAGATTGATTTCTGATCTATATCATTTTCTTCTTCTCCAAAGAATTTCTTTTAACCTTTCTTACAAGAAAAGTCTATTGGCAACAACTTCATCCACTGTTTGTTTTTCTGAGAAAAACTTTTCCCTCACTATTAAAGGAAATTTTCACAGGTTATAAAATTCTAGGTTGATGGATTTTTTTCTCAACACTTTGAATATTTTCACTCCATTCTTTTCTTGCTTGCTTGATTTCTGAGGAGAAAATATAATTCTTATCTTTACTTTTCTCTGTGTAAGGTGGTTTTTTTTTCCCCCTTTGGCTTCCTTTAAGACTTTTTTCTCTTATCTGAACACTGTTTCTTTTGATTTTTTGCAATTTAATATGATATGCCTCAGTGTGGTTTTTTGTCAAATGGTGTTTTTGAGCTTCCCAGATCTGTGATTTGGTGTTTAATGTTAACTTGAGATAATTCTTAGTCATTATTCCTTCCAATACTGCTATTATTTCTTCTAATATTGCTTTTGTCCTTTTCTCCTTTTCCGTTTTTTATGATAGTCTCATTATATTTATGTTACTCCTTTTGTTGTCCCATAGTTTTTGGATATTCTATTCTGTCTTGTTCATTGTTTCCTTTTTTTTTCTTTGCTTTTTATGTTTAAGAATTTTTATTGTTATATCCTTAAGCTCCAAGATTCTCTTAGCTTTATCCAGTCTATGAAGGAGTACATCTTACATTCTTCATTTCTGTTACAGTGTTTTTGAACTTTAGCATTTCTCTTTTATTTATTTATTTTTTTAGAATTTCTATCTCTCTGATACATTATCCATCTGAACTTAAGGATTCTTTACTCTTTCCATTAAAGTCCTGAACATATTCGTCAAAATTTTTTCAATTTCCAGGTTTGTTAATTCCAACATTCCTGCTCTATCTGACTCTGATTCTGATGTTTTTTCACTGATCAAACTATTTTTTGCCTTTTAACATGTTTCATGATTTTTTTGTTTAAAGGTAGACATGATATACTGGGTAAAAAGAACTACTGTAAACAGGCCATTAATAATGTGGTGGTAAGATGCTGAGGGGAGGGTAAGTATTTTATGGCAGTATGACTGGCCTCAGTCTTTTGGTCTACCTGTGTCCTTGAACTATGAAATTGATTAGTACTTCTCAGGTGTTTCTTGTCTCCCTTACCTGGGACAAAATGGCCATAGGGAGTTAGAGTTTAATATTTCCCTTCCCCCAAATGGAAGTCTAGAACTAGCTGGAAATGGACATTTCCTTTCCTCCAGATAGATTAGACTCTGATAAAACAGCTTCAAGTTAGTCTCTGGTAGAATAGCTTCTCCTGAGGACAGACCTTATCATGAAGAACAGAATGTTCCAGAGGTGCCTGGGATCCACCTGGGATCATGAGATTGTGGATTTGAGCCCCACATCAGGCTCTGCACTGCCAGCTGCAGAGCCTGCTTGGGAATCTCTGTCTCCCTCTCTCTCTCTGCCCCTCCCATGCTCGCTCTCTCTCTCTCTCTCAAAAAATAAATAAATAAACATAAAAAAAGAACTATGTTCTGGTGTCCTTCAAAATGGGTACATGGGTACTTTTCTCCGCCTCTGCCATGGGCATGAGAGGTTTTTTCTCCAGTACATTTACATTCAGAGTAATTAATGATAGATACCTATTTAAACAAAAGGAAAACAAAAGCAAAAATGAACTATTGGGACTTCATCAAAATAAAAAGCTTCTGCACAGCGAAGGAAAGAATCAACAAAACTAAAAGGCAACCTACTGAATGAGAGAAGATATTACTTGTTTTGATGTTGTTTCTGGAGATCTTCTCTGTTTCTTTCTTGTCTTTGTCACTTTTGTTCTTTCCTTTCCACTCAAAGAGTCCCCTTTAATATTTCTTGCAGGTCTGGTTTAGTGGTCATGAACTCCTTTAGTATTTGTTTGTCTGGGAATCTCTTTATCTCTCCTTCTATTCTGAATTATGGCCTTGCTGGATAGACTTGGCTGCAGCACACATTCAGCACATTGAATATATCATGCCACTCCCTTCTGGCTTGCCAAATTTCCATGGAGAGATCGGCAGCTGGCCTTACGGGTCCTTCCTTGTAAGGCAGGGACTTCTTTTTTCTTGCTGCTTTTAGGATTTTTTCCTTTATCACTACATTTTGCAAATTTAATTACAGTATGTTTTGGTGGTGTCCTGCTTTTGTGGTGTGTGCCTCCTTGATCTGTATGGCTGTTTCCTTCCCCAGATTAGGGAAGTTTTCAGCTATGGTTTCCTCAAATAAAATTTCTACCCCCTTTTCTCTCTTCTTCTTCTGGGACTTCTGTTATTATGTTTGATAGCGTCACCGAGTTCCCTAAGTCTCTATTTTTGTGTTCCATAATCCTTCTTTCTCTCTTTTGTTGAGCTTCATTATTTTACATTATTCTATCTTCTCTGTCACTTATTCATTCTGCTGTTTCCCCCATCTTTGTGTTCATTGCATCCAGTCTGTTTTGAATCTCAGTTATTGTATTTTTCATTTCTGACTCATTGTTTTTATCTCCTTTATCTCTGTGGTAAGGGACTCCCTAAAGCCTTCCATTATTTTCTCAAGCCCATCAAATATCTTTATGATTGTTGCTTTAAATTCTCCATCAGGCATATTACTTATATCTGTTTTGCTTAGATCTCTGGCCATGGCCTTATCTTGTTCTTTCATTTGGATGAATTGCTTTGTCTTGGCATTTTGCCTAAATCTGTCTTCTGTGTGTTAGAAAAGAAAAGCCATTATGTTTACTGCTCCTGAGAGTAATGGCTTTATGAAGAAGACGTCATATAGTGTCCGTGGCCTGGAGCTTCAGGGAATGTCTTTGGTGTGTGCCACATGCACTCTGCTATTGTGTTTTGGCTGTTGTCCCTCTTAGGTTAGTTGTCTGCAGAGGCTTTTCTTGCCTGCAGTGGGCAGTGTTTGGTCCTTGGCCAGAATGTGGTGAGTTTAACTTGGTTTTCTCTGGTATACTTGTTAACTGAGACCTGATGCTACTTCCACAAGAACTGAAGCTTTGCCAAAAACTCTTGTTGGGAAATGTGAGTGGGGGTTTCTGCTGGTCTTCTGAGGAGGGAGTTTGTTGTGCTGGGACTGAGATACACTTTACTGGACAGTACCAATAGAGAGCAGTGGGGTATTACCTGGTGCAAGCAAGTTAGGCAGCCAGTGTCAGTGCTGTGCTGTTTACTGAAGGTGGTTCTGTGTTTATGCTGAGGGGTGGAGGAGGGAGATGGTGCCAGCCAGCTCCTTTGTCCTGGGAGAGGGGTCTCCAGTCTCCATGCTTGCTACTCTCAGGGGAGGACTCCCAGAAGAGCAAATAATCTCCCTACTGTGTGTTTCAGGTGTTTTTGAGATCATGGTTTTCACAAGGTCTGCCTCTGGGTTGTTGGCCTGCCTTCTCTCCAGGAGCAGTACCGTGTGCCCTCCAGGCTCTGTCCCAGCCAAGGCTGCTGACTTGTAAAACTCCGGGATTTAGGACCGTGGTGTGGGCAGGGGCCTGCACTGGTCTTCTGAGGGAGAGTCTCGCTGTGCTGGGACAGATGCAGCACAAGACCAAGATGGGCAGTTGCTCTAGAGTGCAGGGTGCTCTAGAGCAAGCAGGTTAGGGAGCCAGTGTCAGGGTCGAGCTGCCCTTGGCAGGTGGCTCTGTGTCTATGCTGAGGGGTGGGGATGGGGGGGAAATGGTGTCCACCAGCTCTTTTGTCCCAGGAAAGGCATCTCTGTGAACACCACCTCTCACACATGTGCTTCAAGAAGGGAGAGGAGTCTTCCCACTGTGTGCCCCAGGCATTCCTCAGATCTTGTAGTCTGTCCCCAGATTACCTGCCTTCCTTCTCTCCAGGAGTAGGGTGGCACCCTCAGGCCTCTGTCCCAGCCCAGTCCTTTGACTTTTATAACTCCAGTCTTCAAGCCCTACTGGTTGCAAAAATTCACAGAAATTATCCTCTCCTGTTTTCCCAGTCAGTGGCTTTAGGGAAGTGTTCTCCTTGTGTGTATCCCTGGGCACCCCTCCTCTCTTTCTTGCCTTTCTCTGTGACTAGGGCTCCCAACCTTCTGCAGTACCTGCAATCTGTTTCTCTCCTAAACCAAGCCTCCACACTCCCTACCTTCCTTGATGTGGCCTCCTGTCTCCCTCTAGTTGTGCAGGTTGTTCTGTCAGTCCTCAGGTCGATTTTTTGGATGTTCAGAATGATTCAATATAGTTGTGTTTGAGAGATGAGAGGAGCCAAGGGTCTTTCTACTGCTGCCTTTTAACAGTTTTATTATAATGTACCTCAGTATAGTTCTCCTTGGGTTTTTCCTTGTTGAAATTGTTTGAGCTTCTTTAATTTGTTAAGATCATCTCTTTCCATAAATATGAGTAATTTTTGGGCTTTATTTCTTGAGAAAAACTCCTTGACCCTTTCTCTCTTCTCTTTCCAGGTCTCCAGTAATGAGTAATGTATATATTAGTCTGCTTATTGGTGCCTTGTAAGTCCCTTAAGTTATCTTTACTTTTCTTCACTATTTTTTTTTACTCTTTTACCTCAATAATCTCAATATCTTATGGGGCACCTGGATGGCTCAGTTGGTTGAATCTCAACTTCGACTCAGGTCATGATCTCATGAGTTTATGAGTTTGAGCCCCACATCAGCTCTGTGCTGACAGCTCAGAGCCTAGAGCCTGCTTTGGATCCTGTGTCTCCCTCTCTCTATTCCCCTCCTCTCTCTGTCTCTATCTCTGTCTCTCTCTTAAAAATGAAATAAACATTAAAAAAATAATTTTGATATCTTCAAGTTCACAGATTCTTCCTTCAACTTTATCAGGTCTGCTGTTAAACCCCTCTACTAAAATTTTCAATTCAGTTATTGTATTTTTCAGTTCCAGAATTTCTATTTGTTTTTTTATTATAGTTTCTATCTCTTTATTGATATTCTCATTTTGTTTATGATCATTTTCCAGATTTTGTTTGTCTGTATTCTCTTTCACCTTGTTAAGCATCTTGAAGATAGTTATTTTGATATGTTAGGTAATCCATTAATCTCTGGTTATTTAGAGTCAGTTTCTGGAGGTTTATTTTGGTCTTTGATTGGACCATGTTTCCCTATTTCTTTGTATACCTTGTGGTCTTTTGTTGAGATTTTGGCATTTGAAAAACAGCCACCTGGGTGGCTTAGTCGGTTAAGCGTCTGACTTTTGCTTAGGTCATGATCTCGCGGTTCGTGGGTTCGAGCCCCGCGTCGGGCTTTGTGCTGACTGCCAGCTCAGAGCCTGGAGCCTGTTTCAGTCTGTCACTCCCTCTCTCTCTGACCCTCCCCTGCTCACGCTGTCTCTCTCTCTCTCTCTCCTAGAAATAAATAAAACATTTTTTAAAAAAAAGAAAAAGAAAAACAGCCACCACTCCCAGTCTTTATAGACTGCCATTATGTAGGGGAAGACCATCACCAATCAGCTAGAGATTCGGGGATGTCTCAGAATTTCTCTGGAGATAGGTCTTCTCTGAGCTTGTGCATGTGATTATCTAGTTAATAAACCTTTTTCCTATTTCTCTTCATGAGAGTTTAATCTCTTTCTCCTGCTGGTGGCTGCCTGAGATACTTCAGTCTCCATACTGCTGCAACATTTTGATGCTTGCCTTTCTTCTCAATGGTCCCCAACCCCTGCAAGCAACTGTGTCACTAGTTCACATCAGCACTTAGTCAAGTGAGACAGAATATTCCCTCAAGGAGCTCCATAAAATCTTTAGACAAATGTTCCAATCTTCTCTTTCCTTCCTGAAGGAAAAACTGGTCTTTGGGAATTTTCTCCTAATTGCACCATGCTATAGGGTGGGTGGGGTGGGTAGGGAAGAAGTGAGGGCAGGCAAAATGGAACAAACTTTCCTACACACTTCAGTGTGGCTCTCTTGGCTCTGTATTAGCCCAGGTGCTGCAGCCTCTTATCGAGTTTCTGGAAGTCTGACAAAAGCAGTTTGATCTGGATGTTGTTGTTAAGTTGGTGCCCCTGTGGGGAACAAAGGCCTGGGACTTCCTATTTTGCCATCTTGCTGATGTCTCGCCCTCTAGAGCTTTATTTTGAAGTACAACACAGTGTGCTTTTTTTTTTTTTCTTTTTTTGGAGTAAGAGCTAGTTTTGCTCACTTGGCTGCAACTGAAAATTCACTTAACCATTTCAATTGCAAATAAGTGATTGAATTGGGATATTGTCCTTCAGCTTCACGATGACAATGAGACGTCATTATTTTAAGAAGGTACATAAAAGTCCAAGAGAACAGGGCTTTTAATTTATGTCTGTGTCTTTGCTGTTGTTTTATAGACATATACAGCTGTGAACACAGACTAAGACTTCTTAGACTCTTCCACAGCTCCACCAGCTGAATGTCCTTGAGCACGTCACGTAACCTCTCTTGCTACAGCTTCCTCAACTGTAAAATGGGCATAATAAGATACCTATCTTACAAGGTTGAGAATTAAATTTTATGCTTAGGAAAGTACCTGAAAGAAGATAAATGCTATGCAAGTAACTGACCTTTGAACAATTAGGATTGCCAACCCCCTGCACAGTCAAAAAATCCTTGTATAACTTTTGACTCCCCCAAACTTAACTACTAATTGTCTGCCATTGACCAGAAGCCTAATTGATAACATTGAAAAATCAATTTATACTATTTTGTATATATATTATATATTGTATTACATGAAGTAAGCTAGAGAAAAGAATGTTAGAAAGAAAAGCATAAGAGAGGCAATACTTTTACAGTACTATAGTTATTTTTAAAAATCCACATATAATTGGACTCTGGCCATTCAAACCCATATTATTCAAGTGTCAATGGTACTGGTTATTGTTGTTCTTGTTTCACACAGGAAAAAAAAGTATATCACCTGAAAAAGTGAATTTAAAACTGCGTTTCAACTTGGGGAGAAAGAAATTGAGACTCTAAGAAAGACTAGATTCTTTTCTCATAAATCTTGTTGTTGTTGTTGTTGTTTTAAATAATCTCTATGCCCAATTGTGGGGGAATAAGCTTAGGAATTCCCTGAGCTTGCATGATGGGTTAACAAGGCATAAAGAATTAAAAAGCCATAGGATGTACACACTCAAGCTTGGGTAAACAAGATTAGGTAAGTAAGATTAGGTAAAGTGAGGCAGACACCCCCAGTATAGGTAAAACAGGACAAAGGTCCCAGTATAGGACAAAGGTATAGAAATAGGGGATCTCAGGATGAAAACATCCAAGATGAGGGAAACAAGAGTAAGTATTCAGGGCAGAAATGCGCCCCAATTTAGTACAATAGCAGAAAGCTGCTTTCACACGAAGGTGCCTTGTTGACCCGAGGTAGCATGCTCTGTCTTTCTTGTTCCCTAGACCGGTTTAGGTAAACAGAGGTGAGTCCTCACATCTGCTATAAACAACCTTGCTTGGGTGCCGGGGTTTTGTTTTGTATTGACCCAAACCTGTAACACCACATATCTTCAAAACTCCCTTTTCCTCATGCTTTTGAGTTAATGTTCACGATTTCATTGTCTTTTTGTGCACACTCATCCCCATGCCTGTAAGCCTTCTGATGCTAATAAAAATGGAGGAAGAACCCTTACTCAGGGGCTATTGTCTTCTCCTGGACACTAGCCTGTCTTGCATTTTAAATCCTGTCTCTTGCTTTCTTGTTGGACAAGAAAGAACTCCAGACCCAAGTCTATGACACCCAACATGGGTCTTGAACTCACAACCCCAAGATCAATAGTTACCTGCTCTACCAAATGCACCAGCCAGTCTCCCCTTTTCTCATGAATTCTTAAGTTTTTATTTATACTAAAGAAAGAATAATAGTATTAATAGAATAGTGAGACAGCTGTCTATATCCAATTATATTTTGTGTAAGATAATCTTGAAATTAGTTCACTTTGCTTAGTATAATTTAATGGTAAGGATTAGCCAAAAATAATGTGTGGCAAAGACAGAGAAGAATGAGTCATCTGATATGAAAAACCTGGTTACAAATTGATAGATGTTAATAATATTGTTTATATTCACTGGGTGTTCTCTGAGGGTCAGTCATTGTTCTATGCACTTGTGGGTACTCTTTCAAGTCTGACAATACAATTAAGAGTCAATATTAGTACTATCTCTATTTTGCAGGTGAAGAAATTGAGGCCCTGTGTGTCACTGGCAGAACCAGAATAATCAATGCATGGATCATTGAGAATTAACTTTTCCATAATGAAGGAAACAAGAATGGCAGTAATTATGAAAGAATGAATTTGAAGGCATTGAAATGTAATCTACTTGAATCACTAGGATATTGGTGCCGGTTTGCTTTCAGCTATTTTTCTTAAAGTTCAAGTTTATAACTGGATGAATAAAATTAATGCATGACTATTTCAAAGGGGCTGTTTTTTAGATGGTACAGGTATTTTTATTTTTCAGAACCCAGTCAATATTGTCAAGATATCTAGCCATTTTTCTGCAAATTGAGGTAAATGATCCTACTTCTTAAAGTAATCTTTCCTTTTCTTTTCATTTTTATTTGCTCATTTAAAAAAAATTTTAATGTTTTATTTATTTATGAGAGAGAGAGAGACAGCGTGAGCAGGGGAGGGTCAGAGAGAGAGGGAGATACAGAATCTGAAGCAAGCTCCAGGCTCTGAGTTAGCTGTCAGCACAGAGCCCGACATGGGGCTCAAACTCACGAATCGTGAGATCATGACCTGAACCGAAGTCGGACGCTTAACCGACTGAGCCACCCAGGCGCCCCACTCATTTATTTTTTTTAAGCTGTTTATTTTTATTTTTATTTATTTATTTATTTATTTATTTATTTATTTATGGTAAGCTCTACATCCAACATGTGGCTGGAACTCACCACCAAGAGATCAAGAGTCACATGCTCTACCAACTCAGGCACCCTGGTAATTTTTCCTTTTTTTTTTTTTTAAATTGAGAGAGAGAACAAGAGCACACAAGGGAGGGGCAAAGAAGGAGGAAGAGAATATTAAGCAGAAGCTCAGAGCGGAGCCCAACATTGGGCTCAATCTCATGACTGAGACATCATGACCTGAGCCAGTATCAAGAGTCAGAAGACACTTAACCAACTGATCCACAGAGGTGCTGGGTAATTTTTCCTTTGAATTGATGTGTTACTAGTAATATGTCACTTGTATACGGTTTCTTTTTAAAGAGTCATTGTAATTGTTTCTCAACAGTCTGACTTTGTGTGTGTGGGGGGGTGTGCACGCATTTGTGTCTGTGTGTGTGTGTATGTGCATGCAATCCCTCCACCAGGGGACATGAGGCATTGTCTAGAGATATTTTTGATTGTCACAACATGGAGGAGAGCAAGGTGCTACTGGCATTTAGTGGGTTGGGGCCAGAGAGACTACTAAACATCCTATACTGCACAGTGCATAGCACAGTCCCTCACAACAAAGAATGTTAATAGTATCGAGGTTAGAAACCCTGATATGTGTTTGTGTAATATGTATGTATATCAATATCATTCTAAAACAAAGGGGTAAGAAAAAAAGTTAAATTTTAGATGATAATTTGTTTTCAAATGCAAATAGTGACTCTTTTTCATTCAATTTTAATTGTTGGCAAACACACTACACTGACACTTGATTAGATTCTGTAAATATGTATCGCACACCTATTCTCTGTGAGGCACCATGCTAGACACCAGAGGTAGACATCATTCTTACTCTCATGGAACTTAGTATATCTTCCCAAAGAGACCTGAACATTAATGTTTTAATCTGCCTAAATTAGACTATCTCAAAGATTGATATTTTCCCCCCAAAATAGAAAAGAAAATCGACTGGACATTGCCCCAACACCAGATACAAATATAAAATTAAGAAGTTAGTTAAATTGCTCATTGTTGGCTTTAGTAGGCCATTGGAAAATGTTGGAAATGTCAAACCACAAATTTTTCTTTTCTCCTTTCCTTTAGGTAGGAAAGTTTCACAAATATCACTGCTGTTACTGAAAGTGGCTATCATTTAGGACACAGTGGAACATTACATTTGGAATTTTAAAAATGGTCTCTTCTAGTCTCTCTCGTTTTATTTAGTGACACTGTTCTTGTTACTCATATTATGGCAGAGCTGGCCTTCTGCATGAATGAATGAGTGCAGCAACTTAAAAACACTCAAAATATCTATCCCCATTATGCCTTAAACTCCAGTCCTTGAGACTAATTAATACTTTTACGTTAGATATTATGCCTTCAAGAGTTTTTTTATTAAAATACAGACATTCCAGAAAGAAAAAGGAAGAGCGGAAACATAACAAAAGGTAATATTTGTAAAAGATTTTATTTTAAATTTTACTGCTTTGGGGAATTAAAAAAAGATATTCATTGACTTGGAAAGATATGGGGGGGATGGAAAGCAGATTACCATTTACAAAGTAGTAGATACAATATAAAATATATAATATGTATAATGTATATAATATGCATACAACATGTATAATATGTGATGTATAATACATTCTGACTGGCTTGATTACAGGAGACATTTATTATTTATTTGCTCATACACAAATATTTTGTTTCATTTACAGTTAACATCTCAGGTCAAAAAAGAAAGCACCAAGGCATCAAGACCTTTCAGCTCAGAATGCTCCAGAGATCTGGGGTGGGGGGTGGGGCCGGAATGGCCACATGTTAATGAAAGAGAACATGCATGGCCTGGGAAGGACCTATCGTAGAATCTCAGAGATCTAATTCTTTTTTTTTTTAATGTTTTATTTATTTCTGAGAGAGAGAGAGAGAACGTGAGCAGGAGATGGTCAGAGAGGGAGACACAGAATCTGAAACAGGCTCCAGGCTCTGAGCTGGCAGCACAGAGCCTGATGCAGGGCTTGAACTCACAAACAGAGAGATCATGACCTGAGCCAAAGTCGTATGCTCAACTGACTGAGCCACCCAGGCGCCCCTCAGAGATCTAATTCTTGACAAACATAATGTAGTTTTCCCAGTATCTGCACTGGGCAGGCCATGGAACCGACATAAAATACAATGCACAGCTAGAGACTATGGTGTGACTTTGTCTGGAATCAGAGAAGGCTTTCACTGCATGAGAAGCAAGTAATGAGGTTGATGTTTGGCAGTTACTGGTTGCATTCTGCTCAGCATGAGCTGTAAATACACAATTGCTTTTTCAAAATCTATGACACATTGAAAAGATTTCATGCTCAGTGTATGCAACCAAACCAAATGCACAGTCATGTGCCAAACAATCAATCCCCAGCCCTCCTCAAAGGAAGGAGAATAGACACTTCTAATTAAACCACTTTTGTTAAGAATCATCTGTCTAAAGGCTGAGAAATTTACTAATAACCTACTTGACTCAAAGAGATGTAATAAGAGAACTTCAGAATATAGAGATGCTTAAGTTATAGCCCATTTTTTCAGGTAACAGCTTATAAAATACTCTGAAATAAACAGTGAAGATTGTTCTCTGTTTTGTTGTAATTATATGCAATGTTTTATTCATTCTGCCAAGCATATGTGGAGCGCCTGCTGTGCTTCAGCTATGCTAAGTTCAAAGATACAACGAGGAATCAGCTACGATCTGTGGGCACAGGACACAGAGTTCTGTGAGGGGAACCAGCCTGTTCACAGAAGAGGGATGTTGGACACGCAAGAGCCCAAGGTTCTAAAAAGCTGCCACTAGTTCTATTTTTTTTTCATTTGTTTTTATTATGGCCACACTAATGGGTGTGTAATGATATGCCATTGCTGTTTGATTTGCATTTGCATTTGCATTTACCTAATGATTAATGATATTTGAGGATTTTGTCCCCATTTAGGTATCTTCTTTGGATAAATTTCTATTCAAATCCTTTGCTCATTTTTTTAAAATATATTTTCTTTTTTTTTTTTTTAACAAACAGTTTGTTGTCAAATTAGTTTCCACATAACACTCAGTGCTCATCCCCACAAGTGCCCTCCTCCATGCCCATCCCCCCTCCCCCCACATCCATCAGTCCTCAGTTTTTGTCAGCATTCAAGAGTCTCTCATGGTTTGCCTCTCTCCCTTTCCCCCACCATTTCCGCCCTTCTTCTCTCCCTTATTCCTCCATCAAGTTCCTCCTAATCCTCCTATACGAAGCTGCCACTAGTTCTAAAAGATTGAATTGAACTTACACTTCTGACCAAGATGGATTGAGAAGGAACTGGATTTACCCTCCTCGCATCTGAAACAACTTTAAAAACAGGAAAAATACAGAAAACAACTGTTCTCAGGCCCTGTGTACCAGGCAGCAGAGGACGGTGATCCCTGAGATTGGGAACAAACGAAGAGAGCCTTGTGATTGCCCTGGGTTACTGCCTGGAGAGTTCCCACAGTGCAATTTAGAGAGTGGGTGTCTGTGTGAGCCTTGGGTGTCTGAGGGGGCCATGGCGTTTTGAGCTCCCAGGCACAGTAGCAGGGGGAGGAGTGTCACACAGGGACAGAGCTCCTAGAGAAGGACCCAAGAGTCCTTAGCTGAGTCCCGATCAGCACCTGAGCATGTGGAAACTACTCCCGGATAGGAGCAGAGGGAATAATCCGTGGATGAAAAACCTTGTAATTTACAGGGCATTATGTAGAGTATTCAAAAGAGCATTGCCTCAGTAGTGTGGCACAATTAGCTCTGAAACAAAGGCTGCTCATCCTGCCTAACAAAGCCTAGAAGAAGCTTTGAAAACATCAAACTATGTCCAAGTAATTTAACTGCTTCTCAGAATAAAGTTCAAGAAAATATTTATAGAGATAAAAAATAGCACCTAAGAAGGTAAAATTTACAATGTCTGGCATCCAGTGAAAAAGGACTAGGCATGTGCACACAAGCAGGAGAATACAATGAATGATGAGGAAAAAAATCAATCAATAGAAGCAAACGCAGAAATGACACGGACATTTAATTATACAAAGATAGAATTAGTAGACAAGGACATTAAAAGTTATTATAACCGTATTCCAAAAGTACAAGAATCTAAAGGAAAGATTAAACATGTTAAGTAGAAGATATTAAGAATAATCTGAACTTCTAGAAATGAAAAATAAATGGTGAAAAACATACTGAATGGGATTAAACTTTTTTGAAGTTTTATTTATTTTTTAGAGAGAGAGAGAAAAAGAGAGAACATGAGTCGGGGAGGGGCAGAGAGAGAGGGAGACACAGAATCTAAAGCAGGCTCCAGGCTCTGAGCTGTCAGCACAGAGCCTGATACAGGGCTCAAACTCCCAGATCGGGAGATCATGACCCGAGCTGAAGTCTGATTGAGCCACCCAGGCACCCCATATACTGAATGGGATTAATAGCAGATTAGACACAGCAGAAGAAAAGTGTAATCAACTTGAATACATAACAATAGAAACCTATCTAATGAAACAGGAAAAAAGGGTTGAAAGCAAAATGACCAGAGCATCAATGAGCTATGGGACAATTTCAAGCTGCATACATTGTAACTCTGTACCTGAGGCCAAAGTTGATTTATTTATGAGTAGACATGTTGACCATGGCTGAGCCAAGGTCTTTCTTCCTTGAAATTTTGAATTTAGAACTCAAAGAGAATCAAGACAGTCTCATTCTGTGTGACTGAAGTGGGAACATAAAAATCTTCATTTCCCACCAAGTAGACTGAAAAGCAGAAGTTTGTCTATAACAAAGCGAAAAAGAGACACACAGAGGAAAGTAGAGGTATAATTTGGAGAGAAATCATCAAGTTTTCCAGGTCCTAGCTTCAGTTGTTTCTGAGCCTAGCTGTATCCCTGTCTGTTTAGCTTCTTAGATTCCATGAGATGTAAGTTTTGTCACATATAATGAAAAAAAGGCCTTAAATTATATAGAGATGATGCATTTGATTTTGGACATGTTAACATGTTATTTAATTTTTGGATGCATGTTTGGAGTGTCCATGGAATATAGATGTGGAAATGTCCACTAGGTAGGTGAATAGACTTCTCTGAAGTTCAGGGAAGAAGCATGTGCCCCAAATTTACATTTTGATTTACAGAATAAATAGAGTACCTAGATCCATAATAGTTTACCTAAATCCATTGGATTATACGAAATTGAGAATGGAGAATATGTAGAAGAGACACAAAACCAATAATGAGACCTGGAAAACAATCATATTAAAAGGACAAAGAGAGCATCCAGGGAAAGGCTCTGAGAAAGACTGTTTACCAAGGTAAGGTGAGAACATGATGCAGAGAAAATCAAAGGAAGGGAGAATCTAAAGAAAAGAGAAATAATAACATTGTCAAATTCCTGAAGGACCTTTAAGATTCTTGACCCTGATTGGCTTCCAACATTTCTTTTTCTTTTTTATTTTAAAAATGTTTTATTTATTTATTTTTGACAGAGAGAGACAGAGCATAAACAGGGGAGGGACAGAGAGAGACAGAAACACAGATTCTGAAGCAGGCTCCAGGCTCTGAGCTGTCAGCACAGAGCCCAATAGGGGGCTTGAACTCATGAACCACAAGATCATGACCTGAGCCAAAGTTGGCCACTTAACTGACTGAGCCACCCAGGCACCCCTGACTTACAACATTTCTAAACTTACATCTGTTTTTCTGTCCATATTTACCATGCATGAGTTCATCCTTTCCTGTTTCTGACCTCAACATGCTAACTTAACCATTGATAAGAATCTGTTTTAGGGTAGTTTGATTTCAATTATCTTAACCATACTTTATTCTACAATGCCTAATAAGGATTAAAGACCCAATCAGAGAAGATCAACAGAAAAGAGCTTTTCTCCAAAAGACAATTGTATGGCAATATAACTGGGGGAGGCAAGGAAGGAGCTGGAGAAAAATGTATGGTTTCCATAAGAGGAAATAAGGCCTAATCAGTTTATTAAAGTTCTTTTAGGAGGCACATATGCATATGGACAAAGCTCATGAATGGTGTCTATTTAGATTTTCAAAAAGCCTTTCACAAAGCTCCACACAAAAGGCTATTTTAAAAATTGAGTCATCATGGTATGATGGAGACTGGTGTAATGCACAGGGAAGTTGCTTAGAGACAAGAAACAATGGCTTAGGATAAAAGGGCATTCTTGGAGAAAGAAGCATAAACATGGCATTCCTCTCTAACTTGCCCTGTTTAATATATTTATTAATTATTTAGACGAGGAAAGCATAATGACAATAATGCCTGAGTACTACTCAATTCCTCTGAGTAGGAAAAGCTCAAGTATATCGGGATGACCTGAAGTTAGTATGAAGCTATGTGAATAGGCAGAAAGTATGGAATTGGTCTTTGTATGGGCAAAAATATTGAACTTAGACAAAAGTAGTCTGAAGTGTACTTAGAAGATTCATGTACTCATTCATACATTAAAGGTTTATTGAGGATTGACTATGTGGCCAGGTATTGTGCTGCAATTTAGGGAGGATATTAATAATTAAGAAAGCATTTCTGCCTGCTTTTCAAGAACTTAAATACAAGATTTTTCCTGAATCTTGAGAAAAGTAAATTTAAGGTGAACAAAGGAAGTAGTTTACATAATAAGAAACACTTGGAGCTTAGGTTTCTAAGAGTTAAGCTGATAAGGTTGAAGCATGTAAATATTCTCAATATTTAGATAATCTCATAAAAGGCACTGCTGTGATGGTATTGTTAAGGTAAGCTAGAATATTTGGAATACATTCATAACAGCTGGATATATTAGTATATTAGGACCATTTTTGTCAGAAGCAACAAAAAGCCAAATCAAAACTAATTTTAAAAAAAGGTAAGCCTGGCTTTAGGTGTAGCTGGGTATAGAGAGGCATGAAATGTCATGAGAAGTTGGTGTAACTTGCTCATTTTCTACTTCTCAGCTCTGTTTTATTCTATATGGTATCATTCTAAAAATATTTCCACATGGAGCAAAGGTAGCCTGTATACAGGTATGGGAGATGGAAGAAATTCCCATTTTCAATGTTCTACTGCACCTGTGATCTTAGGAAACCCTTTTTCTCCCAGCACCCATGTCAGTTCCTGAAAAGAGATACCAAATGGCCCATCCCTATACCACTCACAGTGGCCAAAAAGTGTAAGTATTCTTACTGGCAAGGCCAAGGCACCACAGTGCCTTCCACAAAAGCCAGGGTGATGAGGGTAGGTAGTAAGACTCTCAGAACCACACAGACTGAAAATAAGGAAGAAGTCACTTCCCAAAAAGATGGCAGTCAGACAAAAAATAAGAGAAAACAACAATCTACTTCTTTAAAAGATCATCATTGACTGACTACAGTTACGATGTAACCTCAAAGATTCAACCCCCCACTTATAATCCCCACTTCCTGGTATCCATGTTCTTTTGTAATCCTCTCTCTTTCAAAGGCTAGATTTAGTGACTCATTTCTAAAGAAAAGAATATGATAGAAGTAAAGGTATGTTTGGGCGCCTGGGTGGCTCAGTTGGTTGGTTAAGCATCCAACTTTGGCTCATGTCATGATCTTGGCGGTTTGTGAGTTTGAGCCCCAGGTCAGGCTCTGTACTGACAGCTGCAGCCTGGAGCCTGTTTTATATTCTATGTCTCCCTCTCTCTCTGCCTCTCCTCTACTTGCTCTTTCTCTCAAAAATAAATAAACATTAAAAATTAAAAAAAAAAAAAAGAAGTAATGATATGTCACTTTTGAGATTCGATTATAAAAGATTCCAGGTTCCATCTTGGATGTTCTGACTTTCTATATTTCTCTTGGATTGCTCACCCTGGGTGGAAGCCAGCTACCATGTTGTGAGTCAGTCCTATGGAAAGGCTCATGTAAGTGAGCTTGGAAGTAGGTTTTCTAAGACTGATAATAACTAGGTATATGAACTTGGAAGTGGATCCTTCCCCAGTCTAGTCTTCAGATGAAACAACATACCTGGCTGACAGCTCAATTGCAACCTCCTGAAAGACCTAGAGCCAGAGGAACCCAGCTAAGTTGTACCCAGATTCCTGACCCACAGAAACTGAGAGATCATACATTTTTGTTGTTATAAGCCACTAAGTTTCGGGGCAATTTGTTAAATAGCAATAGATAACTAATACACTGGGATTGGTACATTATTACATAATATTTGTGGTCTTATGTGCAAATGACCAAAAAAACAAAATAAAACAAAACAAATACCCACAGGATGAGGCAAAAAAAATCTGTAAAAATGTCAAATGTGATTTCTGTCATGTTTGAATGTTGTCTGTGTTGAATGTGAAAAAAACAAACTTTCTGCCCCTAGAAGAAACTATCAGGTATTATTTTTATCCATGAACAGACTGAATACATTGTAGCTGCATTGTATCTTATTTATTAAAAAAAATTTAGGGCCACCTGGGTGGCTCAGTTGGTTGGGTGTTCGACTTCAGCTCAGGTCATCATCTCCCGGTCTGTGAGTTTGAACCCCACATCAGGCTCTGCAGTGAGAGCTTGGAGCCTGGAGTCTGCTTTGGATTCTGTGTGTGTGTGTGTGTGTGTGTGTGTGTGTGTGTGTGTGTGTCTGCCCCTCTCTCACTCATGCTCTGTCTCTCTCTTTCTTTCTCAGAAATAAACATTAAAAATTAAACAAAAATTAAATAATCTCAATGCCCTGAGATCATGAGTCCTGAGATCAAGAGTCATATGCTCTACCTACTGAGCTAGCCAAGGACCCCTAAATTTAAATCTTAAATGAAGATACCTGGAGCACCTGGGTGGCTCAGTTGGTTGAACACCCAACTCTAGATTTTGGCTTAGGTCATGATCTTACGGTTTGTGGGTTCAAGCCCTACACTGGCAGTGTGGAGCCCTCTCTCTCTCTCTCTCTCTCTCTCTCTCTCTCTCTGCCCCTCCCCTGCTCACACTCTCTTTCTCTCTCTCAAAAATAAACATTTAAATCTTAAATGAAAATGCAGTAATTACAGGGTTCTGTAACTAGGTAAAGTGTAGACTATATTATTTGGCTATGTTCTTTGCTGTTTCTCTAACTTTTCAGAGCTTCAAATGGAGTTTCAAATGTAATCTGAGGTTAAAAAGAATCATTTTGCCAAGTTTCCTTTGACTCATTGTTTAAAAGATCTGAAATAAGTCACCACGAAGTTAAGGCCCAAATAAGGTCAATGTGACTTTGTCTTTGAGATCTGTTTATGTCTTCATGCTTGTAAGTTACCTAAGTACTCTCCCTGATGAGAAATCTAAAAAAAATCTCCAAGTGAAAAAAAAAGAAGACTAAGTCCCATATCAAAATGATGTTTATTAAAGCCAATTTTCATTAGCAGCAGCTTCAGAATAAAATAAAAGATATTTTTATATTTATAAATCTATAAACCTGGGTATAAACACCAGACTGATATAGCCCAATAAAAAATATCAAGCTGTAACCTCTAAAAACTAAGTAGGTAATAGAAATGTTGATTACCTTCAACTGAAGTACTTATACCTGCTACTATTTTCAGAAGTTAATAACTACCTGTGGCATTTTAAACTTACATATAATGTTGAGTGTGATATTCCTGTGATGATTACCCTAATATTTCAGAAACTTCTAATTAGCAACTAATTACCATTCCACCCTGTCATCACACAACTCTGACATTACTGCTGTAAATTCTTTTCTTCAAATATGACAGATGGAGGCTTCAACAAGTTCTGAAGGTGTTTTTGATAATTACACAATGCAGGGAACAACACAACTTTTGCTATAATTTCTGTAATATATAACTATATCCAGATAGTGTGCTCAATGTAGAATCCCAAACAAAGTTGATTTAATTGTTTATTTTGGGAGATCAGTGTTTCAAAGTGAGCATAAATAAAATATGCTCCCAATTTCTTGTAGGCTATAGGTTATTTTTTTAAATTGAGGTAAAATTGGCATATAACATTATATTAGTTTGGGTGTACAACATAATAATTTAATATTTGTATACACTACAAAATGATCACCACAATAAATCTAGTTTTCATCCATCACCATACAATTGACCCCTTCACCCATTTCCCCAACTCCCCAACCCTCTCTTCTTGAATAACCACCACGTCCCATATATAAGTGAAATCATATGTCTTTTTTTGTCTGACTTATTTCAGTTAACATAATACCCTCAAGGTCCATCCATGTTGCTGCAAATGACAAGATTTTCTTCTTTTTTATGATTGAGTATAGTCCATTGTTACACACACACATACACTCACACACACAAAATGGACTACTAATCCATTGTATAGATGAAAAAAGTCATATATTATACGTATATAACATATATACTGCAGTGAACTTAAGGGTGAATGAATCTCTCCAAATTAGTGTTTTCATTTTCTTCACATACTCAGAAGTGAAATAGGTAGATCATATGGTAGTTCTATTATTAATTTTTTTAGGAGAATCTGAAATGTTTTCCATAGTGGTTGAACCAATTTACATTCCCACCAGCAGTGCACAAAAGTTCCCTTTTTTCTACATCCTTGCCAACACTTGTTATTTATTGCCTTTTTGATAATAGGCATTCTGAGAGTTGTGAAGTGATACCTTCTTGTGGTTTTGATTTGCATTTCCCTGATGATTAGTCGTATTGAATATTTTTTTATGTGCTTATTGGCCATCTGTATATCTTTTTTGGTAAAGCGTCTAGTTAAATCCTATGCCCATTTTTAAATTGGATTTTTTTTTTTTTGCTATTGAGTTGTTTGAGTTCTTTATATATGTTGGGTATTAACCCCTTATCAGATGTATGATTTGCAGATATTTTTCTACCATTCAGTAGTTTGCCTTTTCATTTTGTTGATGGTTTCCTTTGCTGTGCAGAGCTTTTTAGTTTTTTGTTTTGTTTTGTTTTGTTTTTGTTTTTTTTAGTTTTTTGTTTTAAGTAGGTTTAACACCCAGCACAGAGCCCAGTGCAGAGCTTGAACTCTCTATCCTGAGATCAAGACCTGAGCTGAGATCAAGAGTTGGACAGTTAACTGACTGAGCCACCTAGGCTCTCCTGACACTTTTTGTCCAATTGTTTATTTTTGCTTTTGTTGTCTGTGCTTGTGGGGTCAGATCCAAAAAGTTAACACCAAGGCCAATGTCAAAGAATTTGCTACCTATTTTTTCTTCTAGGAGTTTTATGGTTCCAGGTCTTATATTGAAGTCTGATCCATTTTGAGTTAACCTTTGTATATGGCATATCCTTCTTTTCATGTGTCTGTCCAATTTCCCTAACATGATTTCTTGATTACTTATCCCCACTGTTTATTCTTGGCTTCTTTATGGTGAGTTGACTTATGATACATGTGTGTTTGTTTTATTTTTTCTGGATTTCTATTCTGTTCTATTGATTTATGACTCTGTTTTCATGCCAATACAATACTGTTTTGTTACTATAGCTTTGTAGTATACTTAGAAATCAGGGAGCATAAAAAAAAAAAAAAAGAAATCAGGGAGCATGATGCCTCCAGCTTTGTTCTTCTTTCTCAAGATTGCTTTGGCTATTTGTGGTTCCCTACAAATTTTAGAATTATTCTAGTTCTAGTTCCAATACCAAAATGCTATGAGAATTTTAGTAGAGATTTCATGGAATCCATAGATTGCTTTAGGTACTATGAACATTTTAAGAATATTAGTTCTTCCAGTCCATGAACATGGAATATCTCTACATTTTATGTCTTCAATTTCTTTCATCAATGCCTTATAGTTTTCAGTATACAAGTCTTTCCCTTCTTTGGTTAAATTTATTCTTAGGTGGGGCACCTGAGTAGCTCAGTTGGTTAAGTGTCTGACTTCTGCTCAGGTCATAATCTCATGGTCTGTAAGTTCAAGCCCCACATGGGCTCTGTGCTGATAGCTCGGAACATGGACCCTGCTTCAGGTTCTGTGTCTTCCTCTCTAACCTCTCCCCTGCTCATGCGTACTCTCTCTCTATCTCTCTCTCTCAAAAATAAATAAACATTAAAAATTTTTTAGAAAAAATATTTATTCCTAGGTATTTAATTCTTTTTGATGCAACTATAAATAGATTTGTTTTCTTAATTTCTCTTTCTGCTAATTCATACTAATGAATTATGTACAGAAATGTGTATAGAAATGCCACACATTTTTGTATATTGATTTGTATTTTGCAACTTTATTGAATTCATTTATTAGTTCTAACAGGTTTTTTTGGTGGTGTCTTTAGGGTTTTCTATATATATAGTATTATGTTATATGCTTATAGTGACAGTTTTACTTCTTCCTTTCCAATTTGGATGCATCTTTTTTCTTTCTCTTGCCTAGTTGCTATGGCTAGGACTTCCTAAACTGTCTGAATAAAAGTGACAAGAGGAAGCACCCTTGTCTTCTTATTGGTCTTAGAGGGAAAGCTTTCAGCTTTTAATCATTGAGTATGATGTTACTTGTGGGCTTGTCATATATGACCTTTATTATGTTGAGGTACATTCCTTGTAAACCCATTTTGCTGAGAATCTTTATCATAATTCGATGTTGAATTTTGTCAAATGCTTTTTCTATATCTATTAAGATGATCATATGATTTTTAATCCTTAATTTTGTTAATGTGATGTATCATGTTGATTGATTTGTGGATATTGATCAATCCTTGCATCCCTGGAATAAATCCCACTTCTTCATGGTGTATAATCCTTTTAATGTATTATTGGATTAAGTTCATTACTATTTGTTGAGGATTTTTTCTTTTTTTTTTTTTTAAATTTTTTAATGTTTTATTTATTTCTAGGAGAGAGAGAGAGAGACAGCGTGAGCAGGGGAGGGTCGGAGAGAGAGGGAGTCACAGACTGAAACAGGCTCCAGGCTCTGAGCTGGCAGTCAGCACAGAGCCCGACGCAGGGCTCGAACCCACGAATCACGAGATCACGACCCAAGCAAAAGTCGGACGCTTAACCGACTAAGCCACCCAGGCGCCCCTGTTGAGGATTTTTTCATCCGTGCTCATCAGGGATATTGGCCTATACTTCTTCGTAGTGGTGTCCTTTGTCTGGTTTTGGTATCAATGTAATTGATTCTGGCCTTATAAAATGAGTTTGGTTGCCTTCATTCCTCTTCAATTTTTGGTAGAGTTTGAGAAGAACAAGTATTAAATCTCCTTTGAATGTTTTATAGAATTCACCAGTGAAGCCATCTGGTCCTGGACTTCCATTTGTTGGGAGGTTTTTGATTACTGATTCAATCTCTGTACTAGTAATTAGTCTATTCAGTCTTGGAATGTTTCTAGAAATTTATCCATTTCTTCTTTGTTGTTGAGTTTGTTGGCATAGAATTGTGCATAGTACTCTCCTATGATCTTTTGCATTTCTATGATATCAGCTTACTTCTCTTTAATTTCTACTTGTATTTATTTGAAGCTTGTCTCTTTTTTTCTTGGTAAATCTAGCTAAATGTTTTTGTTTATATTTTCAAAGAAACAGCTGTCAGTTTCATTGATCTCTTCTATTGTTTTTTTAGTCTCTATTTCATTTATTTATGCTCATATTTTTATTATTTCTTTTCTCTCCCTAATGTTGGGCTCCATTTGTTCTTCCTTTTCTAGTTTTTGAGTGTAAAATTAGATCGTTTATTTGATATTTTTCTTGTTTCCTGAGCAATGTCTGTATCACTATGAACTTTCCTCTTAGGACTGCTTTTGCTAAATCTTATAGGTTTTGGATTGTTGTATTTCCATTTTCACTTATCTCAAGGTTGTTGTTTTTTTTTAATTTCGCCTTTGATTTCTTCATTGACTTATTGGTTGTCCAGTGGTGTGCTGTTTAATCTCCATATATTTGTGATTTTTTTTTCAGTTTTCTTCTTGTAATTGATTCCTAGTTTCACACTATTATGGTCAGGGAAGATATGTGATATAATGTCAGTCTTCTTAAATTTATTGAGATTTGTTTTATGGCCTAACATATGATCTATTTTGGAGAATATTTCACATGCACTTGAGAAGAATGTATATTCTGCTGCTTTTGGGTGAAATGTTCTGTATATATGTATTAAATCCATCTGGACTAATGTGTCTTTTAAGGTTGATGTTTCCTTATTGAATTTATGTCTGGATAGTCTATCCCAGTAATGAAAGTGAGGTATTAAAATCCTCTACTATTGTATTGGTGTATTCTTCTCCCTTTAGGTATGTTAATATTTGTTCTATATATTTAGTGCTCCTATGTTGGATACACACATATTTATAAACGTTATATTTTCTGGCTAGATTGATTCCTTTATGATTATATGATGCCCTTATCTGTATTTTATTACAGTCTTTGTTTTAAGGTCTATTTTGTCTGATATAAGTGTAGCCACACTAGCTTTCTTGCATGAAATATCCTTTCCCACCCCTTTATTTTCAGTTGATATGTGTGTCCTTAGATCTAAAGTGACTCTCTTTAAAAAAAATACATTAAAAAAATAAAAATAAAGTATGAAAATATATACAGAGCTGTATATATATAATATATGAGATTTTATATATATATATATATATATAATAAATCCTGTTGCAAAAATCAGCTTCAAATTAGTATATAAATTTCTTTCTGGGAGGTACCAGCAAGCTGTGGTGAGACCTCGAAAGGGCTCAAAGATGGTGTTTTCCTACTATGTCCCCTGAAAGTGTCTCTGTAGCCTCTAAAGTGGGACAAATTTGAAGCTATCCCTGTGATTGAAGCTCCAGGACAAGTATATGGGCCTTTTTCTCAGGCACACTGAGAGTACATTTCAGTTTTCTATCGTGCAGTGCCCTGGCAGTTATAGCCTGCCCAGGACTAACTTTCTAATTGTCGTAGTCTTGTGGGACTCAGAAACACAAGTTCCTCAGGCTGCCAGGGCCAGATGATCAAGAAGCATCCCCTCTTTAGACTGCACTCACACAGGCTTGGGAAGAGCTGCGTGAGTGTGATGAGGGCATGTCCACAGGTTTAGGAAGATGCGGGAACGCTGGGCCGCAGCTTGTCCGTGGCTTTAGCAAGGCTGTGCCCACACCTATCCACCTGTACTAGCGAGGTAGAGGGAGAATGCAAAAATGGCAATATCTGGTGCCTCCATCCCCAAAGGATGTCCCAACTCATCTCTGGCTCCCCCCCCCCCCGGCAGATGCTTTAAGGTTAGCAAATGAATATCCTTCACGTGTAATCCAGTCACCTCTCTAATTTCTATCATTGTGCTGATTCCTGGGATGAGTCTGCATGTGAGCCCCTCATTAGAAATATCTCAGATTCCCACAGCCCCCCAGTTTCCCTGGATATAAGCCCCTTTGGCGTCCAAAGCCAGATGTTTTGGGGCTCTTATCTCTCTGGTGCAGATCCAAAGAGTTGGAGAGCTTGATATGGGGCATAAAGCTCTAACTCCTCAGGGAGACACTCCAGACCTGTGAGATCCCTCCCTACTGTGTGGGGGTCGCTGCACAGGGAGTGGAGTTTTTGGTGAGATTGTGCTTCTGCCTCTCCTTCCTTTCTCAGTGTGGCCTCTTTATCCCTCATTATGGAGAGAGCTGTTCAGCCAGGTTCCTGTTCTCTTTCAGCTGGAATTATCCCATTTGTAGCTACAGATATAGTATCTGTGGGAGGAGGTGAGTTCAGTCATGGTCTTCCTTGGCCACTATCTTTTGGCTCCAGGTTTTCCCTCAAAGGACTGGAAGCAGGGCCCTTTACTTGGAATTCATTGGAATTCAGTGAATACCTGGAATTCACTGTTTGTTACCAGTTAACTCATTGTATGGTACCAATTCATTCATCCTAAGCAATTCTCACTCATGTGCATAGAAACTCCATTTTCACACATATTACATTTGGTTGAGTTTTTTCCCCTTCCTTATATAATTTTCCACTATTGTAGAGAACTGTTTTAATTCATTCAATTCTTATTATTGTTGTTGTTCAGCCCTTTGAGCTTTATGAGGAAAGTTGTATGAATGTATACATGTTCATACAGACATCCCTTCTTATTTCCTACAGTGCTAAGGTACCTTTTTTTCCACCAGGTAGATTGACAAAGGTTTTCTGATAAAGGTAATACCTGGGGCGCCTGGGTGGCTTAGTCAGTTAAGCGTCCGACTTTCGCTTAGGTCATGATCTCGCGGTTCATGGGTTTGAGCCCCGTGTCGGGCTCTGTGCTGACTGCCAGCTCAGAGCCTGGAGCCTGTTTCAGAGTCTGTGACTCCCTGAGTCTGTGACTCCCTCTCTCTCTGACCCTCCCCTGCTCACGCTGTCTCTCTCTCTCTCCTAGAAATAAATAAAACATTAAAAAAAAATAATTAAAAAAAAGTAATACCTAACAGATATGGCCCAAGGGTGTGGGAAAACAGGCCCTTTAATTGATTGCTGGCAGTTGTATAAATTGGTGATCTCAGGAGACAGTAAAGGTATCAAAGACCTTTACTCTCTCAGTTCCACTTCTCTTGATTTATTATCCTAAGGAACTATTTGTGGATTATCCAAGAACTGCTACATAAGAAGGAACTTAAGATGTTCAGAGCCTGAGCTGTATGTAGCTTTGCAGGCAGGTTCTGCCTCTGCTGGCTGTGTGACCTTCAGGTTAATTAGTGTGTTAATTAGCAGCTGTGTCATTTTAGGCACATTCTTTAAAATATTTTTTAATGTTTATTTACTTTTGAGAGAGAGAGAGAGAGTGTGTGTGTGTGTGTGTGTGAGAGAGAGAGAGAGCAGAGCAGGAAGAGAGAAAGAAAGGGAGACACAGAATCTGAAGCAGGTTCCAGGCTCCACGCTGTCAGCACAGAGCCTGACCCTGGGCTCAAACTCATGAATTGCAAGATAATGACCTGAGCTGAAGTCCAACGCTTAACCAACTGAGCCACCCAAGCACCCTTAAGTACATTCTTAAAGTCTCCATGCAGCATGTCCCTCATCTGGAAAATGGTGATAATAATAGGATTTACCACGCAGGGTATTGTGGGGAGTAAAGGAGGCACCTTAGCATAGTGCCTGATACATGGTAAGCCTTCAATGTACTTAGCAAAAGAAAAAAAAAAGTGTATGTTCAGCTCAGCATTATTTACAATGTAAAAGGTAAAACAAAAATTACCTGAGTGATTAAAATACATACAGAGAAGAAATACTATACCAACATTGAGAAAACCAATTGAAAAGCAGATGAATAGTTTAATGACATGGAAAATAATTACAATGTGTTGGGAGAAAAAAGTTGGTTATAAATAGTACATTCAATATAATTCCAATTTTAGAAAAAAAAATATACAGAAAGACAATACTATAGAAGTGCTTGGGTGGCTCAGTCGGTCGAATGTCTGATTCTTGATTTCAGGTCAGGTCATGATCTCACAGTTCATGAAATGGAGCTTCACTTTGGTCTCTAGGCTGACCCCACAGGGCCGGCTTGGGATTCTCTCTCTCCCTCTCTCTATGCCCCTCCCCTGCTCACGCACGCTTTCTCTCTCAAATAAATAAACATTAAGAAAACAATATTATATATTTGTACAATGAGCATGTATTATTTTATAATGTAAACAAGTCTTACGTATTATTTATAGCAGATGTATAGAGGGTTTGGGATGCCCAGCATTATCCTATTTCCTCATAACATCCCAGTTTTCTTGTGGGAAATAGTATTTCTCCCTCAGTGAGGAATCCTGGAAGGAGGGCAAATGTTAGCTCGCCCATCTCACATCCACCATCTCACATCCACCTCTCACTTACAGAAGCCAGCAGGACTTTGACCCAGGAGGCAGCGCTACAAGAATGGTAGATCTTTTGGAGGTTAGTCTCCCTGTGGTGGTAGAGCTGTGGGAGCAGAAGTGGGTGGGGCTGGGACTTCTTTGACCCCGCCCTTTCCCGAGCCTGGAACTCCTCTCCCCGGTGTGTTCATGAGCCCCTTAGCCTTCCAAAAAATCCTTTTCTGCTTATGTTAGCCAGAATGTGTTTCTGTTGTTTGCACCCAAGAGCTCTTACTAATGAGTTATTTTTTAATAACTGGAAAAGGAATAAAGCAAGCTGCACTTAATATAACAGCAGCTGCAGGGCTATTCTTTGTAGGAATAATCTAAGCGCAGGTGGGTTTGATAGGGATAGGAGAAAATGCTGAATGACCTGGCTGTGGTCACAGGATGCCACATATCTGGTTGGAAACTGGAAAAACTGATTTAAAATTTATGATGTTCCCAAATATCCAATTGTCTGACATCATGTGACAGCTGATGATTATTATTCATGGATCATTGTGATTTGGATTGACTTAGAATTTAGAACACTAAGAATGAAATGTTCAATTTCACTGAACAAAGAGCTTAAGCATGGTGATATTAACCACATGCACGAGTAGGAATGAAAGCTATCCTCTACACTGCATTAGGAAACCATAGGCCAGGACTTTAGCTAACACTCTTAAAACCTGCCCCCAGAGAATGCGATGAATTATAGTTTTGTTGTTACACTTTAACAATAGCAAACACCTGCATATGTTCATCTGCATTTAATTTTGGTAGCATGACACCATCTGTTTTCAAAAGTTTTCTTTAAGTCTTCTGCTATTAAAATGATTACTGCCCTTGACATGAGTATATTTGCTAGACAGTTAGTCACACATTCTCAGCCCTCATCTTTACATTTCAAGAATCTTGGCTTATAAAATCTTTGGACATGCCTCAAGTATTTAGCCAGTTTTCTACATCTCTCATGGAGAAAATACCCACCAACTGTGAGTCAGACCTAAGATGCAGACAAGTTCTAACACCTAGAGAACACAGCACATTTAACAGAACAATTATCTAGCTTTCTGGGAACAATTACTCTAAATACAATTTTAACTCAGTATGCAGTTTTCATAATTTGCAATTGGTGTTGTTAAAGGCAGGAGGAGAATTACATGTCCACACAATTTTACTTTAAATCAATACTTCTTAGGGTAGCTGGGGGGCTCAGTTGGTTGAGCGCCGACTCTTGAGTTCAGCTCAGGTCATGATCTCACAGTTTCTGGGCTCACAGTTTCTGGCCCCACATTGCGCTCTATAGGGTCAACGCAGATTCTCTCCCTCCCTCTCTCTGTCTCTCTCTCTCTGCCCTTCCCTCGATTGCATACTCACTCTCTCTCTCAAAATAAATAAAAACTTTAAAAAGTTAATATTTCTCACATTTTAATGTGCATATGAATTATTAAAGGGTCATGTTAAAATGCAGATACTGATTCAGTGGGTGTTCTGGTTACCTGTCTGTTGGACAGTAGATCATACCAAACTTAGTGGCTTAAAACAGCCATTAAGTGATTACTCATTTATTTTGTTCACAAACCTGCAATTTGAGCAGGGCCTGGTCAGGAAAGCTTGTCTCCATACATGCTTAGATGGGAAAGTTGGACACTGAGGGTGACTTAACATCTGGGAACTGAAATCATCTGAGAGTTTACTCACAGTCTAGTGGTTGATGCTCACTGTTGACTGAGACCCTAGATGAAGGGCTCTTGACCAGAAAGCTCACATGTGTCCCTTCCGAGTGTATGCTTGGCTCCCTTACAGCATAGGGGCTGGGTTTCATCAAGTGGCCCAACAAAGCAAGGTGGAAGTGCATGGCATTTTTATGACATAATCTCAGAAGTCACCTCATGTCACTTCTACAATAATCTATTGGTTGAGTCAGTCAAAAAGATCTTATTTTTAAGGGGAAGAGACATTGCCCCCATCACTTGATGCGAGAAAGGTAACTTCACAACGTCTGGAATGGAACATGTTGCAGTGGCTGTGTTTGGAAAAGATCATTGCACAGTAGGTCTAGTGGGACCTGAGATTCTTCATTTCTAACTTGGAAATACCAGAGCTTTTATAGTTATTCTTGAAAGATGCCGTGTAATTTTTTCTTATTTTGTTTTCATCTTTTTTCTTACAACGTTCTTCTAGCTTAGTCTCATTTACTCTTCTTCCTCCACAATACCCATAAAGAAGGAAGAATTCCTTCACAAAACGTTGGTTAGATAGACCTATCCCTCATATGTAGAACTTTGTACCACATATTTCTTAAAGGGTATTTGACATTGTATTATAGCGTATTTTACTTAATGTTTCTGGAAATAAATATTTATTATTGAAAGTCAGAGTCTGTTTCTTAAGGGCAAAATTTGTGAATTTTAAAGTTAGTTTTAAATTAATTTATCTTTACAACATCAATTTTTTAAATCCTGGGGAAATAATTTAATGTAGCCTCAAGTTATATAAAACCATAAGCCACCACTGTAGGGTGATAAGATAACTTTATGGGATGCCTCTCTTACAGAGTCACTGAGGTGCATTCACTGAACTAGTGACTATTGAGTACTCTGAATGAACTAGGCACTGGTTCAAGGGCATTAAGAAGAACACTGTCCCTGATCCTGTTAAGCTTACTTTCTAGAGGGTAGGATTGGGAAGAGCGAACTATAAACAAGTAAATAAATCGTCACTTCTCAAATTATGGTCCACGGACTTTTGAGAATCCCTAAGATCTTTCAGGTGTCTGCAAGATCAGTATTATGTTTGGGTGAAATCCATCCAGAGTGCAGATGAACAATGTATTTTAATATAATGGAGTACAGAGAGTTTATTGACATGGTTTCTGATTCCACGTTGCAGTCAACCTTTCAGAAACTAATCCTTGTCAAGTTTTGCCGCAGTATCAGAGAAGAATATCCACTTACCTGAAAATGCTGTTTGCACATCTGCAGCCAGATTATCGTCATAAACTTAAGCCAAAACAAGATACTGCAGCAGATTGAATGCAGAAGCAGGTATGAGAATTGCTTTCTGTTACACCAGGTTTTAAAGAGACCTACAAAAGTGTGAAGCAATACACTCTTCTTGTTTCAGTTTTTGTTCTGGAAAATATATTTTGTTTTCATATAAAATATGCTATTCATGTTTGCATACAATGAGTGTTGATGCTTAAAATCAATTAATAAATACTTAAGCGTTTTTCACTTTTAATTTCTAATATGATAAAGATGGAGAGATGTGAGCCTCATCAAAAAAAGCTCTTTGAAATACTCAGAAAAGACAAGTATCTCTGAGGGGGTGTCAACCCCCACACTTCCATGTTGCCTCACCTGTCCTGTTGTGAGGCCGCTTAGGATGTCAGGACCCATGCCCTGCTATGTGGTGTCCTCCAAGTTCAAAAGTAGCAGGAGCAAGTAAACTCTGGGCAAGTGTCCGGCCTGTTTATGTGGCGGCAGCAAGAGGAGACAGCCTTGCTCTCCTAGGCCCAGGGATTTGGCCCAGGGGTTGATGGTAGAACCATGTGCTGAGGTGGAACAGAAAGCTGAGATCTGCGAGGAGGCTGGTGCCGAGGGAACTGAGAAGCATACAGCCCTGTATCCCCTGCATGTACATCGTTGCTGCCTTTTCATGGCAGTACATACAGTTGTACCCATTCTTCAAAACAGACGTATGGCTTTATATTATTAAGGATGAACGGTAAAATTTTCAGCTAGTTCCCATTGTCAGGCTTTTGGGTTGTTTCCAACTTTTGCTTTATAAATGATGCCGAAATGACCAGCCAACGAAATAAACATTGAAAAAATGAACAAGACAATTGCAGCAGTGATTAGCGCCTGTAGACTGTCACCAGAAGTCTCATAAGAGTAGGGATCTTAGTGTTTTGTTCACCCTATACCCCCAGCAGTTAGAATAGGGCCTGTCCTATAGTAAGTGCTCAAGAAACATTTGTGAAATGTCTGAAACAAAATATGATAGTGATTGGGAGTAGGACTCTGGAAACACCTGTATTTAAGCTTGGACCTGAGTGAGGGGAGAGAGCCAGTCTTGGGAAAGGTCAGGGTTTCCAGGCAGAGGGAAGAGGCTGGTGCAAAGGCCAAGGAAACCCCTTGGCATGTTTGAAAAACAGGAAGGTGGCGGGGGCACCTGGGTGGTTCAGTCGGTTAAGCTTCTGACTTTGGCTCAGGTCATGATCTTACAGTCCATGAGTTTGAGCCCTAGGTTGGGCTCTGTGCTGACAGCTCAGAGCCTGGAGCCTGCTTCAGATTCTGTGTCTCCCTCTCTCTCTGCCCCTTCCCCGCTTGTGCTCTGACTCTCTGTGTCTCAAAAATAAATAAACATTTAAAAAAATAATAATGAATGAGAAATTTCATGGGCAGAGGACAGTGAGCAAGGGGAGAGTGTAGGAGAGGAAGTTGGAGAAGCGGATGGGGCCAGATCCACAGGACCCTCTCAGTCCTCGTAACAAGAAGTTTCACTTTTACAAGACAGCTGAAAGGCACTGCAGTTTTACCAGGAAAATGACACGATCTGATTTATGTTTTTAAAAGCTTACTCTGACCACCTCATACTTATTAGGAATTTATAAATGTATAACCAGTATTGGTGAAAATGTGGAGAAATTGAGACCCTCGTGCACTGTTGGTGGGAATGAAAATGGTATACAGGCACTATGGAAAACAATATGACTCTTCCTCAAAAAGTTAAAAATAGAGGGGCATCTGGGTGGCTCAGTTGGTTGAGCATCTGACTTCGGCTCAGGTCATGATCTCACAGTTCATGGGTTTGAGTCCAGCGTCAGGCTCCCTGCTGACAGCTAGCTCAGAGCCTGGAGCCTGCTTCAGATTCTGTGTCTCCCTCTCTCTCTGACCCTCCCCTGCTCACACTGTCTCTCTCTCCCTCTCTCTCAGAAATCAATAAAAAATATAGAATTACAATAGGATCCAGCAATTCCACTCCTGGATATATGCCCAAAAAAATTGAAAGCAGGGACGTGAACACCTATTTGAATAATGTATGTTCATAATAACATTATTTACAATAGCCAAAAGGTGAAAAGAATCCAAATGCCCATCATCAGAATGGGTAAACTAAGTGTACATGCATAAATGGATATTCTTCAGCTTTGGAAAGGAAGGAAATTCTGACACATGCTTATGGCATAGGTGAACCTGCAGGGCAGTATGCCAAGTGACATAAGCCAGTTACAAATGGACACATGCTGTGTGATTCCACTTATATGAGGTACACAGAGTCATGAAACTCTTAGAGATAGAAAGTAGAGTGGTGGCTGCCAGGGGCCAAGGGAAACTGGGAATGGAAAGTTGCTTAATGGGGACAGAATTTCAGTTTTGCAAGATGAAGAGTTCTGTGGATGGGTGGGGGCGACAGTTGCACAATAGTGTGAGTGTACTGGATGTCTGCATGCTTACAAATGGTTAAAATGGGAAATTGTATGTTATGCATATTTTACCACAATTAGGAAACAGAAACAGACAACCAGACCTTGTTGTAGATGGGTTCTAGAGAAAAGTTTCTAGAGGGACATGGCTGGTTGCCCTCTCTTCTTCCTGACAGTATCTATTTTCTCCTCTCTCCTTCCTGGCAGAGTGTGACTTAGTTTACATACCCACCTCTTCTCCGAACAGCCCTACATGTTAGGAGAGAGTGATCACCCCCTCCCCCAGGGGTGGGCCTCCTTGCATAAGGCAGAGCTTCCTAAAATGCAGCCAGAGCCCATGGGGTTTCTGAGACCTGGGGGTTTCTGTGAGTGTCTCCCGTTTCCAGCTACATATCTGAATGAGCCTGGATTTTTATTTATTTATGGTTTTTTAAAAAATTTTTAATGTTTTATTTATTTCTGAGAGAGATAGAGAGACAGTGTGAGCAGGGGAGGGTCAGAGAGAGAGGGAGACACAGAATCTGAAACAGGCTCCAGGCTCTGAGCTAGCTGTCAGCACAGAGCCTGACATGGGGCTCGAACCCACGAACCATGAGATCATGACCTGAGCCGAAGTCGGACACTTAACTGACTGAGCCACCCAGGCGCCCCTATTTATTTATGTTTTTAAATGTTTATTTATTTTTGAGAGAGAGACAGAGTGAAAACGACAGAGGGGCAGAGAAGGAGACACAGAATCTGAGGCAGGCTCCAGGCTCTAAGCTGTCAGCACAGACCCCAACCCAGGGCTTGAACTAATGGCCGGTGACATCACCACCTGAGCCAAAGTTGGATACTTAACTGTCTGAGCCATACAGGTGCCTCTCCATGAGCCTGGATTTTTTAAAAAAATACTTCTACTGAGGTGTCTGGGTGACTCAGTCAGTTAAGAGTCTGACTTCATCTCATCTCATGATCTCACAGTTCACGAGCTCGAGCCCCACGTTGGGCTCTCTGCTGTCAGCACAGAGCCTGCTTCGGATCCTCTGTCTCCCTCTCTCCTCTCTTTTCTCAGTCTCCCTCTCTCTCTCAAAAATAAATACATATTTAAAAAAACACTTCTACTAATAGATCCCAACAGATTAAATAAATGCAAAAGCATGTATGAGAATTGAGCTGTGTCACACTAAGCCAAATATTAGGGTGATGTGCAAAAATGGAAATCAAGACCACTGTTGTCATCAAATGCTTTTACTATGGCTAAAAGCAACTATCATGTGATCCAGAAATCCCTCTTCTGGGTAGAACCACCCCTGCCCCATAAACACACACAAATTGAAATGATCATCTCAAAGAAATACCTGCAGTCCCATGTTCATGCAGCATGATTCACAAAAGCCAAGATGTGGAAACAACCTCAGTGTCTGTCGACGGATGAACTGATAAAGAAATGGTGATATCTACATACAATGGAATATTATTCAGCCTTAAAAAAGAAGGAAATCCTTCCATTTGTGACAACATGTATGAACTTGGAGGATACTATGCCAAGTGAAATAATCCAGACGCAGGAATAAAACAAACATGCATGATCTAATTTGTATGTTGATCTAGAAAAGGCATATACATAGAAGCAGAGAGTAGAAAGGTGGTTTCCAGGGCCTAGAGGTGGGGAAAATGGGGGAGATGTTGGCCAAAGGGTACATGGTTCCAGGTATGTAGGATAAGTAAGTCTAGAGATCTAACATACAGCATGATGACTACAGTAAGTAATTCTGTCTTCAATACTGGAAGTTTGCTGAGAGAATAGATTTCAGATGCTCTCATCACACACACAAATGGTAACTACATGAGGACAAGTATATTAATTAGCTTGATTGTAGTGATCATTTCACCACTTAAATGTATGTCAAATCATCATGTTGTACACCTTAAATATTTACCATTTTTATTTTAAAAATGCTTTTGCTTTGGGGGCGCCTGGGTGGCTTAGTCGGTTAAGCATCTGGATCTTGATTTCAGGCTCGGGACAAGATCTCACAGTTCATGGGTCTAGGCCCTGTGTCGGGCTCTGTGCACAGCTCAGAACCTGGAGCCTGCTTCACATTCTGTACTCCATCTCTCTCTGCCCCTCCCCTCCTCACACACTCTCTCTCTCTGTCTCTCAAAAATAAATAAATGTTAAAAAATGCTTTTGCTTTGGAAAATATAACCATGTTAACTTACATTAACATTTAATGGGTTTATTGTTGCTATTTCTTTTTAATTTTTTATTTGGGAAAAAGGGCAAGCAGGGGAGATCAATTTTTTTAAGCATCTGGATTGGTCCCAAGATAAAAGGTTTATGAGAGGCCCCTGGGTGGCTCAGTCGGTTAAGCATCCAACTTCGGCTCAGGTCATGATCTCATGGTTCGTGGGTTCGGGCCCTGCATTGGACTCTGCTGATGGCTAGCTCAGAGCCTGGAGCCTACTTCAGATTCTGTGTCTCCCTGTCTCTCTGACCCTCCCCTGCTCACGCCGTCTCTCTCGCTCTCTCTGAGAGATAAATAAAACATTAAAAATAAAAAAGATAAAAAGTTTAAAAACCATTGGCCTGGGGTAATACCATTCGTTTTGCTGTGGATTGGTTTGGGAATGTTCCTGGACTCCAGAAATATCCAATGAGATAAGAGAGGAAGTCTACTGGGAAGCTTCCATGAAAAGCTTTTCTACTCCTAAACGTGAGCCCCAGGAAGATAATTCTCTTCTTCCCCTGGGGAAGTGATGTTTCCAAATTTCATTATTACGGTGATTTGACAAACATCATTCTACGCAATATATCTCCGAGTATTTTGGTGGAATAAATTCCTAGAACTGGAGGTGCTGGATATCAGCATATACACATTTAAAATTTCAATAAATATAATTATTGAAAAGTTGTCTTCCCAAAAGTTTTTACCAATAAAAACTTCTACCAATATTTATTTAACAAGCACTTATGTCAAGCTTACTATATGCAAGGCAACTATTCTAAGTCTTTTACAAATATTAGTTCACTAATGGTATATGTGAGTGCCTGTTTCTCTACCTTTGCTAAATTATTTTGTTTAATGTTTATTTATTTATTTTGAGAGAGAGAAAGCATGAGTTGGGGAGGGACAGAGAGAAGGAGAGAGAGACTCCCAAGTAGGCAGTGCAGAGCCTGATGTGGGGCTTGATTCCATGGTCCCTGGATCATGATCTGAGCTAAAACCAAGAGTCGGACACTTAACAGACTGAGCCACCCAGGTGCACTGCTAAATTATTCTTTGTTTATCTGATAAGCAGAAAATATCTTACTATTTCAAGTTGCATATCTTTGCAGCTTATAGTTAGTATGGTCGAAAATTTTAAAAATGTTATCTTTAAATGGTTTACTCGTGTCCTTCATTCAATTTCCTTCTGGGTTTCATCTTTGTTTTACTTATTGATTTCTAAGAGCTCTGTGTATATTAGGGATATTAGCCCTTTAATATCATATATGGAACAAATAAAATTGAATAATCACTTATTCACAATTCCAACATCTGAAAAGCCCTGAAGTTTTTAGTAAATTTGGCGCCAACTCATTTGATAACAAAATGTAACCTCAGCTGACATAAGACTATATTTAGCCTTTGTAAATTCCACTTAATGTGAGTAGTGGTGCCTTTTGCTGAAGTTAAAAAATGATTATAAGATACTGGCCTAGACCTCACTGGTGGTGGTATCCATATATTGTGTAGTATCTTTTCTAAACTTGTGAAACTCAAAATTCCATAAAACATTTCTTCCCAAGGGTTTCAAGAGATCGTGGAGCTTATTTACACACATAATGTTTGGGGGATTTTGTGCCTGTGTATATGTTCAAGTGTATATGGCCTGCATGCCATTGAACATATGAGATAGAAATTTAAGGGAGACATTAGGGTTAGAGAAGCAGATTTTGGATTTATGGGCATATAGGTAATGGTTACATTAGAATCATGAGAGGTCATGTCAGAAACCATGCATTGCCAGAAGAGCAGTGGGAACATCAGTGTTTAAGGAATGGATCAAGAAGTGTGGAGAAGAAAGATTGAATTGGACAGAGCAGAGGGTGTGATCATTCTGGACCGTGACCACTCGCAGTGGCCAAGGAAAGACAGCACACTCTTCTGGCTTCCTAGTTCTCAGTGGAGTTATTGTCAGATGTCAGAGTGGATTTAGCCTTTTGGAGCATGTGTGCAGAGGATGGGGTAGGAAGGGTTCACAGTTGCCTCTGTGACCAGGCTCAGAGATCTGGCCTCGACATTCCTGGTAACCAAGCGTCTTTCCATCAGCCTTCTTAAGAATGGTTATACACACTTCCTGTCCCAAAAAAGTTCTGTTCAAGGGTCTGCTGCAGTTTTCCACTCCCATCAGCTCTCTGTGAGCTCAGTCTTCTAGCAAGTTACTCAGACCTTAAAATGAGCAAGGTATTGTGATTCTCGGTATAGGAAGTTGGTCCTGGACTCAGATACTGGGCCAGAGATGACCAGAAAGAGGTTCGACTTGTTCCTGTTTATTCTTTCAGATAGGCCACATTGGGAACCTTGGCAGGGGCAGTTAGAAAATTCTTGCTGGTGGACAGCCATTATCAAAGACGGGAGAGTTTGAAGACCTCTGGTCTGCCTCTAACCTACCCACTGCAAAACAGTCTGTCTAATGGCAGAAAAATCCATTTTTCCTTTTCAGTTGAATGTTCTCAGCCTTCAAATGTGTGCCTTTTGTTCATTCTAATTCGCCTACATCTGCATGAAACAAAAGTTCATTTTCAGAGCTGTGTGGTGGAGGACTATGCACAATTCCAGTTATTGTATAGAAAAGCTGTGTGCCTAACTTTTTATTCAGCGAGAAATAATATATCCAAGATGTTAATGTGGGTGTTTTCTGTAGCTCATACTGGTGATGTCTTGTCTATCTCTCCAGAAACAATGGGCATTTATTTGGGATTGCTTAGATTTAGTTACACTACTTTATTTTTTTATTTCAAATGGTTCCCAACTGTTAAGTGGGTGAAAAAACGAACTAATTTCTTGGATATTTTAAATAGTTGTCGTAGGTTCTAATCTTACCTTCAGTGGACACATTGGAAAGTTTGTAATGTTAACATTAATTCATCAAGCTAATATGAAGAGCATTAAATAAATATTCTGGTATAGATCATGACGCAAATAATTCTAGTCCTGAGCTAATTTCTGTGTACATCTTCTTTAAAAAGCGCTTCTCTTCCAACACTACCGAATTGTACTCTTAAAAATTATTAAAGTGTAAGTTTTATTTTATGTACACTTTACCACAATTAAAAAATATTCCCTTCTAAATTTTCAAAATGTGGAAATATTTATTTCATAAATAATATTTATTTCATAATATGGAATTATTTCATATTTATTTATTTATTTATTTCAATATTTATTTCATAAGTAATTTCAAATAACTTTATTTCCATTTCAGAGAACTTGTGGATTTGTTTTCGCAGATTATCAGTGATTATAAAGGCTTAATTTAAAATAAACCCTTCACGGGGTGCCTGGGTGGCTTAGTCGGTTAAGCATCCGACTTTCGCTTAGGTCATGATCTCGCAGTTCGTGGCTTCGAGCTCCGCGTTGGGCTCTGTGCAGACTGCCAGCTCAGAGCCTGGAGCCTATTTCAGAGTCTGTATCTCCCTCTCTCTCCGACCCTCCCCTGCTCACGCTGTCTCTCTCTCTCTCCCCTAGAAATAAATAAAAATATTTTAAAAAATTATAAAAAAAATATGGAATGCTTCAAATTTGCATGTCATCTTTACACAGGGGTCATGTTAATCTTCTCTGTATTCCAACTTTTAGTATATGTGCTTCTGAAGCAGGCACCGGATGTTATATTTTTATCTCTAGAAAAGGTTAGTTGGCATCAAAGATTTATAGAGCAACAAGAAATCTAAGAGCCACCTTGCGGTTTTCAAATGACAATTCTTTGTTCTACAAATGAACAAGTTAACGTCTGTTAGGCCAAGAGCCTGGGGCTAGCATCCAAAGCCATCTTCACAGGAGAGCTACTGATGACCACAGAATATAGAGCTGAGCCCTGAAAAGTCAAACGCGCTATAGAAAACTTGTTTCATGATCCATTCGTCCATTGATGGACACTTAGGCTCTTTCCATGTTTTGGCTATTGTTGAGAGTGCTGCTATGAACACTGGGGTACATGTGCCCCTATGCATCAGCACTCCTGTATCCCTTGGGTAAATTCCTAGCAGTGCTATTGCTGGGACGTAGGGGAGTTCTATTGTTAATTTTTTGAGGAATCTCCACACTGTTTTCCAGAGGGGCTGCACGTATAGGTGGATTAGGAGGAACTTAATGGAGGACCATGGGGGAGAAGGGGAAAAATAGTTGGGGAGAGGGAGGGAGGCAAACCATGAGAGACTCTTGAATGCTGAGAACAAACTGAGGGCTGATGGGGTGGGGATGGGGTGATGGGCATGGAGGAGGGCACTTGGGATGAGCACTGGGTGTTCTATGGAAACCAACTTGACAGTAAACTATTAAAAAAAAAGAAAAAGAAAACTTGTTTCAAAAACAGTGGTTCCCTCTACCCAAATCAAAATAAATAAAACTAAAACGTAGGCCCCTTCCCCACCTCACTCTTTCCCACTCTCCAGAAGCAGCCTTTTCATTTTTTTCATCTCCAAATCCCAGTTACTTCTTGATTATTCATGGTTAAGCATCAGTTGTCAATACGGAAGATAAAAATGAACCCTCTTCATTACCACACCCACCCCCACACCACACAAATACACCCCTCCCACACAGACACACCCTTCACCCCCACCACACACATACACATCATACACACTCTTAACCCCTCTTCTTCTCAATAAGGTCATATCATGAATTTACTTAATAATCCATGTTTATATTACTGTGACAATGAAATATGCCAATCACAGTTGAGCCCTGTAATATATTATGGCGACTTTTCCTTTCTCACATAGGGTTCTTTTTTGAATCAGTAATTTACCTTTTTTCCTGGTGTTCTATGTAACAATGATTTAGTTAACCCTAAATTACTCTTCAGTTATATAAATTTCCTCTCCAAATCTTCAAACACATCAATTAATCTATTTTATTTTGGAAATATATCACTGGTAGCTTTCTGACTGGCCCTAATCTAGACTGGTTGCTCTTTATCTGTCACCTTGATGATTCCCTTCTTTTGTTGAACCCTTTCTTCTTTTGTATGTCCCACACCTTCTTTCTTCACTTAATCCCTCATTTTGGTTAGCAATAACTTCCAAATAAAGGGTTCTAAGAAGTAAAATTTTGAGAACCTGTGTGTTTGAAAACCTTTTTTTTTTACTTCTTTTATACAAATTGAAATCATTTTCCCTGAGAATTTTGAAGGTAGTAATACATTTTCTTGTAATATCAGTGTTGGTTGATGCATTCAGATTCTCAGTCGTTTGTACAAAATCTGTTGTTTTTTTAAGGTCCTCTTTGTACTGAGATATCACAATGATGTATCTTATTGTGGGTCTATTTTTACCCGTTGTTTATAGAAATTGATGACCTTCAGTTAAACTTTCTTAAATTATTTCATTGATTATTTCCACTGTTTTATCTTTGTAGGATACTTAATTATTCACACATGAGTCTTTTTGTTCTAGTCTTCTAATCTCTTTTTCCCTCCTATTTTCCAACTTTTTGGGTACTGTTTTGTTAGCAATTTCCTCAACTTCATCTTCTAACTCTTCTATTGAGTTTTTCACTTCCATTTTTTTTTAAGTTTTTAAACATTTTTATTTATTATTAAAACATATTTATTTTTGAGAGACAGCATGAATGAGGGAGGGGTAGAGAGAGAGAGAGAATATCCCTCCAGAGTACAGGTGCGCAGGAAATGCCTCTCCATGAGGCTGAAGGGCAGGCTCAGAAGGAGTCAGGGCTTTGGAAGTCTATTTGCCAGCCAGAGAAGTGGTCACATTGCCTAGGCTGCAAGCTCAGAGTTTGTATACCCTAGGGTTGAGAGCCCCTGGATGTCTCCATCCAAAACCACAAACACACCACTAACAACTGGATAGTATTAACAAGAAAAAGCAAATGAAAGCATGCCAGGTAAAAAAGGAGAAAGAAAAATGAGCTCAATATTGTAATGTAGCCAATTGCAGTAGTTTGCTAGGGCTGCCATAATCAAATACCACAGCCTAGTTGACTCACAGAAATTTATGGTCTCACAGCTGTGGAGGCTGGAAGTTCAAAATCAGTGTTGGCAGAGTTGATTTCTTCTAAGGGCTGTTCTCTGTCAGGCCTCTCCTTGGCTTGTAGATGGCTCTTCCCCCTTGTTTCCTCACATCAGTTTCACTGTGTCTCTGTGTCACATTTGCCTTTTACAAGGCATATTGGGTTAGAGCTACTCTGGTGACCTTTAGCTTGCTTACCTCTGAAAAGACCCCATCTCCAAGTAAGGTCACATTCTTTTTTTTTTTTTTTTTTTTTTTTACAAATAGTTTATTGTCAAATTAGTTTCCACATAACACTCAGTGCTCATCCCCACAAGTGTCCTCCTCNTTTTTTTTTTTTTTTTTTTTTTTTACAAATAGTTTATTGTCAAATTAGTTTCCACATAACACTCAGTGCTCATCCCCACAAGTGTCCTCCTCCATGTAAGGTCACATTCTAAGGTACTAAGGGTTGGGACTTTAATATAGGAATTTGAGTGGGGGCGGAGAGGGGGAGGCGCACAATTCAACTCCTGTTAGCAATGAAGGGTATATTTGGGGATGAGAGGCAATAAATTGATAATTGTCGTGCTCCTTCTTCTTTTCAGTATGTCATCCTCCCCTCAACTCTTCCTGGTGTTTCCTAGACCCTGTTTTAGCCCTTCTAAAAAAACACACAGGCTTATGCTGGGATGCTGTTGCCAAGCTATATAGTAGTGAAGAGCCCATCTGGGAATCAAACTGAAAAGTCCTAAATGCTTTCAACTCATCCTATATTCAGTCAGCCTCCTTCTACTGGTACCTGATGTCACATTCATGAACATTTGGGCGTTCTACATAAGGGGAGATATAGGGTTGCTTCTTGGCATTCTCCACTGTTGACTTTGGAGTCAGGTTTCTGGAGTCTAAGTTTTTGCTTTCCAGTTTCCAGAATGTTACTGCTGTATCTGTTTCTTGTGGCTTTATAATAAATAATAAGTAAACCTTTTCTCTCAGACTAATTTTAGATTTACAAAGTTGTAAAGGTAATACAGGGAATTCCCTTATACTCTTTACTCAGTTTTTCCTGATGTTAACATCTTTTATCACTGCTGCATCAAAATTAAGAAACCAACTGGTACATTACTTATTCACCAGATTTTCTACTTATAAGTTTTTGTTCCAGGATCCAATCTAAGATACCACACTGCATTTAGTTGTCAAGAGTCCAGTCTGCTGTGATTTGTCAGTTTGTCTTTCCTTGTTTTTTATGACCTTGACACTTTGGAAAAGTACTGGTCAGGCATTTTGTAGAATGATCTATTTGGTTTAATGTTTTTCTCATGATCAGACTGGGGTGAGGGGAAGAATAACCCAGTGAAGTGCTCTCATTATATATGAAGTGTACAGGATATCCACATGTATCATTGTGATCACTTGGTTAAAGTAAAAAGTTCAGTGGTGGCTTTCTTCTGTAAGGTAGGGCTGATGCCCAATGGTAAATGAGGCTTAGAGAACTAGATTCATTGGGGTGCCTGTGTGGCTCAGTTGGTTGAGCCATCCGACTTTGGCTCAGGTCATGATCTTGCAATTTGGTGAGTCTGACCCCCACATTGGGCGCTGCTCTCACTGTGGAGCCCACTTTGGATCCTCTGTCTCCTTCTCTCTACTCTTCCCATAAAACTAAAAAACAAAACAACACAAAAACAAACCTAAAAAACACCTAGAATTACTGATAGAGATGGAGAGGACAAAATTCTCCCTATCCTCTCTAATATAAAGACCAGGTACTGATGCCTAACTACCAGAAGACAGAAGGATATAATGATATCACACTATGTAGCAGGGCTGACCTGGCAGTTTAGGGGATTGGATTCACAGAGAATTATGGGTATGGTTAATAGAACACAGTATGTCTTAGGGGCAACATATATGGGCAGCCAATAAGGATATTATTCAGTTTTTACCATCAGAATATTAATGATGGAAGACAACAAGGAAGCTAAGGGCAGTTGCCCTAATAAAGTCACAATACCTTTCCCAGTTACCCAAGCCAGTTTTTCAACCCAGAACACATAATGAAGAAGTTCAGTACCCAGGAGGAAGGACCTGGCAACAACATAGCATGCACAGACTAAAACAATTCCCTATCTGACCCCAAAAGGAATTCTGGCCATTTACTCAGAACTGTACACTGGAGAGAGGGCTGTTAGACACAGTCTGGATTGACAGTGACACTCAGTGATCTGAAGCATCATCATGCTGGAGAGAGGGGGAGAGCATGTAATAAACATTAGTGTTGACCAAGTTATAAATGTATATGTAAGTGCTCTTCTACTGCATATGTTCATGGATTGGAAGAACAGGTACTGTTAAAATGTCTTTGCTACCCAAAGCAATCTACAAATGGAATGCAATCACTACAAATGTAATGCACTCTAAAAATGTAATGCAAATCCAACAGGATTTTTCAGAGCTAGAATAATCCTAAAATTTGTATGGAGCCACAAAAGACCTTGAGTAGCCAAAGCAATCTTGAAAACACAAAACTGGAGGTAACACAATTCCGGACTTCAAATTATATTACAATGCTGTAGTAATCAAAACAGTACGGTACTGGCACAAAAACAGACACAGATCAATGGAACAAAACAGAAAACCCAGAAATAAACCCACAATTATATGGTCAATTAATCTTCAACAAAGGAGGTATGCAATAGGAAAAAGACCATCTCTTCAACAAAGAGTTGGGAAAACTGGATAGCGACATGCAAAAGAATGTAACTGGATACAGAAATAAACTAACAATGGATGTTAGCGAGACGTGTAAATGTGAGACGTGAAACCATAAAAATCCTAGAGAGCAAGGTCAGTAATTTTTCTGACATCGGCCATCGCCAGATCTTTCTAAATGCCTCCTGAGGCAAGGGAAACAAAGATAAAAATCAACTACTGGCAACTACACCAAAATAAAAAGCTTCTGCACAGCAAAGAAAACAGTCCACAAAACTAAAGGACAATCTACTGAATGGGAGAAGGTATTTGTAATGTGTACAAATGACGTATCTGATAATGGGTTAGTTAGTATCCAAAATCTATAAAGAACTGATACAATTCAATACTCAAAAACAAATAATCCAAATAATGAATGGGAGAAGCAAACAGACATTTCTCCAAAGACATCCTATGGCCAACAGACAACACATGAAAAGATGCTCAACATCACACATTATCAAGGAAAATGCAAATCAAAACCACAATGAGAGATCACCTCACACCTATGAGGATGGCTAAAATAAAAAACACAAGAAGCAACAGGTATGGGTAAGAATGTAGAGAAAAAGAAACCCTCTTACTCTGTTTACAGGAATGGACACTATTACAGCCACTCTGGAAGACAGTATGGAGGTTCATTGCACTAACTGGGTATTTACTTCCAAAATACAAAAACATTAATTCAAAGGGATATATGTACCCCTATGTTTACTGCAGCATTATTTACAATGGTCACATTATGAGAGCAGCCCAAGTGTCCAATGATAGGTGAATGGATAAAGATGTGGTGTATATATATATATATATATATATATATATATATATATATATAGAATAGAATATTATTTAGCCATATAAAAGAATGAAATCTTGCCATCTGTAACATGGATGGAGCTACGGAGCATGCTAAGCAAAATCAGAGAAAGACAAGTATCCTTTCACTCATATGTGGACCTTAAGAAACAAAACAAACCAAGGAAAAATGAAAACAGACTCAACTATAAAGAAACAGATGGTTACCAGAGGGGAGGTGGGTGGGGGACAGACAAAAGAGGTGATGGGTATTAGCGAGTACACTTATGATGAGCAGTAATGTACAGGATTGTTTAAAATAAAATTGCACATGCTGTGGACTCAGCTTATGGGCCATTTCCTTATCTCTGCATGCTTAAATAGAATGGACATACTTAATGGCGGGACACCGTACATGCATCTTTGGCCTGTGGGACACAGGCTATCCCAGAGGCCACACAGAAGCCTCCGACACTGTGGTGCCATCCCTTCCCACACCCACTGGCCAAAATAGTGTACAGTGTGCTCCTTTCAGATTACACGAGGACCAAAAGCAGTTCACTTTCACATGTACCAGACAACATGCATGTACAAGTTTGCTCCAGGGCCATGTTAACTTCCCTGAATTCTGTCCACTCCACAGGCCACACAACACCGTTAAGCTTACTGGAATGGACGAGACAGAAGTGGCCAGCACAGTGGAGGCCCTGATAAGACACACTGTGCCAGTGTCCAGTGTGGGAGATAATAATTCAAAGTCAGTTTCCATTTAAATTTCTCCATAAAAGGGAAAAATGATTTGGAGGCTCACAGAGCACACTTAAAAAAGAGAACCAAATAACAAAAATGAGGAAGAAAACACATAACTGGCCACTATTGGAAGATAGTAGTGAAATGACTTTGAAACTTGCAAGTACAAGATTTATCCTGTTCTTCCTCTACAAACTATACCTTTGGGTACTCAAATAGTAGAGGAGGGCAGTTCTCCATTGCAACTAATGACAGCTAATAATCCAGCAAGAGAATAGACATTATGTACCACCTGATGGAAGATGTCAGCACCTATGAAGTAATGCTGCCCCCTCTCTCAACAAAAAAAGCTGAATCTTATTAAGTCTGTGGATCAAGGATTCCTATATTTGTAGGAAATATAAAGGACCAAGGAGTTCGTATCAAAAGAATGTGAACAGTAAAATTTGGGAAACTACAGAATAAAGAAACTGCTTTCCTCATAAACTAATTAAGGGGGGGGAAATGAGAATGAGAAATTAAGTGGGTGCTATTGCAATATATGGATTTTAATTGGATCATGATTCAAACAAATTATCTATAGAACAATTGTTTAGGGAATTATTAATTTTTTTGGTGATAATGGTATTTGGTGTGTGTGTTTTAAGGAGTATGTATTTCTTTACGTTTATCTGACAGAGTGTGTAAACAGGGAAGGGGCAGAGAGAATCCCAAGCAGGCTCCATGTTCAGTGCAGAGCCCCAAGTGGGGCTTATTCGCATGACTGCGCGATCACGACCTGAATCACTATCAAGTCAGATGCTTAATGGACTGAACCAACCAGGAACCGCTTAAGGAATATGTGTTTTAATATGCATTATATACTGAAATGCTTATAAAGAAATGCATATATCCAGGATTGCTTTAATATGGCGGAGGGGCCACACGAGTGGGGTTACAGATGAAACTCAGATCAGCCCTGAGTTGATAACTGTGGAAACTGATTCATCATTTACTGTATGCTTTTATATATAATTAAACATTTCTATTAAAGAATTTAAGAATCTTATATCCTCCCCCCCCCCCCATAAAAATCACCACTAGAACTTAAGAATAGTCTGCCTTTAGTTTTCTCCAGCTAGGCTTGAATGATCATTGAGGACCACTGAGTAAGCACTGAAAAACAAACACTTCTTATACAGGTTAATAAAACAATCAGGCTCAGGTGAACAGAACCATGTAGGCAAGCTAAAGTAAAATAACATAGTGAGACTGATAATTCATTTTTGGCTCTTAAGTTTTCAGCCTAGATATTTAATATACACTTCCAAAGAGTATGTAATACATTAGGAAACAAAATATACATGGCACATTGGTCACTATTCTGTCAAGACAAAAGGCCACTTAGTCATATAAAATCAACCTAATACTTCATCAAATAAAATTTAAGAAAGTTATTACATTTCAAAAAAATTTTCCTCTTTATTTAAACATAAAACACATTTACAGCATGCAGGTTAACTTAAAATTATATGGCGTCTTCCCAAACCAATGATCTTTGAGTGTATCTTCAAGCACTGAAAATAAACCCACATATTCCACAGGTATATTCAGACTCTTTTCTGTCACCTCATATCAAATTGAAAGTTACAAACAGTAGTTTGCTTAAGTTAGGCAAATAATTTAATTGATCACCATGAATAAATATTATTCTTTTATTTTACTGAGTTTCTCTTCTGAACCATTTATCAATACCATTCAGAGGAACGTTGATATTGTCAAAAAAAAAAAAAAAAAACCACAACAACAAAAACCAGGCAAATTGAAATAAGCGTCAATGTTCTAGATGATCAGAAATTTTCATTTATAAGAGTAAATGCTGTTTAATGACCTACCATAGCAAATAGAGCAGTTCACTGAAAACTAACATGAATTTCTTTGTACACTTTGTGAAGTTTGAAATTATAAATAGAAAAGAACCATTTCAATATTAAAAAACCGTAACATTGTGTATTCTGAGCCACATGCTAGTTACAATTGTTTGTTACACAGCACCAATACCCGTGATACATCTAACAAGAATGAAACTACCATGTTCAAAGAGAAAAAAAAATTCTGCTTCATTTAAGAGTACTGCCAAAGAAGCAAGCTTTCTTTTGAAAACAAAATATAAATGTCTATGTGAATGCAGCCAAATATTTCTCCATTTATAAAACTATCATCATAAATAGGCTATAGCATTTTTTTTTAAACTGTATTACTTCAATCTTGCTGCATACCAAGGTTTCATCTCAATTTCTGGAGTGTTTCTTTTGATCAATCCTAAAAGCAACACAATCATTTTAAAGGTTGCAGGCTACACCAGCAAGGATTTTTGACTGTTAAAAAAATAAATAAATAAATTTATCTTTTAAATCAAAACTATTATAAAAGTGGAAATTACAATAGTTAAATAGAAAAATAAGCCAATTATGATCTGAGTCTTCTGACTATGGCTCCAAATTTAATACAAATATCTGTGTATAAAACTTCTTCAAAAAGTTAATTCTGCCAGCCAGATCCTAACACAGAACTCTCCATCTTTCTTTACTGACTGAATAACCTTAAATCCTCATTCTCTGCAAATTTCTGATAATATAGCTGTAGTCACCCCACGCACAGATGAAGCAAATATTGAAACCTCTTTCCCTATTACTTTTACAGCTTCTGAAAATAAACTTGTAGTTTAATCAGCTGAGAAGTGGCAAAAACAGGTACACTTATTACTAATTACAAAATTAGAGGCTATAGCCAACACAATAATTTGAGGATTATTAGTGATTTACAATTTACTATTTCTAGACTAAACAAGAAATAAATTATAGTGTATGACTTAGTGTAAAAGATTAAAAACACCTAAGGATTTCAGACCAAAATGAATCAACGTATTTCTAAGTTCATCATATACTTGTCCTGTTCTTCCATAGTTTTTCTCAATTTCCACAGGCTATAAATTTAGATTAACCGATACAGCACTAACAATATTAAATGCTGTTTAATCGTGTAGTATCTTAACTCATTTCACTATATTAAGATGATAAACTAGTATCTGTCCAATTCTTATATTAATTAGTAGGCTCACCAGAATGAAGCAGGGTATTTTCATTCCATCACGCCATGTTGATTACAGAACTGGGAAGAGTCTCTAAACTCTCTTTCTTAAAGTGAGACTGCTTTTGATATTATAAAATATTTCTATCCAAGATAATTCAGCAACAGGCATTTCAAGAGAATTAAGTAGCACTGCTCAGTCTCAAATGCCTTGTTATGCAGTTTTAAGGTTTCAGTGCTCTAACAGTAGTTTTCAGAAGCAAACTTCAGAGATGATACAAATAATTTTAACTCTGAAATCATTTCAAGGGATTTTAAAGTACAGTACTGACCAGATATATTTTGTGGGCATGTAGTGTTTTAAGTGGTAAAATTTAAGACATTTAATCTAAGTGTTCCATTTTCCCTAAATAAGGAAGACATTTTAGTAAGAAAAGCAAACCAAAAAGCAGTAGCAGCTAGGTAACTTAAACAGATTAAAAAATAAACACAAACAAAAAAAAAACACAAAAAAAGCACAATCCTATATGGTACAGTTAGCTTGGCACAGTGAAGACTAAATTTAAGACACGAAAGACAAACTGTGTAATAAATAGGACCACAGTTGTAAACTGTCATTTTTTCCCTCCTAAGACGCCAAAATTGCACTCTAGTTGTGTTGGGAAGCAGCAGAGTTTACAAGAAGAGTGGGTAGGAAACAGCTGTACAAGCCAGGTATAATTTATACATTAAAAAAAGTTATAATTCTACAACTCCCAGGGGGTAGAGGTTATAGTCACTGAATGACTCTGTTTGATATTATGTCCTCTTCATACTTCAATTATTTTCAATGCCTGAAAATAGATGAAAAAGAGAAAATATTTTTATTTATATAACACTTGTTTCCAAATAATCATGAAAAAGATGAAATAAGTTCATAAAATACACCAATAGTTTAAAAACATTTTAGTCAATGGCTAGACCCCTTTTGCCCAAATTAAAATGACTGGCAATATTAAACGATTTTATTCCTTTTCCTTTTATTCAAGTTCTAAGCAGGGTAGTTTATGAGCAGTATAATGCTTAAAAGGTCAGCTCTTTATTCTCCCCAAGAGAGTTATGTGAGCAAATGAAGGAATTACATTTTTTAAAAAAAGAAACAAATGGTTAATAAAATGGGAGTCCGTAAATGACATTTTTAAGTCAAGGACCATGAATTAGCAATGTTTTATACATGGTAGCCGTAAAAGAAAAGCAAAAAGTAGGGGTTGAGGACAGGAATATGGATATACCAGAGACACATCTTGAAACAGTGACTGTAAAGTAAATAATTCCAACTGCTGTTACCTGGAAGCATCTCGTATTAAACTACCTCTTTACCTGTGGGATTAGGAAAACTCAATTTATGCTAACTAGAAGACCAGCCATGTAAAACTGGGTTCTAAAAGAATCAGTATTAATACATTGTTGTCTTTCCCAGAAATAAATCCAGTGCCTCGAAATGTTTCTTTTAATTAATTAAAAATTTCTCTACATATTATTTAATATTTCAACAATTTACCACTTATGAGACTTGTATATTCCTCAATCATGGTTTAAGACTGGTTGCTGCAAGACTTTAAATAACAACCGCTATCTTCTGGCTCAGCCATGAAACAAACCTGTAAATGATTATAGTTTTACAGTAACTTCAAGTCTTGCAAACCTCATCTGGATAGGTTAGCTATCTCCCTCATGTGCTAAACTGCTGTCATTACACTGGGATCAGCATTTTACTTTCAAGCTAAAACTTAAGTTACATTTAACTATAGGCATGGTCTATCCTGTCTACAAATGATAGTGCAAAAGTTTACACATGAATTCTGATGTGAGGACAATACCCAAAAAGAGTAAACTTTTATCTGTATGTATACATTTGCTTTGAAAATCCCTTTGCCCACCTACACTTCCAGAAAAGGCAACTTCCATCTACTGAACAACTGTTCTATATTAGGTAACAACATTTTAACTTATAGAATTCTCAAGGATGACTTTCATTCTTCTGGCAAAGGGACTCAACAATTACTCCAAATGGAGAAAAACATAGGGCACCTCTAATTGGCAGGAAAACTATCTACTGTTATATCTGTGTTACTGATGTAACACAATATTAATATTAAACACATTACTACTTTATGTGGTAGTCTTATTAAGAATGCTTACTTATGTCCAATTTAATAAATGCTTTCATTACAAGGAACAGAGGAACAAGGCTACTTCCTACACATAAAAACAAACACACCCAGAGGTGGCATATGCTCAAGAGAACTAGCCTAGTCTCTTCAGTAAGTCAATGTCATTAAAGGGGGGGTGGGGGGGATTTTTCTAGATTAAAAGAGACTTAGGAGGTCTAACCAAATGTAAACAGTGGTCGTGGATTATACCCTGGTTTAGACAAGCCAGCTATAAAGGACTTAGGAAAAAAATAACAATTAGAGAAATATGAATATGAATTGGTATCAGATAATGTTTAAAAAGTTAGGTGTGATATTGTGATTATAGAAAAAATGTTATGTTTACAAATTTATTAGTTTTAGATCATAAACATAATTTATTTTCATACTTAAGAAATGTGAAAGGAGTCAAACAAGAAAATATATAAAAGTTAAGTTGCTGAAGTTCCTAAAAGTAGAAAAATCAGGATTTAAACCTAGATGGAACTCCAATCCAATGTCTGTATTCTTCACTATATCACTCTTTTAAATCCTATACTATGTGGACAAAAAATTTTATGAATTGTTGGGATATTTGAATCCTTCCAGACTGTTGCTTAATTCTCTACTCAAACCGAGAGCCATTCTTATTCAATGTCAAAGTAAAACTAAGCAAGATGCAAATTAGTGGACTTTAGTATTTGTCAGAAACTGTTAGTAGGTAATGTAATAATTTTAGTATTTTTAGTAAATATAGAAAAAGAATTAACATGCTTAATTAAATGTCCAATAAAGGGAATAGTTACAAGCCATGGTATATCCATTAGACAAAATATAAGAGCTTTTAAAAATAATCTAGTATGTGAAGTTAAAAATGTTAGGAACACAAACTTGAAAACATAGTATGATCTGAACTATGAAAAAAGACTAGAAGAAATCATGCCAAGTTACTTTTATAATCATGTACATAAAAAAATATGGGAATCTAAAGTAGTATTTAACAACCAATGGCTGCATATTTCCATATAGAGCTGTGACTAAAAGCCAGATATAAACTACAAACCTGTGGGTAATATGTAAAGATTACACTTGTTTGCCTCCTCCACCTCGAACTGCTACTGGCTGGCTGTTCTGAACAAATGCACCTCCTCCACGAATTGCACTTGGATGAGTTGGAGAAGCTGCTGGATGTTGCCCAGGACGAATAGGTTTAGCTAATGTGAAAAACAAAAACTGACTTTAGCATAAATCTTAACCCATGACTGTAGTGATATTTTAGGTTTCTTCTCTTTATTCACAACAATTCCCAAATGTGTTTTTTCTTTGCCTTTCCGTTACTCAGAGAATTCCTGTTTTCAGTTACAGCCTTTTCTCCAGGACCTATACAATCCTACTCTCTTAAAAACCTAATTCCTGTATCAATGATTATTCTAAAACACGTAGCATTATTGCTGAAAGCTTATACTCCTCCAAGTCTCTCTTTGCTTTAAAAATGCTCTCTATAGAGAGGCGCCTCTGTGGCTCAGTTGGTTAAGTGTCTTGACTTTGGCTCAGGTCACTATCTCATGGTTTATGAGCTCGAGCCTGGTGTCGGGCTCTGTGCTGACAGCTTAGAGCATGAAGCCTGCTTCAGGTTGTCTCCCTCTCTCTCTCCTCCCCTGCTTGCACTCTGTGCCTTTCTCAAAAATAAACATTAGGAAAAAAAAAAAAAGCTCTCTTTATAGTTTCACCTCCCCCTGACCATTCTTGCATGCTAGTCTAGTTCTTATTTCTCTTCTTGTCCTGTGAATGTGTACTCCTCAGTTTCCTCTTCATTCCCAACAATGCCACTCTTAAGTTAGAAATAAGGACAAATATGATCCTGACAACACATAATCTGTCAATCAGATTGTTTTCAAGTAAATAAAAACATTCAAAGCAAGCAAGATTTAAAGGTTTTAACGTGTTCTACTAACCAATTTGTGCAGAATGTCCTCTTCTGGCCATATTCTTTGACCTGACTGCTTCCTTTATACGATCTACTTCTTGCTGATAACGTTTGCGATCACGAGATGCATTTTCTTTGGCTTCTTTCAGTGCGGACTCCAAAGCTTTTACCCTCTCGGCTGTCGCTCTAAGTCGCTTTTCCAATTTAGGAAGTTCACAGCGAAGATCTGCATTATCACGTACCAACTAAAGGTACGTAAACAAATAAGGATTTTAGCTTTAACAAGATGACTTTCATAACTTTTCTTCAGAAAACTACATTTTATATTAATGTTTTCCATTTATCTAATTTAACTTAGGCAGCAACATGCAAAGAATATATACATGCATACAGATCCATATATGTATCTCACAAAATATAATTTCATTTAATTCTGGGAGAGGTTGAGAGAAAGACTGTTCTTTCTCCCCACTGGGCAATGACAGGAAGTTGTAACATAGTGTTAGGTCTCTTCAGTAAGACACTAATCTGCTAAATACCATGTTAAGTGTTGAAATCAAGTGTTGAAAGCAAAAAGGTTAAAACTCCCTTAACTTTACTCTAGTGCAAACGCCAGGTTTACAGCAACAAAGATGTACAATTGAGTGCACTAAGAAACTTTAAAAAAAAACTGAACTGCCTCATTTTATTTATTTCACACTCTGGGGCATTAAATGTAAAAAGACAAAAGATTAAAACAATTGTATTTTAACTACAAAAACTTATCTACTGAAGATTTTTAAATTACCAAGGGGGTGCTTAGGTGGCTCAGTTAAGTGGCACTTGATTTTGGCTCAGGTCGTGATCTAAACTGTTTGTGCATTTGAGCCCTGCATCAGTCTCTGTACTGACAGTGAAAAGTCTGCTTTGGATTCCTTCTCTCTCTCTGCCCCTCTCCTGCTCATGTGCTCTCTAAGCAAGTAATAAAACACTAAAAAAAAATTTAAGGGGCACCTGGGTGGCTCAGTTAAGCATCCAACTTTGGCTTAGGTCATGATCTCCTGATTCGTGGATTTGAGCCTGCTTCTGATTCTTTGTCTCCCTCTCTCTATGCCCCTCTCCCCCATTCATGCTCTATCTCTCTCAAAAATAAACATTAAAAATTTATTAAAAAGTTTTAAATTACCATGAATAAGAGAAAAACTGACTTAAAATTCTAGTAAAGAAATAATAATAACCATTTTCAATGGCCTCTTGATAAAAGGGTTGCTAAAAAATATTAACTTCCCTAAAAGTTGCTAATGGTTTATTTATATAATTGCTTGATTAAAATAATGGAACAGCTCAGGGTATGAAAATTCCTTAGTGCTCTGAAATTTACAAACACGCAATTTTTTCCTTAATGTTGCAGCTACCATAAAATACACTCTCTATTACCTGTTTGTGCACTTTAGTGAGTTGTTCAAGATTATTTTCAAGAAAGGAGATCTTCTGCTTTTGAGCAGCACTGCCTCCAGTGTCATCAGAATCAATCTCGGCACTCTAAGAAAAGAAGATCAATGAATACTACAAAAACATTAAAGATTAAAAAAAAAAACTAACCTTAAGTACACAGAAATGTTATGACAATATGAAATTATTTTCCTTATGAATATAAATACTTAGACATAGTAAGCACCACTTATTTAAATACCCACCTCAGCATTATTTTATTACCTTTTTAACTCTGGTGGCCAAGTCCTGAACAAAGAGCTTACGCAGGTTGTGTAAAGTCTGAAGTTCTTTTGCCTTGAATTAAGAACAGCAATGTTTTTGGAATTTGGTCTTTAAATTTAGTCATAAGCAAGGGGAAACCCATTAAACATCCCACTATCTTATTTATTTTCAAGTTTTTCTTACCACTGTCTCTTCCAAACCTTTCAAGTCTTGTCTCGCTTGTTCTCGTCTATCTTGCATGACTCTAAACAGAATATATGTAATTTTCAACTTCAATTTCATAAAGTTGTAGTTTTATTTTCAGATAAATTTTATATGCTTTATAATTTACTTCTAAATCTATAGTTTATTAAGAAAAAAAAACCCTTCTTATAGAAATGGAAGGGATGAAATAAAATGCACCTGAATTCAAATAATAAGGAATGGGATTATATTTTAGAGTATGCCACACAGAACACACTGCTATTAATCCAAAATAATTCTTATTAAGTGGGAATTAGAGATTATAGATAACTGAAGACAAACATTTTATGTATTTTATATTAAAATTATTCTACACAAAACGATGGTGGAGATTCGCTAGGTTTTATAAAACCAACTCTGAGCTGGTCCTGATATGTAGCCATCCTAATAACAGCAGTTCCACTTACAAATCGTCTTTCATAAATTCAAGATATGAAAAGTTATAATCATGCATTTGTACCTGCTCAGATTCTAGAAAAATAAGTACAGATTATATTCTTAGTATGTTAGGAAAAAAGTTAAATGGTGAAAACTTCTGTTCAAAAGCCAGGCTGAAACAATAATCGTCTTTTATACAAAATAAAATCTGACGAAAATTCAATTTTTGTGGTAGATCTGAAATCTCTGAAATGACTTAATGTCATGTAAGGTATATTTTTACAATGGATCTTCAACTAATATGGTAGCACAGAAATCTGAATCTTGACTATCAGTGAAAAATACAGTATCTTGCTTTTGCTAAAGTACAATAATACATAGTATATTATTGCAAGTTTTAAGGTATAAATTAAACCAACTCAGAGGTTTAAAAAAAATATCCTTTAACTTATACAAACTGAAAAATGAATGCACTGGATACAGTCAGGAATCAAGTCTGCTCTATTTCAGTTTTTATAATTTTTAAGTTTTTAAATTTATTTTGAGAGAGCATGCACATGGGAGGGGTAAAGAGAGAGGATCCCAAGCAGGCTTCCTGCTCTCGGCACACAGCCTAATGTGGGGCTCGATTTTACAAATTGTGAGATCATGACCTGAGCTGAAATCAAGAGTAAGACACTTAACCAAGGGAACCACCCAGACACCCCTCTAGTTTTTATTTTTAACTTGAATTAAAACATTTACTCACGTAAGTTCATGCAGTTTTCTGCTCTTTTCCTGATCTGTAGCTTTCAATTTCTCATGCTCAACTCTCAGACGTTCCTGTTCTAACATCATTTTCTGGTTTTGGCTGACAAAAGAAAAAAAGATAACACAGTATCAATACCATTGTTTTCTGAATGGCACCATTAAAATGTTTTCATCAAATTCATTAATTCTATAATCTCATGACTGAAATACTCTAGACTACCTATTATCCTGTCCCCAGAGTGGGGAGAAAAGAAAGGAAGAGCATCGGGCTACTACTTTCAGTCATGTAATATTTTTTGTATTTTGATTTGAAACCATGACTATCTTTCTATAGTTATGATTTCCCTGAACCCTTGTCCCTAAATCAGTTAGGTACTAACATTTTAAGACCCACATGTCAAAATTGGTCATTTGTTGTTACTCACCTCCGGTTCTTACTCAAATCATTTGAGTAAGATTGCAGACCTCTAATTTCTATAAAATCTAGGCTATATACACATATGGCTATGGAAATAGGGAAAATCTCTTCCAGAAAAACTAAGATGACAGCAACTATTAAAAAAAAGTCTTGAATTAAAATAAAATAAAAACTTTAAAAAAACTACTAAACCTCACAATTTCCAATAAAGATTTTCTCTGTTAAATTTTTAAAAAGGAAGTTAATTTTTTTTTTTTTTAATTTTTAATGTTTTATTTATATCTAGGAGAGAGAGAGAGAGAGACAGCGTGAGCAGGGGAGGGTCAGAGAGAGAGGGAGTCACAGACTGAAACAGGCTCCAGGCTCTGAGCTGGCAGTCAGCACAGAGCCCGACTCGGGGCTCGAACCCACAAACCGCGAGATCATGACCTAAGTGAAAGTCGGACGCTTAACCAACTAAGCCACCCAGGCGCCCCAAGGAAGTTAATTTTTAAAAAATTAATCTGGAACATAGAAGTTACACTCTTAAGCTAAAAAAAATTCTTTATCTTCAAGTCAAAACGATAATATCAATGAAAAATGCAGGTTTCTAAAATGGATATATTGTCCATCAGTAATCTATTATTTCTGCTTGCTACACAGCAATCTTACTGAGTTAGCTTCTAATATCTTAGAGGGAAGCAAAGTATACTTACTCTTGAAGATCAGTAATAAGTTTTTCTTTTGCCTCAACTTCATCTCTCAAACTACTAATTTGTTTTTGATGTGTTTCTCTGTGGCTCTGGATCTGCTGTTCAACAGCTTGCTAAAATTATTGGGGGAAAAGGATGTTGAGGTCAGATTAACATTAAGAATAATGGATTAAAGTCATTACAATCCAATGTTACATCAAACTTGCCTTAACTTCATTTGCAGTCTGAACTTTATTTAAGTGCTCTTTTTCCATTTCATGCACTTTCTCTGTTTGGGTAGAGAGAGAAAACAGGAGAAAAAATAAACCTGAAAGTTCTTCCTATAAACCAAGAAGCAAATAGTTTTTGTTTTTTTTAATAGTTTATTGTCAAGTTGGTTTACATATAACACCCAGTGCTCATCCCCACAAGTGCCCTCCTCCATGCCCATCATCCCTTTTTCCCTCCTCCCCCACCATCAGCCCTCAGTTTGTTCTTGGCATTCAAGAGTCTCTCATGGTTTGCCTCCCTCCCTCTCCCCCACTATTTTTCCCTTCTTCTTCTACATTAAGTTCCTCTGTTAAGTTTCTCCTAATCCTCCTATACGTGCAAACATATGGTATCTGTCCTTCTCTGCCTCACTTATTTCGCTCAGCATAACACCCTCAAGTTCCATCCATGTTGGTATACATAGCCAGATTTCATTCTTTCTCATTGCCACGTAGTATTCCATTGTATAGATAAACCACATCTTCTTGATCCATCTAAGTGTCAGTTGATGGACACTTAGGCTCTTCCCATGTTTTGGCTATTGTTGAGAGTGCTGCTCTGAACATTGGGGTACATGTGTCCCTATGCATCAGCACTCCTGTATCCCTTGGGTAAATTCCTAGCAGTGCTATTGCTGGGTCATAGGGGAGTTCTATTGTTAATTTTTTGAGGAACCTCCACATTGTCTTCCAGAGGGGCTCCACCAGTTTACATTCCCATCAACAGTGTAGGAGGGTGCCCATTTCTCCACATCCTTGCCGGCATCTAGAGTCCTCTGATTAAGGAGCAAATAGGTTTAATGAGGGATCTGCAGCTTAATAGTACTTGACTTTAAATTATCCAAATGCATATAGTGAATCTTGCCCTTGCAGCTCAGAACATTTTGACTCTTAGTTCTATCCTTTGTGTTGATATTATGGTTATGGTTTCTTTTATTTTCTTGGCCTAATCCAAGAACAGATGGGTTAGGGCACGGTTGGGAATGAGATAGCTTTCCACTACATCCCCTATGTTAAGATACACACACACAACCTCATAACTTTGTGGGAAATTCCTAGATTGGCCCTTTTCATATCCAAACACAATTTTGAAAAAATTATGTGTCAAAGCCACATTAAAATGTATTACTTGTTTCCTATTGCAAGTTATTCATATTCCTACTATTTTCTATCAGTTTGAATATAAGTTTACTACAATTATACTAAGGGAATAATATAGACAAGAACTCATAAAACACAGAAAGCTAATACCTTGTGCACGAAGTTGGACTAGTTCCTCACCGAGGGAATCAACAGATTCCTCTAGCTGTCTTTTCTTTTGCTCCACATTTTGAAGATATTCAGTCAATGATTTGATTTTGGCTTCATGCTTTTGGGAAAAATATACTGGTATGAATGAAGTGCAAAAAAAAATCTTACACACACATTTTGTAGATAAGGATAACTGAAAGCAAGCTTATTAGAGATATTTATATCTCTAAATATATATTGCAATGATAAAAAATTTAATCACTGAAATGGTCACCTGTATAACTTATAACACTTGCACATTAAGGCACTCAAAGCTGACATATGAGATAATATTCTTACTATTATCTCCATCCAACATTACTCTCTCCCTTTTGATATAACTTCTGTCTTGGTGAAGGACCTCATCTATTCAGTTCCCAAAGCTAGAAAACTGGTCCTGCAGTTTTGTCTACCCTAAAATTCTTCAGCAGTCAAATCAGTTACATCTTTCTAATAAATGTCTATACATGTTAGTAAATAACCCAGTTAAATTCACTCATGCTGTTATACTGCAGTGAACCTAGGAAAAACTACTTGTATTACCCTTTTCATTGTTAACCAAAATTACCTACAGAAGGTCATTTTCCTTAAATTTTGTTCTATAATAATACATACTTGAGAGATACGAAGTTGGCATGCTGCTAACTCCTTTTCATTTTCTTCCATTTTTTTGTTGCTCTCAGTTTGTGTGCTTTCTAACTGTTTGCAGCGTTTTACCATTGTTTTTACTTCTGATTTCATTTTGCTAATGTAAAGCCTTGCAACAGTGAACTCTTCATCTATCATGCCAGTTCCCTCAGGTTGCTGTCAGAAAAAAAATTAAAAACAAAAATGTCCAGTTTGTGCTTACAAAATTAAGACTCCAAAATCTTTTAATAAATAAATATTATCCAATATTCATAGAAGTACAGTTTTTCTTTAATATTATTTTTAATAAAGAGCTTAATTTTTCCCTTCCAATATAATTTTTTAATTTTTGTAATGTTTGTTTATTTTTGAGAGAGAGAGAGAGAGAGAAAACGAGCCTCAGTGGAAGAGGCAGAGAGAGAGGGAGACACAAAATCTGAAACAGGCTCTAGGCTCTGAGCTGTCAGCACAGAGCCCAATGCAGGGCTTAAACCCACAAACTGGGAGAACATGACCTGAGCCAAAGTCAGACACTTAACTGACTGGGCCACCCAGGTGGCCTTATTTTCTTTAAAAAAATTTTTTTCATGTTTATTCATTTTTGAGATAGAGAGAGAGGAAGAGAGAGACAGAGTGTGAGCAGCAGAGGGACAAAGAAAGAGGAAGACACAGAATCCAAAGCAGCTCCAGGCTCTGAGCTGTCAGCACAGAGACTGATGCAGGGCTGGAGCCCAAGACTGTGAGATCATAACCTGAGCCAAAGTCAGACACAACCAACTGAGCTTCCCAGGCACCCCTTGCCTTCCTTATTTTCTAAAACTTAATGTTAACACATGCTTACAAGAGAAAAAAAAAAATGCAACCTAAAAACAAAACTGATGACACTTGCTTCTTTCAATTTTTGGATTTCCTCCTCTTCATTCCTAATCATATGTAAGCCCAACTTAAAACTTTACAAATACTGATGTTTAGGTGACAGGGGAAGGATTACTTTTAAGCTCACGAAAGAACAACTGTGGTAACTGTACATTTCTTAAGTTTCATTACAAAATTCCAGTACAATATTCAGTGTAAAAATTAAGTGGAGCTTGAAAAGGAAGAAATTAAGACTGTCTTTATTCGCAGATGATATGATTGTCAAAAAAAAAAAAAACCCTCAAAATAAACTATCATAGTAACATTGTAGAATATATGATTAACATACCAAAGTCACTTTCCTATATACCAGCAAGAACAAGGGAACTTGAATTACTTAGGCATACATGTGATAAAATAATACAACATCAACAGGACAAAAGAAATCAGTGAAGAGCTAAATAAATGGGAGATAGTCTATATTCATGGGCAGAAAGACTGAAAATGTCCATTCTTCCCAACCTGATCTATAGATTTAATATCATCTTTATCAAAATTCTTCCAAGTTACTTTATGGCTATCAACTCTAAAGTTTAAATGGAAAGGCAAAAGACCTTGACTTGCCATCATAACACTAAAGAACAAGTCAATTACTTTATGGCTATCAACTCTAAAGTTTAAATGGAAAGGCAAAAGACCTTGACTTGCCAATGTAACACTAAAGAACAAGTCAGAGAACTGACACTACCCAACTTTAAGACTTACTATAAAGCTACAGTAATCAAGATGGTGTGGTATTGACAAAAGAACAGGTAACTGAAACATAAGAGAGCCCCGGAATAGACACTCACAAATACAGTCAACAGATCTCTAACAAAGGGGCAAAGGCAATTTAATGGAGGTTTTTTTTTTTTTTTTGATCAAGAGTGAGAAAGCAAAAGAATAAATGCGCACACACACGAGGGGGGGGGGGCGGGGAGAAGGGAGAGGGAAAGAGAATCTTAAGCAGGCTCTACACTCAGTGCAGAGCCTGCAAGTCCAGACCATGAGATCATGACCTGAGCCCAAGTTAAGAGTCAGATGTTTAACTGACTGAGTCACTCAGGTAACCTGGAGATAGATTTTCAAGACGTGGTCCTAGAAAAACTACCCACTGAAGTTGGACAGACCTTGTATCTTCCAGAAAAATTAATTCCAAATGGATCATAGACCTAAATGTAAATATAAAACCAAAAAACCTCCAGAACATAGGAGAAAATCTAGGTGACCCTGGGTTTGGAGAGAAGTTTTTAGATACAATACCAAAAAAACACAATCCTAAAAGAAAAGACTTGCAAGTTGAACTTCGTTAAAGTTAAAAACTTATGCTCTGCAAAAGTCACTGTTAAATAGAATGAAAAAATAAAGCCAGATTTGGAGAAATAATTTGCAAAACACAAATCTGATAAAGGACTGTTAGACAAAATATACAAAGAACTCAAGGTAAGAAAACAAACCAAATGCAAATTAAAACAAGGTAACACTATAGAGCTCAAACCAAAAAACTGATGACACCAATATTTGTGAGGGTGTGAAGTAACAAGAGCTCTCACTCATTGCTGGTTGGAATACAAAATGCTATAGCTACCTTAAGGGTCTAACAAAGCTAACACTATCTTAACTTATGATCTAGCAATCATGCTCCTAGGTATTTTTACCCAACTGAATCGAAAAATTATGTCCACAGAAAAACTTGCACATGAGTCTCTACCAGCTTTATGTATAACTGCCAAAGACTAGAAGTTAACCAAGATGGCCATCCTCAATAGATGAATGGATAAACTAGTACATCTATACAGTGGAAGATTTGATATATAAGAAATGAGCTATCATGACACAAAATGACATGGAAGAATCTTAAATGCAAATGGCTAAGAAAAAGCCAGTTTGAAAAGGACATCTACTGTCTAATTCCAACTACATGATATTTTGGAAAAGGCAAAAGCACACACATAGTGAAAAGATCACTAACTGCTAGGGGTTCAGGGCCAAGGCATGAATAGGGTAAAAAGCACAAGGGATTTGTTAGGTAATCTACATTATTATACTGTAGCGGTGGATCTGTATTATGTATTGTCAAATCCATAAAATTGTACAATGCAAAAAGTAAATTATAACATAAAAAACACAAGCAGTACTTTCTGATGATGTCAAAAGAATTACGTACAAATGACAAAAATATTGAGAATCCATACATTTAAAGAAAAAAAAAGAACCGATTTGCAAGGCTGACTTATTTTTAAAATGCCATAGTGGTATGGTGAAAAAAGCAGTCTAGGAGTAAGGGAACCAGTGTTCTATCACTGGCTCTTGCCACTGAACATAAGTCAAAATTTCTACTCTTATTTTCCCGATCTTTACCATCTTTTCATTTAAGATTAGTTGAACACAAAATGGAGTGATTTTTCTAAAAAGAAGCTGCCAATCTACAAAGCAAATTTTGGACACCATTCTAGTTTTAGTGATATGAAGTAAATTTACTTTTCCATCCCAAAAGATTTCCACACAGCTCTCACATTATTTCACCCTAAAAAGGGTAGGCAGAATGAAAACAGAAGTGAGTTGAAGAGAACAAGTCAAGTCATCCAGTATTTAACAATAACATTTTCCCTTTGTTTCTACGGTGTGAGCCAACGTTAAACAATGATGAGGAGAATGAATCCTTGCCTCCATCAACAAACAGCAAATCTGAGTAACAACTGAGATGGAATGTGTGCTACACATTGTAAACTTACTCATTCAAGTTCTTGTTAAACTAGGCTTCTTATTCTTTATAGGCTGTCACTATCAATCCTAGTTTGTTCTCTGTTACAAGATTAAGCTTTAATCAAGAAGATAGAGTCCAAACTAATACCTACTGCAACATACAAATCTTTCATATTATGTGCATGTGCTTGCAGTTAAGAGTCTTAGTTTGCTTTTATGGTCCAAGTTTTAAAACTAGGTCACTAAACTTTTTTCTTTTTTTTTTTACCACATGCCTAGTGCTAACATAACCAATGTTAGCACCCTAAAAAAGATGATCAGAAAAAAGGCATAAGTAAAATAGATGTGGCAAAATTCTGATAATAACTCTGAGGTTTACAGTACTATTCTCTCTACTGTTAAGATGTTTGATATTTTTTATAATAAAATTTAAAAAAATTAATAAGCATGTTCATCTTTTAAAACATTTAAAACCATAGGCCAATTCACTTATGAGTTTACTCCCTGAGCTAATCTTCACCGTTGTCCCAGTGACATACTTTCATGTACTATAATTTATTAGTATAATTCCTAAATGTGAAATCTTTACACATGCGATCCAAATAAATGCTACTTACTGAACATTCCTTCTGAGTGTCCCTTATTCTTTGTCTTTCCTCACATACTACTATTTACTATATGTTGCTGTTGTGCATGACATAATGGGCACGAAAAAGAACTTTGTAGAAAATCAGTAGTAAACAGAAATATGAGTTATGTACAAATAACTATGCCTAAATGCTTAATACTTAGTTATTATACTTACCTTTACATCATTATTTCCTACAGCAATTCCTATTTCTGCAAGGTCTTTTAGTAAAGATGCCATCATCTCAGCTGCTCGTTTTTTCTGATGGTTGGTCATTTCCTTAAGTTTCTGAAGTTCAGCATCTATACTTGCTAAAGTTGCCTAACAGAACCCAAAACAAAAGACAGAGTTAAATCTATTAAATGAAATATTACTTCAAACACTGACACATTTCAAGTTTTCATGTAGTACTCACAAAAGCATTATTTTCTACTTTTAATTATTTTTAAGTGTTCTCTATACCCAGCATGAGGCTTAACTCACATCCCTGAGATCAAGAGTCACACACTCCACCAGCTAAAGCCAGCCAGGTGCCCCTCTACTTTCAGTTTTTTGAACTAACTAATCTACTGAGTTCTGGGATAGCTCTCAGTTGAAACTTAAAAAATACTGCAGCCCTAATAGACTATATAAAGTTGCCATATTATGCTCCATTAAGAGTAGGTAGTTTGTATCATTTCACTAATTTTTGAGACTGTAATATTTTCTGTCTAGAAATGGGAAACTTCCATATTAATTCGATTTTCTTTTATTTCTACAGTATAGATTATTTGGAAACAGAGTCTGAGCAAATTAATGTTAGAACAGAACTGAATTTTCTAAGGTTTATAGGTTTTCTTTATATGCCTTCTACATATACAGTCACTGAAAGAATCCACTAGATAATTACTACCAATTCATAATATACGCAATTATTTAGGAGACAGTGATGAAGTAGTATTACTATATTACTTTAAATTTAAAATAATAGCTGGTTTATCAACAACAAAGTCACCACAGTTTTGAAAAGCCCAACCATTTTGGCCACTTTAAAACTAATCATTACAGTACAAGTCAGATACTGACTAAAAGTAAGCTGCACTAAAAATGAATGAGTAAAAATGCCATAATGTCAGTTTTTTGTTTCTTATGGTCATTTCCTTAAGTTTCTGAATATCAGTAGTGTATTCATCCAGTTTAATATAAAATACCAGATATTTTTCAAGTCTCACAAGGTAGTATAGGCTTTAATGATTAAATCAGCAGGTGTTTTCTCAAACTGAGCAGCAATATAGTACACATATACAAAGATGCAGAATGCTATAAGGTTTCTAACTCTTATTACCATCAAAGTGCTGACAGATTCAGCTTTCTGAGGCACAAACACAAATGTCTTAAAGACTGAAATCAGTGACCAAAGACCAACTTATAGCTTACAGAGATGTAAGAAAGTCCTACTGCTCTTCCAAACAGTAATTAGGTTTGCTAATAATGCAACTCAGTACAAGTTATAAAGGCACCTTGGTTTCCATGCTATTAAACTGTTAACTTCAAGTTTAACTGTAACCTTGGATATAAGAAGGGGAAAATGAAATTTATCAGGGGCACTAAAACTTTAAAAAGTATTGATTGCTTTCCTTTAGATAGATGAACATGGACAGGGAAAAAAGTAGTGAACACTGATCCTGAGTCCAACTCCAGATGTGGTTTCTAGACAAGAAGTTAGCATTAGCAATAATAAATCCTTAATGAGAGACCTCATCCACGGTGATGCTGAAAGTATAGCAGTTGTAATCACAGCTATCTATTATCTTTGGCATCACTCCAGAAGGGTGGCAAATCCTGTTCTACAGCAATGATGACAAACAAAGATCCTTAGCTATTGCAGAATCACAAGGAAAAGCCTCCTACGTTGTGCCAGGCAGGCTCTGCTCCAGGGCTGGGAATATAACAGTGAACAAAACCCAAATTATATAACGTTATATATTTTTCTCTTTTTCTCAATTTACTTAGTTTGAACAATCATCTAATAACTTTACTGACCAACTAGAAGCTAAATTATTTTCCCTTTAACATCAGAATATTAGGAATAGCTAACAAGTCTTAAAATGGCATTTTAATTACCTATTAATAGACTTTCAGGAACTAAAAGGATAACTCCCTCCTTTACCTGTAAGGCTATATATAAAAGAGGAAATGAAGTTGAGATTTGGAGTTCCTTAAGAATTGATAACATCAGTCTTGAGGTTACATAGAAAGAAGTTACGGAGATAATTTTAATTAAGAATACTTGTATTAGGGGCTTTGGGTGACTCAGTTGGTTAAGCATCTGACTCTTTATTTCAGCTCAGGCCATGACCTCCTGATTCTTGAGACCAGGCCCCGTGTCAGGCTCTGTGCTGAATGTAGAGCCTACATGGGATTCTCTCTTCCCCTGCCCCTTCCATGCACCCATGCGCGCTCGTTCTCTCTCTCTCTCTCAAAATAAACAAATAAGCATTAAAAATAATACTTTAAAGTATTAAGAAAACAAAATTATAGCTTACTGATTTCTGATTTAGTTCATCACTAAGCAATTCATATTCCTTAGTTTTATCTTCAACTTCCTGAGACTTCTGATCATAATTGACAGCAAGCTCCTCTAAGGCTTGTAAAACTTCTTTTACTTCTTCTTTAGAGGCATCATTTTCTGCTTGAAGGCGATTCAGTTCAGCTTGCATATTATCTTGATCCCTCCTGGTAGATGCCAGAAGCTACATGAAAGAGTAAAAGTATACGGGTTTAAAAAATCTATTTGCTTCACCATTTGCTAAACACCTAATGAATAAATTATGGATGCCATTAACTGTGTTAACATTTATTCATTCAACAGATTTACTATAACAGTGTGCTAGACACAGTAGGTGACAGCAAGGAAATCAAATAATGACTCTTTGAGGAATCTAACAGAGGAAACACAGGTACATAAATAAACGCATAAAATGGAATGTTAAGCAAGAGCCATAAAACGGAACAGAACCTAACCAAGTACTTGGTAGTACTTAAAACACAAGGGTATTTCTGTAGGTTATTCATTTAGAAGGAAGCTAGAAAAATTTTTAAAAAAATTTTTAATGTTTATATTTTGAAAGAGTGTGTGCACATGCGCACAAGCACGGGAGAGGCAGAGAAATGGAGAGACAAACTGAAGCAGGCTCCAGGCTCTGAGCTTTCAGCACAGAGCCAGACAGGGGGCTCGAACTCATGAATCGTGAGATCATGATGGGAGTCGAAATCAGAGGCTTAACCCCCTGAGCCACCCAGGTGCCCCTAGAATATGTATCTTAGTCATATGAAAGGAAGTGGCATATTAGGTTCATAAATAGTGAGCACAGAAAAAGAAATTAGTAGATGTTTAGAAGATTTTAGATTTTCTTTGGGCAACCAGGGGTGACACCTGAGTTATGCCCCAGGAAAATTTAGTATCAACATATAAAATTTGAACTGGAAAGAAATCAAGACGCTAGTTTGGAGAATACTGCAATCATCCACAGTCAGTGGCTTTAAAGTAGGGGTATTTGGATATGTGTAGAAGTATTTCTAATGGGGCAGAATGCTAATGGCACTTAGAAGTAGGGGCGAAGGGTGCTAAATGTCCTCTAAATGTCCTATAACATAGAGAACAGAATAATAATGAAGAAGAATGCAAATTACTAGTGTCCCTTTTGAAAAACATTCTACAACTGAATTAAGTACAATGACGATGTGACCAGGATTAAGTTGGTGGACAGTGGCTATTTCTTCCTTACGGAAGCTGTATAGTTTTTGCCCACATCTCTAAAACAAATCTTAAATGATGTACCATTTTTCAATTATCCCCCTGCTCTCCCAGGTAAGATAAATTGATGGTCCAAACTAGGTGACAAACTAGAGAAGAGAAACTTGAAAGAAGGCAGAAATGAATGGGCTCAATGAGGGTAGACGTGGTGAGAAAGGAGTCACAAGGGATTTCATTTACTGATATTGTCATTCCCACAATGAAGTCATACCTCAAATTATGTAATTAGTAAAGCCAGGTCAAAGTAATTCAGAAATCAGTGTCTTCCCTCTTTAATTATCCCTTTAAACTCTGTGTGTTTAAGTGAATGACAGTAAAACATTGTTTTTTATATTCTTTCCTCCATTTCCTTATGGAAATGCTTTTCATGACACGAGGGGGACTCTAAAGTTATCCCAGCCCAGTGTAATAAGTCTTTCTCAAGAATCAGTAGAAATGTTTTAGGGAGAATAAGGAGATGAAATACCACCATACTTCAGGCAAGGAAAGAAGACAGACTTAAGACGTCTATTAGAAGTATGTTAAAAAATATCGAAAGTTGTTATCCTCTTCCCTCCATTTAGACAGAACTCTAACTTAAAAAAAACAAATACTCAGGGCTGCTGGGTAGCTCAGTGGGTTAAGCGTCCAACTTCAGCTCAGGTCATGATCTCAAGGTTCATGAATTTGAATCTGTGCTGATAGCTCAGAGCCTGGTCTGCTTCAGATTCTGGGTCTCCCTCTCTCTCAGTCCCTCCCCAGCTCACACAGTCTCTCTCAAAAATAAACAAACATTAAAAACTAAAACCAGATACCTTAAGAGGAAGTCAACCTTTGCTTCAACCCATATATCATATCCACAGAGAAGTAGTCATATTCAAAATTTTTTTAATGTATTCTAATATATTCTGAACTCTGTAGGTTCATCTTTTATGTTCAAATAATAACGATAAATTATAAAGCTCTCCTGAAAACCGTATCCAACTTACCTCTTCTTGATCCAACATTTGTGTCTTCAGTTTCTCTACCAACTGGCTCTGTTGATTAATTTCTTCATCCTAGAATTTTAAAGTACCAAGTTAACAAAGTAGCTCACAATCTGATTGTAACCGTTTTCTAACATAAATTGTAAGATTACTATTCCCTCAATCAAAATATTTCAAAACTTCCTCCAAATCCAACATTGCTTATTTCAATCTCCTAAGAAAATGTTGAAAGAGATGGAATATCTTTGAATAATTATAACATTAACCATGCAATTAAAAAAGTTTAGACTTACAAACGCTATTCATCAAATACTTAAATGCTAAAGAAAATAATAAACATGTTTAAATTTATTACTGAAAAAAATGGCCATTCACTAAAAAGGAGAATTACGGGCCCATATCACTGATGAACATGGATCCAAAAATTCTCAACAAGATATTAACATATCAAATTCAACAGTACTTCAAAAGAATTATGCACCATGATCACGTGGGATTTATTTCTGGGCTGCAGGCTAGTTCAATATTCTCAAATCAATCAACATGATACACCACATTAATAAAACAAATGATAAGAACCATTTGATCCTGTCAATAGATGCAGAAAAAGCATCTGACAAAACACCGCATCTTGGTAAAAACCCTCAAAAAATTAGGGAAAGAAGGAACATACTTTAAAAGCCATATATAAGGCCCACATCTAAAATCATCCTCAATGGGGAAAAACTGAGAACTTTCTCCCTAAGATCAGGAACATGACAGGGATGCCCACTCTTAGCACTATTGTTCAGAATACTACTGGAAGTCCTAGCCTCACCAATCAGACCACACAAAGAAATAAAAGGCATCCAAATCAGCAAGAAGTCAAACTCTCACTCTTTGCAGAGGACATGATATACTCTACATGGGAAACCCAAAAGACTCCACCAAAAAACTGCTAGAGCTGATACATGAATTCAGCAAAATAAAGGCTATAAAACCATTATATAGAAAATCTGCTGCATTTCTATACACCAAGAAGAATGAAGCAACAGAAAAGAGCTATCAAGAAATCAATCCCATTTACAACTGTACTAAAAACCATAAAATACCTAGGAATAAACCTAACCAAAGAGGTTAAAAGATCTGTACACTGAAAACTACAGAAAGCTTATGAAAGAATTAAAGACACCAAGAAATGGAAAAACATTCCATGCTCACAGAAAGGAAAAATACCGTTAAAATGCTGATGCTACCAAAAGCAATAGACACATTCAATGCCATCCCCATCAAATAACACCAGCAATCTTCACAGAGCTAGAATAAACAATCCTAAAATTTGTATAGAATGGGAAAAGACCTCAAATAGCCAAAGTAACCTTGAAAAGAAAATCAAAGCTGGAGGCATCACAATCCCAGACTCTAAGCTTAATTACAAAGCTGTAATCATCAAGACAGTATGGTATTGGCACAAAAACACACACAGACCCAGAAACGGGCCCACAAATATATGGCCAACTAATCTTCAACAAAACAAGAAAGACTATCCAATGGAAAAAGAGTTTCTTCAGCAAGTGGTGCTGGAAAAACCGGAGAGCAACATGCAGAAGAATGAAACTGGACCACTTTCTTGCACCATACACAAAAACAAATTCAAACTGGTTGAAAGGCATAAATGTGAGACAGGAAACTATCAAAATCCTACAGGAGAAAACAGGTAGCAACCTCTTTGACCTCGGCCGCCGCAGCTTCTTACTGGACACAGTCTCTGGACGCAAGGGAAATAAAAGCAAACATGAACTACTGGGACGTCATCAAGACAAAAAGCTTCTATACAGTGAGGGAAACAATCAACAAAACTAAAAGGCAAGATATTTGCAAATGACATATTGGATAAAGGGTTAGTATTCAAAATCTATAAAGAAGTTATCAAATTCAACACCCAAAATACAAATAATCCAGGGAACAACGTGCTAAAGATATGAATAGACACTTCTCCAAAGAGGACATCCAGATGGCTAACAAACACATGAAATGATGCTCAGCATCCCTACTCAACAGGGAAATACAAACCAAAACCACATTGAGACACCACCTCAACTGGTTAAGAGTGGCTAAAATAAACAACTCAGGAAACAACAGATGTTGGCAAGGATGTGGAGAAAGGGGAACCCTTTTGCATTGTTGGTGGGAATGTAAACTGGTGGAGCCATTCTGGAAAACAGTATGGAGGTTCTTCAAAAAAAGTAAAAATAGAACTAACTACCCTATGACCTAACAATTGCACTACTCAGTATTTAACCAAAGGATACAAAAATGCTGATTCGAAGGGCACATACACTCTTATACTCCCATGTTTATTGCAGTGCTATCAACATAGTCAAATTATGGAAAGAGCCCAAATGTCTACCAATTGATGAATGAAGATGATGTAGTACACACACACACACACACACACACACACACACAATGGAGTACTACTCAGTGATGAAAAAGAATGAAATTTTGCCATCTGCAACACTGTGGATGGGACTGGAGGGTATTATCCTAAGTGAAATAAGTCAGAGAGATCATGATTTCACTTGCATATGGAATTTGACAAACTCAACAGATGAACACAGGGGAAGGGAAGGAAAAATAAGATAAAAACAAAGAGGGAGGAAAACCATAAGAGACTCTTAAACACAGAACAAAAAGAAGGCTGTTGGAGGGAGGTAGAGGGGGGAATGGATTAAATGGGTGATGGGCATTAAGCAGGGTACTTGTTGGGATGAGCATAGGGTGTTATATTAATTGGTGAATCACTGGGTTCTACTCCTAAAGCCAAGATTACACTATATATTAACTAACTTGAATTTAAATAAAAAAGGAAAGATGGATAGACAGACAGCAAGAGAGAGCCATTCAGCCACTTCAAACTTGTCCTATCTGCTTAAAACACATAAAATCTCCCCTGAAAACAAAACCAAAACTATTTTCTTCTAGTCTCTTTACCGTTCTTGTTTTCCCTTTCCTCTCTACTTGGTTTGTAATTTGTTATTTTTCACACTTCTGATGGATATAATCAAAGCAGGAAAACACTATTACCACTTTATTCTGTTCCCTCTCTAATCTCTTGCATCACCTTTATTATTGAGTCCTTAGACCCCTGATTCTAAGAGATCATTTTGTTAAGGCTCTCAATGTTAAGGCAAGGCTCTCCAATGACCTAAGAGATCATTTTGTTAAGGCTCTCAATGACCCAATGTTCACTTTCCTTTAGAAAATTAAAGAAGGGAAAAAATTTGTCTCATACATAGTTGCTGCACAGAAACAGCAATTGTGATTCTATATTTTTTATTAAAACAGATGACTTGAACAATACAAGGGTTAGGGGTGCTGACCCCCCCTCCAAGGAGTTGATCTACATATAATCTCTGACTTCACCAAAACTTAATTGTTGGTAGTCTGCTACTGAATGGAAGGTTTACCAATAACAAAGAGAATTAACATATTTTTTGTTATATGTATTATATACAGTACTTTCACAATATAGGAAGCTAAAGAAAATGTTATTAAAATCATACAGAAAATATTTATTTTACTGTACTGTATCAAAAAAAATCCACATCTAAGCGGACCCATGCAATTCAAACCAGTCAGTTGTCTGAGGGTCATCTTTACAACAGTTTTCAAAAGGTTAACAAGTCAAGGAAAATGTAGGTCACCTGGACCCACAGTATTAAAATTACATAATAAAAATACCTATGTCATAACATTCTAAAACAAACTAGAACATGAACAATACGCACCTTGTCATCAAGTTGTTTATACAATTTAGCAATTTCTTCTTCACACTTTCTTCTCTCAGCATCAGTAAAGTTTCCAGTAACTCCAATTGTAGCTGCAGGTTTATCATTGGTAATAGTAATATCTTTATCCACTGCAAAAGCTTCCAAGTTAGCTTTCTCTTTGTCAAACTGTTCATCAATAGGCACTGTCTCTCCTAAAATAAGACAACAGATAGTTAATAAACATCCACTTATCTATAACTTATTATCATTTTATTCCATTTCAGCAGGGCTCACCAACTTTCTTATCCACTCAGTCTGAGATTTGAAAAGCTGCAATTAATTTTGACTCACTTCCATCTTCAAAATCCAGTTACCAAATCTTGGAATTTTTATTGCTTCCATCCTAATCTAGGAAATTTGCCATCTGTAACTTGATTGCTATAGCTCTCAAGAAGGCCTTTATGCCTCTATTTATTATTTCAGGCAATATCAGAATTTAAGAGGTTTTAGTCATTTTATTTGATGATCTCTAATACTTAAAAAATAAAAAAATGATATACTTTATTATTTTTGTTTATATTCATGTCAGTCTCAAATTTATAAAATAGCTTTTCAGTCATATTCAACAAACTCAAAATGACAAATTTATAAATGATTACCATTACGCCATCGGTTGAGTTCATTTTCAAGCCACTGAATGGTGTTCCGCAGGGTCTTATTTTTTTCCTTTTCTCTTTCATACTTCTTTTTCCACTGTTCTGCAGTTAATTCTACATTTACACAAACTGTGTTCTTAATTGTTTTGGCCCTAAGAGAAGTAATTGCAGGAAAAAAATGTGACTAAGATTAACTATTTCAATTGACAGCTATAGATCTCTCTTTTTATATACATGTATGGCATATATGGCTAAGTAATTTGGCTCTTCAATTATCTTTAGACCATATACAAAGAACTATAATTACTACAATGCTTCTTCAACAAGCTAAATAAATTTGGGTCAGTCTTCAAATCTGTGAATAGCTTTAAAAAAAGTTTAACCACCTGATGAGGATAAAAATGCAAGGGCTCATATTTTCCTAATTCATTTGCAAGGCTGAATTAATAAAAAAAAAAATATTGTTGAAGGTCAAAGATAAAGTCATCACTACTGACTTTCCTAGGTTAACCAGTTCATATATGGTTATCTCATTGTTTGACCCTGTCAAGAGACTAACACAGGATTAGATTTGTTAAGGTTTTCTTCATTATCTGATTAAAATGTTTATTTTCTTTAACGTTGAATTAAAGTTTCTCCTACAAATTTGACTGAATTTAAGACTTAAATATGTACTAAAACTTAATTCAAATCCAAGCAGCTTTAAAAATGGACCTTGCTTATGTCTCTGAATTAAAAAGTTGTGTCATATTAACAATATGCACTGGTCTGTAAATCTATCTATATTTTCCTAGACTTAATAAGCAAAAGACCGGAAAGAGAGAGAGGCAAACCATGAGAGACTCTTGAATGCTGACAAAAACTGAGGACTGATGGATGTGGGGGGGAAGGGGGATGGGCATGGAGGAGGGCACCTATGGGGATGAGCACTGGGTGTTATGTGGAAACTAATTTGACAATAAACTATTTGTAAAAAAAATAAAAAAATAAAAAAAATAAGCAAAAGACCTATCTACATTTAGACTCTGTATTTTCTCAACAACAAACCTTTGACCAAACAGGAGTGTAGACTTTGTTTCAGATTCATTGTATGATGATGGAGAGCAGCAAATTACAATAGTAGTTCTACAGTTCCCACCTAATGAATCTTGAAGAATTCTTGTCATTTTACTATCGCGATATGGAACATACGTCTACATTCAAAAACAAACAAAAGAAACAAGACCAATGGGTTTCTACACAATAAAATTTGCTTTATTAATATGCTACTTTAAGTAAATTACAAAGGGATTTTGGTTATTTTAACTGATAATATTATGATGGGAACTAGAACATACATACTACTACTCTAAATTCCTAAAAACTAATTCACACATACTAACTTAAAAACACCAGAACTCCCTCTCCCGGGAACATCCATGCATTTATGTCCATTGATATCTAATTCCCCATTAGATAACTAGGGAAAGAGAAGATATGTGTACTCACACTTCCCTCTGCCAAAGCAGAAATGACATTTCCAAGAGCAGAAAGTGACTTGTTGATGTTCTTAGCTTCATCCAGCACAGCACCTTCAGCTCCAGTTTTACTAACCTATACATAAGATTTCAAAAGAATGAAAACAAAATTTTAAGTTTAAAATGATTTTCTTTGAATTTTCTAAAAAGTTCAGAGGTCATTAATAACCAGCAAACAACAAAATGGAAAGCTTCATGATTTTAGTTGTCAATTATTTACTCTAAGCTATCACTACTTCTTAAGTATTAGTCTTCTGACAACTTGGTCAAGTAACTAGGTGCATGACAAGAATGTGATTAAGGAGATCCCAAATTTTATTTTTAGTTTGTGCTCTTGAAAATAACACATTTACAAGTACATTTGTAATTTACTATTTGTTAATCCCCTTTGCTCCATTAAGAGGAACCTTTTAAAATTTGCTAAAGCATTAAGGTTGATATTCTAACTGTTATGCACTAAGTTTAAATATATAAGCCAACTTGCTTCTTTTAAAAAGATGAGAAATATATATGTTAAAGATAGGATAAAATAACAGATTGTTAATGTCGACTGAAGAAACAGCCTTTCAGAATTCACAAAATTAAAGACAGGCTTTGAAGGATATGTTTAAGGCTTGGGTAAAAGGGAGTAGGTATGTCACTTTTAACAGAAGAAACAAATTAGTGAAACAGCACAATTGGTTACAGAAATCAATATTAAAATATTTGAACTTTTGATTATCTCATAAATTACAGATTATAGTACACAGTAGAGTTTGTAATATTAATCATCCAAAGGAAAGAAAGATACAACCAAACCAGAAAGACTAATGGATAGTTATCAGTTTCCACAGAAAACCCACTGCCAATATGGATAAAATAGATACCAAAAATTAGGAAAAAGATACCTAATAAAACTGGTAACAACATACGCTGAACTAATTCTCAATAAAAACATATACCCTAAGCCAAAGGTAACACCTATTGGTTGAAATGGACTATGGCACAAATAACAGTAATTTGGTATTGATTTTTCAGTTTAAGTAGTCACTGGCACTGCATCAATGCGTTTAAACTCAAAAATACTCCCAAATCCAATTTGATAAGTTATTAAGATGTTAACAATGAATAATGCCTAAGTCCAAATTCAAGTTACTAAAGTTTATAAAAATGCTTAAACATCTACCAGAATATAAAGATTTTACCTTTTCACTACCAGCTAAATCAACCAGATAAAGTTTTCCACTCAGCTTTTGTTCCGTTTGCGTGTTCTCTTGTTTTACGTTAATAAGAAATATACTGTGACTCCTAGAGCTATGTTCATTCATATCTGCAATGAAATTACACAAACAACTATAAACAAACATGGCTTTCCCTTACTAGTAATTTCTAAAGCATCACTTTACTTAAAAACCTTACAATTAATCAACTTGATAAAGAGACTGTAAGGCAGCTTTGAAACTTAACTCATGTTAATAAACATTCTACTTACTTGTAACTGCTACATGTCTGTTAGATTTTCCTTCATCAATGGTATCCATAACTTCATCAGGACTACATACAAAACGCTCTGTGCATCCCTATAAAATAATTTTTTTAAATATGTCAACAACCTAAAGTAATTTTATTACAGGATTTTTCTATTTTATTTTTTTAAATGTTTACTTTCGAGACAAAGAGACAGCATGAGCAGGGAGGGGCAGAGAGAGAAAGACACAGAGCCCAATGTGGGGCTCGAACTCATGAACTGTGATATCATGACCTGAGCCAAATCAGATGCTTAACCAACTGAGCCACACAAGGGCCCCTATTACAGGGTTTTTCTAAACAAGCATTCTGCATTATTTTATAAGTACCTTTACATAGGGAACTCGGTTTTTATCTTCATGAACGGAAAGGTTGGTCTTTGAAACTGAAAAAGACAAATAAATAATATCAGCAACATTCTCTTAAACGCTAACAGTTAACTATGAAATAGCTAATTCAATAATAGATTGTTTCCTTTCCCAAGCAGCCTAATAAGTAAATCTTAAAAATACGAACACATCACTGTTAAAGACTACGTAGAAACAATAGGAGATTTAAATAGAAACTAATGCAGCAACACAGAATTTTAGGTCCAATGCAACTTATACCACCCACATTTTGGAAATAACATTAAGCCAGGTTGGTTGAATAGTTTGCCCAAGGGCAATGTATCTAATTGACAGCTGACAGAAGACTAGGCCTCAGGATCTCTAACTACAATCCATTTCTCTAATTACTACTTAAGAAACACAAGCACCTATAAATATGCTCTTATTAAATAAGTTATTCAATATGTAAAAGGCATTAACTAACTTTAAAAGAATTTTAAAATAGGTTTCTTCTAATTTAAGTCAATTTCATAGAGTTTACTTAGAAATGGTCTCACACTTACTACTAAAAATAGTAACATGTGCTATTTTACAATGATAAAAAAGCACGAATTTAACTTACCGTCTAACAGGTCTCTTATCTTATCCAAATAAATTTCAAAATACGAAACCTGAAGGGCAAAGAAATAAAGGGGAAAAAAAACCAACTAATTAAAATTATAAAATAATTTATTCATTACGTCATTACATTTATTGGGGTCTGAGAGCCAAGCACCATCTATACTAGGGGACAGAGTTAACAACTCAGCCACAGCTCATGTTCTAATAGGAAGATCTAAATTCTCTAAACTGCTCACATAACTAAAAAGCAATTTCCATTATATATCTTCATATCTTCAATGAATTAGACTCATGAGAGCAGTTAAGAACCTCTGCGTTCAGTAATAAACTCCATCATTTTATGGACAAGAGACTTTATGACCTTGTTTAAGGTCATCTAATGGCAGATAAAGAACCCTCAGTTTACTAATTCTAATGATCTTTCTACTCTAACGGTCCATAAAAAGCTAAAAATATTTTTAAAACAAAAGAGCATTTATTATTTCTTGGAATAAAGTTTTTCTGCACGTAAAACAAAATACAATCTTTCCTCAAGGATTTTTACCTTAATATGAAATTCCAAATTTTCATCCATGGAGTAAATGTAATTAAAAATATCCTGAACTATTCTTGGAATAATCCCCATTCCTTCTGGATCATGAAGTTTACCCTAAACAGAAAACAAAATGACACTTTAAGATGTATGACTTTAAAAACTTCCAATCTACAATTTATAGTCAATAGAGGATAGGAATTGTAATTGTTGCCATTTTATTGTGAAAATGGCCCTAACAAATATGTAAATATTTGAATCCAATTCAACTATTACATGTATTTGTAAGTCACACATAAATATTGCATGTCAACAACATGGGTTACTAACTAATCTTAGCCTTTTACTTAATCATTTAGTCCATGCTTGTGAAATAAACATATTCTAGAGAATGGGTTTAGTTTGTTTCTTCCCATATAAATCCATATTGTTCCTTCAAGTTAAATCCATGCAAGTGCTATTCTCCATAACTTTATGGAAATGAGTAATATGAATTACACTAAAATACTCAGTCATTTATACATAATGCTCAGATAAATGATAAAAGCAGATGCCTTGTAGCAATAGCATAAGGTACAGGCTGTTTTCTAGAAGCAAAGTTTGGGCAGGTCCACATCTTATTATAGTGACAGCACCGATAATTGTGGACATATTCCTTATTAAAGAAAAGTGACAGGTATTTGGAGAGGAGAACTAATTGCTCTGAATAGAAATGAAAACATATAACAGCCAAGATTTCAAATTTCCATCATAACAGAAAATTCCTGTTAATTCAAAAATGTTATAATTGTGTGGCTATGCTGCTAAAACAAAGCTAGATATGATTTCAAATACATAATTTCATTATTCAAACTCCAGAACTGATTAGATTCCAACAGTGATGTTACCTATGTATTATTCATAGGAGAGTAAGTAACAGAATAAAGCTGTTTAAACACAGTAAAATCATTTCACAAATAATGAATGCACCTCTATTCTGCAAACCACAGGCAAGTACAGATTATAAAATATTACCTCCATTGTGTGTGTTTTCCCAGAGGATGTTTGTCCATATGCAAATATTGTTCCATTGTATCCCTCAAGTACATCTATGAGAAAATAAGAGATTTTATACTTCAGGGGATTTTTTTCCTCTTAAAGAAGTTTCATAAGAAATTAGTTAAGAATGTTAGAAAGCACTGAAAAAATTCACATCCTCATCTATGCATAATCAAATCTGCATAATAAAATATTTGTGGGAAGAACAGTGAGAAAGATTCGGATTTTCTTTACACTAATATGAAAGATACCATCACAAAGTTTAGTTCATGAATAATTTATAAAGACATTAAAGAAAAAAGTAAGAATACATCAATGGTAATTTTCTTAGTGATGATTCCCCCAAGCAGTTACTTTCTCTCCAGCCCTGATTACTTGAATGCTGACAAAAACTGCGAGGCTGCGATGGAAGAGGGCACTTGTGGGGATGAGCACTGAGTGTTATGTGGAAATTAATTTGACAATAAACTATTTGTTAAAAAAAAAAAAAAAAGAAAAAAAAAAAGAATCACATCTGCTCAGGGATCAGGGTCTTTCAACCCCTAGTCTTGACAGGGCTCATTGCACGTGCTCAATAAATGTCTCCTTAACTTATAAAATAAAAAAAAAACAAAAACAAAAAAACACAAAATTTAAATTCTATTGCTTATAGTCATCTTTTATATAACTGTACATACATCTCAAATGTCATTACACCTGTATTCCAAAGATTTATGTGACCTAAAAGAAAAATAATGTTCTGCAAATTTACATAAGAGACAGGAATTCACTTTTACAAACAACTAGGGCTACTGTTGATGGTTAACCAGTGGTTAAATCTCACAAACCCATACAACAGTCCCCCTTCTACAAGCTTAACAAGTCCAGTTCTACATCAAAAATAAATTCTCAGAAAGTTCCTATGAAATTTAATATTTTTTAGCCCTGTATATACTATAAGATCTACCATTAACCTTAATTTAAGTATCTTTCTTTACTAGGTTGAAGGGAAAAAAGAAAATGTAACAAGGTGACCTTCTGGTTTTCAATTTTCAAGGATCTAGTTTGTTGTATTTTTTTGGTGATGAAAAGGTACTAAGAGATTACACTGTATTCTAGAGGAAGCTAAAGTTAAAAAGAGAAGCCTCTGTTGGAAATAGCAGATGGCAATAGTTTTAAGTAAATCAGTAGCAAATCAATCCTTGTTTTTTTAAACTGGCTACTTAAAAAAGGAAAAAAAGGACAATCCCAACATTGGGCACAACTAACTAGATATTAACAGAGGAAAAAAAAAAAGGTATTTACTTCCCTGGGAAAAATCTTAAGAGATCTCATATCACATTTAAAAGAAATTGCATTGCATTGCAGTATAATTCTGAAAAGGAAATCATCCAGAGAAAAAAGTACTGCACCCTTTCCAATTCACTTCTTTTAAACATACCTGTTCTTAGTATGTCTATGTCACACTCTCTGCCCAAGATCTTTTAATCAAATCCAAATTTTTGATACATCTATTTATGATATGGTCTATTCATGATATGATCCAAATACCTAGCAACCACCAAAATAAATACTTAAAAAAATATTGGTAAGTAAACTAACAAGTGACTTTCTCAAGATCATATTTAGTAGCATGTCTACAAAATATTAGAGTATTATTTGTGGCTATGTCAAACTATGTTATATGAAGGGACCTAGGATAACAAATGTACGCAATACATTTATATTTGGGACTTCAAGCATAACTAAAAACTTCGTATGATTACAGAGATTATGGAATATTCAACATTCATATATTTACCGAACACCTGCTAGAATCTAAGCTCTGCTCTGGGTGAAGGGATATAACAATGACTGATTAGAGGTGATTTCTAGACATGCCACAGTATAACTAAAGTAAGTTTGATAAACATTTTTGTTAATTAGGAAAATAATTCTTGCTTACCTTCAAATCCTGACTACATACTTTCTCTAGTGACTTACCCCCAACAAATCTAAACATACAGAAAATGTGAATACATTTTACAGGGAACACTCCTACAACCACTAAAAACTTAGTCATTAACATTTTATAATTTTACAGTTTAATCATGTATCTATCCATCCATCTCATTTTTTAATGCATTTCAAAGTAAACTGCAGACTTCAATACATTTTCACCTAAAATACTTCACCATGCATATATCATTAACTAGGATTCATTTTCCAGTTTCATTCCCTGAAGTTTATATACAATGATACGTACCTATCCTGAAAATGAATCTTTATTTAAAAAAAAAAAAAAATTTTTTTTAAATGTTTTTATTTCTAGGAGAAAGAGACACACACACAGCATGAGCAGGGGAGGGTCAGAGAGAGAGGGAGACACAGAATCCAAAGCAGGCTCCAGGCTCTGAGCTAGCTGTCAGCACAGAGCCCAATGTGGGGCTCAAATCCACAAACCGTGAGATCATGACCTGAGCCGAAGTTGGACGCTTAACAGGCTGAGCCACCCAGGTGCCCCATGAGGATGAATCTTTAAAGAAATAAAAATAATACACATGTATTTGAAAATCCTAGAGAGTATACATCTGTAATCAAGTAAAATTAGGTTCTTTTTGACACGGCTCTTGTTTGCTTTTTCAGCTCCACCTCCAATCATCCTTCCTCTCACACTGCTATTTTTGTTGGTCAAATGATCAAATCTGACAAATTAACGTGGTTCAACTTCAGTCATACCACAATGTATGTTGTTCCTCACATCCACAATGCTCTTCTCAGGTGGGTATGCCTTGACGCAATGTCACCTCTGCCAAAACGCACCCCTCCTTCTCCTTCCTAGTCTTTGTGTATCTTTTAAGACAAGCTTAGGCTTTACTTTTTTTCTCTACCCCAACATGATAAACCATTGCCAAGTACATTTGGATGAGAATCTCATCCTGTGTGTTCCTACAGCATTTACATTTAAAGATTATACTTATTACTATCATTGCAACTGTCAATTAACTTATCTGCCTTCCTCACCTGCTTGTAAACTCCTTGAGGCCAGGGGTGTGTTTAACTCTTAGCACAGTGACTGGCACTTAGTAGGGACTCAAATGCTTCCTGAATGATTATTACCATTACAAACACACAGCATCTTTCTAAAGCCTCCCTCACTGTTTAAAATATACCTTTGCTGTTCTTGTGAGAAACAGAGATGGACAACTATAGACAAGTATTACTTCTCTCATATTCTGTAAAAAAGGAAAACATTTAGGGACACCTGGGTGGCTGAGTCATTTGAGATCAGTCTTGATCTCATGATCATGAGTTCAAGCCCCGCATCAGGCTCTCTGCTATCAGCTCAGAGACTGCTTCTGATCTTCTGTCCCCATCCCCTCCTCTTCCTTGCATACTCTCTCAAAAATAAACAAAACACTAAAAAATGAAAACAAAGAGGAAGGAAGGAAAGAAGGAAGGAAGGAAGGAGGGAGGGAGGGAGGGAAGGAGGGAGGGAGGGAGGGAGGGAGGGAGGGAGGGAGGGAGAAAGAAAGAAAGAAAGAAAGAAAGAAAGAAAGAAAGAAAGAAAAGAAAAAAGAAAAGAAAAGAAAAGAAAAGAAAGAAAGAAAAACATTTAGTAAGCAAGACAACAGCATGACACCTTCTAAAAGTTACTTATCTCTGAACTTCAGCTTCCTCAACAGCAAAACGTGTTTAGGGAAGGCTGTGAGACTTACAAGTCATCATAAAAAATTACTGCTAACATCTGAAAGCATAAAAATGTGCCAGGCTCTCATAATTCTTCATATATTAGTTTATTAAATGCTCACAAAACCCTGTGAAAGGTACTATTTTTAATCCTACTTTATAGAGGACAAAACTGAGGAACAGAGATATTAATTTGCCCATACTCCCACAGCTAGTAAGATGGAGCTGGGATCCCAACCCAGACAGTCTTGGCTCTAAAGACATACACTTGACCACTGCACTGTATTATCAAGGAACACAGGAACTAAAACAAATATATGGCAGGCCGCATCTGGAAAAATTAAACATAAATAAAGTTGGCAGACAGCTCAGGTCAGGAAGCTATGGTAGGAAACAGAAATCTATGAAGGTCTGGTAAGATGACTGGTGTATAGCAAGTACTGAATAAATGACAACTTCATATAGGGAACTGAAGAGACATCACTCAAGATTTGGAATTCACAAGGGAAAACAAGTGGGTAAAACTTGTTCAAAATAAAGAAAACCTATCTAATGAATATACAGAAAGGAAAAGGTAATAACATTGTACATAATAAAGTTACACAAACATAAACTTGTACAGAAATTTATGAAACAATGCTTCAGTGAACTGTCAGGAGCCCAAAGAGTACTAGCTGCTTTCAGGTCACCTTTGGCAGCTTGCTTATCAAATCCGCATCTCAGAAGAAATACCACCTCACCTATCATTTTGCTGACTGTTGCCTACCAACAGTTTCTAACCATGGCCTTCCACCTGATTGGCGTGCCAATAACTGTCCCAAGTCCAACCTGCCATGTATTTGGGTTGGTTTCCTGTCCTCGTACCTCACCAGGCACCCACCACCTGTCTACCTCCTTACCCTCCTTAAATCTATATATCTATTGGTAACTCTGCCACATTCATATTCTTGTTCAGGAAAAGTCCCACTACCTACTATCTATATCCAGGCTCCTCCAAAATGGTAGAGAGCATTTGGGGGAAGATAAAAGAAATAAGTCATAGCCAGGTGATACTTCCCTAATACAAATTACACGCTAGCAAAGAAGCTGGAGAGAGACAGGGACAGAACTTTCTATTTTAACAGCTGCTTGAAGCCTAATTTTGTAGGGTGAAAATATTATACACTGAGTTACCCCAAGCACGATTATGGAAGATTAAATTAATAAAATAATTTCCTCTCTTAGAAGATAAAGGAAACAAACAGCAGTTGATATTTATTGTGTGCTTGTTTCTTCGTATCAGCCCCTGGGTGAAGTTCTTTTTCATGAAAAATTTTTTTTTAATTAATTTATTTTGAATGACAGAAAGCAGCACATGCAGAGCAGCAGAGAGAAAGGAAGTGAGAAACCCAAGCATGCTCCACACTGTCCTCTTAGAGCTCAATTTGGGGCTTGATCCTATGGACTGTGAGATCATGACCTGAGCCAAAATTAAGAGCAGGACGCTTAACCAAAATGAGCCACTCAGGCACCTCTCCATGAATCATTTTTTTCAATATTCAGTATCCTCATTTTGCAGAACAGGAAATGAAGACTTAGAAAAGTTAGGTAACTTACCAAAAGTCACACAGTGAGAAAGTGGAAGAGCCTAGATTTTAATCTAGGTTTGTCTGATTCCAAAGCCTATGTTCTTAACCATAATGCAAACAAGGAAACTGATATTCAAAATTCGGTTCTAAAAGTAAAACAGGAATTTGCTGTAAAGTAAAAGGGATCAAATTTTGAGAACAGGAGGGAAATTTCACTAAATGAATCATGTCATCTTAAAATTGTAAATAGTAATGAAACAAAACGTAATAGAAACATGTACCTCAGGACTTCAGGATAATAGATTTCAAAGAGTTCTTAGAAAGGTAAATATGAGACTATTATTAACAGACTAACCAAGGATGTGCAAAAAGAGATAAAATCACTAGAACAGCATGAGAAAAATAAAAGCCCATAATAAGTGAGTCTAATCAAAACAAAGTAGAAAGCCCTAAAGTTTTTTAAATATTCAGACAGAGACTAATATAGGAGGAGACTTGCACAGCCCAGAGAATAAAATGTTAACAGATAATGTAAGACAGAGGTATTCCCATTTTATTACCACTTCCTACACTATTATCCTCAAAATGGAGCAACAAAATAAACACTGTCAAGACAGACTTTAAGGCTGAGGTGGATAAAAGAGCCAAAGAATGGTTATAAATGAGCCCAGATTTCTAGTTATAGAAGAAATACATTCCATGGATAAAAATTTCACAGCCACTAAAGCTCATTTTTAAAAGCCGTGGAGAACGAAAAGATGACAAACTTGTAAATGTTATACTCATTTTCAAAAAGGAAAAATGATAGATCATGGGAACTACAGAAAAGTATACAAAATTTCACTAAGGAAAAGCTATGGCTGAACTACCTAATTTCCTGTCTGGATAAGGTCACCCGACTGACACTTTGGGAAACACCAGACTCTTGTACCATGACTTCATAAAAGGATCCAAATTTTTCATCAAATTTTTGTTGATATGTGACTAGCTAAGAACTAGATAACTGTCTAAGTAAGAGAGTCTGAAGTTGGCTGAATACTCAGTGTGATAATTAACTGCCTAAAACCTTACTTAGTTTTTAGAAAACTAGGCAAAGGAACACAGCCCATTAAGCATTTATTAAAACTTATTAATAAGTTTGAGTGGGGAAAGAGGCAGAGAGAGAGAGAGAGGGAGGGAGGGGAAGAGGGAGAGAGAGGGAGAGGGAGACGGAGAGACAGGGAGGGAGGGGGAGAGGGTGAGAAGGGTGCAGAGCAGGTCATCAGCTCTATCAAGTCACCTCAACTCTCTGACCCTCGGTCCTCTCTGACCCTCAGTCTCCTCCTCTGTAAAGGGAAGATCTGCCTGGCTCTGGAGGAACTCAGGAGGGCTCTGGGAAGCACTTAGCACCCTGTGAGCTGAATAGACAATTCGATGGTAGTTGTCTCCCGACATGGCTCTGGCCATGTGTTCTTCTAATGTCTTCCACTAGAGGGAGCACCGAGAAGGCAGAGGAGCAGCTGCCCGCCGGGCGGGGTCTCCCTTTCTGGGACAATGGAGGACTCGGCGTGTCGGCGTGACCCACTCAACCGGCGGATGGAGAAACCCTGGGAACTGCAGGCGGGGAGGCCCCATCCTGGCNAGAAAGAGAGAGAGAGAGAGAGGGGGAGAGAGAGAGAGAGAGAGAGAGAGAGAGAGAGAGACACCCAAGCAGGCTCCACACTTGTCAGCACAGAGGCCAACGCTGGGCTCAATCTCACAAATCGTTAGATCACGATCTGAGCCAAAACCAAAGTCAGATGCTTAACCGACTGAGCCACTCAGGTACCCCCAGTTAAGCATTTTATAAATGATTTGGAGTCATATGTTTCAAACAACATCCATAAAAAGTTTTTAAAAAATTTATAAGTCCTTGACACCATAACAGACTTATTAAATATGCTGATAGCCAATATTTATCCCTATAAGATAACCATAAAAACAAAACTCAAAATATAATCAAGAACTAAAATGTTAAGATAGAATCCACACTTTAAAAGCTTATAGTCAAATTATATTTTATTTTATTTTATTTTTTTAAATGTTTGTTTATTTTTGAAGGAGAGAGAAAGAGTACAGGCAGGGAGAGGGGCAGAGAGAGAGGGAAACACAGAATCCGAAGCAGGCTCCAGGCTCTGAGCTGTCAGCACACAGCCTGATGTGGGGCTCAAATACATGAATCGCGAGATCATGAACTGAGCCGAAGTCAGACACCCAATCGACTGAGCCACTCAGGTGCCCCAATAGTCAAATTTTAAATCTCCAATATTCAAGTGTGGAAGAGGGTTTAATGTTGGCCACAGCAGATGTGAAAAAGATCTGTACATTTAAATTGCCCATGAGCTTATGAATCAATAATTTAATGTTATTAAAATAGCGAATGTGCGGCGCCAGGGTGGCTCAGTTGATTAAGCGTTGACTCTTGATTTCAGCTCAGGTCATGATCTTAAAGGTTTGTAAGTTTAAGAACCACATCGGGCTCTGTGCTGACAGTGCAGACCTTGCCTGGGATTCTCAGTCTCCTTTTCTCTCTGCCCTGCTCGCAGGTACGCACACTCACGCTCTCGCTCTCTCTCTCTGTGTCAAAAATAAATACTGTGAGTTCGCACCCCATGCTGGGTACAGAGATTATTAAAAAATAAAATCTTAAAGTAAATAAAAGCTATAGATCAGAAAAAAGTAAAGAAATAAATTTGTTAAAAAGCTACTGTAAAATCTTAAGCTGTACTGAGTAAAAAATTATGTCAAAATCAAAGAAGGTAATGTAATTGTGTTCTAGGACAGATCCATTTGGAAAATTACTTGATGCCTACAAACAAAAGATGACACTGCCTGTTCCTCTTTGTTTTAATCATTTATAGAATCAAGTTAATTCTCCATCATTCTATGAAGATTTCACATCCAGTCCACTGTCTCTCACCATACTATTCCTGTTGTAATTCTTGGTGGTTAAAATGTCCATTTAGTAGATGATCCGAATAAGATACTCAGGTCTCTCAGATCCTCTGCCTAGTTTTCTCCATGATCTTGTCCTTTACTCCTTCAGATATCAACTCTACAGTTATACTCTAGACCTTTTAATTATTAATTACACTACTTCCCCAAGGGCAATTAAGTATTTACTCCCTATTATTCCTTCTACTACCCTGATTCCAACAAACCTTTGACCCCACTAAGACTATAATATACTATTATTACCACTTCTTTTCACTGTCCCTAAAACCCATTCCACCCACCTGTGTTCTTCTTCCCCTCATTCACCATAGATCCCACGGTTCACTATTATCATCATTCTCTCGACTACAGCCTCAATTCTCTTGCTTTTCTCTCACTCTTTTGTACTCACCTGATAAAAACCCAACTAGGTAAATTTAACTCTTCTGGCAGCTAACTTCAAGTGGGCCCGTAATGCAGCCTGGCAATACAGTCATATTTCCCTAATCCATTCAACTTCTATTGCCAGTCAGCTTCATTCCTTTTCCTAGAACCCCCTCCCCTTCATCTTCATTCCGTGATGACTCTGCTCCATGAATCACAGACAAAATGGAATTAATACGAAGAGAAGATCCACATTTTTCTTCCATCACACCTATAGACTTACTTCTATCCAAAAACTCTGCCTTTTTTTCTGTTACTGGATAAACTGCACTCCTACTTAACCCTGACCTGTCCACTTTTATACCAAATTCCATCCCCTCTATCCTAGTATTCACTAGGCTATCACTCATACCCTCTTCTCAACTCTATGGTTCTATGATTTTAGAAAATATAAACTTGTGGGGCGCCTGGGTGGCTTAGTCGGTTAAGCGTCTGACTTTTGCTTAGGTCACGATCTCGCGGTTCGCGGGTTCGAGCCTCGCATCGGGTTCTGTGCTGACTTCCAGCTCAGAGCCTGGAGCCTGTTTCAGTCTGTGACTCCCTCTCTCTCTGACCCTCCCCTGCTCACGCGGTCTCTCTCTCTCTAAGAAATAAATAAAACATTTAAAAAAAGAAAAAAGAAAATATAAACTTGAAAAATCTTAGTACAAATTAACAGTATTAACTGGAATATACACACTTTTCTCACCCTTGGTAACTTCTGTTAAATTCCTCAAGTGTTTTTCTGCTGAACACAAGAAAAGTCTTTGGGGAAGAAATAACAATGGAATGGAAGAATGATAGTTTGCTACCATTTTCTACTACTTTTTATAAATTTGTCTAACCATTTTGTACTCATTTTCATGCTGCTGTATTTCTATAACTGCTACCTTAGAAACTCTCCTGGGAATACCTAATCGAAATGCATCTTCTAGAACAAGTGTGTAACACTAAAATTCCTGTAATACCCTACACTAGGTACTATATATGAATTAGACCATGGAATTTCAGCCAATAGTGTGTTTACTAACTGTATTTGATCTTTTTTATTAAACAATTGTCTTCTACAATTAACTAAAAAAGGGGGGGGCATTAAAATGAAAAAAATGTTGGGTAAATGGAGAAGACCACAAACAAAATTTTACTTATTGCTGGGGACAATACAGCAATATATTTACCTTTAACAATCTTCTTTGCACAATCATTATATACTTGTTCTTGAGAGGTGTTTGACTGGAACACTCGGTCAAATGCATAAGGCTTGGACTGAAAAACAGAAACAAAGGCTTCAACATCACAAATTAAAGGTGAATGGGCACTTATAAGCTCCTTTAAAGATGTCATCATATATTTAACCTTTTAAATAGGGTACCTACTATGCATTACTTCGTGTCATAGTATCTTTTGTGGAAAGGATCTTAGGGATCACCAAGTACACATTCACTAGAATAAACAGCACCAAACCAAAAATGTCTTTATTAGATTTCCAGGGCCTAGCACTATTATGATAGGTACTCAAATATTGCCGAGTGAATTTTTATTTAATGAGTGTCTACTCCGGCAAGTACCAAGACTCTATTTTCAATGATATTATTTTGCAAATAAGAAAACTAGAATCCTGAAAGGTACAAACAGTGTTAATGAAAAACTAAAATTTAAATCCAAATCTCCTTTCAGTTCAGAGCTCCTTCCACTCCTCCCATTTTACTGCAACAGCTTTTCAATCATTTATTAACAAATATTTATGGAATGCCTAATATAGTAGACATCTTACTAGAATGCTGACCAAGGCAGATATACTCTCTGCTTTAGTGCAGCATAAATAATAGTGGGGCAGACATCAGACAAATAATTAAATGACTAGATATCTGTCTGACTCATGTAACAGAGTGCTATGACAGCATATAAGAGAAGCTCCCAAGTTTGGGAGAAAGCAGAAATATTCCAGGGAACCAATCTGGAGAAGGATGTTTAAAAACTGAAGAAAAGTAGCTCACTACCTGTTTCCTCAATACTAGTCATGGGAGGGTGAGTGTGGAAGTAGCCTAGCTGAGTACTGAATGCTTAAAGATCCTAAGGCAGAAAGAAGCTTGTAGAATGCAGGAAGCCAAAAGTTGGAAGTTTAAGAAGCAAAGATCAAATGTAAATACAACAAGGTAAAAAAAGGCAAATAACATCTTAGTGTTATTTTGAAAATAGTTTTGACCTTCTGAGTCTCCTGAAAGGATCTTGAGGACTCATTTAGACCACTGCTGATACTGTCTGACGAATGAGCCAGAGGGATGGAATGAAAAAAAATCATAGTGTCCATGCACGTCAAGGAATTATCAAGGAGGGACTGACTGTATCAAATATAGCTGTGAGGTCAAGGCAAAACTGAAAAGTATCCAATGACAAAGGTCAGACTGGAAAGAGATTTAAAAAGTATGAGAAGTAACTAAGTAAGTAAAGCAGAAATCCGGCTGTAGGTCTAAAGAAAATTTTTTTAAAGATGGACAAGACCTGAAAAAGTTTAAATGCTGGCAGGAACAATCTAGTAATCTAGGAGAAAAAGTAAGCATGCACAGATGAGAGAGGAGGGCAAGGGGATTCTAAGTATTTGAAAGGAAGTGTATGTCTGGTTTCTACCCTCTCCTGTAGGAAAGTAAGGACGCTGGGCCCTAAAATATAAAACTATAATGGCTTCCAAAACAATCCTTAACATTACAGAAGACTTCTCAGGCCTTAGCCAAAATAAAAAAAAAGACCTTACTTTTTAGAAACTATATCTCATAGTCTCCTTCCCCAAAGCTTCGGGTAATGAAAATTACAATGAAACAGACACTCCTAAAGGGCTATCAAAAGTCATTCCTAATTCCCCTTCCCCTTGCCACTTTCCACTACATAGGCTGGGAAGCTAACCACCTGATAGCCTAGTCTCTTTGCAACCAGTGGGCATATGACCCACTTCTGGATTCTATAAAGTGATGGCCTGCTGAAGGTCTCAAGGAAATGCTTTTGTTTTTCTGATGAAAAGGACCACTTCAGCTGGAGCTGCCCTTTCTCCTTTCTGGAATGATGGAGCTGTAGCATCCATCTTACAAACATGATGAAAAGTCAATTAACTTAAGGATGACAACACACAACAAGAGTCAGTAAACAGTGGCAGCAAGGGCCTATCTGCAGACTTCTTATATGAGAAAAATAACCTTGTATTTATTTTAACCACTATTAGTTATGTTCCCTCTGCAGCTGAAAGCATTCCTAAAGGTTATACTAAGATGACCTCACTTTGACATCAATTAAAAGTAGGCATCTCAAGGTCTAATTATTCTTCACCTATGAAACATACATAAAAATGTCCTTTCACGAGCCTAAGTGTCCATCAACTGATGAATGGATCAAGAAGATGTGGTTTATCTATACAATGGAATACTACACGGCAATGAGGAAGAATGAAATCTGGCCATGTGTAGCAACATGGATGGAACTTGAGGGTGTTATGCTGAGCGAAATAGGTCAGGCAGAGAAGGACAAACACCATATGTTTGCACGTGTAGGAGGATTAGCAGGAACCTAACGAAGGACCATGGGGGAGAAGAAGGGGGGAAATAGTGGGGGAGAGGGAGGGAGGCAAACTATGAGAGACTCTTGAATGCTGAGAACAAACTGAGGGTAGATGGGGTGGGGGAGCGGGAGGGGCGTGATGGGCATGGAGGAGGGCACTTATGGGGATGAGCACTGGGTGTTGTATGGAAACCAGCTTGACAATAAACTATTCAAAAAAAAAAAAAAGTCCTTTCACTAAGATTCTACACAGGCATTAACATCCAATTTTACAGGTGCTACTAAGAAAAAAAAAAAAAAAGACAATCTACTCTTTTACTGATTGTATAAGACATAATCATGACGAACAATTCTGAAAACAAACACACGTACAATCAAAATAACAATCACCATCCACAGATAAACCATTCTAATTCTTTCTATCCAAAAAGAAAGTAAAGTTTCCTCTTCATGTATCCAGCAAACACTTATTTAGCACCTATCAGGTATCAGTTTAACTATCAGATAAACGATTAACAGAGTTTCAGAAATGTTATTTAGCTAGTACAGACTGCAGGGTTCAAAGAACAGAGAATAAGGCTGGGTAGAATCTTGAATACTAATAAGGTAAGAAGCTGTATACGAGGATCTAATGTAAGTGGTCACACAATGTTAACTGAATTGAAATGGAGTCAGCATCTGGCATTAAAGAACTCACAATTTAGTACAGAGTCAAGAACAGACTGCAATTAGCCAAAATATACATTTAATAAAGATGTATAAAATTATGTATGAAATTAAACAATGATTAACTCAAATTCTGCTTGCATGAAACAAACTTATCAACAGAAAATAGGTAATAAGAAGAAGACAACTGCATCCTCCAAAATAAGTAATAAAATTTTATTAAACATTTAGAAAATATAAAGAAGAGTCTCTGGGTGGCTCAGTTGGTTGAGCATCAGACTCTTGATCTCAGTTCAGGTCATGACCTTGTGGTTTGCGGGTTCGAGCCCCGCTTTGGGCTCTGCACTGACCATGTGGAGCCTGTTTGGGATTCTCTCACCCCACTCTCTCTGTCCCTATCCCACTTATGCTCTCTCTCTCTCTCTCAAAATAAACTTAAAAATTTATTAAAATAAAAAATACAAAGAACAGGAGTGCCTGGGTGGCTCAGCTGGTTGAGTGCCTGACTCTTGGTTTCGGCTCGGGTCAGGATCTCAGTTTCATGGGTTCAAGACCTGCACTGGGCTCTGCGCTGATAGTTTGGAGCCTGCTTGGGATTCTCTATCTCCCTCTCTCTCTACCCCTCCTCGCTTGCACTGTCTCACTCTCTCTCAAAATAAATAAACTTAAAAAATTATATATGTATATAAAGAACAAACATGACTGACCTTAAGTTATCTCCATTATCATACCAATAAAAACAGTGGTCGTAAACTTTCATTTAGAAAGAAATATACCAAAAATAATGGGTAATAGTAAAATCTGTCTCTGAAGTACTTTTAGTGGTGCCTGGGTGGTTTGGTCAGTTAAGCGTCCGACTTTGGCTCAGGTCATGATCTCACAGCTTGTGGTTCGAGCCCCGCATGGGGCTCTGTGCTGACAGCTCACAGCCTGGAGCCTGCTTCAGATTCTATGTCTCCCTCTCTCTCTGCCCCTCCTCCACTCACACCCTATCTCTCTCTCTCTCTCAAAAATTTAAAAAAAAAATTTTAAATACAATTAAAAAGTACTTTTATACAGCTGTTTACTATAGCATTCCTTATGGCAAATATGCAAACTAAAAAATAACTAAGCTGGGATTGAGCGATTTTTTTAGATGTTCTATCCTTGTTAAATCAAAAATTAAGTACTAATAAGCATTAAGTTGACAAAAGTTTTAATTCCAAAACTAATCTACAATTTTGTTAAATAAGGCAATGTTTTGATTAGAGATCAAGACCTGAAGTTACTAAATGACCATAGCTTCCTGGGATGAACAACAAAATTCATGAAACATAAAAACTACTTGTAATGGGTCTATAATTAAGGGACACTTCTTTACTAAAAATCTTTCAAATGAATTAAACCAAGGAACACTCACAATCTAGACATCCATCTCTTTAAAATCCTGGTACTTGGCCTTGAAATGTACATTATATAGTCTTATTTCCATGAACCTTCAAAGATACCCCAAGTCATAAGATATATTCATATGTGACTTAGGGTTCAAGTGGACAAAACCAAACAGGAATGTTTATTTGAACTGCAATCTACATGAGATTTCTTTCTTTCTCTCAAGATTTTAATTTTAGTTAGTCTCTACACCCAATGTGGGCCTTGAACTCAAAATCCCAGTATCAAGAGTTTCATGTTCCAAAGCCTGAGCCAGCCAGGCACCCCATACCTCAGATTTCTTAGTTAAGTGGTTCCTGTTTGTATCTGCAGAGACCAAGTTGAACATCAAATCTGGTTATAAAGGACACCCTCGTAGTAGGCGTATACCTTTCTCTGGAATTTTGAGTAGTGATCCTCAGATCACATGGGATGATAGCTTACCAGATTTTACTTAGTTTAATGACAATGACAGCTAATATTCCACAACAGTACAGGCATGTGATGATGACTTTTTCTCTTTTAATGTTCACTCTTAAGGTAATCATGATCAAACACCAAATCATCATTCACTTGAAAAGAGAAATCATGTTGAGCTATAGGCAAGGAACTGGACAAAATGATCGAATTAGGTTTTACTGTCCTTTAATTTCTTTCTTTTGAGAGAGAGAGAGGCAGAGCATGAACGAAGGAGAGGCAGAGCATGAACGAAGGAGAGGCAGAGAAAGAGGGAGACCACAGAATCTGAAGCAGGCTCCAGGCTGAGCTGTCAGCACAGAGCCTGACAAGGGGTTCGAACTCATGAGCTGTGAGATCGTGACCTGAGCTGAAGTTGGACACTTAATTGACTGAGCCACCCAGACGCCCCTACTTTCCTCTAATTTTAATGAACTACAACAGCCTGTTTTTGGTTCTGACAGACTCTACAGTATACCATATAAGGAACAATGATTAGTAAAGATACTAACTGATACATATACACATGTTCCACTTTTATGATGCATAAACACTTTTTTCTATTGATTTTTTTCCCCTGGAGTTTTCAGCAGGCTCATTTCAACTATATATGGTGTTTCCCTCGTCCTTCTTTTTTGTGGATAACAAGTTCTCTTATTTAAAGCAAATATGTTCTATTTTTATCATTTAAAGGTTTTCCTTAAATAATCCATTTATTTCATTCAATATGTGATACTTATACCTCTTTAACAAGCACTTAATTACCAAAAAAAAAAAATCTGTACGAAAGTTGCAAAACACAGAGACACTTGTAATCTATATTACAAGATTTAACCTGCCAGGGGATATTATACTAAAATCACTGATGTAACAGGAAAAAAGTTTCAACAATATACTGGACACTGAACTTCAATGAAAATGAGAATCCTTAAAAATTATCTTCTAAAGGAGCATTCATTATACCTATAATTCAGTAACATTATAAACTAAAATACTTATTCTTTAAATCTTAATTTAACCAGAAGACTGTACAAAGTGTTTTTTAAATCATGTTTAAATAATTTAGTTTTAAAAGATGCACTGCAGCAATTCCTTCTTAAAACTGTTTATTTTGAATCAAGATCCAGTAAAATGAACAAAATAAACCAATACCTAACTTTACCTAGAGATTTCACTCTCCCAGCTATTCCTTATAAATTCCCAAACCTTTTAAAATATAAATTCATTAAAAGAAATTGAGACCTCAGAGTAACCAATGACCTAGTAAGTGCAGAAGATTAGTTCTTGAAAATAATGAACTAAACCTGTTGTCTTACATTTCTTAAGGCTATGTGACTCCACTGTATTTTTGCTTAAACTTAAAAAAAAGACTAATAAAATGCTTACCCAATTTAAAGGCCAACTGTTTACTACGGATTCACAACTCAATCACCTATTCATTATTTCTGTTATCATTTAGATTTATTTACATTGTTAAGGAACTTACAAGAACTTAACTCAAAAGAACAACCTAGGATACATGCGTGCTTCCAGTATTAATTACTCGTTTTAACTCTGTTGTCACGTTTTACATCATATTTGGGCAGAAAGGTGCCTTCTCACCTAATACATCTTATGAATCCTAAATCCTATCATTCAAAAAAATGAATCTTTATAATACTAATAGATTTGTTTAAACACACACAAAAGTCTGCACAAACGAGACATTCTTAATAAAAGTCAAAAAGGAAATAGCTTCAATGTGTCAACCACGGTTGCAGCTGAGTAATCACAAAAACTCTGAGCAACTAGTAGCCAGTTTGCCAACAACCCAGGCCCTGCAAGCCTCCTGATTCCATGTTAAGATACCATCATAAAGAAAAAGGATGACTACTTCTGTGCTTAACTCCTCTGTCTAACCATGATGTCATTTAGTTTTTCTCATGAACTTGTTAACAAAAAGCCAGCCCGACAGTCTTCACACAGTAGTCGCAAGCAGTTGTTAGTAATCTAATGACTTGTTTGCCCCAAGTCTACCAAGCAACAAAGGGCTATGACATGACATTCATTATCTAGAGCTTAACTTTGCAAATTTTCACGTAAAAACTCTTGAAGTTCAGTCTTGTCTTCTATGCTCTTAATCATCAATGTCCCATCTCCTGTGACCCTTTGTCCTATTTCCAAATTAGACTGTGCAAACAATATGCTAAACATGGAACGCCATTAGAGAAAAGATTAACATTAAGATGTTGTACCATGATAGCAATGTACAAAAAAGTTCTGCCACAATTGCATTACCAAGAAAGATAAATTTAATTTTTAGTAACAATTAGGTATGTAATATCCTACTACCCATTTTAATCTTCTTGAACTGGGAATTCAACATACATAGGACCTTTCAATACCAGAGATCAGACCTCAAAAAAAAAAAAAAAAAAAAATCAACCTGACATTCTGGTTTCCCTGACAATGATCAGGAAACTCTAGTTATGTTTTATATTTTACAGTACAAAGGACATCATTTCTCCATCCTTGAGATTATCAAAATCAATTTACTAACAAGAAACCAATCCAGCTTACTGGTCAAAGTTTAATTTTTTTTTAAAGCTTGCTTTTATAATGATAATACACACAAAAAGTTAACACTCTATGCTATACTCTTACCCCATAAAACCCACTAAGAGATTACAGATTTTTCTGGGCACTTGTTTGACCCAATCAGAGTTGGCAAGATCTGCTAGAAAATTGGAAAAAAAATTGGTCACTCCGATTTCAAAAGAAAACGCACTCTTTTTACAGTCCTCAATTTGTCATTTATAATAGTTAACATGAACGTTCATTCATCACTCAAAGGACGGATGGGTGAACACTTGGGGTACAGGTATATTTGTAGTTGTTTGATAATTTTTCCTCCTCCCGAGAGGCAGACAATACGGTTCAACAAACAGTTGTATCTTTATCTTCCATAAAACTAAGTATCTTTACTATTTAAGGTACAATAGGGCTGGTCTTAAAGCTCAACGTTTTTAGCTGAACTTTAATCTTGCACGTTACAAACGGTAAACTTGGGGATAGTGCAAAACACCAACAGCATCAGTAACTGCACAGGCAGGCGCGCACACACACACACACACACACACACACACACAGGCAAATATGCACTAAACTTACTCCCCGGACAGTTCCTTCAGCGCCCCAGGTGGGGGAGTGTCCCAGACAGACACAGAGATCAGGCGCCTCCCATCTCTGGGCACTTCAAGTTCGGGGTGGGGGCGATCCAGGAACAGCCAGGGAGCCGCGCAGTCTCCCTTCCCAGGGTTATTTGAACCCGCAAACTCTGCTGGGGGGCAGGGTTGGGGGTCATCACCGCTAGCTCTCAATTCTGCACCCCGCCACTTCCCCGAACTCGGGGCCCAGCCAGGCCCGAAGGAGATAGACTAGGGGTAGGGGCGGGGTCACTCACCGCGATCATAACCGTGTCTTCTCCCTGAAACTTGGCGATGTACTTATCGCCGCGGTTCACCTCAGACTCATTGAGAGGTCTGAAGCGACACATCACTTTGATGTTGCACTCGGCCGGGTCCGCCATCTTCCTCGCTGCCGGGGCCGGAGGCCGGGAGCCACTCCCCGCCTCTCAGTCTGGAAGGAAGCAGGCCCGAGCTGAGGGTAGGGGTCGCGAAGGCCGAGAGAGTCGGCAGTCTGCCGCGTCGCCTGCCCTTTCCGCGGCGGCGGGAGCCGGGGAACCCAAACTCGAAGTGCCGGCGCCGGTAGCAGTCGCCCTGAGGCTCACTTCCGATCCATCATGGCAGCCATGGCGGCGGCGGCACGGGTGGAGAGTCTGCGGGTCCTCAGTTTCTCCCTCGTCCGCCTGGGCAGGCTGCACGGGCTCGACAAGATTCTAGACACTGGAAAAACGGTCCCGTCCCTCTTCATCGGAGACAGCAGGCCGGGCCTGCCGTCCGCCCGCCGGGCAGTCCGCTCGCCGGCTTGCCGGCAGCCGCCCTACCGCTTCAGAGGCCGAAGACCGGCGACTGGGCGGCGGGATGGGCGGTGCGCGCGGAGCACGGCGCAGGCGCGGCGGGTCCCCGCCGAGATGACCAATCCGCGTCCGCGCCGGGCCGCGCCGCCGCCCTGCAGCCACTCTTCGCCTGGGGGTCACCGATTCAAGTTTTACTGGAAGCCCTCTTACTGCAGTACCTTCGGTTACCCCGCTGCCTGACCCGGCAGCTCTGCGGGCGCGGAATCTCCCAGGGCGCAAGCAGATGTGCCTTTCTTCAGGGATCAAGGGAGTTGTTAAAACTACCTTATGCTGTAGTTTAAATAAAATACTGCATTCCTAATAAAGAAGTGTTTGCCTTCTGTTTGGTCTGGAGATAAAATTGGTTCCTAGCCCACCTTTAAAAAAAAAAATTTTTTTTTAACATTTATTTATTCTTGAGAGACAGGTCATGAGCAGGGGAGGGGCAGAGAGAGGGGCACACAGAATCGGAAGCAGCCTAGCCCACATTTTTGGAGGGCTTTCCCGGAGTAAGGAAGATTTGAACGAAGGGTGGGGCTCGGCTCTCTGGTTTAAGCGGTTACTCTGAGAGAGTGGGTTGGGGAGACCAGAAAGAAAAAAGGAAACTTCTCTTAAGGAGTAAAGAAGGTTGCTGAAGATTGTGTAAGAGTAAGGTGAGCAGGGAGAAGGCCCTCAGTCAGTCGGAGGTCCCGCTTCTCCGGTAATAATTACATGGAGCTCGTCCATCTCAACACTGGAGGAATGACCGACCTCAGTGTGAAGATGGTCTTAAAAGACCTGAGTAAATTTGTGGATTACGCGTCAGCCAAAAAACTGAAGTGGCTTTTCAGAAAGGTGGATACCGTAATGACTCTGAACTGGAAGTCTCTGAGGTGCTAGGAAAGGAGAACTGCAAAGACCATCAGGAACTCTTCCTCTGGTTCTCACTTTCCGTCTGTAAAATGAATGACTGGATTATACTAATCTCCAGTGCTCTGTCTTCGCCCTATCATCCAAATGTCTCCATAAATTAATCCAAACTTCAACAGCGCAGGTTTGTTGACCCGCTGGGATGCGGGAGAGTTCATACCTGAGGAACTCTGGGACATCTCACCAAACAAAGGAAAAGATGGAATTACAGACCTCTGGGGGAGGTGGGGCGTTTAGGTAAATTTTTAATAAAGTGTGTTTTAGTAGGCTCCAAACAAAGCAGAGATGTGACATCAGGTCTAGACTATAAGTGGATCCAAGGTCCTGTTTCCTTGGGGACTACAAAGTTAAGTCAGATGTGGAAAGTTGTCTTCGGAAACCTCTGCCCCAAACCTCTGCACGTGTCTTGGAAATCAATCAAGGCAGCTTCTCTATGTCTTAGATCCTCGAAGCAAGAGTAGGATTCTTACTGGTATAATTTCAAACAATGATTCCGATAGTCTATAATTTTGGAGAACCAAGTTTTCAGTGAAGGGGAGTAGCAATCACTCAAGGAAAGAGATTGTTGTGGCAGGTGGGCCACCAGGTCTCCACCTTTTCAACAGGATTTCATGATGACCTTGTCCTCAGCACTCTGCTCTTTTCTCTGAGCCATGTCTTCAGCAATTGCTAGACTCTCACCTACAACCCTGACATTTTCACCTGTGTGACATTCCCTTCCCTCTAGCTTCTTATAGGTCACCTTGTTTAGGATGCATTGCCTTAACATTACATTTGACATTCTAGAGGCCAAATTAATTATCCTCCGCTTCCTGCCAATACTCAGTTCAACTACTCAACTTTTCAGTTTGACTCCCAGTCTCAGCATTCTTCCATACTCGCAGGCTATAAAAAAGTTCCAGGCACCTCTAACTCCACTATTTACTTCATCCCCTATACATGCAGAAGAGAAATCTAGTAGTCTGTGTCTGAAATTCTTCAACTTTCACTCCACTATTCCTGTCTGTCTTCACCTCAGATGGGGGGGGGGGGAATGATTGCTCTAGAGCAGTCTCCATGGAGTAGGGGTTCCAAAAAAGTGATTCGGGTGACTCATGGGTGTGGGACAGGAAAAAGGTTGATGGAAGGGCCAAAGAATTAAGCTCTGGAAGCATCTGCTCTTCAAGGCACTTTGGTTGCAACTGTTGCCTCTTCCTCCTGCACAGCAGATTCTGGAAGCACTAACTTTATGAAAACAAAATCCAGAAAGAGAAGTGTCTGCAAGAGCCTTCTGCGTTCAGCTCTGACATACATACTTTTTCTGGGCAAGGGAGCATAAAGAGCCTGGCTCTGCCTAAGACCAGGAAGGAGAAAAATGCTAGGTGAGAAACAAAATATTTCTAAAAATTATCCTGTCATATTAGTGAGAAATAGTGCTTTCAGGCAATAGGCTTTAAGAATGATTTTCAAAGTGAAACAAAAGATTGATTTTGTAAAAATTGGTTAATTCCAGTTTTTCTTCCGAATATGGAAAAGACTGGTATTATTCAACATTAGCAATGAAACAGGTTTCCCTGAGGGTACAGTTTGAGACTCATTAATACAACTTTTTCTGGTGAAAATGTGAATGGTACTTGTACCTATACAGATTGATTGATTGGTTGAGATTTAATAATTTTATTTATTAATGCTAAAGTTTAAAAAAAAAGAGAAACCCCAATGTTGACAAAGTGAAGACAGAGGCATTCCTTTTTTTCTTTTTTTCTTTTCTTGTTTTTTTTTTTAACCATGTTAATCCCCATTTTCCCACCCCTTCCCTCTGGTAAGCATCATTTCTCTATAGTTAAGAGTCTGTTTCTTGGTTTGTCTCTCTCTCTCTCTCTCTCTTATCCCTTTGCTCTTTGTTTTGTTGCTTAAATTCCACATATGAGAGAGATCACATGGTATTTGTCTTTCTTTGACAACTTATTTCACTTAGCATTATAGTCTTTAGCTCTATCCATGTTGTAAATGGCAAGATTTTAGACCTTTTATGGCTGAATAATATTCCATGATATATGACATATCATATATGTAATATGTATATATATATCCCACATCTTCTTTATCCATTCATCTATCTATGGGCACTTGGGCTGCTTCCATAGTTTGACTAATATAAATGATCCTGAAGTAAACAGGGGTGCATGTGTCCCTTCAAATTACTGTTTTTGTACTTTCTGGGTAAATAAAATACCCAGTAGTGTGACTACTGTGTCACAGGGTACTTCTATTTTTAACTTTTTGAAGAACCTCCATACTATTTTCCAGAGTGGCTGTACCAGTTTGCATCCTCACCAATACTTGTTATCTCTTGGATTCTTTTATTGTAGCCATTCTGACATGTGTGAGGTGATATCTCATTGTGGTCTTGATTTGCATTTCCCTGAGGGTGAGTGATGTATGTTGAGCATCTATTTGTGTGTCTGTCTGACATCTGTTATGTCTTCTTTGAAGAAATATCTGTACCTGTCCTCTGCCCATTTTTTAATTGGATTGTTTGCTTTTTGGGTGTTGAGTTGTATAAGTTATTTAAATGTTTTGGATACTAACCCTTTACCAAATATATCATTTGTGAGTACCGTCCTCCATTCAGTAGGTTGCCTTTTAGTTTTGTTGATTGTTTCCTTCACTGTCCAGAAATTTTTAGTTTCACTTTCTGCTGCTTCATAATATATTAGTGTATAGGAACACAACAGATTTCTGTACATTATTTTTGTATCCCATGACTTTATTGAATTCATTCATCAGTTCTAGTAGTTTTTTGGTGGAGTCTTTCAAGTTTTCTTTAATGTTTTTTTTTTTAATTTATTTCTAGGAGAGAGAGAGAGAGAGTCAGCGTGAGCAGGGGAGGGTCAGAGAGAGAGGGAGTCACAGACTGAAACAGGCTCCAGGCTCTGAGCTGGCAGTCAGCACAGAGCCCGACACGGGGCTCGAACCCACGAACCGCGAGATCACGACCTAAGCGAAAGTCGGAAGCTCAACCGACTAAGCCACCCAGGCGCCCCTCAAGTTTTCTATATATCTGCAAATAGTGGGAGTTTTACTTCTTCCTTGTCAATTTGGATACCTTTTATTTCTTTTTGTTGTTTGATTGCTGTGACTAGGACTTCTGGTACTATGTTGAATAAAAGTGGTGAGAGTGGACATCGTTGTCTTGTTCCTGACCTCAGGGAAAAAGCTGAGTATGATGTTTGCTGTAGGATTATATAAGACCTTTATTATGTTGAGGTATGTTCCCTTTAGCCCTACTTTGCAGAGGGTTTCTATTATGATGGTTGTTGTAATTTATCGAATGATTTTTCTGCATCTATTGAAATGATCATATGATTTTTATCCTTTCTCTTATTGACGTGATGTATCATGTTGATTGTTTTACAAATATTGAACCACATTTGCATCCTGGGAATAAAACCTACTTGATCTTGGTGTATGATTTTTTCAAAAAATTTTTAATGTTTTTTAAAATTTATTTTGGAGAGAGAGAGAGACAGCATGAGCAAGGGAGGGTCAGAGAGAGAGGGAGATACAGAATCTGAAACAGGCTCCAGACTCTGAGCTAGCTGTCAGCACAGAGCCCGACGTGGGGCTCGAACCCATGAACCATGAGATCCTGACCTGAGCTGAAGTCTGACACTTAACTGACTGAGCCACCCAGGCACCCGTGTATGATTTTTTCAATGTATTGTTGGGTGGATTTGCTAATATTTTGTTGAAGATTTTTCCATCTATACTCATGAGAGATATTGGCCATATTGGTTCTTTTCTTGTGGTGTCTTATCCGTTTTTGGTGTCAGCGTGATACTGGGCTCAGAGAATGAATTCAGAAGTTTTCCTTCCTCTTGTATTCTTTGGAATAGTTGGAGAAGAATAGGAATTATGTACCTATACAGTTTAGAACATTAAATCTCCATTGTAGAAGTTAGCCACCAAAGATGATCCTCCAATAAAGCAAGCGTCCCTGGATTCAGGCCTCTCTCCTGGCCCTTTGACTTACCTATAACCATACGATATAGCAAAATTGTGATGCACTGCATGCTATCTGAGACTAAGTGAGAAGTCTTGTAACTTCCACTTAGATCTCTTGCGACACTCTTGCAATGAGGTCTGAATGGCCACATAAAAAGACCAACTACCCTGGGAATACCCTGCTAGAGAGGCCTTATTTATGTAGGCCCTCTAACCATAGTCCCAGCTTATCCCAGCCTTCCAGACATCCTTACTAAGGCACCAGACTTGCAAGGGAGGCCACTTTGAACTCTCCAGACCAGCACACCCAGCAGATAAATATCAGTGAGTAACCTCAAGTGACACCCTTGGAGCAGAAGAATCACCCAGGTGAGGCCTGCCCAAATTCCTCATCCACAAAATCATGAGATGTCATAAAATGACTATTGTTTAAAGATACTCAATTTTGAAAATTTATTACGTGGCAATATACAGCTAGCATGATAAGTTCCAATCCACCACTTGGAACTTAAAATTTATCTTCTAGAAATGACTCTATAAAATGTTACTTATACATAACATATGTATTTAGATTGAACTATATTTTAGATTAATTCTAGTTAAAGAGGGCCTAAGAATGTAATATTATTTATAACATTATTACTATGAGAAATTTGTTTATATTTAATGTGAAATGACTTTTTAAATGGGCATTTAGAATAGGAAAGTATACTATTTCTTTTTTTGAAATGTGTGCAAGAGGCATGTGTTCCTTTCCATTTCTATCACCCCTTCCTCGTCCCAAGCCTTAACCACTGCATGCCTGGATTACTATGTCAGTGCCCAGCCTCTTTTCCATTTGATTATTCAGTAAGTATGGGTTGAATAATCACTGAGACAGGTTCTGGGGATACAATGGTGAAAGAGACCAAACAACTCCATTCCATACCCACTATTTTACGTATGTAAAATACAGTAATTTTCACATTAAATTTCCTAAAACCTTGCTTTATTACATCATTGCATTTCTTGGGAACCTACAACTCCCTTTTTTCTTAAGCAAGTTCAAATTCTTCTGCTTTGAGTCCAAAGCCTTCTCTCATCTGACTTCCCCTTATTTATGTAGGATTTTCCCGCTGTTCAACATCTTACTTTCTTGATTCCTGGCAACAGCCCTTCTCACTGACCCCTTATATTTTGCTAATTTCAACGTCCTGCAATCTCACCCTGAATTTACCTTATGGCCACTCAAACTCCATTCATCTTTCTCCAAGTCCCATCTCCTGCAAATGGTTTTTCAGAATAGAATTCTTTCACAAATCAGACAGAAAATCCCCACACTCTATTTAAGACCATAGTTTAATTCTTTAGAACATATTTTTAAAATGTTTTTATCAAAATGGCACACATCCATTGTTTAAGAATAGAATTATGGGGTGGCTGGTGGCTTAGTTGGTTAAGTGTTGGCCTCTTGATTTCGACTCAGGTCATGATCTCACAGTTCATGAGTTTGAACCCCGTGTAGGTCTCTGTGCTGATGGTGCAGAGCTTGCTTGGGATTCTCTCTCTCTCTGCCCCCCTCCTGTTGTGCTCTCTCTCTCTCTCTCAAAATAAAAAAACTTGAAAAAAAAAGTGGAATTACAACAATAAACCACAGAAGTTCTTGCTCGACCCACTCCAGTCCTATTTCTATTTTTCAGAGCAATCACTTTAACTCTTTAATGATTTTTCAGGTGTTTACCTCCAGGTCCTAAATAGCATAACATTCCTTTATTGCTATTTTTTGACTAATTATTCTTTTTTTTTTTTTTTTTTTTGGTAGGTTTCACACCTACCATGGAGCCCAACTTGAGGCTTGAACTCATGACCCGGAGATCAAGACCTGAGCTGAAATCAAGAGTTGGACAATTAATTGACTCAGCCACCTGGGTGCCCTTGATTTATTCTTCTTATTACATGAAATTATAACTCTTTTATACTGCCCCTCATCTGAAAAAACACACACATTTTCGGCTCCTTATCTTCCCAACATATTTTCACTACCATTTTTAGTTAATTAGTGTAAAGTGTTTACATTCTAAGTAATTATTATTCACAGCTTAGCTAAATCATGCATTATAATTACATTGCCTAGCTTTATAGCTCTTTTTACTGTCTTCCAGCTTCTGTTGTTGTTGTTGAGATGTCTGATTCCTTCTGAGTCCTGATCATCTGTGTGTGATCTGCATTTTTCTTCCAGACAGCTTTTAGTTTCTTTTTATCTATGCTTCTCTTGTCTTTCTTATTTTCCATCTCTGGATTTGTGTGTCATGTTTTTTTTTTTTTAGTGCTTATTTGTTTATTTGACAGCAAAAGACAGTAAGCACAAGCAGGGGAGGGGCAGAGAGAGAGGGAGAGAGAATCCCAAGCAGGCTCCACAGTGTTAGCACAGAGCCATATGTGGGGCTTGATCCCACGAACCCATGAGATCATGACTTGAGCTGAAATCAAGAGTCAGATGCTTCACTAAGCCACCCAGGTGCTCCATGTCATGTTTATTTTTAACTGTTGTGTGTGGGTGGGTGTGTATACACTTATATGTGATAACATTTTTTTGATATGCTAATATTTTTGGTATGCTGATCGCAAACTGAAATGTATGTGTGTATATAAACATATATATGCTTTTCTAAATTTTTATTCTCTAAATGAATGGATATCTTTTTAATTTTTTTAATTGTTTGGGGGGGAGGGGCAAAGAGAGAGGAAATGAGAGAATCCCAAGCAGGCTCTGCACTGTCGGTATGGACCCCGATGCAGGACTTGATCTCACAAACTGTGAGATAATGACCTGAGCCAAAATCAAAAGTCAGGTGCTCAACCCACTGAGTCACTGTTTTTGTGAGGCAACTCACACAACTTCAGCTATGTCTGGTGTCCCTGAATCCACACTCTCTCTGGTTCAACTTCTTCAGAGAATGTTTTCTTCCTTCTGTTGTGCTGGGGAATGGGGCAATCTCTTGGCACTTTAGTAGGAGGGGATTGCATTTTACTGCTCCCAATGTAATCTTCCCAATTAAATCTTCCGATTTACAGCTTTAACCTGCACCCTTGCCTCTTGGTGTCTACAATTCCTGAGGCTTTCTGCATTCCGTGTGAAGAATTGATTTACTTTCTGGCTTGCTCAGTTTTAGCATTCTCCAGCCTACGTGGGCGGTTACACGTTTTCAACATTTTGCTGAAATCCTGTTTGCTGATGATTTTCTTTCAAGTTTTCTTTCCACTTGTGGCTTTAGGACTTGTCTATTTCTTTACTGTTATTTTATGGGAGAATCAGGGGGATCAAAGATAAATGTGAATATTCAACCTGTCATACTTAATTGGCCACTCTAGCTGTTTAAGTATGTTTAACCCCAAGAATATAATAAATTCTTTGAGGACAGTAAGTATGACTCATTTTCTCCAACAATGTTTAGCTCAGTGCTTAAGATCTCATAAGTGCTAATAAATCTTATACTGATTGAAACTGAAATTCAATGAGTAACTTAATTATGGTTGCTCTGCTCAAGGGGTGATATAGGATACAGATGTGGATCATTTCTCATTGAGGAAGTCATAGTCTAGTAGAGGAGTTAAAATAAATATAAATCACAGGGATAGGTCCTTTAAAAGTAGTGCCACAAAAGCATAAAGAATGGATATATTGGAGAAACTTCCTGACATTTTGAAGATGAAATCAGGGATGACGGTCAAGATCTTGCCCCAAATCTGCCTCTCACATGCAAAACACTGGGTTCGGTGTACTGTGGTTTGACCAGGTACATTCCGGTCATATCTTCAATGCCCAAGGTTTCATTTTTATTCATCTAATATTAACAATTATATGTAACAATATATATATGTCATATATAAAATACTAAATACATATTATGTATAACTCTAATAAAAGGAGAATGCACATAGTTGAGAAAGTAGAAACTGAAGAGATTCCTATTTATTCATGTATGTACTGTGATTTGGCAAGCTTGTTAATTCTTTTTCTTTTAACCAGATTTGTCTATGTTCTAGAATTTGTATTTTTCTCAGACTGCTTTTTAAATAAACCTATATACAACCAGGTTTATATGTCTAGGAATAAGCAGACTGATCTACAGGAAAACCAGCAAGGATTTTACTGCAGCCAGTCTATTTGCTCAAACCAAATTAATATTCTACAATGACATAAAAGTAGTTATTTTTTAAGTCCATCAAAAACTTTTGCCATATGTCTTAAATTGGGATGGACAGGAAAGGTCTCTAAGGCAGAGATTCGCTTGCAGGTTAATTGGGGTGTGCTCTCAGCAACAGCACCTACAAGAAAATGGGCAAAGCAGCATTAAGCAGAGGAGTGGAAGCGTGATGCAGTGTTGCCTCAAATGTTTTTGTGGGAAAGCTCTGGAACAGGGATGGCCCATCAAAGTCATTCTAATAGAGATAAAAGGCTGGTCATTGGATGTTGGCTATCCCTGGGGAAGGGGCATGATCTTAGATAAGGCAACTCCCTTCTGTGGAAGACAATTCCCAGGGAGGCTGGAAGTCAACCACCAGCCTTCATCATAAATGGGGAACTTGGGAGCTTGGGTGGCACATCACAAAATCCACCATACCATTATCGCAGAGCACTTAGGAAGTCTATATTGTGTATTTCTGCAGAGACTTAATGTGTAATCCAGAAAGAACTGTCTATGTTTTTCCTTCCACTGCTGTTTTCTTTACCGAAAACAAAACAAAAAGCAAATGCCTGAATAGCTGAATTGAAAGGCCGACAGCTTAAAATTCATTTTCAGTGAACATCTACCCAGAGGTTCAGGTACTTCAGCTTTTCTAACAATTGCCAGAGTAAACTCTTTCTAAGTGTGTGTCTTAATGCTGAAGAACCTTTGAAAGTTTGAACCCAGATGTGCATCACCACTGCACTTTCAACTCTACTCATTACTATAACTCCACAAGATTTGAAGCCAGGACAAAACTTATTTGGAAAGTAATGAATAATTTTCTCTTATTTTGGAAGAGCCGAAGTATTATTGATAATATAATTGTTAGTAACGTAGTCTGATATTTATTAGGCATCTTAGTTATAGACAGGATTAAGGTAGGAGACTCTTGGGGCGTGGCTCAATAGGTTAACAGCTGAACTCTAGATGTCAGCTCGAGTCCTAATCTCACCGTGGAGTCTGGCTCCGTGTTAGGGGTGGAGACTGCCTGAGACTATCCCTCCCTTTGCCCCCTTCCCCATCACTTGTGCGCACAAGCACTTTCTCTCTCTCTCTCCCCTTCTCAAAAATCAATCAATCAATCAATCAATCAATAAAGTGGGAGACTCAGTTACGAAAGTGACCTTTCCGGGCGCCTCGGTGGCTCAGTCACTTGAGCGTCCGACTTCGGCTCAGGTCATGATCTCACGTGGGTTCAAGCTCCGCCTCGGGCTCTGTGCTGACAGCTAGCTCGGAGCCTGGAGCCTGTCGTTGGATTCTGTATCTCTCTCTCTGACCCTCCCTGCTCACGCTGTCTTTCTCTGACTCTCGAAAATAAATAAAAAAACATTAAAACTTTTTAAAAATTAAAAAAAAAAAAAAAGAAAGTGAGGTTTTTCTCACCCTAATCCTAATCCTATTGTAAGATGTCCATTCCAGGTAAGCCCTTCTGCAAGAAGGTACTACTTTAATCAGGACAACTACAGTCTCACCTTTGGGTTTCAGCTGTACAAATATGCAATATAATCAAGGTATTTACTATGGCAAAGCTGTATAAACTCAATTGTTATAAGGGTTGTGGTTTTTTTCAAGATCCTGGAACTACAAATATATCACTTATGGACAGTAAATAAATAGTGCTGGAGCTCATCCGCTAGATTAGGCATCAAACTATCAAAAATAGAAAATGTTCTATTCACAACATTAGAATGGATGGGTAATTGCTTGATGTCTCTAAAAGTTGTTTGTATGCAGCACATTTGCAGTTGATAGTTCTAAGGTTCAGGAAAATAAAGAGCTGATTTTACTATTGATGAGTGGGGGAACCACTAGAAAGAAAATGTGTTGTTGTAGTTGAGAAAAACTGAAGATCAATGGAGGACTTTCACTCGGGTTATTTCTGTGACTTTTAAGATTTGGTAGATTTATGAAAGTGTTGGACTATACTAGAATGTAAATACTAATGTTTAGGATACAATGGAGTAAAATACACTTTGATTGATTTAGCAAGTCAAAATGGAAACTCTAAGTAGGGTATCTATAATTCACAGGCAGCTTTTCCATTTTATCATTGGTGTGCTGAGAATAAGCAAATGACTTTCCAGCATCAGAGTACAATGTGTGTCCTGACTACAAAATCTTCAAATCAATATAGGAAAGTAGTTCAAAGTACCTTTTGCCAAATTTGACTCACTGTAAAACAACTTGCTCTCTGTTTTCAGGACTATAAAGAAAATGTAAGATCTGGCTGGTTAAGCTTATAATAGAATTCTTTGCTATCTCTTTACATACGTACACATTCACATACATATATGCGACACACGTACATACATCTATAGTACACATATCTGTGACATATTTTATATATATATAGTCTGTAACTGTCATATTAAATCATTTACGTCTGCATTATTATTTCCTCCTCACTCCCCTCATCCCAAATCCTATTCCCTGTCTCACTTATAATACCTTTAGGCGGAGTAAATAGCCACAAATTCTGTTCCTGCAAGTTTTTCTTCAACTTTATTTATTTATTCTGAGAGAGCGAGAGCATTCGTGTGTGGGAGAGCTCTGGAGTGTGGGTGTTGAGGGGCCATGTGAGACCAGGGACGAGAGGCGGGGGATGAGGGGGAGAAGAGAGTGGGAGGGGGGAGAGTGAAAGTGGAGGGAAGGGAGTGAGGGGGTGGAGGGTGCATGAGCAGAAGAGGGGCAGAGACAAAGAGAGGGAGAGAGAGAATCCCAAGCAGGCTCTGCACTATCAGCACAGAGCCTGACATGGATCTCAAACTCGGGGACTGTGAGATCATGACCTGAGCCAGAATAAAGAGTCAGACACTAAACCAACTGAGCCACCCAGGTGCCCTGTTTATGGAAGAACATGTTGATGAACTTTTTGGTAAAAATGCTATTTTCTAATAAAAAGATCCAAGAGGGTTGCCTGGGCAGCTCAGTCAGTTAAGCTTTCGACTTGGGCTCAGGTCATAATCTCATGGTTCGTGAGATCAAGCCCTGCAGCAAGCTCAGTGCTGATGGCATGGAGTCTGCTTTGGATTCTGTGCCTCCTTCTCTGATGGCATGGAGTCTGCTTTGGATTCTGTGCCTCCTTCTCACTCTGCCCCTCCCCCACATGTTCTGTCTCTCTCTCTCTTTCTGTCTCTCAAAAATAAATAAACTTTAAAAAAAGATCCAAAAAAATGAGGAGCTGTGCTGTTCTCACTAATGTTTCCAACATTTGTCTTCATTGTGGGGGTTACATTTCTGCAAATTATTTCTTTCAGATAATGTTTCTTTCTTAAATATGGTTTTGCTCCTTCTGTCCTTGAAATTTACTGATTATTCATGAAGATTTATATAAACAAGCATGTTCTTATTTAAACTAAGATCAAAGTACGTGGGACATAACAAGTATTCAATAAAATTAATTATTATTAATAAAAATATCAGCCTTCCATACAGGATGGAGGCTTAGACTATACGTATTTTGGCATAAAGGGAAGTGAGCCTTTGCAAGCCTGAGACATTAGGCATATCTGAGTTATAGATTACTACAGAACATTATTGCCTTGAGTAATGATGGTGATTATTTAATTTTCCAGAGAAACAAATGCTAACTATCAGGAAATTATTGGTCAGGGATTCTTACTTGAGATTAAGCAGATGCACAAAGGAAAGCTTTGAGAGGTGGACAGGAGGCAGGGAGGCAGAGGATTATGGGAAAGTAGGGACCATCTCCGATTTGTCAGTCTTCCAGTTCCCTGTATCTCCTCTGCTTTCTTCACTCAAATGTTCCATGTTTCCCTCTCAAAAATCTCTCCTCAGTAGAAGTTTTAAACTTAGTCACAGGAAGATACAAACTACTGACAGAACTATTAGCCTCTGCCAGGGGTATTAGCATTTTAATTGGGCTTCAATTTTAATTTAGCCCCTCTAGGGCTGCCTGCAAGTGGTTTGGCAGGTAACATAAATGAGCAAAACAGCCCGGTCCTAGACAACTGGTGGGGGCTATGGAAAAATTCAATTAAAAATTTCTTGTTTGTTTAATTATTTTTTGAGAGAGGGAGAGAGCGCGCAAGCCAGGGAGGAACAGAGAGAGAAGAGAGAAATCCCAAGCAGGCTCTGAGCTTTCAGCGCAGAGCCCAATGAGGGGCTTGAACTCATGAACTGTAAGATCATGACCTGAGCCAAAACCAAGAGTCAGAGGCTCAACGACTGAGACACCTGGGAACCCCCAAAAATTCAATTTTTAAAAAATCATTTGCTAAACAAAACATATTGGAGGATCATATTCAGCCTGTAACCTGCTGGTTTATAACTCATGAGTTAAAGAAAATCTAAATGTGAAATTATAATCATTATCCAGTGGAAGTTTGAAAATAGTGATATATGTGGGGCCTTGTTGTCTGTTTGTTTGTTTCAGGGAAGCACCCAAGGGTAGCAATAGCAAAAAGTACTTTTTCCAGGTATGCACGTGGTTCCTAGGTGGTTCCCTCCTCTTAATCAATGGGAAAGCCCACGTTTGCAGAACTGTGTAGCTCTGGTTTCAAATTCCTATTGGGTGTAGCCACTTACTTGCTATAGAAACTTGAAGCTCTGTAGTTTGTGCATCTGTTTAATGAGAATGATTTTTAAAATTTTTTTAAATGTTTTATTTATTTTTGAGAGAGAGAGAGAAACAGACACAATGGGACAGAGTAGAGTATGAGCAGGGAAGGGGCAGAGAGAGAGGGAGACACAGAATCCAAAGCAGACTCCAGGCTCTGAGCTGCCAGCACAGAGCTGGATGCAGGACTCGAACTCACGGAACTCACAAACTGTAAGATCATGAGCTGAATCAAAGTCAGAAGCTTAACCAACTAAGCCACCCACGCACCGCAATGAGAATGATTCTTACCCTTTGGGCTGGTGAGAAGGTTTAGTGAGATAACTAAATCGCTGCCTCATTATGTAGTACCAAACACATTTAATCAATGGATCAATGGGTTTTTATTGATTCCTAAACCTGTCAGTAACCATGGCAAATAACACAGACATTTCTCCTTCTAGTGAGAAATGAAGTCTTTAAAACAAATACTTCAATAAATAAACATCCAGTAAATATAGAGCCATTGCAGATTCATATAATAAGTGGTCCACTCAATCATGTGTGTGCACAGGTACATTTTATTTGTCACCACATGTGAACAGAGGTTATTTATTTATTTATTTTTTATTTATTTCTAGGAGAGAGAGAGACAGCATGAGCAGGGGAGGGTCAGAGAGAGAGGGAGTCACAGACTGAAACAGGCTCCAGGCTCTGAGCTGGCAGTCAGCACAGAGCCCGACGCGGGGCTCGAACCCACGAACCGCGAGATCATGACCTAAGCGAAAGTCGGACGCTTAACCGACTAAGCCACCCAGGCGCCCCAGAGGTTATTTATTTTTTAATGTTTATTTATTTTTGAGAGAGAGAGAGAGCGTGCAAGCGAGCAGGGGAGGGACAGAGAGGGGGGGAGGACAGAGGATCTGAAGTGTGGGGCTAGAACTCACAAACCTCGAGATCATGACCTGAGCTGAAGTAAGATGCTTAACCAACTGAGCCACCTAGGTGCCTCAATAACAGGTTATTTTTAAAAACACCTGATAACTGAAGGTCATAGAGTTAATACTTCTCTGTATCCCCCATAGTGGGTAGCACCATGCCTTATTCTTGCTTGAAGTACTGTAATGATTTCTTGATTGGTTTGTCTTGACTAAAGTCTTATTTATTTGACTTGGAAGGAAATGAAGGCATTTCCCACATTGGGGCAGACTTTAATAATAATCACAGAGGGGCACCTGGGTGGCTCAGTTGGTTGGGTGTCCAACATCGGCTCAGGTCATGATCTCACAGCTTGTGAGTTCAAGCCCAGTGTCAGGCTCTGTGCTGACAGCTCAGAGCCTGGAACCTGCTTCACATTCTGTGTCTTCCTCTCTCTGCCCCTCCCCCACTCACACTGTCTCTCTCTCAAAAATGAATAAACATTAAAAAAATAAATAACCCATTATTAATGTCTGACTAGGCAGACTAGGTTTTCTTTTCCCTGAACATAGAAATAAGGCGTGTTATGGGGCGCCTGGGTGGCTTAGTCGGTTAAGCGTCCGACTTTCGCTTAGGTCATGATCTCGCGGTTCGCGGGTTCGGGCCCCGCGTCGGGCTCTGTGCTGACTGCCAGCTCAGAGCCTGGAGGCTGTTTCAGATTCTGTATCTCCCTCTCTCTCTGACCTTCCCCTGTTCACGCTGTCTCTCTCTGTCTCTCCTAGAAATAAATAAATAAATAAAAATTAAAAAAAAAAGAAATAAGGCGTGTTATTGATCTGGAGGTTGATATGCAATGTGCTATTAATCTCTGAGCTTTGTGGTCTACAAATTTTATTTTATTTATTTTTTGTGGTCTATAAATTTTAAAATGGAAGACTACTATCATTATTAGTGATAGCTAACATTGCTATATTTTATATAACTATCACCTTCCAAAGTATAAACAAATATTATAACCAAGGAAGATCTTAAGACCTAAGAATCAATTGGAATGAATTCTAACAGGAAGGGAAGGATCCTGATACCTGCCAGCCAGCCCATTTGTGATATCTCTCCAGGCTCCTAGGATTTTCTTAATTTCTTGGAGTCAATTTTTCTCTGTAAAGCAAGGATAATATCTTCTCCTTCTCAGGGACTGGGAGAAAAGAGACAATGGGTGTGAGCACTAACTAAATTGTCATTGCTTTTCTCTAGTGCAGTTTGAAATCATCCATCTCAACCCACTAGCTCTTTGTTCAGACTCTGGCTTGTTCTTGCCTGGACTTCTGCAATTTCTGTGGTGCTGATCTCATCCCCAAATCATTCTCTATCCTGCTGCTAAAATGATTTTCCAAAACCACTTATACAACAACTTAAGAGACTTTTAACATCCTCGCATGACCTTTTTCTCTTTTATGAAGGTATTAGTTACATACAATGAAATTCATACATATTAAGGTATTTGATGAATTTTCATAATTGTGTACAATTCTGTAGCTACCACCATGATAGTCCCTCTATTCCCCACCAACTGCCCCTTTGCATGTGATTCTCTCTTCCTAAATCCCCTCCCAGGCAACTACATAGGGCATTCCTGTCACTAGAGTGTCTTAAAATTTTATATACTGCTTCCCATTCTTTTTTGAAAATTAAACTTCATAGCAGCACTTTCAACAATAGCCAAATCATGGAAAGAGCCTAAATGACCATCAACTGACAAATGGATCAAGAAGATGTGGTTTATCTATACGATGGAATACTACATGGCAATGAGAAAGAATGAAATCTGGCCATGTGTAGCAACATGGATGGAACTTGAGGGTGTTATGCTGAGTGAAAAAAGTCAGGCAGAGAAAGACAGATACCATATATTTTCACTCATAAGTGGGAACAGGAGAAAATTAACAGAGGGCCATGGGGGAGGAGAAGGGGAAAAATAGTTAGGGAGAGGAGGGAGGCAAACCATGAGAGACTCTTGAGAACAAACTGAGGGCTGATGGGAGTGGGGGAGAGGGGAAGGGAGGTGATGGGCATGGAGGAGGGGAGGGCACTTGTTGGGATGAGCACTGGGTGCTATATGGAAACCAACTTGACAATAAACTATGAAAGAAAAAAATAAAAAATAAAAATTAAACTTCGAGGGCACCTGGGTGGTTCAGTCAGTTGAGCGTCGGACTCTTGATTTCAGCCCAGGTCATGATCTCGAGATTTGACACAGGGATCAAGCCCTGTGTCAGGCTCTGCACTGAGGGCACCGAGCCTGCTTGGGACTCTCTCCCTCTTTCTCTACTCCTCCTCCATTTGCACCCTCTCTATGTCTCTCTGTCTCTCTCAAAACAAATACAAAAAATAAACGTTAAAAAAATTAAACTTCAAAATTTTAGATTTACAGAAAAATTATGAAGTTAATATAAAATGTTTTTGTGAATCCCACACCCATTGCCCAGTTTTCCCTACTACTAACATCTATCATTAATATGGTATTTTGATTATAATTAGCAAACCAATTGACACATTGTTATCAAATAAAGTAAGCTTTATTCAGGTATTCTTAGTTTTTACCTAATATTCTTTTTCCCCCTGGGATCTCATCTGAATACTACTTTACAGTTCATCATATTTGCTTAGGCTTCTCTTGACTGTGACAATTCTTCAGACTTTCCTTGTTTGGAGGGACCTTAACAATTCTTCCCTTTTAAAAAAAATGTCAAGTGCATCTTCATTTTAATTATGGTCTTTTAAGCCTTTAATAGCATGCTAGTGCTGTTATAACAATATACCATAGACTGCGTGTCTTAAACAACAGAAATTTACTTTATCACGGTCTGAAGGCTAGAAGTCCAAGATCAAAGTGTCAACAAAACTGGTTTCTTCTGAGGCCTCTCTCCTTGGCTTGCAGATGGTCACTTTCTCAGTATATCTTCACGTGGTCTTTCCTCTGAGGGCACATATCTCTGCTGTCTCTCTGTGTGTCCAAATTTTCTATTCTTATAAAGACATCAGTCAGATTAGATTAGGATCCACTCCAATGGCCTCATTTTAGCTTAATCACCTCTCTAGAGACCCTATCTCCAAATACCATCACACGCTGAAGTATGGGGCTGAGGTTTCATGTGTAAATTTGAGAGGATCACGAATCAGCCTCTAGCATTACCTGGTGGTCTTATCTTTCTCTCCATCTCTAGGCATGGCCCACCTCCCTCACTCCCCTTCCCAGCAGTCATCTCCAAGTGCCCCATGTTTTAGAACTTTTCCACCCTCTTAGAGACCAATAAAGCCAACCTAGAAGGAAAACACATCACTTGTGCCCTGCTGCAACCACTAACCAGTGGTGTGGTGTCACTTAGGACAGCTTAAGAAACGGCATTGTTTAGAGGAGCCTGGGTGGCTCAGTAGGTTAAGCGTCCGGCTCTTGGTTTCGGCTCACGTGATGATCTCACGGTTTGTGGGATCCAGCCTCGTGCTGGGCTCCATGATGACAGCTTGGAGCCTGCTTAGGATCCTCTCGTTCTCTCTCTCTCTGCTCTTCCCCTGCTTGTGCTTTCTCTCTCTTTCCCTTTCTCTCCCTCTCTCTCAAAATAAATAAATAAACATAAAAAAAAGGAAATGGCTTTGTTTAAGTCTTTATAAGTCGAGAAGTTTTTGTATATGGAATTGTCATTCTTCTTGGTTGCCAAGCCTTGAAAATGTAACCACTAATTCCCTTGAAAGTGTAACTTCCCAGTCTGCCTCCAAAAGAGGGAGAGTAGGAAGTTGTGTGGGAAGTAGGAAGAAGGGAAGATCCGGGGCACTGTCTGGGAGTAGGTGATGCCCACAGTGGGAGATCAGGGTAGTGACCCAACCATGGTTACACATTTTCACTGCCACACATACACTGGCAACAGCATTCCCTACTGAAGTGTCATCGAAGTTTCACGCTTTAGAGGAGGGGCTGGGAAAGATAGATTCCCAGTTCTCTCTGTGATGACTCATCCCAGTGGCCCACCTCAGGGCAACTGTCCCAGGTGCCTCTTAGGAAATCCATCCTGACCAAGCCATTTGCTGCTTTCACAGCATAAGGGTCATGTCAGACATAAAGCTTTTCTCTTTTTTTTTTTTGCAAGTTTTATTGAGAGATAATTGATGTACATCACTGCATAAGTTTAAGGCACACAGTACAGTAATTTGATTTACGTATACTATGAGATGATTACCACAATAAGTTCAGCTAACATATAGATAGAGTAAAAAGAAAAGAAAGAGAAAAAGGATAAAGGGAAAAGTTTTCTTCTTTGGGTTGAGAACTCTTGGGATCACCTCTCTTAACAACTTTCCTATATGTCACACAGCGGTAGTAGCTATAGTCATCATGTTGTAGGTTACACCCCTAAGTTCTTAGTTGTCTTACAGTTGGAAGTTTTTATCTTTGACCCCTCTAAGTCCCCCAACTCCCAACCCCCAGCTTTACTCTTTAACTCACTAGTCCTTCAGACCAGAAGCACAATCCCTGATCTACTTCTCATATCTTCATTCACTCAAGTATGTTTGTCTGTATGCGCATGTAAAATATATGTACCTCTAAGTAGTACAATGGTGTCCACAGTACAGCTGGTGTAGTAATGCTGGCTCAGGGAACACCTAGGGCTGGAAATGTAATTTGGGGAGTTGGATTGCACAAGAGGTGCAGCAGAAAAGAGAGAATATATGGAGCAAAGAGCAGAAAGTCGAAGGTTGCAACTTCCAAACTCTAGCTGTTTACGAAAATATCTTCCTGGTTGTCTCGGTCTTGTGGCATTGAATGTAAGCATTAAACTTTACTGGCGGAAAACAGAGTTGGAAATTTGGTATAATGTGGTAATTCTTACAATGATATGTGTGGTAAAATGGATTCAAGGGTGACTTTTCTGAGGCTCTTTAAACAGTTGTGCTTTTCTATCTCCAAACATGGTTTGAGATGGGTTTTACTCTCAAGGAAAATTTTTAAACAGTTACTTCTTTTAAATAAAAACTTAATGAATGACAATTTGCAATTGGTAGAATGAAGAAGTGTGTTTCAGTACTAGAGAAGGCTATCAACTGGATACAAATTTCTGTGATTTTGTGTCTTGATATTTTGGCCCTTTTAAATGTGTATAGGCAGTCCTCACTTTGCACAGTAGTGCAAATGACTGTGTAAATTGCAAAACATGCAAAACAATCTTAACTATTAGTGGGGAAAAATGACAATTGTTCCATGACCTTTAAAGACTTTCTCAAAACATTAAAAACTCTGTCAGCTATAAAGGCATAGGAAAAACAAACAAACAAACAAACAAATAAATAAAACTGGGGTGCCTGGTTGACTCACTTGGTAGAGCATGCGACTCTTGATCTTGGGATTGTGAGTTCAAGCCCTATGCTAGGCATACAGCCTACTTAAAATAAATTAGTAAATAAAAATTTTAAAACTGAAAAATAGTAAAACTGACATCTAGTACATTATAACTTAACACATTAGAAACATGAAAGATTAATGTGTTTAATTTTTTTGTAAAAAAGTATCAATAATTTGGATAGCGCTTGCCTTCTTCTTGTCATGTAACTTGCAATATGGGGCAGGCAACTTTTCTATGACTTGGTGAATTGTCACATTCCTAAGTTGGAATCAGTTTCTGACATTTATCCTTTGCGTCTTCAATATGGTTTAGTGTCTGCATGAATTCCTTTAGTGTGAATTTTTTGCCAATATCACTTCCTCTGGGACATCTTCATCCTTTTCCATCATGACCACGTTCCCCATTTATGCTGATAAGTTGCCCTTACAGAATTCCTCTGGCCAGTCCCCCTAGAGGTGTCCACAGTTGCAGAGACACCGTTCCCACTGTTAGTTCTTCTAGAACTCATGTGTTCTATTCAAGTTTCACTATTAGTCTTTTTTTTTTTAATGTTTTATTTATTTCTAGGAGAGAGAGAGAGAGACAGCGTGAGCAGGGGAGGGTCAGAGAGAGAGGGAGTCACAGACTCTGAAACAGCCTCCAGGCTCTGAGCTGGCAGTCAGCACAGAGCCCGACGCGGGGCTCGAACCCATGAACCGCGAGATCATGACCTAAGCGAAAGTCGGACTCTTAACCGACTAAGCCACCCAGGCAGCCCTGTTACCCATTTTTGTAAAATGTCACGTGAGTTTACTGCTGGGAGACAAAGTGTCTATAGAACTTCACACTTTGCTATTTGTACAAGAACTGAATAGCAGACGTGCACTGGCCAATAACTGGTAGACCTGGAAAAAACTGATGTGATGGCTGCCGATTGTATTGCACATCTGTTATTTGCATAGAGATTTGTGGACTGAAGTCTTAGCAGCAATTAATGAATGCAATTACTCCATACTGTCAAGTGTATGATAACTGAAATTTGAACTATGTTGTTGGAGAACTGGTGTTGTTTACCTAAACCATGGTAACTGAAAGCCATGCGTGCAGGAACTCTACAAAGTGAGGCCTGCTTGCATATACAGCTATTGGAAAGCCTTCTTCTTAGACACAAGTTACATTTAGCCCCTTTATAGAGCACTTTGGAAGCTTAATTCCTAATGTTAAACACCATGTCATTGGAGGGTAAATAGATGCCATGTGAGGAACGGAAGTTCTAAAATGGTAGGGATTAGGCAGATCCTAATATGTTTCTGGGTGCTCAGGAAACAATTGAAATGATAAAGTTCTACTCTATGGAACTGCCACCAGTAATTATTGTTATTGACACTGCCTGTCTTTTTAGGATTTGCCTGAGAATCAAAGACTATGACATATGCAAGAATATCCAAAATATTAGTAATAGCCAGAATAGTGGAAAGTGCTTAACATCAGAATACTCTGCATTTAAGCAAGTATTTCTAGAATCTTGTTTGCTCTGTTAATTTAATAAATGAATGACATAGAATCCCTAATGGAATGATGATAATTCTCCCTTCTTCAGGGGTGAGGTTTAAATAATTAATTACAAAAAATACTCCAAGATCTCAGTGATAATTGGAAATTTTCTTTAGGAGATACAATGAACTCCAAAGCCACTACTTTCTCAAGGTCATTTTCTAGGGAGATTCTGAGTATCGCACAGGTAGGAAGAATCTAGAAATAAAATCTAAATCCTTTTTTTATAAACTTAGGTCTATTTTATCTTGAGAAGTCTTTGACAGCTTTGCTGAACCTTCCTTGCACTATACAGTGGTATAAGATGCCACTGCCCAACATTCAGTCTCCCTCCTCTCGAGGTCAGATTTGTGCAACTGGTGAGTTCTCCCCAGATTTCCCCAGCTCCACCCCCCCTCGCCCCCACTTTCCCCCACAGCATCATTTTCCTTAATAAAAACCTCACACATTTAATCCCATTTTGGCCCATACTGCTCAGTGCATCTGGACTGACACATCTTCCGATGGCATTTCTACTTCTATTCACTTAGTTTTCCATGCGCCTATGTGAGCTCACTATAAAATATGGGAAGAATGTGAAGATAATGGAATTTCAACCGTCTGGAAGAATTTTACTCTAATCATAAAGGATTAGAAGCAAGCATTCTCTTTAGAAAATACTGTACAAATATAAAAAGACATGTTTTTTTTTAAATGTTTTTATTTATTTCTAAGAGAGAGAGAGAGAGACAGCGTGAGCAGGGGAGGGTCAGAGAGAGATGGAATCACAGACTCTGAAACAGGCTCCAGGCTCTGAGCTGGCAGTCAGCACAGAGCCAGATGCGGGGCTCTAACCCGCGAACCGCGAGATCATGACCCAAGCAAAAGTCGGATGCTTAACCGACTAAGCCACCCAGGCGCCCTTTTTTAAAGACAAATATAAAAAGACAGTTGGGTGCTTGGGGATTTGGGAGACATAGGTTTGAGTAGTCCTTTTTATAATGGTTCCCATATTTTGCTGGTATCAAAATTACATGTGTGTGTTTAATGCAGATAATTGATTCCTTTCCTCCACTCCCCAAGAGCTACCGAAACGATCTCCAGAGATGGGGCCCAGGCATGTGAACTTTTTAAGAACTTTTTTTTAAAGATTTTATTTTTCAGTAATTTCTGCACCCAACGTGGGGCTCGAAGCCACAACCCCAAGATCAAGAGTCATGCAATCCACTGACTGAGCCAGCCTGGTGCTCCCTATGGAACTTCTTCACGATTCTAATTTGTACCACAGTTTGAGAATCCTTGAACACCACTACCCTGTTGTCCCAGAAGTTGTTTTTCTGAGAGTAATGATAATTCAAAAGTTTCCTGGCTTTTGTGTTGTACCTCTTTATTCTTGTTTCACCTGATTCTTTGTAACCTGAGATTTTTTTTAAATGTTTTATTCAATTTTAAGAGAGTGCAAGTGGGGGAGGAGCAGAGATAGAGAGACAGAGACAGAGACAGAGGATCCAAAGCCAGCTCTATGCTGACAGCTGTGAGCCCTATGTGGATCCTGAACTCAAGAACCATGAGATTATGATCTGAGCCAAAGTCAGATGCTTAAGCAACTGAGCCTTCCAGGTGCCCATGTAACGTGAGATTTTTAAGACAGATGAAGCACGGAAAAACTTGGTTTCTCATGACTCATTTGTCCTCAAAACTGTATATACATCTACTTGTCTAAAATGCAAAGGTAAAGAGGGATGAAGAATCACACCTTTATTTAACTATGTCTTCAGATTTCACAAACATTTCTACTTCAGATTTTCCTAAGGTGATGTTTACATGCGTGTGTTTTCAAATAGGTTATGCACACCATTGGTGTTTTACTGTGAACATATCATGTTCTAGAGAAATGGTTATTCCGGGTTCTAGAAATCTGCCCATTTTCATATCTCTTCATGGAGATTGCCACACTCAGGGTCTTGTTAGATGCAGAAAAGAAGAGATGAGTTTTAGCTGGTTTCTGTGTTGACTGTTAGATCTAGGTGGATGAATAGCAAGATCTCCAGACCACAGATTGTCCTTGAATAGAAGGAATGGAAAACCATTAACTCAGTAAATAAGAAACAACAATTTTCCACCTATCTTTCCTTTTAACTTGAGAAAAACCATATTTTGCCCAACAAATATTCCTAAATTTAAAAGCTTTTAGGTTACTCATATGTATAGTGTATGCATAGTGTATAGTGTATACATAGTATGTAGTGTATGTATAGTGAATAGTCCCATTTTTAAAAAAGTATGAACTCTCACATTTATTATTTTTTCAACTCTCACATTTAGTCTTTCAATGAGGGGTACTGTTTTCAGTGTATTAGTAAGTTTTTTTTAAGCAATGGCTTGATCTCTTTTAGATAGTAAACATCCATATACTATCACTATTACTATTACTATTACTATTACTATTACTATTACTATTACTATTACTATTACTATTACTGGCAAATCTCTGGTTATGACACTCTTCTGCTCAACAACCTTCTTGTTGCTTTAGGTCAAGCATGAATCCCTCACTGTGGGATTTTAGACCCTCTGCAGTATATTCTCAAACCACTTTGGAAGTTTCGCTCCCTCAGCTCTCCCACATGTACCCCATTGGAGCAGCTTTCTGTTTCCAAATGTGCCGTGGCTTCCCACCTCCTCATCTCTGTACCCTCCACGTGGAACACCCTCTCTCAGCATCTCAGTCCACTGATTCTATAAGTACAAGTAATGAGACCCCCATAGTTTCTGAATGGCACTCTATGGCACTTTATTACAATATGTCTTATAGTAGTATACAGTGAGTATTTGTCACACCTAGTTGTATTAAATTGAAAATTCTTGGAGATCAGGAATCATTTCTTATCCATCCTTTAGGGTGCAGGGACCAACACACGGCATTACCCAGTTTGTTCAGTTAACTTAACCGGAAACAAAACCTCCCACCAGTGGTGACAGAATCAACAAATGCCTCAAGAGTCTTTATTTAAGAAGTGTCAGTTCTCAAAAAGTATCTGGTTATTGAGAATGATAACTCTAAATTTATTATTAGAACAGTTATGTGCAAAAATGGGAAAAGGTAGACTCATACTTTTGAGTACCTACTGTATACCGGGCATTATTACGTCTTTTATATAATTCATTCATTCATTCAAAGAATATTTACTGAGTATCATCAACACTGTGCTGGGAGATGGAAAACAAAGATAAAAAGTCATGGTTCCTGTTCTAAAGGACATTATAATCTAATTACGGCAAGTAGATTGATAAATTCAGTATAGCATGATGGTAGATAGAGATAGACATGTGAAGTGCTTTGAAAACAGGGTAAATAAATTCAATGATATAAGCAGACAATTCTTTTCAGAGGAAAAAAATTTTTAAGAATGAGAGAGAGGGGGAGAGAGAGATTGCAAGCTGGGGAGAGGGACAGAGAGAGAGAGAGAGAGAGAGAATCTTAAGCAGGTTCCATACCCAGCACAGAGCCCGATGCAGGGCTCAATCCCATGATCCTGGGATCATGACCTCACCCTAAATGAGTTGGATGTTCAACTAACTGAGCCACCTAGGTGCTCCTCCAGAGGATATATTCTTGAGGTGAACTTTGAAACAAAAGAAGTCAGCTGGATAAACAGGTGGGAAGGGCATTCCAGAGAGAGGGAACAGTATGTACAAAGACATGGCAACATGCAACAGCACAATTTATGGGGAGTATATGTAGGCTATGGCAGGAAATGAGCTGCAGAACCAAGCAGGGGTCAGGATATGAAAGGCTTGGGAATGATCTTAGGCTATTCTGAAAGCTGGAAGAAATCTTTGAAGGCTTTAAAACAGGAGAGTAATGTGATCAGATTTGCCTCTTAGAAAGCTATCACTGGCAGTGATTTGGGGGATGCATTGGAAGGAAGACAGGCAGACTAGTTAGGATGTTCTTGCAGTCATCTTGGAGGGAAGTGATGAATGCAAACAGGGCTGTAGGAACGGAGAACAGAGAAACAATGGGAGAGAGAGAGTAGAATCTATGAAGTTTGTAAATTCTTTTTTGTAAAGTTTGTAAAGATGTGGTAGGAGGTTAAGAATGAGGGATCTGGGATTATTTCCAGAATTCTGCCTTGGATAATGGTACAAGTTATAGAGATAGCAAATGCAATTAGTGCTGAGACCAGAGTGAGGAAGTGAGGCACATGTCTCAGGCACAAATTAAGGATTCACAAAAACTCAGTAATGAAATAAATAATAATACATTTTACTGCTCTATTTTTAAAAGACTTTTAAAAAATGTTATTTACTTTATTGATTTTGAGGGGCAGGGGTGAGGCAGAGAGAGGGAGAGAGAAAATCCCAAACAGGCGCTACACTGCCAGTACAAAGCTTGACTCGGGGCTCAATCTTGTGAACTGTGAGATCATGACCTGAGCCGAAATCAAGAGTCAGACGCTTAATGGACTGACCCACCCAAGCACCCCTACACTATTTTAAAAATCAAAATTAATGCAAAGAAATCTACAATGAACCAAATATCAACATTTTTAAGTAAAGGAAGATTCAGACTCTGTGCTTATGTAACCATCTTACTCACCTCACCCTAATCCTGGCCCTGAATACAACATCCCTACTAAGAAAGGTATTGTTAAGCATTTTCACTGAGTAAGCTGTGACCCAGAAAAGTAAAATACTTAGCTGAAGATCACACAGCCAACAAGTGCCAGAAGCCAGAGGCCTAACCCAGCTTGTGTTGGACTACATGGCCATGCCTCCCCTGTACCACAGGATCCTTGCCGAGCTGAGACATCCTGTGGGCAGTGCTGTGAGCACCTGTGTTTTGTTTTCCTTTATTTGCTTTCACTTTTAGCACATATGTTAATCAGGAGAGATGTCACCAAATCCCATTGTCTTAGAGTTGAGTTTAGCAATAAAAAATGATTACAATATACAATAGAGAGGTAATATTACAAGCTACCAAGAAAAAAGAAAATGTTTAAGAGCCAGTCTTGACTCAAATAACAAACATCAAATCTTGACATTTCTGAAAGTGTGGAATCAGCAAATACAGAATTGATTAACTGAAATGACAATCCAAAGTTTTAGTATACATGCATTAAGGAGAGTCACTTGGAATCAATCCAGTTGGAATGCGGGAATAATTCTCTCAGGTTCCACTTTGCTGCTAAACCTCATGGGCAACTATGGGGAAAAACTAATCTTTCCTAAAGGTAGAGACTTTGAGTTCTTGATTCCAGACATGAGAAAAGTCCAGAGATTTTGAGTTCTTCTTCTTTTTTTTTAATGGATTTATTTAAATTCAAGTTAGTTAACATACAGTGTAGTATTGGTTTCAGGAGTAGAACTCAGTGATTCATCACTTACATACCACACCCAGTGCTTATCCCAACAAGTGCCCTCCTTAATGCCCATCACCCATTTAGTCTAACCCCCATCCCCCTCCCCTCCAGCAACCCTCAGTTTGTTCTCTGTGTTTAAGAATCCCTTATGGCTTGCCTCCCTTTCTATTTTTATCTTGTTTTCCCTTCTCTTCCCCTATGTTCATCTGTTGTGTTTCTTAAATTCCTCATATGAGTGAAAACATATGAGATTTGTCTTTCTCTGACTGACTTATTTAATTTAGCATAATACACTCCAGTTCCATCCACTTTGTTGCAAGTGGCAAGACTTCATTCTTTTTGATTTCCAAGTGATATTCTATTGAGTACATATACCGTATCTTCTTTACTTGGACTGTTTCATAATTTGGCTGTTGAGTTCATAATTCTGCCAATGCATTCCAGACAGAGCTTCCTTCTGAAGACTGTTGCAAAAGAACCCACTTTAAGTTCATTTTAGTAACATAATTTCCAGTGCTAACAATGGCCCACTCTGTAACCTAGATGTACCACAATTTTCTGACCGTGAAATGATAGCTTTGGACCCTCCAAAGTTCTTCATAAGGTATGGAATGTCACTCGATCTACATTTTTCATATTTTTCTTCTCTTGTAAAGTTAATCCACTATATTCCACTGATGGGTTATTGCTGTGAATTAGTTGTATTTTTGTTTTTTTGTGATAGCTATTTCTCCTAATTATGCTTCCCAAAGTTAATATAAAAAGTTTATATCATCAGGGAAATGCAAATCAAAACCACAACAAGATATCACCTCACACCTGTCAGAATGGCTAAAATAAAAAAACACAATAAAAAACAAGTATCAGCGAGGATGTGGACCGCACCATTAGTGGGAATGAAAATGGGTGCATACCCTGTGGAAAATAGTATGTAGTTTCCTCAGAAAGCTAGAAATAGAATTACCACAGGATTCAGAAATTTCCCTGCTGGGTATTTACACAAAGAATATGAAAACACTAATTTGGAAAGATACATGCATCCCTATGTTTATTGCAGCATTATTAACAATAGCTAAGATATGAAAGCGATCCATGTGTCCATTAACAGATGAATGGATAAAGAAGAGGCAGTATATACACACAATGGAATATTACTCAGCCATAAAACAGAATGAAATCTTCCCATTTGCAACAACATGAATGGATCTAGAGAGTATAATGCTAAGTGAAATAAGTCGGTCACAGAAGACAAACACCATATGATTCACTCATGTCTGGAATTTAAGAAACAAAACAAATGAACAAAGAAAAAAAGAGATGAATAAAAAACCAGACTCTTAACTATAGAGAAAAAACTGCTGGTTGCCAAAGGGGAAGTGGGTGGGGGATGGGTGAAATAGGTGAAGAGTGCAGTTTTCAGATGAAAACTGAGAATTGAATTGAATTGTAAAATTGTTGAATCACTATACTGTACACCTGAAACTAATATAACACTGTACATTAACCAGACTGGAGTTTTAAAAGTTAAAAATAACTTATTGGTAACTTGCTTGCTTAACTCAACAAATAAAACACTGTTGTTGCAGCAAATGTTTTCCCACATAGACATACAGTTTTTGAAGCACAGCACAAGCAAAAGTCTGCAGAGGCAATGTGACTTAATTTCTGGAAATTATGTTAAACAATCTCATGAAAATCTAAGACATGTAATATGTTAACATATGCTCAATGGTTAATGCCATTAGAATCACATGACACAGGTAATTGCAATATAGTTATCTAAACTGACCAGTTGTTAAAATGGTTTTCTTTTTAGTATAGGTGACACACAGTGTACAACATAGTAATTTGACAAGTTTACACATTATGCTCTGTTCACCACAAGTGGAGCTACCATTTGTCACCATACGTGGCTATTACAATATCTTAAAATAGCTTTGAACTGGAAAACTTCTGCCTTTGGAGTTAAGATTACAAGGTGTGAACACTTTTCAGTATAATTTGAGCCAATCTAGCCATTCATTTTTTTTAACCTTTTATTTATTTATTTTTACAAATAGTTTATTGTCAAGTTGGTTTCCATATAACACCCAGTGCTCATCTCCACAAGTGCCCTCCTCCATGCCTACCTCCCCCCCCGCCACATCCATGAGTCCTCAGTTTATTCTCAGCATTCAAGAGTCTCTCATGGTTTGCCTCTCTCCCTTTCCCCCACCATTTTCCCCCTTCCTCTCCCCCATGGTCCTCAGTTAAGTTCCTCCTAATCCTCCTATACGTGCAAACATATGATATTTGTCCTTTTCTGCCTGACTTATTTTGCTAAGCATAACACCTTCAAGGTCCATCCATGTTGCTACACATTAGCCATTCATTTTTGACTAAGACCTTCTTTCCTATCAGAGATAGTTTCTCTTCCTTCAAGTACAATTGTAAATTTGTTTTTTTATGAAATATTTCAGCACAGTAGAATGTATGGAGTATAATGTTATAAACATCTCTTTACCCACAAACCTACATAGTAAATTTGGTACAAGGAAGGCCTCCTGTTCCCCCTCTCCGGTGCATTGGCACTTCCCCCGATGAGCACTGTCACTAGTCCAAGCTATTCCTGCCACATGTCACCCCTCCTAATGTTTATACTCTTAACTGCTTTGGGACATGGAAAGGAATATTCACAACTATTTATACTGTGTTTAATGCTCAGATTGTTAAACTCATATATCTTATTAAGTATCACTGAAAACTAAATTTTTTGAGCATTTAAAAATCAATTTAACTAGGTTAACTCAGTCAGTTGACCACCTGACACCAAACATTGTTGGATCAAATCCCACATCAGGTGCTATGCTGAGCATGGAGCCTGCTTGAAATTCTCTCTCTCTCTCTCTCTCTCTCTCTCTCTCTCCCCCCACCTTTGCCCATCTCTCCTGCTCATGTGTTCTCTCTCTCTCTCTCAAATAAAATTTTAAAAATCAATTTAATTAATTCCCTTAAATAATTTACGTGATAATTACAGATATATACATATATATATTGGTATTGTTGATTTTTAAAAACATTTGAATTCCTTTGAATAGTTGATAAAACATACACAAATGGTTATAAAATATATTATCATGCTCAGATTATTTCTGAGACATCAACAAAATGGCCCTACTGTATTTCTTCATTTTCCCCTGAACTTGTTTTTATACTGTTCTGGGGTTACAGCTATCCTTATTTCAGTATCTTTCTAAGGTTTTCATTACATTGTTTGGACTCTTCCAGGATTGCAGTGATCTTACCAGACCCAAAAGAATACTCACTGGAATAGACCATTTATAAGATGGGGCTGATCAACTAATTCTTGGTCAGAGCACAGGATCTGATGTGAGTCAAATCTGAGTGAGTCCCTGGGTAACAGGGCACAGGTTCTTACATAGAATCAAACTCCATTTATCAGTTCCACTTATTCGTAAAACTTTTCAAGTTCGTTTGTAACATATGTCTTTAGTATTGTGTTTTGTTTTGTTTTGTTTACAATTTGGTATCTTTCTTCAAAATATTTTATTTTTAAAATCCTGGTTGGTTAATATTAAATAACATGTTTTTCCATTTTGATAGATCCACCTCATCTGTTACCATTATTAAAACCATATTTATTCCTTTTTGATATTCATTATAACTAGTGGGACCACCAAGAGGTTTAATTACCTAGAAGCATAGGTAACTTTCTTTTAGGACATTTGGCTCTTTTTTCACTGTCGAACTTTTTTCTCTGTCTTATGTATGACCATTTGCATGTAGTGATTGAATGTTAAACCCTATCTTCCCTCTTTTTATGTGGACCACTAGAAATGTCCTGTTCTTTGTACAGCCTCCACAATTCCTGGGACTTTTCACAGTATCTTGTATTCACTATTTTTACTCACATGGATAGAAGCAGGTAATGTTCATACTTTTTTTTTTCTTTTTAGTGTTTATTTATTTTTGAGAAAAAGAGAGAGCATGAGCAGGGGAGAGACAGAGAGAGAGAGAGAGAGGGAGACACAGAACCTGAAGCAGGCTCCAGGCTCTGAGCTGTCAATACAGAGCCTGACATGGGGCTCAAACTCATCAACCGTGAGATCATGACCTGAGCCGAAGTTGGATGTTCAACCAATTGAGCCATCCAGGCGCCCCTGTCCATACTTTATAAGTAGGCATAAATTTAATGAAAGAAAGAAAGGGGCACCTGAGTGGTTCGATCAGTTGCACATTTGACTCTTGATTTCAGCTCAGGTCATGATCCCAGAGTTATGGGATCAAGCCACATGACAGTGTCTGCAATAGGCGTGAAGTTCTCTCTCTCTCTTTCTCTCTCCCCCTCTGCCCCACTTCCCCACTCACACATGCTCTCTCTCTCTCTCCAAATTTTAAAAAATAAAGAAAACACAAATACTTTTATTTATTAAAACCAATACAAAAAAAGAATTTCCTCATACTTACTTGTTTACATACTACAATTACCTTTTGTATAGTTTTATGCTCATATTTCTTTTGGGGTTTCATAAACTCATGGCCTTTCCTAGATTCAACTTGTCCTAATTATATTAACAATAACATTTATTGTTCACTGAGGCCGCATTTTACAGCAGGAGACTGTTCAAGCAAGTTGCTTTGCCCTTTAGCCCTGTTCCTGGCATCCTTAGAGGCATTCTTGTTTTTTGGCAAGATACAATCTTCCAAAACCATCCTGATTTTTCTTGTCCCAAGACATGGAATCAGGTACACTCTAGGGGTCCTTTCTCCTCCTGGTACAGAATAGTGTAGGGACCAAAAGTTGTAATCAGCAAAAGTGTTGCTGTCCTGGTGGGAGCAAATTTAATAATGATCAAGCTAGAAAACTGTGTCTTTTTTTAAAAGTCAAAATTCATACTGAGTCTTCCATTATAACATAGTATGTTATTGTTCTCTCCTGTTCCTACCACAGGGAGTTTCATCATTGCCTCACTGAGAAAAGCCACTCCTAACGGCAAGAAGGAAAATCTCATTCTAACTGCTAAAAATTCTATTCACTAAATCCACCCCTAGGAAACATTAGCTCTTCCAAGGTGACACATTTTGACTTACTATTCTATTAAATTAAACCACTATATACCTGAAGCATTTCTGTGCTCTCTGAGGCTGGAGATCATCTCCAAAATCAGGAGTGCTGTTGAAGTTGCAATAACCATGCTTTAATTATTTTCACTGTGTTCGAGGGACGCTGGGAGCACACGTAACAAAGATTTCAACTTGCTCAAGGAGGATTCTGCATCATTTAAGAACTTAGTGTCATAACAGTTTGGGGTTTCTTAATCATCCTGAAGACTGAATGCTCTGAGTCATTCAATTGTTTCTTTTATAGCATTAAAAATTGAACACTTCCATTTTTAGAGTAAGCAATTTACGTTTATTGGAATTTCTTGGGTAGTCTCCAAATATTCAGGCAAAGAAACTTATGAGAGATCACAGGCACATTCTATACTTGAGCTCTCCATTTCCGTGAGTTGACCGAGAGTGGGAGTTCTACTCAGTTTGACAACACACATTAATTGAGTTTTGGTCATACGCTCCACCCAAAGACACATAAAAAACAGAAGTTTGGAATGAAAATCACTGGTTCCTTTCCTGTAAGCACCTTCCTAAAGCTAGACTAGTCTTTCAGAGCCAAGAATTCAGGTCCGCACTATACTTCTTCTAAGAGGACCAGTTCAACTCCTGTGTTCTGTGGAAATGGGGACAGTCCTTGAGCTGACTCATGGTTTGAATCTGGCCTAAGAGAGATCAACAGTGGCCCTGATTGTGTGTGTGTTATGTGATGGGGGAAGAAGAGGGAGGGGATGGAGAGTAAGAAGGAAAGTCAGGAAGTAATAGTGCCACAGACTTGCAGATCTGGCTCTAGGATGACAACTTTGAAACTGACTCCGAAGCCCAAGGCAAGAGCTCTGTTCCCATCCAGGGAAGGCTGGTGTGTATAGGCTGATCTGTGGCTCATCTCACTTCATTCTATTCCACATCAGCCTGAGCAGCTGCTCTCTCTAGGACCATGTCTTTCCTAGGATCGAGTACTATGACTACCTGGGATACATTTCCATGTGTTGGAAGTCTTTAGGTAGCAACCAGGAAAACAATTTTTTCTGACATCAAAGATAATCATGTTTGGTGATCATAAACAAGTCTCAGCATTTAATCCTTTGGTATCTCCAGATTATGATCTTCTCTTCCCTTCATTCATTCCTTTACTGATTCATTCATTTAGCAAAATATTTACCAAGAGCTTTATGTATACATAGCAGTAATTAAGAAGCTGAGAGACTATAAAATAAAAACATACTCTGTATGTAGGCAACTGCAGGCATGGACCTGCAATTTAGGACAAGTTTTGAAAATGACACTGTGAATTTGAAGTTAATTGGAATAAAACATAAAGTGCAGAAGATGCCATCCATAGAAGATACTTAACTGGGATGCTATGAGTGTATCAGTCTCTCCTGACATATCAGGTATCATTGCAACTGTACTGTATGACTTGGGGAAGCATAACTTGAGGTTATGTTATAATGCTATCATGAGAGAAGTATTAGTGTCTGGGAAAAAAAGATCAGAAAAGCAAGTATTTGACAATGTGTCTCGAGTACTATCCAGGGAATAGGAAACAACAGCCAGTATTCATTACCCGGAAGGAAATATCTCTGCAGAGAAGGCTAATAACATTTGCATAACACTTTAGTTTACAAAGTGCCTTCATGTACATTATCTCTTTCAACACTCACAATTGCCCCATAAATGCAGTGTCAATATCATTCCTGTTATATGGAGGAGGAAATAGTCTGGGAGGCTAAGTGACTTTCCAAGCTCACACTGCCAGTGAGGCACAGGACTGAGTGAACTGACTTTAAGGTGAGCATACTTTCCTTAGCTAACAAACACCAGTAGAAAATCCACCACGCTGACTTTATGGAACACAAACAGCTTCTCAGCAATAACCATTTTCCTTCATCTGACTCTAGGCTCATCAAGTCCTTTTCTTAAATATGAAATATAATTGACATACAATGCTATCTTTGTTTTGGGTGTACACATAATAATTTGACAATTTTATGCATTACTCAGTGCTCACCATGATAAATGTAGTTTCCATCTATCACCATATAACATTATTACAATATTATTGACTATTTTCCCTATGCTGTACTTCTCAGCTCTGTGATTGATTGATTGATTTACTTAAAAATTTTTTAATGTTTTGTACCCCAATGTTCATAGCAGCACTCTCCACAATAGCTAAAACATGGAAAGAGCCTAAGTGTCCATCAACAGATGAATGGATCAAGAAGATGTGGTTTATCTATACCGTGGAATACTACATGGCAATGAGAAAGAATGAAATCTGGCCATGTGTAGCAACATGGATGGACCTTGAGGGTGTTATGCTGAGCGAAATAAGTCAGGCAGAGAAGGACAAATATCATATGTTTGCACGTATAGGAGGATTAGGAGGAACTTGACGGAGGAACAAGCGGGAGAAGAAGGGCGGAAATGGTGGGGGAAAGGGAGAGAGGCAAACCATGAGAGACTCTTGAATGCTGACAAAAACTGAGGACTGATGGATGTGGGGGGGAGGGGGGGATGGGCATGGAGGAGGGCACTTTGGGGATGAGCACTGAGTGTTATGTAGAAACTAATTTGACAATAAACTATTTGTAAAAAAAAAAAAAAATTTTTTTAATGTTTATTTATTTTTGAAGGAGACACACACACACACACACACACACACACACGAGTGTGAGCAAGGAAGGGGCAGAGAGCGAGGGAGACAGAATCTGAAGCAGGCTCCAGGCTCTGAGCAGTCAGCACAGAGCCTGACATGGGGGTCAAGCTCACAAACCCTGAGATCATGACCTGAGCCAAAGTCGGACACCCAACCAATGGAGCCACCCAGGAGCTCCTGTGATTTATTTATTTTATAATTGGAAGTCTGTATCTCTTAATCTCCTGCAGCTATTTTACCCATCCCTCCACCCCCTCCCCTCTGGCAACCACCAGTTCTATGTATTTATGAGCTGTTTCTGTTTCTTTGTTTTCATTTGCTTTGTTCTTTAGATTCTACATGCAAGTGAAATCATATAGTATTTGTCTTTCTCTGTCTGACTTAAAAAAGAATGAGTTCTTGCCATTTGTGACAACATGGATGGACCCAGAGGGTATCATCAAGTCATCTTTTGATCATTAATTTGGCCTCTTAAAAGAGACCCATCTCCAGAAAATAAGCATTGCACTCAGGATGGGCTTCATGGGTGTGCAACCCGTGTCGTTCCACAGGGCTCTCTGTGCTAGGTCTCTCTCTCTTGGTTTCAAGCTTTACTGTCACTGTCTTAAATTTTTGAACAGTTTTTGAACAAGTGGTCCAGTATTTTAATTTTTCACTAGACCCTACAAATTTTGTAGCTGGTCCTGACTACACAGATAATGGCTACCAGCTCAGGATGGGTTTCTGGGTAATCAACCAGTACCTTGGGATTTTGAAGGTCAAATGGGATTTGGAAATGAGGACAGGAGAGGATGTGGAAGAGAGTTTTTCTGGGGAAGAAACTTTGGGAAAGGAAGAGTGATGGAGCATACAGGGATTGCTCTCAGGGTTAACACTTGCAAGCTTGCTCCATTTGGTTCATACCAAAATACCATTGATGAAAGAGTTATCACAGCAGAAGGTCTGTATGTTTATTCCTCACATGTCTCCAAAGGAACCATAATGGACCCTTGGCCAACACCTAGGAATGTGGTCCCTGGAATCTTTTTTGTGTTAATGATTGATGATTTTGTTATATATATTTGGAGCAATCTACCATGCTCTACTGGCTGGTCAAATTGTTTTGTTCAAATCCAAGAGTAATGACGTGCATCTGTGTTTATTGTTAGAGTCTTGATTTTGGTTGCCATGGCTGGTTGTGTAGTAGAATGTACCTATGTGACTACGCCCTGTAAAAGCCTCAGATTCTGAGACTCAAATGGACTTTCTCAGGCAGAGACATTCCACCTATACTCCAGATAGATCTGCCAGAGAGAAAGTGCTCCTGTATGGTCTTAGATGGGGAAGGACATTGGAAGACTGTGCTGAACCTCACTGGACTCCACTGATGCACATCTATTTCTTGCTGCTTTTGCTCAGTGTACTTTGCTATAATAAATTTTAGCCATAAGTATAACTAACCTACCATTGAGTCTTGTGAATCCTTTTGGCAAATCACCAAACAAAACACAGTCTTTTTTCTGTGCTATTTTCTGCTTTTTTAGTATTCAGAATTATGTGCTTTTATGGAATATCCTCATTTAATAATACTAATACAATAATACTAAAAATAATACTAAAAAAATAATGATAATATTTTAATGATAAACTCTAGTCCCCATAAAGCCTTTTCCTTAAAGTCCTTTCTAAATTTTGAAAATTATTCCTTTTACTAAAGATTTTGGAGAATCTCATTAAATTTGAAATGATTTTAAAAGACTAAACAACAACAACAACAACAACAACAACAACAACAACAACAAAACTCTTATATGATCCAGATGCCATTTGACCATTTGGAGAGTATCTTTCATTTCGGAGACATGTGCACTTGCTAAAATAGACTTGGAACAGCTCACAGAGCACATGCCTTTCTGTCCTCTTGGATTGATTACTGCCATTCTTTCTTCTCCAACATTCCAGAGGTACTGACTCATAGATTACAAGTGTTTCAAAACTCTACCACATGCGTCCCTGCCAACCATAGCTCAATTTTTATATCTTTGCAAAAACTTGGCCTGTAATGAGGTCTTAGGCTTATTTTATAATCTATTTAGCTCAAAATAACTACAGTTAAATTTCCTTTACAAAGCATTTGTCTGTATGTGTACTTAGCTCTTATAGTATTGGTGAAGCCTTATACAATGAAAAATTGAAATGCAAATGTGGAAAATATCAGAAAAACGTACTTTCCAAGTCTTCAAATTTTATTTATTTTATTTATTTCTCCTGGCCATCAAGAATGTTCTTGTTTATATTATTCATATAGTTTTTAATTAAAATCTTTTATTGAGTATTAAAATATAGCTATATATTAAGCTATATTTTATTATAAGCTACAAAATAAGACTCTAATATATATATATTTATATAAGCTATAAAATAAGACTCTAACCATATATATACATATATACATACATACATATATACATGTATACATACATATATATGTATATATATGGTTAGAGTCTTATTTGCAGATACCTGTTTTCTAATCAGTTGATTATAATAATACATTTCTGTAAACTAAATATAATCTTTATATATTTATCATCACAACTAACATTTGTATAAAACATGCATCATTTCTCTTGATCTTTCAACCAACTGAGGAGTCAGGCATTATGAGAGGTGAAGGAAATTGTCACTGCTGCATTGTCATTCACTGGAGAAGTTGAAGCTCATCCTGCTATCCCAAAGCTCAAGAATCTTCAAAGGTTATCAGTTTTTAACTGAATTGAGTTTAAACCTTGCTATCCTTTTTTAAAATGCTTTTTAGTATTCTTCATAGTCTGGCCCCATCCAACTTCTTGACCTATTACCATTTCCTGACATGGATATTTAGCTCCTCATTGTGTTTAGAAATATCCTGAGTACATGGGAATGTAAACTGGTGCAGCCACTCTGGAGAGCAGTATAGAGGTTCCTCAAAACGTTAAAAATAGAACTACTCTATGATCCAGCAATTGCATTACTAGTTATTTACCCAAAGGATACAAAAATATAGATTCAAAGGGACACATGCACCCTGATGTTTATAGCAGCATTAGCAACAATAATAAAATTGTGGAAAGAGCCCAAATGTCCATCAAGTGATAAATGGATAAAGAGGATGTGGTATATATACATACAATGGAATATTAAAAAATTTTTTAATTTTTATTTATTTTTGAGAGAGAGAGAGAGAAAGCATGAGTGGGGGAGGGACAGAGAGTAAGGGAGACACAGAATCCAAAGCAGTCTTCAGGCTCTGATCTGTCAGTGCAAAGCCTGACACGGAGCTCAGACTCATGAACTGTGAGATCATGACCTGAGCCAAAGTTGGATGCTTAACCAGCTGAGCCACCCAGGTGCCCTGACATATAATGGAATATTACTCAGCCATCAAAAGGAATGAAATCTTGCCATTTGCAGCAACATGAATGAAACTAGGGTATATTATGCTAATTGAAATAAGTCAGAGATTATTATTATTTCACCCATATTTGGAATTTAACAAACAAAACAGATGAACATATCAGAGGGGGGAAAAGGGAGAGGGTAAACAAACCATGAGATTCTTAAAGATAGTAAAAACTGAGGGTTGGTGGAGAGATGTGGGTGTGATGGACTAGATGGGTGATGGGTGTTAAGGAAGGCACCTGTTGGGATGAACACTGGGTGTTGAATGTAACTGATGAATCATTGAATTCTACTCTTGAAACCGCTATTGCACTGTATGTTACCAACTAGAATTTAAATAAAAATTCTTAAAGAAAAGAATTGAAAGAAAAGAAATATGCTGAGTACATGGTAGTATTTAATAAATACACACTTATTGATGGATTTAAAGATAAAAACAAGATGTTCCACAGACTATCATCAATAAGATAAAATTTTGAAAGAAAATAAGATGAAACTTTGAGGCCATTATAAAAATATTTATAAGAATAATTGGATAAAGTTGAACTTTGACTAAATATTTAATTTTAAGAGATTATTGTTACTATTTTAGGTGTGATAATGGTACTGTGTTTATGTTAAAAAAAAATCTCTGTGTTTGGACTGAATCTCTGTGTCCCTCCCCGCCCCCCATCCATATATTGAAGCTCTAACTTCCACGGGACTGTATTTGGACATGGGGTCTTTAAGGAGGTGATTAAGATTAAATGAGATCATAAGGTGGTGTCCTAATCCAATAACTGGTGTCCATATAAGAAGAGGAAGAGACGCAGGGGTGCACCAGAGAAAAGGTCGTGTGAGGATCCAGTAAGAAGCCAGCTTTCTGTCAGTCAAGAAGATAGGTCTTACTGGAAACCACAGGTCCAGCATCCTAATCTTGGACTTTAAGCCTCCAGAACTATGAGAAACTAATTCCTGTTGTTGAAGTCATCCAGTCTATGGCATTCTGTATGGCAGCCTGAGCAGACTAACTACCTTGTTTTTAAGACCTATTATCTATCTATCTATCTATCTATCTATCTATCTATCTACCTACCTACCTACCTACCTACCTACCTATCATCATCATCTGTCTAATGATGTGATGTCTGGAATTTGCTTCAAAATTATTTTCGAGAAGATGGTGGTACAGATGAGACATTGGCAGTTCTTGAACCTGAGTGGTTGGCAGTTAACTATACTGTCCTCTCTACTTCTGTTTATCTTTGGAAGTTTTCATTTGAAATGTTTCTAAATTTTAGCAAAAAAAGGAAAACTAAAAACAAAACCTTGTGACTAAGGAGAGGTTGTGATTGCTACCAGGCCAACGGCATATGGTAGAGGTGGGGAGTGGGGCTGGAAAGATTTGGGGGCTTTGGGGCTTCAGGAACATTTAGAACTTACCTGGCTCCAGGAGTTCCTTTTCTCAGTAATTCTCCAGCATATCTTTTATAGGCTTTTTTCCTATCTATCCAACCAATTATGAGACAGAATGGAACTGGCCTAGCATATTAGTAAAATAGTTTGATATTTGAGAGGTAGGTCGGAAAAGCCATTTTACAAAAAAAAAAAAAAAAATTGGTCTACTCTGCCATTCCTGCTTGAAGTTCCCTGAACTACAGCAATGAACACCAATTAATGTGCTGCCCTCAGGAAAAATTATACACTCTCATACAGGCACAATCACACATAGCATAACTTACTTCTCCCCAGTGGGCACAAAAATATTGTCACATTTGTATAGTTGATTGCTTTACCTCATGCTCCACTTCCAGGAAAACTGATAATGGTTTCTAGAGGATTCTTCCCACCTCTAAGTGTTCAAATTCCCCAACTTATTAGGAATCAAGCATCCCTCCTGCACACACATACACACACACACACACACACACAGCTGCTTCCACACCCACCAGAGGGAAATTGGTGACTCAACAGCCCCTCCTGCCACCCTGCTCTCTGCCACACTGATTCCTGCAGTCTAACCATGTCACAGCTGAAGGCTCACCTAACACATTATCCGATCTAAAGAATGGGTTTACAAGTGATTTTTATTTTGCTTGTTTGCACTTTCTAATATTTTCTTTAATGAGCATATTTTTATCATGAAACAAGAAGTCAGTATGAAACAAATTTGAAGCAAGTAAATAAACATAAAAGTCACAGGCTCTTATGGCTCTGAGTAGGTGCCAAGGGGGGCTTCCTTGGTGGGATCGGACATCCGGGGGAAAATGTTTATAAACTATGTTAGAAGGAGACCAAATGTAAACGTAATCTATGTGGATATTGTTAAGCCAGGTATAGACAAATGACTCCACTACTATTTACAGACCAGATTGGTAAAATGTTAATAAGGATAACTCCATGTTCATGTGATGTTTGATCTCTTCTAAACTAGAAATAATTTTGATATGAAATGATCAGTCCAATAAAAAGTTCTTTTTCTTGTTTCGTGTGCATGATGGTCTGTTTTCCCATGAAGGTAATGACCCATATGAAGTTTAAAGTCTTTCACATTAGTCCATGTAGATTTCTCAGGCAGGTCTTAAAAGAAAAGAGGTTTCCAGAAATGCGGTGTGAAGTGCTTTTGAGCTATGTTTGGTAAGGGAAGCTCTCTATAAAGCTTTCTTTTATAAATAAGTTATAACTATATAGAAAACAAAATTGCTTATTGATGAAAGAAATACAAAGTCCAACTACTGGTGGTGTCAAGAATCATATTCTGAAATTGCTTCTTTTTTTTTTAATGTTTTATTTATTTCTAGGAGAGAGAGACAGCGTGAGCAGGGGAGGGTGAGAGAGAGAGGGAGTCACAGACTGAAACAGGCTCCAGGCTCTGAGCTGGCAGTCAGCACAGAGCCCGACGCGGGGCTCGAACCCACGAACGGCGAGATCATGACCGGAGCGAAAGTCGGACGCTTAACCGACTAAGCCACCCGGGCGCCCCTACAGTCAGTTGACTTTAAATAAACCAGATTTGGGGCACCTGGGTGGCTCAGTCGGTTAAGTGTCCGACTTTGGCTCAGGTCATGATCTCGCCGTTTGTGGGTTCAAGCCCCGTGTCGGGCTCTGTGCTGCCAGCTGGGAGCCTGGAGCCCGCTTCAGCTTCTATGTCTCCCTCTCTCTCTGCCCTTCCCCCACTCATGCTCTGTCTCTGGCTCTCAAAATTAAAAAATAAACATTTAAAAATAAATAAGTAAACCAGATTCCCCTCCATAACGTGGGTGGGTGTCATCCAATCAGCGGAGGGCCTTAAGAGCAAAACTGAGGTTTTGCCGGGGGGGGAAAAAGGGATTCTGCCTCCAGACTCTTAACACAGGAATGCTATCTGAGTGTCCAGCGTGCTGGCCTGTCCTATAGGTTTCAGGGTCAAGACTACAACGTGAACTCCTGTCTGAGTTTCCAGTCTGTTGGCTTGCCCTGCGAATTTCAAACTATGGGCTGTGACATCATTTCTTGCCTGAGTTTCTGGCCCTACGAGTTTCAGACTTGCCAGCCTCCACAATTGTGTCAGTTCCTTAAAATAAATATCTGTGTGTGTGTGTGTGTGTGTGTGTATTATNGGAGTACCAATAGGAAAAAGGGAGCGCTTTCAGCACAACAGCATTGGGCAGCAGAACTACTGGTCTACCTACAGTACAGCCTTTAGTACAGGGAACAATAGTGATTGCAGCTCAAAGCGGAAGGTAGCATCCGCAGGGAATCCTTGTGCTGGACCAAAAGAAAGAGCGTAATATAGGGCTGTCTTTGTTCATTCATCTTTTAAGCTTATGGGAGTTAGGTGTGATCCTGTTGGAAGGCTGGTGTTTGAGTAGGAGTGTGTGGAAAGTTGCACAGAACGAAGAAGACAGAACACAGCAGTTTGCAGTGATGAAGAAGCACAGATGATGAGATTTTGAGTCAAAGGCTGGAGCTCGATTGTCTTACTTTATTATTCTTCCTAGAAAGCAACAGATGTGTCACACACACACACACAAACACATTTCAGAAGAAGAACTTTTGCCAACCTCCCCCTCAAAAAAATAAAACAAAAAAAATCCCTCTGAAATTTGACAAAGAGGGAGGTGGCTCTTGGTCAAGGTGGGATCAAACTGGGCCTTGAAGGCATCAAACTGGAAGCCACTCCAAACCGACCTTGGAAGAGCAAAACTTGGTCCCTAGATATTTAACATTAGAGAGGACATTGAAAAGAATGCAAAACACTACTGCTTCGATGTTACCTGGAGTCATTACTTTATCCTTTTTTCTATCTAGAAATATGAACTTACATGTCATTATGATGAGAGACAGAGACAGAAAAATGTTCACCTTTAGCCCAGGAGGCTGACCTATAGTCTGCATAGTTTTGATAAGGATCAAATAGGTGCTGGTTGCTACATTCTTAGAGGGTCTCGTGACTGCCTGTATATCTCGCCAATTGTTAATATCAAACTGAATGATAAGCTCCAGAGAAATCTTGCGAAAGTAGTTTTATGAGTAGAAATTTGAAGAGGACATTTATGATCTAATACTCCCTGCACGTCCCCTTCCCTTTGAGCACTAAGCATATACCACCTCCTTCATACAGCATAGAGCTCCTTTCTGCCTACGGGTCCTGTCCCTGTGATCCTGCCTTGACCATCATCCTAGGAAAAAGATTGGGTTGAACCTATGGTTTTACATAGTAAAAGTTCTCAAAAGTTCTTTCTTTCTCTTTTTCTTTTTTAAGATTTTATTTTTTTAAGACAATCTCTACACCCAATGTGGGGTCAAACTCACAATCCTGGGATCAAGAGTTGACACACTCTACTAACTGAGCCATTCGGGTGGCCCTCAAGAATTCTTTCTTGACTGCTATATGCATCGATCCCACAACAATCATAGCTGCCTCCTTATTTGATTTAAAATAATGCTGCGACACAAAATCTTTGTGGCAACCCCTAGACCTGTTGTCATGATAATTTGTGTGAGGTATCCTGGGGGGTTTGGCAGTCTACTTTGAGAAGAACTGATCTTCTGGGTACATACTTATTAAGCCCCTACTAGGTACCGAGGCTGGAGAGAAATCTAAAAAATTAAGGTTGTGATTAAGGTAGGATTCAGAGCCTGGGTGAGGGAAGGAAGGACCCAGATATGCACTCAGCTGGGGTAAGTTGGTGCTGACAGCCTTTCAGAGGAGGGATCGTTCACTTTTGAGACCCAGCCTCACTTCTCTCTTTGGGCTCCATAAGACACTCTAATGTCCTTGAATAACCTTTGTTTGCTTTAACTAGTCTGATCTGGGGAACTATCACTCCAACCGAAACAATACTGACTAAACCAGTACCATTGTTTCTTTTCCTTAATCAACAATCAAGTCTAGTAATGGCTTTTTCTTTCTTTCTTCTTTTTCTCTTTAAGCACATTTCAATTATATTAAGCTGGCTAGAGAATCACAATGATCACTCAATCCCTTGGCCAATGAGAATGCAGAGGAACAAATAACTATAACATGAGAAGGATGGGCAGTACATAGAGAAGCTCTTAGCTTTGGGGTTGACATACAGACAAGAATGCCCTCTGAAGCATGTGCTTGGGTAGGGTTTCCTAATAGGAGAGATGTCCTGGGACTCTAAGAAAACTATTTAGTTGCATTAAGAACTATCCTGTCTTCTAAACTACTGTACAATACTATTCCCCCTCCCCTACCTACTCCTCCCCCGCCCCCCCCATCCCCTAGGGATTCTCAACAAAGACTATTTCTCAAGGACACTTGAGACAAAGGTCTATTCATCAATTTAGTGGAAAAGGCAACTATCGAGGCATTTGCACGAGTAAAGAAAATAACTGTATAAATTTTTAACATATCAAATCTGTTTGTCCAGCTAGTAGATGTGATCACATTGATGTCCCTTAGTTCTCAAACTTAAAGAATTTAAGAACAAGCTTTTATATCCTCACCTCTTAGCTATTGTATATTTCAACATCTGTCATTTTCAACTTGATCCCATTAATTTATAGCAGTGAATTAAAAAAATTTTTTAAGTAATCATAATTTTTTCTCTTTTTTAGTCTTTATAGTTATTATTTATCAAGGCCACACTCTGGTTCTTATTCCTCAATTCCTATATTTCCCAAGGCCTTGACTATTTATCTGCTTTTATTTGTTGCCGAAAAGAGCAGAATATGCTATCCCAAAATACACCATTTGGGAATATTGATTATTTTGAATTAAAGTTACTTAATAAAAGCCAGTGCAAGGACACTCTGACACTCTTTTGTCCCCCTAAAAGCAGGAAATAAATCTTCCATGTGTATCAGGAGGACAGAAGACATCCTTATCAGATATAGAGAGTTTAAGGACAAGAAGGCTATGTGAAAAAATCTTGTGACCTTTTTACTAATTTACTACCCTAAGCACAAACGTCTTTGTCTCATCAATTCCTTACAAATGTATTGTTTCTTTGTCTAAATGTATAAAAGCTGCCTGTTTTGGTCACTTCTTTGAGTCTCATATTTTTGCAGGATTCACATACATATGAAATTAAATTTATTTTTTTCCTGTTAGTCTGTCTTATGTCAACTTCATGATTACACACTTTTGTAAATATGCTTTATTAAGAACGCAACTCACAAGATTCAAAGCCAAAGGTACTATGTAAAACCATAGGTTCAACCTAATCTTTTTCCCAGGCTGATGGTCAAGGCAGGATCATGACTTAAACATGAACAAAATATTACCCAGCACTTTCTCTGAAAGGCAATTAATAAGATAAAAGGAACATGCAGCTTCAAACCAGCCTGTTGGGAGCCATTCTGAGCCCACTAGTCGAGAAAACTCCTGGTGAGGTTAAAGAAAGTTTGCATGGTCTCTTGCCAATCAGATGATGACCGATATCCGCCCCCACTCAATTATTTCTGCTTGAGCACTGACCCCTAGGGTACCTTGTTGATCAGTATCGGGAGTGACTTGTCCCCTTATTCCGGCCCAGGTATGATGATTGCACCTTGTGAAGGAACTTACTGTGGGAACTTCTTCTTTTGATTATGGGAACAGACATCGTGTCTCCAGAAGGTCCTGTTTCCCTCCATACTTTCCCTTGAGCTATAAACAGGGAAGTACTTGGGTGAGATCCTGATGACCCAGCACTGCCTGTTTCAAATCCAATCATCAGCTCCTAGATTCCTGCATTATTCCTGAGTATATGACCCATATATGTACTCCTCCATCTCTTTTGAGCAGATATTCTGCTGTGTGTCCAGGTATGCCTGAAGAGCCAAAGCTAGCCTGTCCATAGCCAATAGGCGCATAGTAAAAGCTTTGCTGAAGGCTTTGTTTCAGGAGCTCTTGCCTTGGTGGCCTTGTGTGCCCAGACTGCTTTTGCTGGAATGAATTCTCATTGCAAACTAGACTCTTAGCCTCTCCTATTCTCCTACAACACTCAGTATATTGGCCTGGCTTTCCAGCCATCAGCCGGACATCGTTAATCCCCATTGAGATTTCCTTTTTTCCTTCTCCTTCTTGTGCAACCACTCTGGCTTTTCTACGTGATTGGTGTGTGGTTTTCAATCACTTATGTTCCTTATATGTTCATTGACTCATATATGAAGGCTGTCTCCAGACACCATTCTAAATTGTCCCTGGGAAGGAAATTTCTATGTGTTCTTTATATCTTTCTATCACATCTTGCACAGGGCTAGGTACATTCGATGATCAATTAAGAGGATACATCTCTCCAGTGGAAGAAGGTATGGGATAGACAAAAGACTAAAGAAAAACTTTAAAAAGTTATTAAGAAACAGAGGTAGCTAGAAAGGGAAAATAGGGGAAAGAGGAAGTGACAACAAGAAGAGAAAAATACTCCTTTATACCTAGACCTACTGGGATTCTTTCTCACCTGAGAGTTAATCTTGAATCTATTAGGTGCTGTGTCATAATCGAATGTCTAAGGTTTATATGTTTTATAGTCCATTGTTGAAGGCATTTAATGGAAACCCACTTTAATTTCTATGTGAACGTTGATTGCAAAGGTCCTCCTTTCACTATTCTCTATGGCAGGGAAGGTCCCTTTTCATTATTCTCTACACATTTTGGTAGCATGGTATGGGGCATATATTGCATAGTCTCTCAATATATCTCATCCCTATAATATCTTTTTAAATGTAATGTGGATATAGAAAGTATTTTCTACTCTCATGAAATGAAAAGTAAGCATTATATCCTTAATTGTTATTAAATCCAAGTTGATATTTGCTGCAATAAGAGTTTCTCTTAATTATAGTTATATTATTATGTATACAATATACAGCCAGAGCTAATATAATAGCTCTTTACTTTGTACCTATGTGTTGCCTATGGTTCCAAATATTCACATGCTAAAAATGTACAATCTCAGAAAAAATGCCAAGTATCATTTCTCAAATCAGTATGGCAACTTGGAGATGATTGAAATTGATCTCTTGCGTGTAATATCAAACACAGGTAATAACACTGATGCATTTCTCACCAAGATGCAGTGAAAAAGGGGGCTGGCTTCCTTTCACATCAATGTGAAAGCAGCAGGCCCTGGCTTCTATTCAAAATCCAGCTCCATGCTCTGGATTAGAGTCAGTTATTTGTCACTGATACGGGTGTAAGTCTCATCACTATTTATCCAGGATGTTTGACACGTCCACCTTATCCAAGAAAACACTTGCAGAAATCAAAGACTATTTGGAATGACTGTGAAGAAAGCTAAGGACTTGGTTATAATTTTCAACCTGAGAAAACTTCTTTATTATTGAGAAAACTTCTTTATTAAACATTCTGAGTTCTATTATTATTTTTCAATACAATCAGATAAGGATCTTTTCCCCTATTTAAGTTCATTCAACTTTCCATTTTTTAAGCTCAGACAATGTCTACTTCTATGATGTATATGGATATCAAAGGCTCACCTTGAAAATATGCAAGGAAAACAGCTAAGAAGTGAAAATTATAAAGCTGAGGACATCACTGCGTTAATCATTGATGAAATACCTTCTTTTTATTTTTTTTCTTTCCTAACACGCAGGTAATAAACAGTTTTAGCTGGAGGCCCAGAGGCAAGAGAAGGAAGTCAATCAGACAGCTCTACCAGGAAGTTCATCTGAGAATAAGAAGGTTATTTTACTAACATTTACATGTACCAGAGCATATACTTTGGCTGTATTTTCTGGGTGTGTAGATGGATTGGGTAGAGCTATACACCTTTTTTGCTTAGTCCCCGTTGTCATCTAAGATATAATATGTAGTTCTGAACATAGTTTTGTTTGTGACTCTAACAAGGATCCATGACTTTGACCTTCTGGGCCTATGGGTCTGGAGCTGTGCTGTCCAATATTGTAGTCACTAACCTCATGTGGTTATTTACACTTCAGTTAAATAAAAACTTCAGTTTCCAAGAGACACATTTCAAATGTTCCATGGTCATGTGTGGTTAGTGGCTAGTAGCTATTGCATAGGACAGTGCGGACACTGAGGATTTCCACCATCACAGGGGGTTCTATGAGGCCAGATCTTCGGTACTCGGAGTTTGTGAACCAGCGGCTGTAGCATCACCTGGGAGATTGATAGAAATGCAGACTCTCAGTTACCTCCGGATCTACTGAGTCATAATCTGCATTTTACTGAGACTCCGAAGTGATTTATGTATCATTCAAGTTTGAGGTGCACTCTCTAGATCAGGAAGGAACATGCCCCGTGTTTAGAAGGAGAGAGCTGGATCCAGGTTGGGCTTGAAAGGTGCAGAGTCACTGACTACAAGCATATGTCTTTGCTATGGCTCATTAAAGCTAAGAAAAGCACAAGGTTGCTTCCAGTCATAATTTAGCAATCAGTGTCTGCACCAATTGGTCGATCCATGCATGCCTTCCTCTTGACACCCTCATAAAAAAATAGCCAAATAATATTAAGCTCTAATTCTGAACCATGCATGTGCTTTGTATGTTTTTATTCACTGATCTTCACAAACAGTCCTTTAGGTGACTCCTGTTATTAACCTTATTTTACAAATGAGGATTCTGAGATGCAAAGAATGGAAGTAAGCTAATGTCACTAGTCAGTGAAATTCAACCCGACAGTGCCTGAGCAAAAGGCTCTATTTGGGCTGCTGGCAGTTCCTGGAAAGCACCAAATTTGGGGGTTGCCCACCAGGTACTCTGAGCTCCCAAGCTAGTAGTGTGGGAAGGATCACTTGCTCCTCCCGGTTCCACTTAACTCCCTACCAGGAACCACAGTTCAGGTTTGCCGGAATCTCTTTAGAGGAGATAGACTGGCAGAGTACCATGTTTCTTTCCTATTTGTTTAGCTCATCCCGTGGCTCAATTCTCTTCCCCCAGATCCCCAGGAAGAATCGAAGAAAGATAGAGAGCTGCAGTTAAAACTCTGGCCAGAATCCTAATGCAACCTGTCCACCCAGGGAATGCAAGCCCCACCTAGGACAGCAACAAAAGAATCAGCTGTTTCCTGCGGGACTTAAGTGGTTCAGGGTGAGTCATCACTTTCCCTGCCCAGCTAAGGCGTGGCATCCCCAGTCCCATAGAAAATGCTCATGCTCCCGGCTGTTAGGGCTGGAAAGCCAACTATTTCAGGGTCTCCTTTGAATCTCATGAATTAAAAATGACTGCACTTAAAGCCCCAAAGTGCCCACAGACAGACCTGAAAGTAACTCTGTTGGCCTCCTGCAGACACCAAACTACATTAAGCATTAAGCCCAAAAGAGATTCAGGGCTTGCCTCTCAGATGTCTAGAGAAGCATATGAGTGAAGCCAGCTGTGTCAGCATCAGCCTTGTGCGATTATTCAAAACATCCAATTTTGTGACATATTGTTCGGAACAAACATGACACACCACCAAGGACACCTTTTAGTTCTTCCTCTTTGATCATTTTAAGTAATAAATGCTAAATTCTGAAAGGACAGAGATTGTGTATCTGTACCACTATGGGTGTTCAGCAGAGAACTCTGCATGTAAGTAGATGTTCAATAGATGTTTATTAAGGGAAGAAACACAAATGAATGGGAACTCCAATGATTACTATTACTCCACTATTACTAAGCAATAGCCAATAAGAGAAGCAAGATTCTTTGTTGTTGTCTAGGATGCTTCTCCAATAAACTTAAAGTATTTTACAAAATTTCAGATAATCAATATTAGTCTTATTTGATAACTGGGAAGGCTTATGTTGAGTGAGGATATGATTTGGCTACCAAACCTGGCAGAACAAAAGTCGATCTTTCTTGTTCTCACCTTGAAGCTCTATTGCTTGGGAGGACCTGGACTCTAAGAGGAAAAAGAGTATCATAACTAATTACTGAGGGGGACCCAAGAGAAGAAAATTGGATTCACTCTGTGTCTGCAGACTTTTTCAGATGCAAAGCCACAGGCCAGGGACTCTGGTGTTTTTATGGACTGTTGCATTTTCCTTGGGGACCCTGGAAAGGAAGAAAGACTGGGAAATGGCAGTGGAACAAACAAATGAAAATAAGAAGCTACCTTGGAGGGGCACATGCTGGGCTAGGCTCCGTGGCATTCATCTCTGTCTGGACAAAGCCCTAGAGCAGCAGTGAGTGGATCTAGACGAGAGCGCTTATCTTAAATATTTGCCAACAACTTGATACTCATGGGGAACTGAGAGGAAATATTTTAGGGAGGAGACCATTACATCATGCTTGCTTTTGCTGTCCTTCTAGCTCTGAGTGCTGCGCCCTTTATTGTTACCCAGCATTCTGCAAACACCCACGATTAGCTTTTTCCTTCAAGCCAGTGAGATGGAATAAATGGATTCCTTTATGTTCAGATAGGGCTCTGATTCTTAAACAGCCTCATTAAAGAACCAGTGTTTTTGAGAGTCATTGTATTTAATGGGTCATTATGTAAAGGCAGACTTTCCCAAAACCCTCCTGGAGAAAGCCATCTGCACCTTGCATGAGCAAGATGTCATCATTACAGGCTCCGGGGAAGTGACTATGAATGAGGTCTGTGACACAGAGAGACACTGGAAGACTTTCCACCTCCAAGAGAGGGCAGATCTTTGCATGATGGCTTAGAGATGACTTGGAACTTTTATTTTGTCTATGTATAAAAGGTAGTAAGAGTGTAAATGATAATGATGATAATAAGAGAAAGCACCATACATATCACTCCACTTTTTCAAAGTCCTGAGGATTATAGCATTCCCTTCCCTCTTTAACCCCAGGAGGAATCAGTGTCCTCCTTTATGTCCTTATAGAACTTATCTCTAACTGGGATAAAGGAAAGAGCATTACATTTAAATCAGAAGTCCTGAGTTTGAATCCTGATCTATCTCTTATAAGCTGTGATTGATATTGAGCCAAATATTGATTTTCTGAGCCTTAATTTACTCATCTGTAAAATAAAGATAATCGTAAAATTTATCTCAAAGAACCATTATATGAGATCTCAAGTGAGAAGTTCAGCTTTCAACAAATACTTTTTTTTAATGTTTATTTATTTATTTTGAGAAAGAGAGAGTGATAGAGAACAAGCAGGGGCAGAGAGAGAGGGAGACAGAGGATCTCAAGCAGGCTCTGCACTGCCAGTGCAGAGTCCGACTCAGGGCTTAAACTCACAAACAGTGGGATCATGACTTGAGCCAAAATCAGATGCTTAACCGACTGAGCCACCCAGGTGCCCCTCAACAAATACTTGATGAGAGAATTAATACACTGTGTCATATTTAATCAGTCATCTGCCTCAACTGGAATGTAACCTTCCTGCCGTGATGGAACAGGTCTTACTCATCTCTGTATCCCTGACACCTAGCAAGTGCCCAGCCCATTATAGGTGCTGAATAAATGCTATCGAATAAATGAATGAATGAGCCATGTAAGTCATGTCGCTGCTAAAGCAACTAGGCAGTCCAGTGTTGTCAAGTGCTCTGCTGTGCTGGAGTGGGCTGGACTACCAGGTGTTGGAGTAGCCGATTAAGACGACAAGCCAACATGCAATAACAGTCAAGCCTTTGATCACGGCCTAGTATGAGCAAGAGGCTAGATTGGAGAACGTGCTGGTTCCTCCCATTCATTTTCCCCATGGAATAGAACCAAGTGAGGTTCTGATGTATCAGTGCAGATGGGGAAATTGTCTCATTACTGAGGGAGCCTTGAGCAAAAGGCTCCTGGAGTTTCAAGGACCCAGGACCCTGGAGTTTTGTGGGAGAACAAAGCGGGGAGGACTGGAGTGGAAAAATACTGAATATTAAGTCAGCGTAGAGAAAAAGTGTCTTCAAGTTTTCTCCTCCCTTTCTTTATAAGAGGTCTTGGCAGAGTCTCCTGAGGAAGGACTGTGCCAAAGCCTCCCTGATAAAGAGGCTCCAGATGGATGTTCTTGGGCTAGGAATGCGGATGTGTTTAAGAGCAAGGCTGGCGGGGGACCGGAGTCCCTGACTGTAACTCCTTACTGTGGGTGGAGGGCTGGTTCCCCCCTTGAGGACTGGCAGGTGAAGCCTTAGCGATCACAGGCAGTCAGGCCTGCAAATCACACGTAGGTGTTTGGCCTCATCCAGTGTGTTACACCTGACAGGTAAAGTAACTGGAGACACAGAGACTTTAAATGACTTGTTGGGGCACCTGGGTGGCTCAGTCGCTTAAGTCTTTAACTCTTGATTTCTGCCCACGTCATGATCTCACGGTTCCTGAGTTCAAGCCTCGCAGTGGGCTCTGTGTTGATAGCACAGAGCCTGCTTGGAATTCTCTCTCTCTTCCTCTCTACCCCACCCCCACTCGTGCCCACTGTGTCTCTCTCAAAATAAATAAATAGACTTAAAAAATTGTTTTTAAAAAAATGGCTTGTCTAAGTTCACTTGGATTGGTTTGGTAGACCCAGAGCTGGGATCAGAACTCTATCCTGAGTATTTCATTGCACTGGAAGTGGGCAGGTGAACACTCGGATCCCTTGGTATTATGTGAAGTTGCTCTTCTGCTTTGGCAAGTCGTCGGCCCTGGCCAGAATGAGTTGTCAACTTCCAAGGCCTATTGTGGTAATATGGGGTAATAGGACCCCATGACCTTTGCGCCTTGGTGTTATACCTGTGACTGTAGTATATGACCTAGCAAATGAGACTTTGCGGATATAATTAAGGTTATTAATCGGTTGACCTTAACAGAAGGAGATAATCCTGGGTTATCTGGTGAACCCAATGTGATCCCATGAACTTTAGTACAGGAGGAAAGCAGAAAGAGAAATGCAGCAGAAAGGGAAGTCAGAGAGATATGAGCATGAGAAGGACTTGATGCCCTGGTGAAAGTGGACAGAGCCATGGACCAGTGAAGCAGGTGGTCTCTGGAACCTGGAAATCCCCTGTGGCTGACAGCCAGTGACGACTCAGGGATCTCAATCCTGCAACTGCAGGAAAAGGAAACAAATTCTGCCCACAACATGAATGAGCCTGGAGGCAAATTCTTCCCTAGAGCCTCCAGGAGAACCCAGGCAGGCTAACCCCTTGTTGCAGGCTTGCGAGACACTAAGCAAAGTATATGTTTAAGTCCACCCAGATGTGTGACCTATAGAAACGGAGATAATACATGAGCATTGTTTTAAGCCAGTAAATTTGTGGTGATTTGTTACAGCAACAACAGGAAATGAATACAAGGGTTCAAAAACATGGGGCACCTGGGTGGTTCAGTCGGTTGGGCATCTGACTTTGGCTGAGGTCATGATCTTGCAGTTCATGAGTTTGAGTCCTGCATCCAGCTCTCTGCTGTCAGAGCAGAACCCACTCCTGATCCTCTGTCCCCACCTCTCTTTGCCCCTCCCCCCATGCACTCTCTCTCTCTCTCTCTCTCTCTCTCTCTCAAAATAAAATAAACTTAAACACAAAACACAAAACACAGAAGACCCATCCTGCCCACTCTTCCTCATCATCCCATTGCTACTCCTCCAGACCTGGTAACCACTCCCTCAGTCCACAGGCCCTTTTTGGTACTCTGGAAAATGCTGTTGCCAGGCCCGGACCAGACATTCCTGAGTGCGGCCCAAAGTTCATTTTAAGCTTGTGGGTTAGGAAGGCATTGGGACTATTTCTCTGATGCTCAGTAATGGTATCTTTATCTCTTCTGTCTGTGACAAACTCAGTGGAAATCTTTCAGGTCAAGAAACTAAGGCTGCCGGATAAAACTCAGGATACCCTGTTAAATTTGAATTTCAGTTTAGAAAAACCCACAAATAACTTTTGAGTATGTCCCAGATATTGCACAGAACATACTTATACTAAAAAATATAAAGTGTACATATAAAGCTAGATGATAGATATAGATATATACTTTAAAGTCTGGCAGCCCCACCAGAAGCAGACATTAAAAATTAGAGTTTTCGAGGGGCACCTGGGTGGCTCACTTGGTGTCCAACTTTGGCTCAGGTCATGATCTCACTGTTCATGGGTTTAAGCCCCGCGTTGGGCTCTGTGCTGACCTCTCAGAGCCTGGAGCCTGCTTCAAATTCTGTGTCTCCCTCTGTCTCTGCTCACACTGTCTCTTTTTTTCAAAAATAAATAAACATTTAAAAAATTAGAGTTTTTGAGAGTAAGCAGAACTGACCAGGATAGCAGTGAGTCATGACCTAAATTTGACCTGGCTTCCCTCTTCTGGCATAAGTGTCGTTTTGTTCTTGCCACAACCAAATCAGGAAAGGGTTTTTATGTCAAATGCTTATATGTCATTGGGAAATTTTGTCAGCAGGAGCTGTGTGCATCTCTAAACCTATATCCTAATGTGGAATGAAAGACTTTGCCTCCTGTTAAGAGTAAGGTTGGGTTTCACTGAGCAGGTGGGGTGATAAACCTCAATCTGAGTTCCTTCCCACGGCAAGAGGACAGGGGTAAGATGGGGGCTTAGATTCAGCCAATCTGTCTTTTTTTTTTTTAATTTTTTTACATTTATTTATTTTTGAGAGACAGAATGAGACAGAGCATGAGCGGGGGGAGGGGAGAGAGAGAAGGAGACACAGGATCCGAAGCAGGCTCCAGGCTCTGTCCGAGCAAGCGTTCAGCACAGAGCCTGACATGGGGCTCGAACCCACAAACTGTGAGATCATGACCTGAGCCGAAGTCAGACGCTTAACCAACTGAGCCACCCAGGCACTCCTCAGCCAGTCTGTCTTTAGATTCTGGTTTTGCTGTTTTCTGCTTTGTGATTTGGAGTAAATTATTATTTGTCAGCATATGTGTCCTCACCTGTAGTATATATACCTTCAGGGTTATTATGAAGATCGAATTAGTCTATACATACGAAGTATCTAGCACATAGTAGAGGCTCAATAAATATTATTTGTCTTTTTCCTCCTGAGCTCTGACTTAGTAACTATATGTTTATTTTATATACAGGCAAGGATGACCATGTCAATCTAAAGCCACCTTTAGACATGTAATTACTAGCATACAGGATTAAGAAAGAAAAATTAACTAACAATATATACATACAAACCATTTATTGGACATTTACTATAATAATAGTTGGACACAGGGGCGCCTGGGTGGCTTAGTCGGTTAAACGTCCGACTTTCGCTTAGGTCATGATCTCGCGGTTCGTGGGTTCGAGCCCCGCGTCGGGCTCTGTGCTGACTGCCAGCTCAGAGCCTGGAGCCTGTTTCAGTCTGTGACTCCCTCTCTCTCTCACCCTCCCCTGCTTACGCTGTCTCTCTCTCTCTCTCTCTCCTAGAAATAAATAAAACATTAAAAAAATTAAAAAAAAATAATAGTCGGACACACTTATAAAGGACATATTATATGTTAATGATGGTTCTGGATGATTTATACATATTAATTCACTGAACACCCACACAGCCTTATGAGGAGATGCTATTATTATCACTTCCACCCCATTTTGGATGAGGAAGTGGAGGCTCTGAAAGGTTAAATAACTTGCTCTAGTTTACCTGGCTAATAAATGGTAGTAGCAGATTTTTGATGCAGGTCATTGAGTCCAGAGTCCCCACCATTAAATATCTCACTCTACTGCTTTCTGTGTGCCTGGTCACTAATCTGTGTCCTTACCTCATTTAATCTTCCTAGGAAACCCATGAAGTAGGGATTTCTGTAATCTTTCTCATTTCACAGCTTGACCAGTGGTTTGTAAGTAGCAGAGTCCATCTCTAAGAATAAACAATACGACAGTATTTAAGCATTCAAAAATTTTAATCTTAATGTTGCTATATTTGACATCATTAAATTGTGAATGTTTCATCCCAGAACTGACATGGACCTCCCAGGACTGACACCATTTGGCACAAGAATGTTCCCCTGCTCAAAATGATCCCCTGGGGTCTCAGACAAGCTCCACCCAACCTCTCGGGAGGAACTGCCTTTCTGGCTTTTCATTGAAGCCCTCTTCTCAGCCTGCAGAGTGATCACCCTTGAAATAGAATCCCAGTGGAGAGGCTTTGTCCAAGCCTCTGATGCAGCATTCTCTGTACAGTTTTTTGTTTTTTTTTTTTTGTGACAAGTGAATCAAGTTTCCATTAAAAACACTGATGCCAGAAGGGAGGGGGAAGAAGGCTCCAGCATCACTTTAGATGGTGATTCTTTGTCTTCATTCTGGAGCCCAGAATGGAAAGTTGGCACCTCAGCCTGAAAGATGAGAGAGCACATCAGGCAGCTGCATAACTCAGAGATAAAAACCACAAAACGGGGAGCAACTCGTTTAATCTGAACTGTGGATGGGTGGGTGGTTGCAGTGGGGGATGGCAGGAGGCGAGCACCATGCCTGAGCACAGGCCTCAGTCTTTCAGGGTGGGAATCTCATTGCCTAATCATGACATCAGTCTAGCCATTCCCACGCTGTTGGCCTACTTTTGAAATTACTTAGCGATGGGTGCCGAAGCCAAATTTGAAATAAATTACTCTATGACTCAGACTGTTAATCTCTGTTTTGATAACCCACATCAAGTCACCGGAACTTTAGCTTATATTTTGCATGAAAATATCATAATGTATTGTGAGGGGCTCCTTAACTACCTCCCACCTCAAGAAAATGCCAGTTGTATCCAGGCAAAAAAGCAGATTCACTTGCACTTGGAGAAAATGGCTAGAATTCCTCTTCATCAGAAGGCTTTGGAGAAGTTAAGAATGTTCTCTCCAGAGGGGCGTCTGGGTGGCTTAGTTGGTTAAGCATCTGACTCTTGATTTCAGCTCAGGTTATGACCTCAGTGAGATTGAGCTCCATATTGGGTTCTGTGCTGAGGGCACAGAGCCTGCTTGTGATTCTCTCTCTCCCTCTCTCTCTCTGGCCCCACCTGCTTGCCCATGTGCTCTCTTTCTCTCTCTCTCCCTCAAAATAAATAAATAAACATTTAAAAAATACAGTCCCTAGAGTCAGAGCCATGTTTGAAGACTGGCTCTGTGCATTAGGGTCCTCTCCTGCGGGTGGCTACTAATCACGCACTTCATGGGGTTGTTGCATCCAGAGTTCTAGCATGGTGCTCTGTAGGTACACAACAAATGCAGACAAATTGCTATTTGTGTTCGTATTTGTAAACACATAGTTCAGAGCAAAAAAAAAAAAATGGAGAGAAAGTCACTGATGCTGCTGGTTATTATCTCATATAGATACGGTGCTTTATAGCTTCCTGTTCATAATGAAGCCCAGCACATCTGGCAGGTTCGAGGAAGTGTGTAGAGCTCTTCCACCAAGACATTTAACAGGAGGGATGCTGGCTGGAAACAGCACACCCAGTGTCCTCACAGATGATGATGGGATCTCAGTCCAGGAGCATTTTCTTTCTCTGATACAAGTAACTGTGCAATGCAAGTTTCACACTTTAGCTGACACTGGAGAGTCTTCAAAGTGTCTCCTTCAATGACAAAAGGTTTGCATGACACCACATCACCCCACTCAGTTTCTTCCTTTTTCTGCTGTTTCTCTGCTTGTATTTCTCTCATTTCTGAGTGGGTTTTTCTCATTCAGCTTTGGGTTATCTGAAAATTGGTCCATGAGGTGAAAACTGTTTCCTATGGTTTTCACCTTGTTTTTCCTTTAACTAGAAATTTAGTCATTCATGTTTATCATCTGCCCTCAAATTGCTAAGGTTTCTGAATGCAAAAGGTGATTTGAATTTTCACAAAAGGTTTTCAAAGTTTCAAGAATGTCTTTTGACTCTTAATCTCAAACAGCCCTGAAAGCTCTTTCAGTTTACCTGCTAGGTCTGGAGTAGCTTTGGCCAAGAGCTATGATTTGCCAGCTATGATGTTTACAATCTTAACTCTTTTAGGTAAAGCTTTAGATTTCCCTTAATGGGGAAACATCTTCTGTAGCCATAGCAAAACATCAAAACAAGGAAATTTACATTAGTACAAAGTGTGCGTGTATATGTAGTCCTATATCATTTTACCACCTGTATAGATTCTTATAACCATCGCTGCAATCAAGATTTAGAAGTGTTCTACTACTTCACAAATCTCTCTTGCACTATTCCTGTGTAATACATGATTTACCACAGTCTGCTGGTACTGGTGTCAAGATTTTACCCCTTTGAGTGAACTATACAAACCATATCTCCCTTTACATCCTTTATTCTCCCTCGTACAGTATACTTGTCTTAAATATTTCCTCTGTATACATTGAGAACCACATCGGAGAGTGTTGTTTTTCTTTCAACTGCCAAAAATAATTTAGAAAATTGCAGGGAAGAAAAGTCTATTGTATTTACCCATCTTTATACTCTTTCTATTTTTTCCCCTAATATTCCAATTTTTTTTCTATTATTGCTTCCTTTCTGTTTAGAGAACATCCTTTAGCCATCCTTTTAGAGCAGGTCTGCTACTTCAAAATTCATACTTTTCTTTCATCTGAGGAGGTCTTGATTCTTGCTTATTCCTGAAGGATAGTTTCACTGGATATAGAATTCTAGCTTGACAGGCCTTTTCTTTTAACACTTGAAAAATGTTTGAAAGACAGTGTCATCTGGGCTCCATGGTCGTCGATGAGAAATCTGCTGTTGTTGAAATTGTTTTTCTCTTAGCCCTGAGAGAGGAAGATGTCAGTAGAGTCAGAGGAATGGAGGCTTATCTTATTCCATGAATACAACTAGGTTACTATCAAATCATCCTAAATACCTCAGAAATCAACCTGAAGTCTGACAGAACAAGCCCCACAACTAAAAGGAGAGAAGAAGTCACACTGAAGAAGGTAGGAAGTGAAGAGACACGGCTTGGGAGATAAATGGACAATGGCAGCTGTGGTGGGGAGGGAGCCACAGTCACAGAGAGGGACAGAGTAGTACACAGAGGAATCCATACCAGGAAGAGGAATCCCCATAGTAATTGGCTTGAAAACAAGAGGGGCTGAATTTCATGGGTTCTTGCAATGAGTGGGGTGTAAAGCCTGGAGTTTTGAAGGTCAACGTGCTTGGCTCTGGGAGAGCTTGGAGGACACTGGGGTTGCTTTAGGACAGAAAGCAGGCCAACAACCTGTGGACATATAGCATGGGAATAGCAATCTGAAGAGCACCTGGGGCACACAGTGGGGAGATTATTTGTTCATCTTAGATGGCATCCCTGAGAGATAGCACTCATGGACAGACCCTTCTGGGAACAAAGGAAGTAGCCAGTGCCATTTCCCTCTCCTGCCCCTGATCATAAGCACAAGGCCACATGTGGGAAATGGCACAGCACACCAGACACTCACTACCTAACTAGCTTACACCAAGCTCTGCCTCCCCTCCCCTGCATTCCTGTGGAACAAATTCTCCCTGTCACGGGTACCTCAGTCCCACTGCCATGGCCCCCTCCCCCAAAAGACTGGCTCAAGCCCTTGCCAGCACCACATCTCCTGACCTGGGACTTTTACACCAGCTTTGGTGGCAGCAGCGACAGGTCTCATTTCACAAGCAGACTTAAAATGTACCACATACAGGCCAGGAACCAAACACTGCCCACAACGGGCAAAGAGAGCCTCTACGGATGACTGGCCTGAAGGATAAAGTGGCCAGGACACAACAGCAGAGTGCACACAGCACATACTGGGGACATTCCTCGAAGTGCTAGGCCCTGGAGAACAGAGGACACTATACAGCAGGGCACTACAGGGCCTCTTCTTCATAAAGTCATTACCCTCAAGAACAGGAGACATAGCTGACCTTCTTAACACACAGAAATAGGCACAGAGACCTAGAAAAAATGAGAAGACAGAAGAATTTGTCCCAAATTAAAGAACAGGACAAAGCCATGGCCAGAGAGCTAAGTGAAACGGATTTAAGTAACAGACCTGGCGGAGAATTTAAAGCAGTGATTATTATTTTTTTTATTTATTTCTGAGAGAGAGAGAGACAGTGTGCACAGGGGAGGGTCAGAGAGAGAGGGAGACACAGAATCTGAAACAAGCTCCAAGCTCTGAGCTAGGGGTCAGCACAGAGCCCAACGCGGGGCTTGAACCCACAAACCGTGAGATCATGACCTGAGCCGAAGGCGGACCCTTAACCGACTGAGCCACCCAAGCCCCAAAGCAGTGATTATAAGAGTACTCACTGGACTTGAGAAGAGAGTGGAAGATGGGAGTAAGACCCTAAACATGGAGATAAGGAATAACATAGCAGAGATAAAGGGCTCTAAATGAAATGAGAAACATGTTTGATAATAGCAGGATGGAAGAAACAGAGGAATGAATTAATGACCTACAAGACAGAGTAATGGAAAGTAATCAAGCTGAACAAAAGAGACAAAAATGAACTATCCAAAACAAGACTAGACTTAAGGAACTCAGTGACTCCATCAAACATAATCACATTGTTTTCCTCCTATAGGTAAGGTGTTATCTCTTTCCTTGCTTTCATTTTTTCCCCTCTTGTCTTTAGTTTACAGAAGTTTGACTGATGTGTCTTGGTGTGGATTTCTTTGGGGTTTTTCTTTTTGGCATCTCTCAGATTATTGGATTTATAGGTTTATATTTTTTGCCAAATTTCAGAAAATTTTAGTAATTATTTTTTCAATACTTTTCCAGTCTCATCCTTTTTCTCTTCTCTTGGGACTTTGATGACACAAATCTTTTGGTATCTTCCCCCAGGTCTCTGAGGCTCTATTCATTTTTTTTTTATCCATTTTGTCTCTGTTATTCATATTGGGTGATTTCCATTGTTCTACCTTCCAGTTCCGGGATTCTTTCCTTTGTCACTCTATTCTACTGATAAATCATCTGATGAGTTTTTCATTTTCATTATTGTATTTTCAGTTCTAAAATTCCCATGTTGTCCTTCTTTAGAGCTTCTGTTTCTTTGCTCACACTTTCTATTATTTCATTTGTTCAGAGTGAGTGTGAAACTTCTCAGTGAAGCATTTTTATGATGCCTGTTTTAAAATCCTTGTCAGATGATTTTAATGTCTGTGTCTTTCTGGTGTTGGCATATGTTGGTTTTCTTTCTCATTCAACTTGAGATTTTCCTGGTTCTTGGTAGAAGAGAGATTTTCATTTGAAACCTGTACATTTTGGGTATTATGTTGGGAGAACTCTGGGTCTTATTTAAATCTTTTGTTTTAGCACACTTCTCTGACACTGTTCTGATGGTAAAGGGTGGGCTCAGCCTCATCGCCATATAAGGATGAAGTTTAAGTTTCTTACTGTGCCCCTCTTGACACCTGGAAGAGAGGGACTCCTTGTTACTGCAAACCAAGAGTGAGATGTAGGTCCCCTCTCTAGGCCACCACTGAGACCACCCTGGAGGGGAGGCACAGGGATGGCTTGGTTTTGTTCCAATATATCTCCTGATGAGACCATGGAGGGTGGCCTTGTTACCTATTGATTCTCCAGTAGGTTTGCTCAGCAATCCCAGCAGATGCTTCATTACTGCTCCCCACTTGGTCTTTGCTGGTGGGAGTGAAGGTAGAGCCATAACTTTCTCTGTAGTGTTTGCCTGAAAGAGAGTGGCTATCTGAAACTTATCTGTCTTTCTAGGCTACCCCAGTCTTGGATAATGAGGCTAAAAAGAAAACCCTGGGAACTCATTCCTTGTCATTCTTCATGTCCAGAGGTCCCTAGTCTGACTGTCTTCTTATCTTTACCTTTCAGAGTTTTTACATGTTTCACATGGAATGTCTGAGATTTTAGCTATACTTGGTGAGATGAATAAGGAAAAGTATGTCCACTCCATTTTACTGGAAGTAAGAGTCCTGCATTTGTTTTCAAAACTATATTACTTTTTTGGGGAACATGAAAAGCTATACAGAGATAAACTATAGGTGTCCTCCAAGTCCCAGCTCAAATGCTATCTTCTCTGTGGAGACTTCCCTTCCCGTTCCTCCCACATCTCTGTGATCATTGAACTCTATAACCGCCTCCATCATAGCAGTGATATTGTGCTGTTTGTGTCTATGTCTGTGTGCCTTCACAGAAAACAGACTGCACTCAGTTTTGCTATGTATTTTTAGATGAGTGGATCCAAAGATAGGATTTTTTATACAAATTAACAAGCTAGAATTCAATTTGCAAGCTGTGCACATTTAGGGGTTAAGATTTTTATACAAACCTTTACAGATACCTATGCCACATTTTATTGCCTTGACTTTTAGCCATTTTCAATCATGTAATTGAAACTTATCCTTGAAGCTGACCAAACAGGTTACACCTTAAGTCTTATCTAAATATTAGTATAATGTACACCAGTTGGGAAAAAAAAATCTTTCCTAATGTTCAAACAAATCCCCGATGCACAATAGACTTGACACTCCAGAGATGATGCTTTTTCATGTTTGTATTACCAGCTTCTAGCACAGTAGAGAATGCATGGAAAGTGAAGGAATTTTAACCGGTAGTTTTAATTTTCTTTGGGAAGGCAAGATCATTTACTGAGAGAGGTCATATGGAGTAGGTACCCTGAAAAAGAGGCGATGGTTTGGAGCCACTAATTTAAGAAATAGACTAGTATGTGTAGGGTTGGGGAAATGTGGGAGAAAGGGACCTGGGGCCATTTACAGATTTTGACTTGAATGACCGGATGGTAGGTCATTATCCATAATAGTGAATATAGGAGGGAAGCTTTTAAGGAAATGTGAGTTCTGTTAGGGACATGTTGATTTTGAGGAAGATGTAGGACCTTCAGGTGAAACTATCTAGTGGGCAGTTGTATACGCTAAACTGGTACCATCACCTGGAGGCACATGGTTGGAACTGTTAGCTGTGTATGTCTTTGAAATTACCCAGGAGAATGTGTTGGATGAGAATAGGTGACCAAACATGGAACTATGGGAAATACTAACATTTAAAAGGTAGGTGTATGAAAAGATACCTAAAAAGAAACTGAGAAGCAGTGGCCAGAAAAAAGGGATCAAAACCAAGAGTGTCACAGAATCAAAAGAGGTTAGAATTTCAAGGAGATAATAGATAATGATATTAAATGCTGCAGAGAAGTGAAAGAAGATGTGAACAGCAAAGGAAATGACTGAATTTGCAACTGGAATATCAGGGAGATGGTTGAGTCAGAAGACAAGGTAGTGGACTGAGAAGAGAATGGCAGAGAAGGAAGTGGATGTATGAGAGAAAGCAACTCGTTGGAAAAGCTTATCTCTGAAGGAAGACAAGTGATTAAGGGATATAGAGGAACAAAGGAAGAATATGAAAATAAATTCACCCTTCATTACTAACCCATATATTCTTAGTATAGAAAATTTAGAACATGCACTTAGGACATGAAAATGTAAACTGCTTTATGTAATCCTTTCTCTGCTACATAATCACTGGTAACATTTTGGTATATATGATATAGTCTTTGCATATAGAGAAGTAGTACTTGCAGGCAAAGGGAGGCAGGATGTTGACAGAGATGTCCCTTAACACTCTCAAGTGTCTCTGTGAGGTAGAAGACAGACTCTGTTGAGAGATAAAAGGGCAGGGATGGGATATGATTTTGAGAAAATTTTGAATGTTTAGTGAGCAATGTATGTGAAAAATGTATGGCCAGCATACATAAAAGGATTGCCAGAATGTTCTAAGGGCACATCTAAGGTTAGAGATGATAAATTTATAGTGTTGCCAATCTATAGAGTTAGAACTTCAACCTGGAACTGCCCCATGGCTGAGTTCTTCCTGCCATTCAGATCTGTCTCAAATATCATATTCTTAGAGAGACCTTTTCTAATCATATTATCTAAAGAAGCACACTTTTTGTGCCTCAAGTTACTCTATTCCATTATCAAAATTCTTATCACTGTCTGAAACTATCTTGTTCATTTATTTACTTTTTATTTGTCCCCCAGTAGAGGGTAAGCCCTGAGCAGACACTTGCTTACATTATTCATCACTATATTCTCAATACACAAGACAATGCCTAGTATATTTTTGAACTGTCTAAAAATATTGCTGTCAGACTGAATAAATGGCTTAACACATAAGAACATGAGAGCATTTGTTTGTGAGGGAATAGGTTTCCTGAAGAAATAAGGGAAAACCAAGGGTCATTGAGGAGGAAATGCAGAGAAGAATGGGGATGAGACTATGTGGGAAGAGAGAGGAAGTGGGAGATGATGTCGAAGATGGTGGCCAGGGACAGGTGCAAGATTAACTGGCCTCATGGATTGGAAGCAGTAGAGATTCAGGCTCAGTGAGGGAGGTCTGGACATCCTGGAAAGAGCTACTTGGTGCTCAGATGAGGATTGCCTGAGAAGGGGATGTCCATACTGGGACATGTGGTTGGTGGGATAGGTCCCTGCGATTTACCTTAAAATTGCCACACAGGCCCTTCTCTTTTTGCACATTCCCTGGGCAGTAGGATGTACCCTCTAAGAAAGGGTGATGAAGCTGCCCTTAGAGTTCCCCTCAAGGCCACCAAAAAGAATCAATTAGAGAGCTAGTGATGAATGCAACACACAGTTTTGAGCTGGCTGAGCTGCTTCTGTGGGAATCCATTTATGTGCACAAGGACTTTTGTTCTGTAGCCCCAAGAGGAAGGAGGAGTTTTGTATAAGCCCAGGGGATTGTAGGAAGTAGAGGAGGAGGGAGACAGCCATTGCACTCACTCCATTTTTGGTCCCTTGGACTGTGCTCAGGAGGTTAGAAATGGATGAAATTGTTTCTTTTTGAGATTCAGGGCAGAGGGCAATGGTGAGGAGATGATGAAATTGGGCTTAAGGGTTTTGTAAGATCCTAGGCCGAAGCAGGGCTGTATGGGACATAAGGAAACAAGGGTAGCTGAAGATGTCAAGGTCTCTAGCCTTGGTGATGAGGTAGCGGAGGGGGGCTCAACCTTCCCACCCAACTAGCCCAATTCACTATTTGCCTCACCTCAGAAAGCCCAGTCTGCATAGTTCCCTTCTGAGAGTCTACGAAGAGTCCGTAAGTGTCAAAAACGTTCCTTTTTGGTTGTCACTTCTACCCCGGAGCCCTCTTCCCTGTCCCTTGGCTGCTCCTCCTTGCTAACTTGTCACGACGCTGCTCTCGAGTGCTGGACAGACATGACTCTGAAGTAGAGCTAACTCCAGGTTGTCATGGTAACACAACTTGACTGAAGGCTTGAGACTGAAAGGAAATACAATGTAGGAAACAAAACCTCAAAATCCAGTATTAGACATCACTGCTCCTAGAACTGGTGAGTGAGCTTTCTCTCAGGAAGCCTCTAACGGGGATGCTGCTTTCTGTAGCCCCCAGCCTCTGGGAGGCCCAAGAGCATAAGCCCCCTGCCCAAAGTCCTGGACCCAACCCTCCTTTTCTGCTGCAGGATAATTGAAGGTGGGAAATCACCCAGTCTTGGCACAGGGTGTCGAGTGGTTGTGTGTGGCCCAGGTGAGGCAAATATAAGGGCTGATCATATATTTCTCCCAGTCTGAATCACTAGTCTTATGTAACACCAGGTGTAGGATTCCAGCCATTCAGTGTAGCCAGCTCTGTGCTAAGCCCAGTCCAGTGTGGGCAAGTTCCTTCTTTCTCCTTCAGTTGAGTTGAAAAGAGGAATATTCCTAGTGAGGTCTGGTCTTATGATCTCTTGAAAGAAAATACTTCAGCAAAAATATCACATAGACTCATCCACACATGAACACATACAACACACACACACACACACATACAAACACCTTTCAAAAAAATCCAATACCTTTCAGGAACAGTCCAATCAAAATACATACTTTACAAAGTATCAACAAAATTAAAGTGCTGCTGAAGATACACCCAACGGACATAAATGAAAATATTTAATTAATGTCTCAGTCTGAAACATCTTTATTTGATTTACTTTACTGGTTCAAGGTTTCCACAATGAGATAAGAGTGGTCCTTGTTCAAAACAAAAAGAAGGCCTCCTTGAAGCCCAGAGAGAGCTTCCACCCTAGAGTACAACTTCTGGTTCCTGACTCTCATACAGCAGTTTTCCAGCTTCAACAATGGCAAGATATAGACTCCACCTCCAGCAGTAGGCAGAAGCTCCCCAAATAGCAGTTTGGGGGGTGCTTTGGTGGCTTAGTCAGTTGAACGTCCAACTCTTGATTTCAGCTCAGGTATGATCCCAACATCATGAGATGGAGCCCTGAGATGGGATCCACGCTGAGCATGGAACCTGCTTGGGATTATCCCTCTCTCTCCCTCTACCCCTCCCTCCCACTCACATGCTCTCTCTAAAATAAAATTTTAAAAAATTAAAATAAATAACAGTTTATGCCATGAAAAGTGTGTTTCAGGATGGGGAGGTGGACATTTTCCCCACCTCTTCATAACAGTCAAGTCAAATCTAATACTCTCAAGGATTGGAAATTTGGCAGCACCTAGAGATAGCATCCTGGGAATGGCTCATGGCCGTCTTAGGAGGGCAGGAGTGGTGGTGAGGTTTCTCCCAAAAAGGAAGTAGGCTGCAGCTGTGGACCTATGGGAACCAGAAAGGAGGGACAGAGCAAACACTTTGTGGTGACTGCAGCTCACAGAAATTTGTGGGCACATAGAAAGTGCCCTGATTCTAGAAATCCTTAGGGAGGAGAAGAGTAGATCTGAGGTAAAGCCATCTTCTATGATCAAGCCAATGGTGAATTGTGATGTGCGAAGCTGAGCATCAGAATAAAATGTGACTTGTGTTTGTAGTTACAGGTAGTGGAACATAGGATGTTTGGGTTACACAAAGGTGATACAAGATTTAGTTCTCAGGAATTTTTAATGTCATGTATAGTCAAATGTCTTCTCAAAAATATACTCCTTCCATTTTCCTCTGGTAAATATATTTTTTAAATTTTTTAAAAATTTATTTCGGGGCGCCTGGATGGCTTAGTCGGTTAAGCTCCGACTTTCGCTCAGGTCATGATCTCGCGGTTCGTGGGTTCGAGCCCCTCGTCGAGCTCTGTGCTGACTGCCAGCTCAGAGCCTGGAGCCTGTTTCAGTCTGTGACTC